>NC_082651.1:90708724-91382224 GCF_028023285.1 Balaenoptera ricei | reverse complement strand
TTCCAGATTCCTTTAAGCCTGTTCCTCTGATGAGGAGAGAGGAGAGGAAACACGACCCTGTGTGCTGAGGACCCCACCGCAGAGGGGGCTGCAGGAGGGCTCAGGACCTGGCAGGGTCAAGGGGAAAGCAGGATTCCCTGTCCAGAGCCCTCCAGTTGCAGGAAAGACCAGACCTGGCTTCTGAATGGCCAGCCTCTGTTCTCTGGGCAGAAGCTGCTCAGTTGCTGCCTTGGGCTGGGAGTCAGATCTATAGGTCTTAATCCAAATTCTGGCAGATTCACCTTCTGAGGCCAAGCAGATGATCAAGCCTCTTGATCTCACTGTCCTCAGTATCCCGTGGGGGGCCTGTTCCATGCCGACCCCTGCGCCAGGAGTGGGGATGCAGACATGAGTCCAGTGGGATCCTTGCCCTGAAAACCTGGGTGTCTGGACCTGGAGGAAGCAGCACTTATCTTACAGATAAGAAGGAGATCCTCAGGGGAAAACAATACTGAAGGAAGGCATTCCAGAAAGCAAGAAAAGAACAAACAGAGGTTTGGAGATACTAAGCAACTCAGTTTGTATGGAAACTGCAGGTTATATGAAGGCAGAGAAGGATGGGAAGCGGAACTAATTTGGGGTTGAGCTTTAAAAAAAAAAAAAAAAAAAAGAAATATTAGAAGTCCCATGGATATCAATGCATTTTATGGAACACATCATAGAATGGATATGAAGATGCTTTAAAATTTCTGAAATACCGTGTAGATGCAATTCATGATTGCCAACACAGACATACACACACAAACACCCACAAAATTGTGGTCTACTGGTGGTGTTAGCAGAGCGTTGTTATTCTTGGGAACCCCTTTATTTGTTTATTTCCCCATACTTTTTCTGGGTTAATTTCGGGAATATACTGTTTTTCAGCGAGTGCGTGGCATCTGCCATCATAGCCCCGAGTCAGGGCTGAGGTCTCATGTTGTTTTCCCGACATCAAGTCAAGGATGTCCGGGAAACGAGAGTGAAGGGTAAGTGTTTGTTTCCTGGAGGAACCCTTGTGACGCTCTGACTGAACGTAATCATGCTTTTGAAAGATCAGCTAATGCAGAGACCCCAGGGGCGGTTCCCACCAGTGGTAAAGAGGGAAACACTTACCTCTGCCTCTTCCTGTGGCTGAGAGAAGAGTGTGGAGGTGGGAATTGTGTCTCTGTCTTGCCGGCGATTTGCTGAGTCACCTCCTATCTCTGAGCCTCAGTTTCCACACCTTCAAAATAACTGGTTGATACGGTCTCCAGGGTCCCCTAGAAATATAGTCAAAACTTTACAGTAGCCCTTTCTTGCTGAGACTGATGAATTCGTGCCTTCCTGAGGCCCCGAGTCTCTCCTGTACCTGCCCTTACTCAGTTACTGAGTGTTCCGTGTCACAAGTGGTGGCAGAATAAGGCTGGGCGTGGCAGAGTGAAGCCGACATCTCTTCGGCTCAATTCACAGGAGATTTATCTGCGTTCTGGTTGCTGGTCTATCTACTAACTCTCTCTACATCATCTTAGGAGAAACTAGAATTTCTCTGAGACTCAGTTTCCACATTTAGCAAGTGGAGGTAATACGAATAGAAGATTTCTCTCTGTGGATCTGCACCCTGAATCTTCCTGCCACCTGGGTACAATCCAGATTGTGTTTCTGGGTTTGTATTCTTGCTTTGCATGGCCTGAATGTTCCTCACCCTCGCACATCTGAGAAGGAAGTTCTAAGAAGCAGACAGCTCATGGAATAGAAGCCCCCTCTGGGGGCTTAGAACAGAGACTCTACGGCCACCCCCCTGAAGATTCAGTGAGGCAATATGACTTTGACCCAGATCTCTTATTTTTTTCTGCTGTGAAGTCACATCCTATAAGATGTCCTGATTTTTGACATTTTGCCTATTTTGGTCTGAATTTGGTTGTTTTGTAAACAATATAATTTCAAAGACTCCCACTTGGCTTCCCTGGTGGCGCAGTGGTTGAGAATCTGCCTGCCAATGCAGGGGACACGGGTTCGAGCCCTGGTCTGGGAAGATCCCACATGCCGCGGAGCAACTAGGCCCATGAGCCACAATTACTGAGCCTGCGCGTCTGAAGCCTGTGCTCCGCAACAAGAGAGGCCGCGATAATGAGAGGCCCGCGCACTGCGATGAAGAGTGGCCCCCACTTGCCTGCCGCAACTAGAGAAAGCCCTCGCACAGAAATGAAGACCCAACACAGCCATGGAAAAAAAAAAAAAAAAAAAAAGACAAAACTGTAGTTCTCAGAGGCTCTCATTAAAAAAAAAAAAAAAAAAGACTCCCACTTTCTCTATCCCTTTCCACTTTTTGTGTTCCTACAACCTTCTAGATGTTGGGCGGGGTACTTCACCTAAAGACCTGCAAGATTGCTATGAATTTCTCTGTTGGACAGATGAGGAAACCACATTTTTGATAAGTTCACTTTCCTGAGGAAGATATCATGGACTTGAAGACCTGAGTTCTTTCCACTTCTTGCTATTTCCATCAAACTGGAAAAAAAACAGACCTAAACCTGCGTTTTAGCCCCTAAAAGGAGCAATGCTTCTCAAGGGGGACTTTGCTTCGTGCTGTCAACATGAACTTGGAAAACTTGTAAGTGCATTTTTTAGCAAATCAAATCCTATTTTCAGCGCCTTAAGGGAGCACATTCTATAACGGAAGTCTCCAGTGAATCCTTTTGTGAAGCAAGGACGTTTTTCTGCAGCTTTAACAATTTCTGTCTAATTCATCTGCTTTCTAGACCAGAACTTTTAGACATAGTATTTTTTCTCAAGTGGAGTCCTGCAGGTATTTGTCCAGCTTTTGATCCTGATTCTTTATAAAATAATAGCAAGAAGGATGATTGGAGGGATTTGAAGATGTACATAATATTGCTATTGTACAAATCAAAAGAGTTCACTGTGAAATCATTCCAAATTTTTAGCCTGGTATCTGGGGCCATTCATGCTCTGGCTCTCTTTCTAGTCTTATTTTTTGCCTCTCTTATCTTACCATATGCTCCAGCCACCAGCACCTTCCTGTTTTCCAAAAGCTTTTTATCTTCACCTCTCTCTGAGCTCCGTGCTCACCGAGATTCCTTCCCTTTGAATACTCCTCATTATAATACTACTTCTCCAACCCGGTGTGTTCGAAAACATGTGTGAACCCACACATAGCACCTCACTCACACATACTCCCTCCCGTATCCACAGACACGCCCAAATCCGTCAGAGATGCTGTGTCCAACCTAGAAGCCACCAGCTACACGTGGCTACCTCAATTTAGTCACCTAAAATATCAACAGATGAGAGGCTAAACAAAATGTGTTGTATACATCAATAGAATATTATTCAACCCTAAAAAGGAAGGGAATTCTGACACAGGCTACAACATGGATGAATCTTGAAAACATGCTGAGTGAAAGAAGCCAGACACAAAAGGACATATATTGGAGGATTTCATTTATCTGAGGTACCTAAAATAGGCAATTCGTATAGAGACAGAAAGTAGAATAGAGGTTCCCAGGGGCTCCGGGTGGGGACGGAGAATGGGGAGTTATTGTTTCATGGGTACCAAGTTTCATTTGGAGTTGATGAATAATTTCTAGAAATGAGTGGTGGTGACGGTTACACAGCCATGTGAATATACTTAATGTCACTGATTTGTACCCTTAAAAATGGTGAAAGTGGTCAATTTTATGTTATCTGTATTTTGCCACAATAAAAACGCAAAGATATTTTTAAAATTAAAAAAACATTAGAGATAAAATGCAGTTCTTCAGTCACACTAGCCACATTTCAAATAACGGCCACATGAACCTCGTAGCTACTGTATTGTTCAGAGCAGACAGAGGACATGTCCGTCACCGCAGAAGGTTCTAGTGGGCCGTGCGGCTTCAGATCCTTCTAGGCCCACTTATTTTTTTTTAAAACATTCCTTGAAGCTCCAAGCATCTGTGATTACTCCCTCCTTGGAATTCTTGTAGTTATTTGTCTTGACCTCTTTCAAGGTTTTATCAAATTCTTCATTGTATTTCAGGCAAATAGGTAGCAGTTGATTTCTTGACAAAATTGCAAGCCGGTGGAGGGCAGGGTTGACGTTTGGTGGAAGGATCATGGATCTGGGTGTGCTGGTCCCTCCCTACCCCCCACGGGTCCCCCTCGGAGCTTTGCAAACTAATCAGCCCTAACCAGATAGGTGTCTCTGAATGAATGGATGAGACAGGAAGACAGACGGCCTTCTGTGTTATGGTCCTCGCTGGGAATGTAATTCTATCGTATATATTTCAGGAGCCATTAGAAAATGACATATTTGTCTTCCATGAATAAATTTGTATCACAACTCTTGGGCCATAAATTAGATGTCTTCTGTGTCTTCCTCTGGGAACGAAGGCAGTGTTCTCTGGGAAGTTTTGTAAATGAGACCGAAATTTGTCCTATGGACGTGTGAGGTCACTTCTCAGCTAGCCATTGAAGGGAGCTGCCGAGTCTTTCTTCCTAAAACAAATGGCAGAGTCACTTTGTTTTCTGTAACGCAAATCCTTTCACAGCAAATAGAGTCGTCTTCTGCTCATTATCTTGTCATTAAAACCTCTGGCTTGATGTATTTCTCTATAAAATAAACCTGAGACCTTATTCATAAAGGGGAAAATGCAAACACGGGCTTTAACCACGTATGAAAGGGACCCTGTGTAAAAAGAGCTTTCTTTTGCCTCTTGAGTTCAATGATGAGATCTCGTGGACAGACAACATTTTTTGACTGGTAAGAGCAGAAACGACCCTCTTGAGTTACTGTTTAGTGAATGAGGGCCTTTGTCTCCCACCGAAGAATTAAAAACCTACGGGCCTCCCCCATGCAAACAGGAATACGTTTCACACAGCACACAGCGGTGTTGGGATTAAATGACTGCATCATGAAAAAAGCCAGAACAATGCCACTCACGTTTTAATCATTTACCTGGCATTCCAGTTGAGACCATTTCACCGAAAACTAGAAGATTAGGGAAAGACTTTCGTTTCCTCCAAGTCCTCTTTCTCTGCATCTCTGTTCTTTTTTGTGTCACTTCAAGGTGGAGAGTCAAGGAAAATTGCACACTTTCTACTAGCCAGTTCTGAATTTAGGAACATAGACTCTGGAACCTGCGAGGGGCCTCCAAAGTATGCGGTCCAACCCCATCATTTTGCAGTGAAGAAAGCGAGGCTTGGTGGGAAGGGGCTTGCCCAGGGTCACACACGGAGTAACGAGCAAAGCTGAGAGTGTCCACTCGTGACCCGTGGTCACCATTTTTTCCTCCTGTGACAGTTGGCTGATTTGACATCTCTGAAGCTCAAAAGATCTTCTCCTTCTTTAAAGTGATTCACAATACACATTTAAGGAAAACACAATTCATGGCAAGAAAGGAATGTATTTGGGAATGTTGAGTGAAAGCGTGTAGAGCTGGAAACTTACTAGGTTCTGTCCTCATCGTGCTGTCCATTCCTGGGTGACCCAGAAGCAGACACTCGTTTCCCTGTGCCCCCTTATCTGCATTTGTGCATAGGGAGAAAGTTGTCAGTCTCATGGGTTTATTGGGATAAAACAAGATAATAGATGGGAAAGTGCTGTGGGGAGCTGAAAGTGCTAAGCGAATGCAAAGTGTAATTATCCATGTGAAAACTGCTGTTTGGTTCAAAGTAAAACAGGGAAGAATGGTGGAAAGTGTGAAGAAGTGCCTCTGAAGGAAGAATTCCATTTATAGACAGAGCAGTTTCTTCGAGATGGAACTCATCCTGGAGATAGAAGGATTGTCTGAGAGCAGACACCCTGGAACTGAGATGCTTGGCCAAAGGGAACAGCAATGACAAGGAGGATGGGATCAGAGGTGAGCTGTGTGCATGGGGTGAGCGAGAGAGAGTGCTGGATGGGGGGGGGGGGGGTGCACTGAGAAGAGCATTGGATCCCAGTTCTACCGCGTGCTGCCTGCACATCTGTGGCCCGGGCACTTCACCTCTGTCTGTACCTTGGTTTACTCCTTTGTGAAGTGAGTCCAGTGATACCTGCTCTGGGGCAGATCAGAATCATCTACTTAAAAGCCCATTGCAAACTGTGGAGCAGCTCACGGAGGTGACCGAGGTCAGGGAGGACGGGGACCGGGTTTCTCTGCGGCTCTGTCGGTGACTAGTTGTATATGGTGTGGGGCAAGGTACCAGGCCTCAGTTTCCTAATCTTTAAGTGAAGGTGCATGAAAAGATGATGTTGAGAGAGAGAAACGAAAACTTCCTAACTATTTTTGACCCCTTCCTTATTAAAGCGCAAGGCTACATCGCAAGGTCCAGAGCCTCTGAGTGATAGGCAGTGTTATCCCAGGAGGGTTATGGGGTGCCCTGGAGGACCCCTCTGGCAGGATGTGTCAGGGAGCATCTCAGCCACTGTACTTTTACTTCTCTTTTCATGGCTTGGGGAACATTGGGAGAAGACACCTCTGCATGTGACAGAAGGAACACTGCAGAATTTCAGGGCTAGAAGGGACCTCAGAGGTCATCTAGTCCAATCACCAGTGTGCCCGGCACCCTTCGGTGGTGTCCCTGTCAATCAAAACATGGATGCACGTTCCCGAGATGGTCCATTTCATCTTTGAACAACAAGGACTACAAGGAAAACTTATTTTTATTTTTGAAATCTGTCCGGATGCCAAGAATTAACAGAATTTTCTTCATCTAAAACGGTTTCCTTATAACCCTACCTCAGAGTCCCTGTTTATCTACTTAAACTGTTCATTCAATAACAATAACAACACTTAAGGTACTTATTACCTATCCTGCACTATCTCAGGTGTTTTGTTTTACTAGTTCAAGTGAATGTCACAACAACCCTAAGAAGGGATATTGCATTGTTATAATCTCTATGTTACAGAGCGGGAACCAGAGCACAGAGAGGTGAGGTACTTGGCTAAAAGTCACACAGCAATTATGCTTTGGAGTCAGGATTCCAACAAGGCAAGCCAGGGGTTTGGGGCCCTATGGGATATAGCCTCTCTTCCTCCTGGGACTTCAAGATGCTTTTTCCCTGGCACTTTGTGTGTCATTTTCAAATGGCCCTTAGCACTTTCCATCTCGTATTATGCTTTGGTATTTGGGATTTAGCCTCCTTGGGGTCAACTAGCCAGAAGCCCCACAGAAAGCCAGGCCGCACGGACTGGAGCAGAGGCGAAGATAGTGGTCAGAACGGTGCAGAGCCCAGCCCACCGCGTGATATTTGCATCTCAAAGAAGCTTTGTGGTTTTCTACCAGTTTCAAAGCTGTCACTACAGGGAAGGGCCCCATGGTATTTGCAATTTTGAGCGCTTGCAAATGACTCGGGGCTGACCCCTGGGAATCCTGCACATCCGAGCTCCTTGCCTTTCACACACCTTTCAGTTTGAGAGATCAGTTTAGTCCAGTTCAGGTTTTTGGTTTATTTATTTATTTTGGGGGGCTAATGTGTGCAAGACTACAGATGTTTGATGACTTCGTGAGAGCAAATTTCATTTCTGAGGAAATCCAATGTTGAGTCTTGTTGGTTCCAAAGGATAGGAGGGGTATCCAGTTTCTTTTTTTTTTTTTTGCAGCCTTACGCCCCATGAATCTTGCGGCTCTAACAGTGGACAGATCTTAGCATGTCGTTTCCTTTCCTGCCTCCACTCCTGTCTTTCTCCCTGGGAAGCGCTCTCACTCCAGTTTCTGGGAAGAAAATCCTACCTTACCAGACACCTCAGAACAAACCACCGCCCTCACCATCCAATCCCTCCTGGTGGACCTGAGCCCCGTGGTTTTTCCTCTTCGTATCCCTCCCTGGGGCCTCGCCCAGGGCGCAGCTCACAGCCGGTGTTCATTTGGGTGGAACAGAATCAAATTAAACCCAATTGAAATAAATCTAATTTAACCTTTGTTCCCCAGTTTACTCGGCTGTACAACTGCAGGATGGGAAGAGAGATCACTTCCTCCACCCAAATTCGAGGCAAATATCTTCTTCCATTCCCAGATGGCCCCTCACTTGTCCCAGAGGCAGAAAAGAGAGCCGCTCACCCACTTGGGCCAGTGTCTGGGTTTCAGAATTCCACGTTCTCCTTCCACCTGGTTCTAGGAAGCCTTTTATGAGAGTTGACACCAGAGAATCTCTGTTCCCTACAAGCCATTTCTCTTCTGTGCCTACAAAGGATAAAGATCTATTTGTCTCTGTGTGTATGTTACAAAAAATGAATGAGGATTTAATTACAGCGGCTCATTTCCTAAAAGGAAGTCCTATTTACGATGTACCATATGTTTTGCCAGCGGCCATACCCCTGAGGGCCGGAGTCTTGTCAGATCTCCTTAGATAAGCAGGGGTTAGCTTGCCCGGCCTCACTGGGTCTTGACGGGAGGACAAGCCTAGGGTCCCAGGAAGTGGGGAGGGAGATGTAGGTGGGCTCCCGGCTGGTGGGAAAGCTCGGACCACCACTGACCGACCCAGGAGCCTCACTGAGTGACCAGGGGACGCTGCCCTGGTTTCAGAGGATGGAATCAGAGGCTCAAACAATTTGTGATGATTAAAAATCGCCTGGCTTTTTTCATCTATTAAAGTGGCTCTTGAGGGGGAGAGCGTCTCTCTCTGATCCTTCCTTTCGTGGTTTTAATTCCCCCTCCACCACTTCTGAGCCAACGCAGATGGCTTTCTAGAGCTCCCAGAACCTTCCTGCGAGGGGAGGGGGCAGTGGGGAGCCAGGAGGGGGTCTGGCTTGGTCCTAGTGATCACTCCCTCCTTTGACTGTTTGCTGCATTTTCTCTTTGGTGGTGCCTCTAGTTTTAGATGCCGGAAGACAAGGGTGGGTCCTTCAGGATTTCTCAGCTGGGCTTTAAAGCAGTTACTGGAACCTGCTAGAACCTGACTCCACTGATGAGATTTATGACCGGGAGGCACCTCTTCCCACCCAGGCTTCCCTTTTCTTTCCAAGCTCCCTTCCCCCTTTCCAAGGTGTTCTGTTTCTCTTGCCTCCTCAATCCATATCACTTTTTAAACTGTGTCCCCAGAGGAGGGGTCACGGCCTTATCCCCCTTTCTCCTGTGCCCCTCCCCAGACTCTGCTGCTCTCCCTGCACTGCTGGCATATCTGAAGGGATGAGTGTCCCCTCCCAGCTCTAGCATTCACTTGCTGTGATCTTTAAAGTGTGTCCTTTCTGACTTGAGCTTGGTGGGGGACCCCATCCTCTAAAATGTCCCTTTCAGCTCTCACACTTGATCATACCAACTAGCAAGTGGTCCTGTCATTTTTTTTTTTAATAGGGATCTAGCAGGTCCCCATCTGCTCAGAATCAGGCAAAGCCACCAGAAATCAAGTGGCCTCCTGGGAGGTCAGGACCCTGATGGAATCGCCAGTCCTTGGGCAGTGGTCCAGGAAGGCTCAGATGCTCCCAGTCCTGGGTTTTCATTGTAGAAACAAGATGGGGGGGGGGGGGGTGAAGGAGGTTCTAGTGGCCGGTTGGTGAGCGGAGAGGCTGTGTACACAGGGAAGTGCGCTCTCGGTGGAGAAGATGGAGATGACTCATTGTGGACCCCCGCCGTCTTCCCCAGGGGTCCCAGGAGCTCTTGGAAGACAGGGGTTGACTGGTTCACTCCTCTTCACCTGTGTGTTCCGAAGAGGTGCCCAGGGACACCCCGTGAGCACTGCAGCCAGAGCCTTGCACCGGCTCCCATGTCTTCCCGTGCCCCCTGCATCCCCTCGCGACCCTCAGGCCTCTGGACGCAGCTTCCCTCTGCCTTCCTGAGGGACTAGACAGGAACTTTCTCGGGTTCCCCTTTCCCGACTGTGGCCAAACCTTTTGGCTTCCCCTTGACGTTATCTCAAGGAGAAATTACATGGGATTTAGGTCCACTGAAGAAAGCACACTTCTAATTTCCTGGGACTTAACAGCTGCATCGGGATCTCAGCGAGCCATCTCTAAGTCTAAGGTGATTTGGTTCCAGATGCCTTTGGCTAATTAGAAACCCCCTTTAGTTAGTTCTGTTACACAAGAGTCCAGGGCACCCCATGACCCTCTGAAAAACTGGCTAGTTTTGTAAAATGTATTTTTAGCTGGAATCAAAGGGTGAGACCATTGCTCAACTTTGCAACCATGGAGCTGTTTTCCTCTTCACCTCTGCCGTTGGTTCCTCCTCGCCTTCCTCCCTCCGTGTCCTCACTTTCGGCCGCTTCTCCAGCTGGGAGGCCTAGGCCGCGTGTATGAGTGCATAGGCGTGTGTGCATGTGTGTGTATGTGTGTGTGCGTGTGTGTGTGCGTCGGTGTCGAGGCCGGGTGGGAGCGTGGGGCTCCCGTGCGAGGCGGCCATGCTGCATTTCTGTGTGCTCGTTGTTCAGTCCCCGTCTCCATGGCGACGGGAGCAGCTGCTCCATTCTGGGCCTCGGCTTGGCTGAGCGGGGCGGCCCGCCCGCCTGTCTGCCCGCCCGTCCTCCTGCCCAGCCGTGGGAGCTGCCAGCTCTTCGCCCTCCCGCTGCCCACAGGCCCTGCCAGCCTGGGCGCAAGAAAGCGTGTTTACTAACACCATCCACACGGCCCCCTGGGTACCGCGGCTCTGCCCAGAAGATGTCAGGCCGAGGCTACTGGGAGCTGGGCCTGGAGCCAGCCTGTCTGCAGTCGAGGGAAAACTCTCCCTGGCCGGCGGCTGCCCTGGCCTGCCAGCGCCCAGGCCAGGGCTCCCGGCCTCACTGCACAGCCGCAGGCAGGCACTGGAGGGGAAGAGGCCCCGGCAAGGCCCCCTCTGAAGTCTCTCATGCCCGGCCTACAGTGGCTTCCCAGAACCTCCAGAACATTCCTGGCCTTTGTGCCCCCTCAATCCCAAGTTTACCGGAAGGCTTCCCTGATCGCTCTGCTCTTAGAGGGCTTGTCACCGCCTTGACTCTTGGAGCCATGAATGACCAAAGCAGTCAAGGACATCAAGAACTACAGAGCTGGAGGCGACCTCGGAGATGCCTTAGTGCAGTGGTCCCAATGTACAGATGGAGAAAAAGAGGGCGGGGGTGGGAGCTGCGGGCGGCGGGAAGACTTGCTAAAATCACAGAGCGAATCATGGGGGTACAAGGACGTCCACCTGCCCAGGCCGTACCCTGGCAGCATGCTTTTCTCTTTGGCCCTTCTCAAGATTGGCCTTGGCCTTGGCCTTGGCCTGAGTTTCCTGAAGCGGTGGGCCCTTTCCTCCTCCCCTCCCCTTCACCCTTCTTTTCCTCCTTACTCTCTCCCTTTCATCATCTCTCTGTCTCCCTCTTGCCCTCTTGCTGGTTCTCTAGAGAAGCCTGGGCTCTGTGTGCCATGAGCCTGTCTGTGGGTGTGTATGTATGTGTGTGGCCTTTGGGGAGTGAAGGATGTTTCTCCTCTCTTCTTCCCCTCAGCATTCAGCCCAGGGTGAGGCCGCTGATTAACAAGTTACCAAAAACTGAGTCTGAAACATCAGAGCCAAGGGCCAGAAGGCCTTGACCTTCAGCCGGCTTCTCTCCCACACCACATCCCCAGGCTCCTCTACCAGCCCGGATTCCTCACACAATTCGGAGGAGACCTCTGTCCCTAAGTGCTTCCCCGAGAGCCCACAGCCCTCCAGCTAAACACATCTCCCCTCAGTGTGCGGGCCACACTGCCTGGTGTCTCACCATTATTCCCTTAGGAATGCCTGGTGACTGCAAATCTGAGTTATGGGTCAACTCACTTCTGGTCCCCTATTCACTCAACAGGCATCTATGTCATACCTGTTCCAGGGCAGGTAACAGGAATCTGGATATAGGCTGTGAGGGCCCAGCCTGGCCAAGACGTCTTTGTCTACAGTTCAGCCTGTTTCCTGGCTGAGTTCTGCCCCCTGCCCCTGTCTGTGCTGAACTCTGGCTTTTTCCTTCAGGCTCTTAAGGTGCACATTCCATCCTTCTTCCCCCTCAGTTAGGAAAAGACCTGAACTTGCAGGCAGCAGTGAAAGAATGAAAGGAGCTGTGCCCTCTCTCTCTTGGAGGTTTGTACCCCACATCTGATCTCAGCTGTGGAATTAGAGGTTGCCTGTGTTCTGAGGAAAAGGATCTCGGGCCTCAGCAAACATACAGGCAAATTTTCTTTGGAGGATTTGCAGGCTCCTGCCTGGCTGTCCACACTCTGCTTGAGGCCGGCCCTGATGCAGACCTGGGCTCGGCTCTGTTGTGTTGGCGGGTGCAGATGGGTCCCTACTATGGGCATCACTGGCTGGGGTGTGGGAGATGGAGAAGGGGTCCAGGTGGAGAGGAACCGGCTACTTTGGGGCGGGCAGCAGTGCTTGTGTGGTCACCATTCGGTCACTGTCTACTGCACCCTAGGCCTGGGATTCAGTGCCTTCCACACATGCCCTTTCTTTTAATCCTCACACAGATCCTATGCAGTAGAAATGATCAACCCAGTTTTGTGTGTGTGTGTGTTTGGCTGTGCCACACTGCTTGCGGGATCTTAGTTCCCCGACCAGGGATCGAACCCTTGTCCCCTGCACTGGAAGCATGGTGTCCTAACCACTGGACCGCCAGAGAATTTCCCACCCCCCCCCCCAACCCCCGTTTTGTAGAAAGGAAAATGAAGCTCAGATAGTTTAAGTGAAACTCGCCCAGGAAACCCAGCTGTGGATCAGACCCCAGCTCTATTCCACTGAAAAACTCAGCTCTCTTTCCTGAATCATCCTGCTTCACAAGATCGGTGGGCGTCTCTTCTAAACCAGCATCCCCAGGACAAGTTTGCCACTGTAGAACCCAATGAGGTGCCCTCAGTAGCTCTACCCTACAGCCACTCCCTTAGTCAGGGCTCCCCATCTTTCTCCTGGAACCCAATAGCAGCCTCCTGTCTCCACGTCTCCATGTTTGCCTGCTTCTAGTTTATTTCTTATGTAACTGCCAGAAGGAAAATTCTAAAATGCAAATTCTTAAAAAAAAAAAAAAAAGAAAAGAAAGAAGAAAACATTAAAAATAATAACAACCCAGCATGTTTACTATGACCCACACTTATGTGAAATTATCTATGTAAGTACATTAATGTCCAAAGAGAGAGAGAGAGAGAGATTTAATTCTATGTGTATTGTCATGGAATGCCATGATAATTCAGTTCGATAAACTAAGTTGCTAATATGCATAACGTGATTCTTTTTCAACTGAAAAAGTCGACCATCCCCCATGTGTGTGTGTTTATGTTGTAAATGTTGAAGGTAAAAAGGAAAAGCATGGAAGGCTGTATATACCAGTCCATTAATGGCAGTTATCTGAAGTTGGGGAGGAATGGAGGGAGGGTTGGAGACAAAAAATAAACTTTTTCTTAATTTATTTTTCTACTGTTTCACTTGTTACAACACACACACTCACACATACATTACTTTAGCAAGTTAAGAAATGCTAAATAATTTTTAGAAGACCAAAATCTGATTAGGTCCTTGTTACATAAAATCCTTCAATCGCTCCCCATTGCTCCCGGGATACCGTCCAAACTTGACATGTTTGCAAGGCTTTTCATAATCTGTCTCCCTTCCTGCTGTCTTCTCCCTTCCTGCTCCCTTCCTGTCTGCTTCTCCTGCTTCCCGTCTCACCATGACTGGACACAGTCTATGCTTCAGCCAAATGGACCTCCGTTTACTGTCTTTGCTTGGCCTTCAGGTTTATATCACTGTTTTCTGTATGAGAACCCTCCTTTCCACCTTGCTCCCCTTGTCGTGCCTTTCACAAAAAGGCATCATGGCAGTGGTTGTGTTCACAGAAGGGGGGCTTTACAAGGGTGGGGTGGAGGAGAGGTAGTTTGGGAGGGTGTCTGATAAGAAGTGACGACTAAAGTGAGTCTGTTCAGTTTCTTGCTAGAAGTACTGACCAACTTGCCTCACGGTTATGAAGGACACTTACAAATTGAAACGTGTGGTATACCAGATGTCCCTAACCAAGAGGCTGCGGTTTTTGTTCCATTTCAAGTGCCAAGGATCATTTCTGTCCCCACGATTGGGCAAAGCAAGGGTCAGAGCAGGAAGTCTTTGGCTTTCGACACTGGTGACTTCAATGAAACAACTCTTAAGGTCTGGAAACAGGAGGCAATGATAATTTGAAAAAGGCTTCAAATATTCACTTAAGAAAGAAAGGCTTTGTAAGGACTTGGGCAAATGGTCTCTTGAGAGAAGAGTCATAGGGTATTTGGTATTTTTTGATTAAAAATTTGAGAAGGCTTCTGTAGAAGAAATAGCATTCCCGTGGAAGATAGGATATCAGAGTTGTCTAGTCTACCTTTGTCACCATTTGGCTGGTGACCTCAGACAAACCACTTACCTCTCAGTTTCCTCTTCTGACTGGTCTAGGTCTTCTCTAAAAGCCCTTCTGTATGTAAAAGTGTTAGCATCTCTCTCGGAACTCATAATTCATCCCCACTGTGACTGAAATGCTAGAGGCATAACTGGTACGTTTTCAATAGAAAAAAAGATTAAATTAAAACAAATAATTTGCACTCTGATACAAACCAAAATGATCAACAGAATAATACAGCTTGACAGTAACCTATAATTTTGACAAAGATGTGTGAAATCAAGAAATGTTGACATTCATTTCAAAATACTGTAATAGTGCAGGGCTAGGCTTACCCAATTCTCTGTGTGTGCATGTGTGCATTTTAAAGCACTGGTATTATATATTTTAGCTGTTATTGTTCAAAGAGAACTGGCATCCTGTGTAGAATTGGGTGTCATAGTCAGTGTGTAAACTAAAAGAAATCAGCCCAGGGGATGCAACTTTTATGCTTATTTATGGGAAAATGCTGTTTAACTAACCTTGAAGTAAAATCTTTTGGAAAAAAAAACTTTTTCTTGTGCCTTGCAAATACTTTTCCTTGAAACACAAAAGGAAGAAAATAGGATTTTTTTTTTAAACGAACAAAAAGTTTATATACAACGAATCATTTTCTTCCCTTCTAATCAGGTGTATATGTGAACTTGAAATTATAAAGAGACCATGTTTAGTAAAGTAGCTGTAGGTTTCGTAGGGAGATCTCTGTGGGCCTGATTCTTGTGCCCAGGAAGCATTGGGCAGGAATTCTTCGAGGAAAGTTCACCAAGGACTTTTCTGGTTTTGGAGGCTCGGGAGGGTCTGAACGAGCCCACGATACCGGTTGAGCCACATTCTCCGAAGACTCTTGCACTAACAACCAATTCCAGCAGGTTCTCCGAGCTTCATGCTAGTGGCAACAAGAACTTGTGAACTGGAAAGAGACTTAGAAATCATCCAAGCCTTGATTTATAAATGAGGAACAGGGAGAGCCAGAGCTGGGACTGGACCCAGGGCACCGACACCTGGCGTAGGGCACTGTCTTGCCTCTGCTGGACAAAGCTGATAGTGGACGGTACCTGTCATCTTCCACTGAAGACAAAGGCCCAGCTTCCCTCATCAGAGACGAGGCTTAGAGTGCAAGTTCCTTGGGGAAAGAGAGCCCAGGGCTTGGGTGTCACTGAGTCGGGATGAGACAGACGGTTTTCTGGGGATGCCACAGGCCAGAAGGACAGGCTGGGGAGACCCTGAGTGGGACGGGGCTGGCGCGGACCAGGAGCATGGGAATGGCTGTGTGAAGGGAAAACTGGGTGGGAGGCAAACGTCCCCTTCTTTATGCTTTGAGCTGCAGATATGCTCTGGTTTCAGCGTGCACCTGGGCAAAAGCTGGCAAGTGACCGTCTTCCGTAGTCTTCCGTGGCTTCCTATGGTCTCACGCGGTTCCTCTTCATCTCTTCTTAGGACCGGACGTTTTGTCACTTTAGCCCCTATCAACATGCAGATGTCATTTCCCTGATATCTTTTTTTTTTAAGAATTTTTTTTTTTTTCATGTTAGCCTAACTTTATTTACGTATTTATTTTTGGCCGTGCCGCAACACTTGCGGGATCTTAGTTCCCTGACCAGGAATCGAACCCCGGCCCCGGCAGTGAAATTGCCGAGTCCTAACCACTGGACGGCCAGGGAATTCCCCCTAAAATCTTTCTTAAAAATCCCAATTTCCAGATGGAAAACCAGACAGGTGAAATGACTTCTCCAAGGTCCCCCAGCTGTGTGTGCAGAGCGAGGGCTGAACTCCCAGCCCCTAGACCTGCTATCTTGCCTTTAACACCATGCCTGTGACTTATAGATAGAGACCTGTCGTCCCCCTGAGAATGCTGGTGGGAGAGGACCAGTTAACCTTGTCCTCCAGGTTTCCACATGATAAACAGATGCTCCACGGACTTTGTCGACAAAAGCCGAGGCTGTGATGAAATCCACACAGAAGTCAACGCCTTGTGCCAGGGCCTCCCGTGAGCCCGGCCTGAGCCAGGCCCACCGAGGATTCAAAGCCACTTAGGGCTAAGGGCATGATCTTGGGGACCTTCGGTCCAAGGGACTGATTTTTGCTTAGCACATAGCATCTTGGGAGACTTAAAGAGATGTCAGAAGGGGCCCATGGTTTGGCTCTGGGCGATCCGGGGGAGTCACTTAACCTCTATGATCCTCTATTCTTCATCTGAGAAATGAAGAGGGAAGGTCTTCCTTAGGGGGCTGCTGCTGAAAGGATGGAATTAGATAATGTTTGCAACCCAGCCTGGCACGTGGGTGTGAAACAAATGTTCGGGGCCGCCTCGCCCCCCTCCACTGCCGTCACACTGGGTCTTACTGTTCTCCGCACCTCCTGCCCTCGCTGGGCCCCTGCTCCAGGTCTTGTCACTTCCCCTGACTCAGATGCCACATTTGTCTCCTGAAGCCTTGGATCGGGCTCAGACGCCCTTGCTCACCTCATCCCACCCGCCAGGCGTTCACGTGGCTCACGTGCATGTTGCCTTTCTCCTTGTCTTGTGGTGGGAGGGAAATGGCCACAGTTTTGAAGGCTGGCTTTTTTACTTAAAAGTTCTGTGACCATGGACCACTTACTCCAACATATCTGTGCCTCAGTTTCCTCGTTTATAAAACGAGGCTCGCAGTAACGAAGTACAAAGGTGGTTATGGAAATCATAACAGAATCATGTCAGCTCCTGATCCATGGTATTCACATGGTGCGTGGTTAATGGTTATTGTTTTTATTAGATCGTAAGTGCTTGGAGGGTGGAGGCTGCGTCTTGCTCATTCTCTTTTAGTCCCTGTCATGCGTGGTGTGGAGTAAGTGTTCAGCACAGGTCAGAAGAGCCGAGAGCGGCCTGGAATGAAGCCAGGACCCGGAGTCCCCAACCGCCTGGGGAGAGAGACACAGGCTCAGCCTCAGCGGTGGAATTAGCCTGCTCTGTGTTTGAATCTCAGCCCTGACACTCACCCGCTATGTGATCTTAAGCAGTTCCACCTGAGTCTCAGGGCTTTTTTTCAACCTAAAGTGGAAATAATCACTCCAACTTCAGAGGCAAAGCCCCAGTCTCTGTGCAGGACCACTTAGTGGCAGCTGGAATGGTTAGACTGAGGCTGGCCTTATAAGAGGCTTCTCCAGGGGGATTCCTGGGGGAGGGCAGAGCCGTTCCTGAGAGGCAGGGAACAGGTGAAGCGCAGGCTCTCCCGGACCGCGCTCGGAGCCGCTCCTTCCCCAGCCATATGGCGCAAGGGACGCTAATACAGCTGTCTGTGCACAACTGTAACCAACAATCTGGCGATTGTTCGTCTGGGAAGCCACCACCCCTGCCGTGTGACAGCCGGTTCTGCACTATGGTGGAAGCGCTGTGGCAGGCAGAACCAACCCTATTTGCCCTGTGGTCCAGGCTGGAGGACAGACAGATGCAAACGGAACTGATGGCAACAGGAGATGTCTCCACCTTGCTTACGTGAAAAAAGCTGACCATGAGGAACGGGGGACACATGGCAGAGGGGTCCGAGGAGGATCATTTCCCCCGTGCCTCTGTTTCCTCATCTCTAAAATTTAGGAATTAGGCTGGCTCAAGGCTGAAGGCCTTTCCAGATCCACCATGCTAAGATTTGAAGACAGATGACTTCCACATTCGACAGCTGGCGTACTTTTAAAACTTTGGCCAAAAGATCTCTTGCTAATACCACCAGCTTCTGAAGACCCCTCCCTACTGTCACAGAAGCAAGAGGAACAAAGTGAGAGAAAGTGAAAGAGATTGGGGGTGGGGTGGAGAGGGTTGCTGGGAAACTGCAGGAGGGAGCCTGGAAGACAGAGAACCTGAGGGCAAGGAAGGAAGAGAAGGAGAGAGGCCAGGAAAGAAAGAGACAAAGAGGCGACCAGGGAGGAACCCATCTGTCATTTTGCTTGCCTGGGCCCTACTTTCACATCTGTGAAATGGGTACAAAACCCTCCTGCCTAACAGCTCCATAGTCAGGATCCAAAAGAGAGTGATGTGAAAACATTGTACCACCTAATAATAATCTTGGGGATAATGTCAGTCATTACAAATGAAGGAAATCATCCAAGGTATGCAATGGTGGTAACGTCTTTGGCAGATTATTGAGGCAATTAGAGGTGATGTACATAACCTACCCGGCTGCCTGCCTGCCCACAGTAGGTGCTATGTAACTATATATAATATATGGAGTAGTAGTTATATCATTACATAACTAATCATAGTTCTATTATTCTAATTATTATTATTATTATTGGCCTATTGAAGTCAGGTCTGCCAGGAAAATCTGACTTCTAAACTTGGCCCAAGTTTCTGAAAGTCTGGCCTTCCTTTCTGCAGACCTTGGGTGTCAGACCCTGTCCTGGACCCTGGGGACACCAAGGCAAAGAGAACATTTATACTCAGTGAAATCACGGAGTCAAGGAAAGGTCAGAGCATTCAGGGCCCTCAGGTCATCATCTAACCCGACTGTGTCCTCTTCTAGGTAGAGACTTGGGACCCAGAGAGGATTGGCTAGGACCACCTCCACTCAGGGTCACCCCTTCTCTAGTGGCAGAGCCAGCAGGGAGCTCATGTCCAAGCTCCAGTGTAGAACTCAGTCTACCCACATATAAGGAGAAACAGCAAAGATCAACGATGACTAAAGCGGACAGATGTGACTAGTGTCCCCAGAGGGAGGGAAAAGGAATAGTTTCCTCAGTTCTCTTTTAAGTCGTTTCTAAGCTGCTTTCTGGAATCAGCCATGTGTTTCAGTTTGGTCCTCATGGTGCTTCGCTTTTGCCATCAACAACGGGATGATTTGTGCCAATGAACCAAAATACACTGGATTGTAACAGGCTCTAGCGATCTCCTGGAAACCATTCCACATCCTAATGCGTACTCATTACTCATAATATGTTCAAAATGCACTCCTTGGAACCCCGGCTTGAAATACCCAGAGATCCATTTTCAATAGACTGACAAATAGAAGACGTCAAACATTATTCATAGAAACAGTGTTTATTTAATCTTTAATGCTACCTAATGCATTTCGGTCAAAGTCATCAGTTCATGTTCAGGCTTTATTGCGTGGAAAATGGATGTGCTATTAATAAGTCAATACAGATACAAATATGGTTCCAATTGGAAATCATTAGGTTGCATTAAATAGCAAATGAAATCCATAGGAAAGATTTGTTTTGTTTTGTTTGTGAGGAGGAAAAGGAGCCCTGAGAGGCATTTCTTTGCTCACTAATGAGGAGGAATGATTGGTTTCTGCGGAGCGGTGCATTACAGTATAGGCCTCGCTCTATTCTCCTCAGGATGGGGATTGGGGCGCTGCCTTTCCTCGGCACAGCTGTTTGCAGCTATGGGCCCAGCTGAAGTGGCTGCCTGCTTTGGAGAGTCAGCTGGAGCCCCCAGGACACAGGAGGAGGAGCTGAGGTGGGGCCCTTCGCTCTTCTTCCCTCCAAGCCGGTGGTCCTGGTGGACCTCAGCGCTCTCCTGAAGTCAGCTGGCTCTGGGAGGGAGCTGACCCTGGCACAGTCACGCCCAAGCTCCACGGCAGTGTGTGTGAAAGAGCACTCAGGGCTTTACATCATTGGAAGCCTGTTATGAGCCCAAAACTGCTTTTGGTGGCCCCAAAACAGGCCCGTATGAAAAAGGAGATTCTTGGGGGCCTGCAGTGGAGTGGGTGAGATGAGGGCGGGATTGGAAGCTGAACAGATGTGGATGCAAGCGCTGGTCGCCCCATCTAGGGTCTGTGTGATGTAGAGGGTGTGACTCAGCCCATCTGATCTGATTGGTCCTCATCTCCATCCTGAGGAGACAGTGGAGGATGATGTGGGCTGACCGTCCAGCACAGAGCAGGGCTCCGTTAGCATTTGCTCCCTCCTAATCTGATGCTATGCTCGAACCTTCTTCCTGAATCTTGCCTTTTGCCCCAGTCAAGTGCAAGAATACTCAGGATTGAGCAAAACTCGAGAGATGGTCAGTGCTTGCTTAGTATTTTTAGTGAACGATGTCATCTATTTTTAACTCATCGTATTCTTTCTGCTGTGACGATCTCTCTCCTAAACTGGGTGGCTGATCTACCCCTCCCACTTGGCACTAAGGAGGTGAAGCCTTGCCTGCTTTCATACCTAGAGGGGCCCCTTTTGCGGAGAAAGCCCAGTTGCCTCTTCATTTCAGTGAGTGGTTCAGTAGGGACCTGCCAGCTGCTTGTGAAAACTTATGTGATGGATGGGCAGTTATGCTCTGAGAAGTTCCAGCATAGGCAAATTTATGGGGCACTCAGTTGCTGAGGAGAGTTCCCTTTCTCTGGCTGCAGAGCAGCCTTTTGGTTCCATCTCCAGCAGAGATGGGACAAATGATGGTCAACCCTGGTGAACAAACTGGGGAGTCAGGGGGCCCCTCTCATCACACTCTCCGTGATTATTTCTGAGCAGTTTAATCCACCCAGATAAAAAAGAATTATAATCACCAACACTTGTATGGCACTTACCATCAGTCCAAGATAAGTCAGAGATCTAAATGCTTTAATTCAGTTCATTCTTACAACCATCTCCATCTCACAGATGAGGAAGCTGAGGCACAGAGAGGTCAAGTAAGTTCCCAAAGGTCACACAGCAGGGAATGGTTAGAACATAGGTCTTGCTCCAGAGTCTAACCACTTACTTAGAACACTATTCTGCCTCCCCTGGTGTAAATATTCACTTCTGCTCAGAGATGCAGGCCATTTCTCAGAATTCTGGTGGATTTGGAGCTCTTCTGCCAGTGCCGAGCCGTGTGTGGCCTTGCCAAGTCACTTGGCCTCTTTGAGCCAAGTATGTTTATTTGAACCACGTGGCAGAATCGTGTGAGGACTGAGAAATGGGAGCAATGTTGTTAAATGTCTACCACGCTGTCCAGCATACTGCAGACACACAAACGGCTCAGACATAGTTGCTAACATTATGATTTCAATATACACACAGAGAAAAGCCCCATATACTTTCTTTTTTGATTTGCACTCGGTGGCATCTGAGTGCTAGGCTCAGAGCAGGAAGTGTCCCTCAAAGAGATGGGTTCTCACACCTATCCCTGTTGGATTCCCCTGCAGCATGGCCACGAATTTCTTGCATACCTTTCAAGGCGGGACCACGTCAGCTGCTGAATCCCCTCCTCTAACACAGAGCTTCGGAGTCAGGTAGATCTGGCTGGATTCCCATCTTGACCTTCCTTCTTCCGGGCGCAGGACCCCCTACCCCTGGGAGCCTCAGTTTCTGGAACTAGGAAATGTGCATCGTCACATTTGCCTTTCTGAGTTCTCGCGAGGATGAAGGGAAATAACATGCCGAGTGACCAGCAGGACACCCGACACATAGTAGGAATCCAGCAAGTGCTAGCTACACATGCACTTTCCATCCACTTTGGAAAGTCTGTGCTATGTGGTGCTGAAATCTTTTTCTCTCTGCTTCCACTCATGGCTTTCTTGTCCTTCCCCTGGAGACCACACAGCCTAAGACTAATACCTCTTCCACATGAGAGCCCCCAGGCATGTGAAGGCAGTTTTCATGCCGCCCTGAATGTTCTCTTCTCCAGACAAAACAGCCCAGATCTTCAACTATTTTTGCCCCCCGTGCCAGATTTTGGTCACTTTGCCATACTGTGGTCTATCTCAGTGATATTACACATAAGGTACTTATGATGTTGACTTTTATTTGTCAGACTGTGGCCGCACCACGGACGTTTTCAGTAACCCTGGGGCCTGGGAAGAAAGCTAGGACCACATGCTTCCTTTGCAAGGACAGCCACCAGCGAGCCGAGGGAGCTGGCAGGAAACAGAAGCAATGACGACCGCTGCTCTAGCTTGACCTCTGGGGAACCAGAGAGTAATTTCGGGCTTGAAATATGGGATGCAAATGAGTATCTGCCTACTCCCTGGCTTCAGGAAAATGGCTTTCATTTTCCAAGGTGATTACAGTAAATTACACCTGGAAGAGAGAACAACGATGTTTCCAAGTGCCATGAATTAATCGAAGAGAACTCAGCACCCGTACGTGTGTCTTGGAAGTGGAGGAGAGAGATGGAGACAGGGAAAGGTAGTATTTAATACACGAATTAGGAACAGAAAATAGCGTAGTCCCCCCTTTATTGTGACAGTTTCTGAGCGCCTATGTCTTAAAAATAGGAATAATGTGGATAATCGTTAGCACTCCCTTTACCTGGGTTTTCTAGAATTGAATACATTATCCTAATATAACTTCCATACATGCTCAACAGCAACAACAGAGATTCTTCCGGGTCTTAGAACATACCATGAATTAAGCGTGGTGAAGCCAAATTAAGAAAATGAACTGGGCGATGGTTTCTTTTCTAAAAAGAGGGTCTGGCGTATGCCTGACTTCCCAGGATGGAATGAAAAGAGAGAGATGTTATAAGACCCTAGCCGAGGGGAAGCATTTTTCACATTCTTCACCTAGAGTCCAAAAAGGAGCCAGGAAATTGATATAAGGGCAGCAATATAGGTCAGAGGAGGAAAAGTTCAATGAATGAGGATCATTTAACCAAAGAAGGCCGCCCAAGGGGGGTCTAATCACAGTGTTGGGGGACGTGAATGGGTGTCATTCAGAAGGGAGCCATGCTTTGTCTTTGTGGGCTGAGAACGGATTAGGCAGGAAGGGGATGAAATTGTAGCAGCAAAGACTAAGGTGAGCCGTCCTTGGGAGAATTCTGGGGGTGGGGCTGGTCATCTACAAAGGATTATTTAGGAGTAGTCAGAAAATGGCTTTGACTCTAATTTTTCTTACTTCACACTCATGTTTTCAGAATGGGGTAGACTGGAGTTCTTCTGGGACCTGAATTAGGTGGCTTTGGCGGGCTTCTCCATGGAATTTTTCTGCCATTCCCTGACTAGGAATGTTTCCTAGCACTGACATCAATTGGTACCTGAAGCGTTTTCTAAGGAAGGGAACCGATTCCGCTTCTTCGGAGCTGGCAGCCCTAAGCAGACCACGCAAGAACTCTGTCGAGAACGCCTTGTCCTGGGGTCTCCCACACAGGGGATTTCAGATTCAGGAGGGCAGGCCCAGGCTTTCTTTGTTTCAGAGCTGGCTCAGTGCTACTCAACTTCAAAGGAGATTGTAAAACTCAAAAGTTAAGAGATGGGTCTTCAGATGTAGTCACCATTTTCTTTTTGATAACTCACAAAGAAAAGATAAAGTAGCTTTCTAAATGTTTGTAAGTGATTTAAAATGATGCTTGTTATTGATAGGAAGGGAACTATATATATTCCATATGTATATACATATATATACGTAATCTCTGTACATACACACACACATATATTCATATAGATCCGAAAAAGATCTATAAGTTAAGATCTATAAGTTATTTGCGATAGTTGTACTCTATAAAGTCTCTGCAAACACTGAGTCAGTGAATACCGAGCCATTGCTCCTGGGGGAAATACAGGGCTAGGTTCCTGTGAACTTCTGGTCATGACATTTTTGTCAATTAGTCAATACATAGACTTGTTTCATCTGTGTTTCTGTTTAAAGACACCTTATTTAATATATATTGTGGATTCATTAACACTGAACTCAGGGTCAACAGCCCTGTAACTCACGCCTGAGTGAATCTTACGTAACACACGTTATTTTCTCCGTAAGGCACATCACAGCCTCACACTTAGGAACACTAGATAGCACTTCAGCGCTACACTTGGGGGCCATTTTAAACAATAAAATCACCCCAAAAAGCACAACAGTGTGAAAACCACAGCACTGGGTAGACTGAGGAAAGGACCCTGTATACAGTAACGAGAACTGGGACTCCCCCTGTTCAGCCTCAGCCGGGAACAGGTGTATCAGGTGACTCCAAGTTTTCACCACTTTGCCACATCCAGGAATGGCTGTAAAGACACCATAAGGATTGACTTGGGGGTCAGAAATAAATTTCAGTGAGTAGGCGAATTCGCAAATACAAAATCCCAAATAGTTGGGATCGACTGCAAATAGAAAATTGACGATGTATTTGCAGAACACAATCTTTCCAGGAATTGAGTAAAAGGCACCAACTGAAATCCTTTGGCTGTTTTCGTTTGGGGAGCTAGTCGGGGTGGGGATGAAAGCAGAGTGCTCAATGATAAACACCTTCGCCTCTTCATTCACTTATGCTTTCAACAGCTAGACTGGAGTGGAACTTGCAAAGCAGACTGATTGGCACTGAGTTGATCCCCAAGATGGGTACATGACGCCTCCTGCCAGGAGCCAACAACGCAGTTGGGGGTCACATCATAGGGCTTAAGTGCCAGGGGCATAAGAGTGAAAAAAAGTGCTGAAGAAGTTGCAGAGAGAGGGCACTGCCAGCAGGGGGACTGGCCAAGACTTCTTGGAGGAGGTCAACAGATGCAGCCTTCAAGAAACGAAAGGACTTGAAGACGGAGAAGGTAGGATTGTAGGCACTCTAGATGAGCATGTGAGTGTGTGTATTTTACTTGTGAGTGTGTGTGGTGCGTGTGAGTGTGTCTGGGTGTTGTCTTTTGTGTGGATGTGCTCATGAAGTGTGAGTGAGTGTGGTGTGTCTATGAGTGTGTGTTGTGTGTGGGTATGGTGCTGAGGTGGGGAGTGCCTAGGTTTTGAGAAGTTACAGAAGGCTGTGGCCAATACACAGCCCGGGGCTAGTTGGCTTTGTCTGCTTAGGTCTCTGTCGTCCCCGCCAGACTGGGAGACACTGGGGACACGGCTCTTCTTCAGCATTTCATCCCAGCACCGATCCCCAGGCACCAGGTAACACAGTGTTTGGTCAACAAGGGTTCCTTGAACTTGTGGGGAAACCAAGGCCAGAAAGAGTGAAAGAACTAGTGTTATAATCATCCAGTGAGTTGGTGGCACGCTGGTACCTTGGGCTGCTCTTAGCTTACCTACAGGGCTCTCAAAGAGGTGTGAAGTCAGCATGCTTTGGTCTCAGGGACCTCCTGCGTGTTTTTGTTTGTTTGTTTCCAAATTCCCGCCCTCCTCTCATGGTGCTCGTGGCCCATTCCTCCATCACCTTCTGCTTCAGCTGGGTTATCTAGGGAGGTGGGAAAGGGGCCTTAGTTGGGTGTTTTGAGAACTTAGTCTTTGCTTTGAAAAGAGTATTCCCTTCCCTGGGGATCGGCCCATGAATGGGAACTGTGCTCCCGTTGGCAGACTTTGAATTGTGACCCAGGTCAAAGGATGTTTCCGGTCGGAAGGGCGGGCCTCGCCCTCTGAAGGGTCCCCTTGGTGTGAGCCTCTCCTGACGGGTGCAGGAGAGGGCGCAGGCTTTGGATCCAGCAGGACTTAGGACTGAATTCTGATTTTACCGCTTCCTAGCCGTGGGACCTCAGGAAAGTCATATATGAACCACAATTACTTTATCTACAAAAAGAATGAAAATAGTGCCCACCTCTCTTTCTGGGTTGTTGTTCTGATTAAATGAAGTCACACGTGAAACTTCCGTGTCCAAGGCTTGAAGCCTAGGGTGTGCTCTGAAATGGGTTCCTTGTCTCCTCCACTCCCTCCTCCTCTGCTTTCTTTGCCTTTTGGTTGTTTGAAAATCAATCCTCAAAAAAAAAAAAAAGAAAAGAAAAAAAGAAAAGAAAATCAACCGTCCACAGGTGACAGGTACAGTAAGCTCTCCCTTTGAGGGGATGCTGGACAAGTTCACGGCTCCATCATGTGGGAAAGCACAGAGACTTTGGGAGGAGCAGGCGGGCCGATGAGGAGGCACGTGTGTACATCCCTGCGTCGGCGAGTGTGTTAGCGTCCAGCATCCGTTTGATTCTGCTCGTAGGCAACCACAGAAGCGTAGAAAGCATCTGGTCCACTACCTCATATGTTCAGATGTGGCCCAGAGGGCATGACTGACTTGTGCCAGCATGGCTGGTTCCTGGCAGATCTGAATCCAGAACTTGTCTTTCGGTTCCCAGTGCCATTCTCTCCTTTTATTCACATGCACGTGCACGTGTGTGTGTGCGTGCACACACACACACACAACCATGCTGTTTTCTGTTTTTCAAAAAATGACATCTGTTCAGGAATCACATTGCCCGATGCAGTCCTTTCTTTCCTTCTCTGTGTGCCCCATGACTCTTGCCACTGAAGTGTGTGCGCTGTCGCTTTGCCCTCTGGACTTTCTCAGAAGAAAGGAATCATGAGGAGCGATGGGTCAGGTTCCCTGGGGCACGAGGCCTGCCCCGCTCTGGGGAGCAGACGTGCTGGGTTTCATGGCAGCCCTGGCCTGGCTGTCCCCTAGGTGTCCAGAGTCCTTCTTGTCTCCATACTCTAAACATATACGCCATTTATATCCAAAGGTCAGTTTTCTGGTAAAACGAGGGGTTCCCTTGCTTTGCAGGCACAGGAGCGTGGACTTGATGTGCAATGGTGCCTGAGTTTCCCGGGGGGCAGCTCAGCTGTGGCCCTGGAGGGTTTCACGAGGCCCAGCACAATCTTCCTGCCTCCTGTCTGGGCCTCAGAATGTCCCCGAGGCGATGCCCACGCAGACAACTGCATCTTTCTGGGAAACAGGAGCCGTCTTTTCAACTGCTTCTTTGATCGCAGGTTCTGCCCACGAGGCTCCTAACCACTGCTGTGTTTTGAGCACGTATGATGAGGTCAGCGTGGGGCGCACGTTGTCTCATTTGATCCTCGCAACAGTCCGTACAGGGCGGTGATGTATCCCTCTTTCGAAGTCAGGAAACTGAGGCTCAGAGACATTAAATGATCTGCCCACAGATGTTAAGCCCAGGTCCCTGTATCTCCATTGAAACAACCCTAGTTTCCCTCCTCATGACCAGAAGCAGGGCCTCTAGAGACGTCAGATGGACTTCTTCACAGTGAAAGACAAACAGGGCTGCACCCTCGTGATGTCACCTCCGGTCTCTCTGGTCCCGCAGGCACCCGCCAGGACACTGCCATCCTGTGGGGTCCTTTTGTGCTTTTTGAGGGGCTCAGCGCAGGTGGAGGGGGTCTTGTGTCTCTCTGTCACCATTCCAGCAGCTGGAAGCACCCCCAGGGAAGGTAGTCTTATGGATTTTAACTTAATCACTCCATCAACAAATGTGTTGGGGCTACATAGAGCTTCTGGAAGAAAGTCATAGTGCTTTATTTCTCATCTTTGTGTTCCTGGTGCCTGATACATAGTAGGAGTTCAGTAAGCTTTCGCTCAGAGAGTGAAGAAGCACTTCCTCCTTGCCAGGCACTGGGCAAGGACAGTGGGGGATGGAGAGGAATAAGGTACAGCCCCTCCCTCTAAGAGCCCACTGTCTAGATCAGAGGAGGAGCTACATTGACACGTGGAAAGTCAGTTAACAGAGTGGTCACCCTTTTTAGGGTCCAAATGAGTTTCACTGCCAGGAAATTCAGTAGAAAGATCCCCTGGGGTCAGCAGGCTCCCACTGGATGTGTGACGGGGCTTGACCAGAGGCAGAACTCTGTAATGTTCAGAACTGTCCAGCAGGGCTGCAGAGAGCTTGGGGGGCAGGGATCTCTCCGCTGCCAACAGGTTCAGGAGACGAGGTGGGAAAGGGGCGTGCGTGTGCGTGTGTGTGGCAGGGGTGTCTTCTTGCACTAGGAGAGAGATTGGACCTAACGATTTCTTCTGTGTCTAAGTTTCTAGTTCCAACATTGAGTCGGTGGAACTTTCCAGGAAAAGATGTGGTTTAGAACCCAAACCCAAACCCAAACCAAAAAACAGTATCCACACAAGGAACCCAAGGACTCCTCTAGAATGTTGGACAGTATTCCCTCATGCTTATTTCCAACCTCTGTCGCATGAGTCAGTGGCCACTGAGAAGGTCAAGGTCTGTCCTCCGTAGCAGCTTAAGAGGGGAAGAAATAGTTTTGTTATTCGGGGAGTAGTAAGAAGGGTCACATGGGGGGTGGGGATTAGGATAGGTGGAGGTCCTGGGAGGCTTCTTGGAGGAGGCAGCATTTAAACAGGATCTGGAAGAACAGACTCAGCAACTGACATTTGTACCCCCCTCCTCCCTCCCTCCATCCATCTACCATCCGTTCGCCTGTCCATCCATCCTTCCATTCTTTCTTTCACTCACTGATCCACTCACTTATCAAATAGCTATTGAGTCCCTACCATGTGTCCGGCATATTCCCACACATTCCTTGTTTAATTACAGCAATTCTGTTAGGTAGGTAATCGTATCCTAAATATACAGATAAGGTAAATTTGACTCCAGGCGACAAAATTCTTCTCCTCTTACCCCATTCCAGTGTGCCTCATCTTATATCAAGGAAGAAACATCTCCTTATCTTTAAAATGCCGTCTCCCTTTGCTTCGCCCATCTCCCTGCCCTACTCACTTCTCTGACTAGTCCAGTCCTAGCAAGCTAGGACACAGACCTGAGACTTTGTTCTCACTACCTTTTATTTTAGTTAAATTAGGGTACCCCCTATTCCCCGAGTACCCCTGCATTCTTCCCATTTCTGGGTCTTTTTTCACCCCATTGAAAATGACTCCTTCCACTGAAGTTGGCTTCTCTTCACAGTACAAATGTGTTAAATTGAATTCGGCTCCCAGTGTGCCCGAAACGTCCCTTCCTCCAGGAAGTATGCAGAAGGCAGTTTTCCAGACATCCCGGCACCTCCAGGAACCCTGGGCAGTACAGGCAGCCCCAACCCTGGCACGCGGGGCCGGGAGCTATTTCTGGATGTCAGTGTTGGACAGGCAAGGACCCTGTCCTTGGGGTTAGCTCCCAGGGGTCTGCAACTCCTATGTGGTAGAAGCCAGTCCTAGCACCAAACACCACACTGGACGTTTTGACTGTGTTCCATTTAACTGCATGAACCATGTGAGTTCTGCCCCATGCGGGCATTCTGTCCCTGCCCCAGTCCTTTCCTCCCTCAGTTGCTGGTCCAAACCCCAGCCTCGCCTTGCCCATCCCTGGCTCTCATTTCATCCCAGCTTTGACTTCATCCCTTACCTGTGTTGACATAGTATTTGGATTTGCCTTGTAGTTCTGTTTTCATTAACCAGCAGGGAATGTTACTCATTGTTCTTACGGATGAGAAATCTAAGAACTGTAGCAGCTTTCCTAGTGGGCTTTCATCTATGCTTTCACACAATTCGCTCCATAAATTAGAGCAGGAGATTTGCAGGTATGGCTCCAAAGCCCTGGGCTCCCACAGGAGGTAGCTCATGGCAAATACACCTAAGCAAGGAACAAGGAGCTCGGAACCAATGAAGGAACGGCACATGCAGTGACAGCGGGGGTAAGAGATGGGTGGAGGGTCAGGGACGAAGTGAGGCTTATGTGTGGAGTGCCGTGCCAGGTATATACATTATTTGGAAATAAAAATGGATGTTTTGGCCCTGACCAAATGTTTTCTCTAAATAGCCCGGCATTGGAATTGTTCTGGGAAGCAGAGGTCAACTCACTCTGAAGGAGACATCTGCCCTGCCATCCCCAAAGCTCAACACTGGGGGCCAGGAGACGCAGGCTTGAGTCCGGCTTCCCCTCCCAGGTCACCCTAAGATCTCTGTTTTCACTAACCGTCTCTGAATCAGCTTCCTTCTCCATCAAGTGGAGATAACACCAACTAGCAGAACGGCTGAGGGACCTCCTGAGCTACTGCGGATAGTAAGCACTCGAGATTGTGCAAAGGCCCCAGGACTCAGCAGAACGGGGACCTGACACAGGCGCCTTGGGGAGCCGGCTGGTCCTGCCCGCAGCAGGGGGGTGGCCACAGCCTGTCTCCACAGTGGACCCCCACTCTGAGGGCAGGTCGGCGGACAAAGAAACAGCCCTTTTCTGTCTTCAGAGCTGGGGTTCAGGACAACACGATCCTGTGGGTAGGAAGCACTCCGTGGCTTTTCAGCCCCGTGCGCCACCGTGAGCACGTGGGGCGGCAGGGGGAGGGCTCTGGGGGTGGGGCTCTGGGAGGGAGGAGCCCTGGGGCCCAACCACGTCCACAGGCCCCAGGAATGAAAAAGAGGCTTTGCTCAACCAATTGCACATGGAGCAATTTTGAATGTCAGTAGCCGCTTCCCTGTTTTTCTCTTTCCTCCCAGTAAAACGCCCACACCGTGTCCCCCTCTGTGGGGCTCCCCCTTACACCGCCGGGTGAGGGGCACATAGTAGGCCCTCAATAAATATCTGCCCAGTGTGTGAGTGGATGGCAATCCAGCCCTAATCCCCTCTCTTCAGCTCCCCACCCCCAGGAGGAAATAAAAGATGTCCATTTGCGGCTCGGCCACATTCAGGCGAACTTCCATATTGCTGCCAAGTCCCGCCATCTGCCACCTCCGCGGGGCAGGTGCTGGCAGCCTCGGCACCCACAAAGCCCGCGCGGGCACAAAGGCCCGACGTGCACGGGTAATTGCTGAGCGCACGGCCCGCCGGCCGGCCGGGCTGCGGCGAGTTCGCCGCGGCTGCGGAGGGAGATTTGCATACAGATGGCCAGTCGGGCCGCAGGGGCGCCCGCCGCCACCGCCACCGCCACCGCCACCGCCCAGGGTGGACCGGGGGCAGCCGCTTCAGAAGTGCGCGCGGCCTTGACGGCCGCCCAGCCCGAGAGAGGCCTCATTCTGCCCGCCCTGAATAGTCAGCCTTTCAGGGGGATGCTTTGAAATTTGAAAAGAGAGAGAGAGAGAAATCAAGAAAGAGAGGCAGACGGAGGTTGGGAGAGACAGAGACAGAGAGACAGAGAAAGACTGAGACAGATTGAGAGAGAGAGGAGCAGAGAGACAGAGACAGGGAGATTGAGAGAGACAGAGACAGGGAGATTGAGAGAGACAGAGACAGGGAGATTGAGAGAGACAGAGAGATTGAGAGAGACAGAGACAGAGAGACTGAGAGAGACAGAGACAGGGAGACTGAGAGAGACAGAGACAGAGAGATTGAGAGAGACAGAGACAGGGAGATTGAGAGAGACAGAGACAGAGAGACTGAGAGAGACAGAGACAGGGAGACAGAGAGACAGAGACAGAGAGACTGAGAGAGACAGAGACAGAGAGATTGAGAGAGACAGAGACAGGGAGACTGAGAGAGCCAGAGACCTTGGAGGAAGGAAAAAAGCCATTTCTCTTCGAGGGACAGAGTTTAGTGGGAAGGGAGCTGGGGCTTCAAGAACTGAGGCGCCCCCAGGGATGCGGGGAGATCTCTGTGGAGACGCCCCCGGGGACGTGGTGTTAGCTTGCTCCTGCTCCTGGTCATCTCAGACGTGCAGGAAGCAAGGAGGGAGGGGCCCCGGGGGGAGAAGCGGCACTTTGAAATTGTGCAGGCAGGTTGCAGCTGTTTTGAAACAAACAACAGCAAAACCCCCATGCCCAAAAACAAAATTTAAAAATCCCTGTAATAAAAAATAAACTCTAAAGGTTAAGCCGGCAGAACCGTCTCTAAAGCAAGTCCCCGAGTCCCTAAAGGTGCCACTGGGGCCCAGGCTTTGCTGTCTTTCTTCGTTTGGAAACGGCCTGCGGGGTGAGCGGCCGCCCCCGGGGACCCAGGGACACAGCGGCGCTGGGCGTCCCAATCGCGGCAGGTGCTGGCGGGCGACTGGGCGAGCTCTGTTTAGCAACCCGTCGGCGGCTTTCGCTCCGTGTTTGCTAATACCCCTCGCCCTCGCCCTCCTCACGGCTCCCCTCCCCACCTCCTCAGTGAATGACCCATAGGGCTGAAGAAAGAAAGGCGTCATTGAACTCCTGTTGCCTCTCTTGTCCAAACTAAATGAAAGGGAAACAGAAAAGCAACAGAGAACGGCTATTTCTCATGTTCTTCACTGGACATTTTAAACCGGCTTCTCCCCTGTGTCACCTCTGCCTGAGAAATCTGGGAGTCAGCCGTGATACCCCCAGGACCCAAGCAGGCACCTAGACCTTCCCTTCTGCACCTCTTAAAGCTACTCATCCCCCCACCAACCCATCTTCCCCAACTGCGGCCACAATGCTGTTTCTAAAACGCAATTCCGGTTTTCTCTCTCTTTTCCTTAAAACTGCTCATTGGCCCAGGATCGTCCTCTCAAGGATAAAGACCAGCTCTTTCGTTTGGTGTGGAAACCCGGGGTTCCTGCTCTTGCTGCAGCCCTTACCCCTCCCGGGCCCTGCCCTGGTCATGGAGATTCCATTCTAGTCGAGGCTGTTTCCCACCCCTGCCTCTTTGCTCAAGGGGCTTCACTTCTTGGTAAGCCCTCTTCTATCCTGATGAGCAGGATGGAGGCTCCTTCCTTCCTCCTACCCACTTCCCTTCCTTCTTCCACCCCACCAACAAACAAGTTATTGCTGCCAACACTACACCTAACATCAGGTGCTGAGGATAAAGGATTGGAGAGAAACGCTTCTGTCTTCCTTCCATCCTTTCCCTGGGTACCATAAGGCATCTAGAGGAGGACACAGAAGTACCAAATCTCCCCATCCCAAGCTGAGACTGTAGTTTCTAGCCACGTGTTTCCAGACGATGCCTGTTTTTTCTTTTTTTAAAAATTAATTAATTAATTTATTTATTTGGCTGCATGGGTCTTCGCTGATGCGCGTGGGCTTTTCTCTAGTTGCGGCGAGCGGGAGCTACTCTTCCTTGCGGTGCATGGGCTGCTTATTGCGGCGGCTTCTCTTGTTGTGGAACACAGGCTGTAGGTGCGCGGGCTTCAGTACTTGTGGCATGCGAGCTCAGCAGTTGCTGCTCGCGGGCTTAGTTGCTCCGCAGCATGTGGGATCTTCCCGGACCAGGACTCGAACCCACGTCCCCTGCATTGGCAGGCGGATTCTTAACCACTGCGCCACCAGGGAAGTCCCACGATGCCTGTTTTTATATCAGAGACAGATACCGATGAACTCAAGACTATCACATCGCTGAACTGAAGGCTCCTCTTCAATGTTTTGATCGTGTTTTTATGTCTGAAACTATGCCAGGAACTCAGGGGAAGTCGTTCACGGAGGATCAATTCTATAAAAGGGAAATTACTGCCAATTTGAGCCAGACATGAACATAGCTTTTATGATCTCTCTTTTCCTTTCACCACTTGAAAAGTCAGAGCAAAATGTACTTTAGATGCTGTATTTTATTCTTTCAACAAGTATTTAGGTTGAATGAATGAGATTGTAAGTGAGGTATTTGGGTGTTGGTTTTTTTTTTAAATGAAATTAGCTCTGAAATGTTAATATTTTCATGCTTGGAAACATATCTCTTCTTGATGTCTCTGAATGATGCTGTGCCTATTCTTTTCACTCTGCAAGTATTTTTTTTCTTTTTATTGAAGTATAGTTGACTTACAACATCATGTTAGTTTCAGGTGTACAGCACAATGATTCAGTTATGCATATAAATATATATATATATATATATATATATTCCTATTCAGATTCTTTTCCCTTATAGATTATTACAAAACATTGAGTATAGTTCCCTGTGCTATACTCAGTAAGTCCTGTTGGTTATCTACTTTGTACAGATAGTGTGTGTATCCCAACCTCCTAATTTATCCCTCCCTGCAAGTCTTGCATGGACTTTGGCCAAAAGGAATATAGGCCGGTCTCAGCAGAAATGGAAAGATGTGCTGTAGCTAAATAAGCATCACGGGGAACAGACCACAAAGTGAAATGGTTTCTCTTGGAGTTGAATCTGGGTGCCTCTTGGTAATGATCACCCTTCTGTGGGCTTCAGCTTATTCCTCCATAACCTAGCAATTGGCACATCTATTTCAAGGTTGGGGAGAGTGGAGTGGAGAATGAAAAATCATAAATATGAGAAAACAACCTAAATGGTGTAGTGACTTCAAAGCGTTCACAGGAGACTACTTGGTCTCATTTTCAAACTAACTCTGCATCACTACCGGAAAGATAACTGTGGTAAAAACGAAGAGGAGAGGCAAAGTCAGAAGAGCTCTGGAAACCCTGTTGCTAGGGCTGTGGTTTAGGGCCAGGCACTTAAGCTTGCTAAGCATCATTTTCCATAGTTCCAAAGATACTAACATCTACTTTCTAGGCTTTTTGTAAGGATTAAGGGACATAATGTATATCTGATGCAGTATCTGGCAAATAACAGCTGCTAAAAAAAAAGAGAGCCATTATTATTATTAATTTATTATTGCTAAGAGTAAAATTTTAAAAGGTAAACTAAATCTATGCACAGATTGGCTCTTTTATCCACAAGAAATTAGAAAGCAGAAACAAATCATCATATTGCCTTAGCTGCCCTGTTTATAACTGTACTTCCATGTGTAACATTTTCTCTGTAGCAATTTCAGAGGCATAAAGTTGTACTAACTTTATTCAGGGTGTGAAACACTGTGTTCCTATTTCCCAGTCACTTCAGGAGGCAATAAGCTATTGAAATATAATGTATTAGAAAGCATCGTTCAGTTCAATTCAATTTCATTCTATTCTGTAGATGTTTCTAGAACACAACAGACATTTCTAGAAGAGCAAGGTACTACGATGTGGGGAACTTAGAGATGAAGAGCATAAGTGATACATTTAAGAGATGTAAGCAGATTACTATAGGAACAGAGCTGGGTATCCAATGCGCCTGACTCTGAATCCTGCTCTGTAACTTCCTGTGACCTTGAACATCTGTGTAGCTTCTTCAGGCTTTTCTTTCCTCAGCTGTAAAAGGGAGAAGAAGAACACATCTTATCTCATAGGGTTGTTGTAAAGAGGAGAGGAAAGGTGCATGCACAGATGGCTAGCACTGAGGGCACAAGATCATTGCAGCTTACTTTAAAGTGTGGAGCGATGGCTGAGACTCTTAAGAACACTGGATGACGGACAGTGAAGCCCTGGTGGTGACAGCGTTCATCACCAATGGGCGTGGCAAGGTGTCCTCTCTCTGGGACGTGCTCCATCACCTCTTCCTTCTGCTGCAGGCCGGAGAACACCAGAGCAGTCGTGATGAAAAGCCTGGGAGAGGTGAGTTCAGTAACCAGAACTTCTGATCCAGTGCTGGTTAATTTCCTTGCTCTCAACTTTTTCTCTTTAACACCAAGGCTTGTAGACCAAGGTGCTTGGAGAATGAAGACCTCCCCGAGCCTCACTTTCTTCCTTTGACAAATGGGGAGAAAATGCTTCCTTGAACTACTTCACATGATGGGTGGAAGAGAACTGACAAGACAGACAGGAAATGGCTCTGTAAACAGTAAGCTGCTGTACCAGTGCTTAGAGATTGCTATCAGCTCCCCGAAAAGGAAGGCACCGGAGGAAATCCCATCAATTACTGAGCTTACTGAGTTTTGTGTTACTCCTGCAAGGAGATTTCACGATAATGAGCTGGGGAGCAATTGCCATCCAGTCTGTAGCCTCTCAAAGTGTGGACCACGGATGGGCCGGCAGCATCAGCTATACCGGGGAGCTTGTTAGACGTGCAAGACACCCCATCCCACATCTGCCCCATCAGAGCCTGCACTGTAACAAAATACCCGTGAGTCGTAGAGACATCAGAGTTGGCAAAGCCTTGGTCTACAAGCCTTGGTGTTAAAGAGAAAAAGTTGAGAGCAAGGAGATTAACCAGCACTGGATCAGAAGTTCTGTGATCCTGGAGAAGGGATGTGTGACCTGCACACACCTTCGGTGCTTTGGGGTTGCTTGGGACAATGTCAGAATTACAGACGGTAAGGGAAGGGGAGAAAAAGGAAATGTCGTTACTCAAGAAAGGCTGGAGGGCTTCCCTGGTGACGCAGTGGTTGAGAATCTGCCTGCCAATGCGGGAGACACGGGTTCGAGCCCTGGTCTGGGAAGATCCCACATGCCGCAGAGCAACTAGGCCCGTGAGCCACAACTACTGAGCCTGCGCGTCTGGAGCCTGTGCTCCGCAACAAGAGAGGCCACGATAGTGAGAGGCCCGCGCACCGCGATGAAGAGTGGCCCCCGCTTGCCGCAACTAGAGAAAGCCCTCGCACAGAAACAAAGACCCAACACAGCCAAAAATAAATAAATTAATTAATTAAAAAAAAAAGAAAAAAAGAAAGGCTGGAATATGTCAGGCCTCCGCAAAAGTTGGGAGTGGTAGGCAGCGTTCAGTCACTGCGTGGTTCAACTCCTGTGGTCCCGTCACTCCTGGAACCAGCTGTTCAGGTGTTCCTTGGGGAAAATCCAGGCGGAACAGCTGTCTCACCTGAGCCCAAGGCCTTTCAAAGATCCTAATGAGCTCAATCAACATCACAAAGGCTTCTAATGAGGAGACAGCACTTAGGAACTCTTTGTTATCAATTAGTTAATCATTAGGTCAACCCGCACTTATTGATGGCTGGACTAACCACACTTAGAGGCACCCTGACATTTTTACTGTTACAGATAAATCAGAGGTGGAGCCCATTGTCTGCCCAGGCATTTTCAGGCTTTCTTACCTTTCATCGAGGGGCTCCTATTGCTTGGAAACCATTCTCTTCTCAATTTAATGCTCAGTGGGCTCCTTATCCTTTAAGACTTAGCTCAGCGGCCACCTTCTCAGTGTACTGATCTCAGTGGGACCCTCAGTCAGTTTGGGGTAAGAGTACACATGGATGCTGAGGGCTGGAATGGGAATTTTTCCCCTTAAAATGCTCAGGGACTCACATTCCCCATGGGACCCCATGGAAAGTCTTGGTGTAGCCCGGAAAGGTGTTTAGCATACCCGGAGGGTGCCTCCTCTGTGGCTGGCACTTTCTAGGTGTTTTATAGTGATTGATTTATGTCATCTTCACAAGGACCTTCCTAGGTATATATTATCATTTCCATTTTACCCACAAAGAAAACCGAGGCTCAGTGGAGCTAGGATTTATACACAACATTCTCCAACTCCCCAACTCTGCTCCTTTGAACCTCTGCAGGTTAGGGGAGGGGGAGGAAGGGGGAGAAGAGGGAGGGAGACCTTGTCTATGATGGGAGTCCCCTGGGTAGTGTCTCCGGGCTCCCGGATCGGCCTGGAAGTTCAGCTGGAGGGAGTGTGTGTGGCGATTTCTAATATGGGCCACTCAGACCATCGTCCATCTCTCACTGTTTGGTGGATTGCTGTTGGGTGGAAATCAAGATCCTATAGCTTCAAACATCTGGATGGACTGACATGGGAGGTCCCTTCCAGCTGCAACGCTTCATAGTACCATGAGACTAAAGGGAAAACATAGCTCCTTTTTTTTTCTTTCTTGACTAGATATTCTCTCTTTCTCTCTTTCCTTCTTTTTTTCTTTCTTCCCCCTCCCATCTCTCTTTCTTTTTAAAGTGGGTGTATTTAGCCATTATAACTGGTTAGAAGCCAGAGATAGTTAGACGTCTTCTGGTTGGAACAGAAATAGCCCTGTTAGCCATGGCCTGCATCCAAGCTCCTGAACAGCCCCCACCCTGGCCCACACCACCCCCCAGAAGATCTCCATATAAATGGTTCCTTCAGGACTCCCCTTTGAATGCTTTCTTGGTCCTGGGGGTCTGAAATGGAGCCAATTTGAGAGAGTTCCAGGCATTTCCCACAGGGCCTCCTTCCCAAAAGCCTTTCAAAGCAATCCTCTCTAACTAGGGACTCCAGCCACTGTAAAGAGTTTGGAAAACTTGCCTTCAGGCTCCTGACACCTTTGCCCCTGACCCTTGGAAGTGTTCAGAACAGGCTGGCTTATCCTCCTGCGCAGAGACAGTGCCCAGGACGGTAACTGGCACACAGCAGTTTTGCAATAAATGTTTGTTAGTTTTAACTGTGAAATACATTGGAACTGTGCTGGTATCTTCTGGAGCTGAGGCCTGTGCAGGATTCCCAAGTACCCTGAGTGTAGAAGGATCTCTTGGTGTCTCTCCGGTTACTAATAATGAATGGATGAAATAAACGAGTGACTTATACATGTTCCTAAATGTCCAAGAGAACATTTCAGTCAACTTGCTCATATTCCCAGTATTCACAGCAAGGATGTGAAACGTGGGGATATTGTGTGTCTGTTAAAATAACAATAACAGAACCAAAGTCACTTCTGCAAAGCACAGTAGGGAGAGGGATGGACTTGGCAGAAGTGAGTTTGAATTCGTGCTTTCTTTCCATCAGGATGTCTTCAGATATGTCGTTTGGTCTCTTTGGACCTCAGTTTCCTCATCACTATTAGTTTTCTTCAAAGGCCTTTGCTCAAATGAGATAATAAATATGAAAATACTTTGCGGAATATAAGGTTAATCATATTTTCATTTACTTAGGCTAATTTTTAGAGGCTGACAAACTGGGCATTTTAAAAAAACAAATTCTAAATGACCCCAACCTGAATTAGTAATATTTTACGAATGCCTATGTAATAGGTGGGGTAGGCAGCTGAGGCCCAGGGAGGATTAGTAACCATCCAAGTCCTTACAGCCATGGTAGCTGGCCCAAAGAATAGTTCTCCAGAATCCCAAACTCTGTGTTCCTGTTTTCTTCTTCCCGTGGGCCGGAAGAGCAGTCAGTGTACACCAGCTTGCTTTCTTCCCAATGAGGTCACCATAGTGCTGTGTGGCCTTGGGCAACTCTCCTGCCTCCTCTGGGTCTCTCCTTCCCCATCTATAAACCTGAAGATCTCGAGGTCCCTGCCTATTCCAATCATTCAGAATTCTAGTTTATATTCACCAGAAGACCTTTTTAGAATGAGCATGCTCATTTTCAAAATCCAAATCTCCCCTTGGATTGAATTGATTTCTTCTTCCCCTGGGCTAGTAAGGACATTTAAGTTCAGTTATAGCAGGTATCCTACTGTGCTGTGGTTTTCTCCAGGGTGAAGGTAGGAAATATACCTGACAAGTATTTCTTTGTATCTTCTGAAGACCCTAACACAGAACTGACACAGAGCAAGTGTTCAGGAAATGTTTGTTGCATTGAAAACCCATCACCCAGTGGGTCACCACCTTGATAACCTATTCTATCACTGTGAAAATGGTAATTAAGAAAACTCTAGAGAAAAAAAAAAAAACATGGAAAAATGACTTAAGATATAAGACTGATGAAAGCAGCAGGCACTGAGATGGTCTCCACAGTCTGATTAAACCATAAAATGCACACAAGGGTAAGAGTGGAATAATAATATAATAATAATATCACCAGCAGCTAATATCTATTGAGTTTATATATGTCTACTGATTTTCTATGCTTTTCAAATATATCATTCCACTTTATTGTCATAAAATCCTCATGAGGAATGTAACATTATTATTCCCATTTTACAGATGAGGACATTGAGGCCCAGGGAGGTTAAATTACTTGCTGTGGGTCATACAGCTAGTAGATGGCAGAGCTGGGTTGCACATCTCAGCGCCTCCTATGTGGCAGGCATGTTAGTTACCCTATGGTGATTAATTCACTAGTCTTCACTACAACCTTCTTGGGAGTTATTTTTATCCCTATTTTACACTTAAGAAACCTGAGACTTGGAGATGGATTTGGTGGAGCTGGGATTTGCTCTCTATCACACTGACGATAACAGAATATCAATGATAGAGGCTGGGTGATGCCCAAGCAAGGGTTTGGCCTTGCAAGGTCATTCTCCCTGGATTCCAAACCCAGCTCTGCTATCAGAAGCCCTGTGAACTTGGGTAAGTTGCTTAATCCTTCTGTACCTCAGTTTCTTCATCTGTAAAATGAGGATAATTTCAGGCAGTGACTATACCTTCTAGAAAATTCAACAGAATAATGGGCTAGAATAATAAAACCAGGGGAGGCATGTGGAGAATGGCATCCCAGCTGGGGCTCAGGTGTTCAAGGGGTAGGAAAGCTGGGTGTACGGAAGATGGAGAGAGGGGAAAGGTGAGGAAAGCGTTCTCTGAGTAGAGAGCCTGGCTCTAACTGCTACGCAACATAGTCCCGGAGACTGAAGCAACAACGCGGATTGCGTGTAAGGTTTGGTTTCTAAAGTCGTCCTTATGTTATTCGATCGGTAAACATTTTAGATGGAATTTAAATATGGAATGAAAGAAAAAAGGAAGTCAGATTCTGAAACTGGCTCTCTCACTGTGGAATCTGAAAGTCATGGTTTTCTCACTGGTCAGGGAACAGCTCTATCGTACTGTTCTTGTTATCCTTTTGATGATGATCATATTAATTAAATTATTAGAATCATTATTACCATTGATTATCGATTTGCAAAAATACTTTACCAGCTGCAGGACTCTCATTTATATATAAAGGAGGAAAGTCCATTAAGTAGCAGAGAGCTGGGTACTGTCCACTGGTGCTTGGCCGTGTTAATTGCAGCTCATTCTAATCTTAGTATTAAAGAACGACCTCTGCTCTGCACACAGTGAGCCTCTATGCGAAAGTCACGCGTCCTTGAAGTTGATCTGACTCCATTTCTTAGAACACTCCTACAATTTCCACTTCAAAAAACTGTTTATTAAGCATCTACTCTACCCTCAGCACAACGGGTGGCTTTTTGGGAGAATAAGAAACAGTAAACTATGGGGTCCCTGATCTCAAAGCTCTTAGAGTCTAAACGAGGGTAGTAGATGCACCACATGAAAATTAAAGGGATTTGAAATTGGATGATATGACATACACCTTTCTTTTCTTTTTTGAAAGAGGCTATTTTTTTTGTACAGCAGTTTTAGGTTCACAGCAAAACTGAGAGGAAGGTACAGAGATTTCCCACCAACCCCCCTATTCCCCAACATGCACAGTCTCTCCTGTGATCAACAGTGTGTTTGTTACAATCAATGAATCTGCACTGACACATCATTATTGCCCGAAGTCCACAGTTTACATTAGGGTTCACTCCTGGTGCTGGACATTCCACGGGTTTGGACAAATAGATAATGACACGTGCCCATCATTACAGCATTGTACAGAGTATTTCCACTGCCCTATAATACTTTGTGCCCCACCTATTCATCCCTCCCTCCCCCCGGCCCCTGCCCACCACTCATCTTTTAATGCCTCCGTAGTTTGCCTTTTCCAGAATGTCATATAGTTGGAACCGTACAGTGTGCAGCCTTTTTAGATTGGTTCCTTTCACTTAGTAATACACATTTAAGTTTCCTTCATGTCTTTCCATGGCTTGATAGTTCAGCACTGGGTAATATTCCATTGTCTGGATGTACCACATTTTATTTATCCGGTCATCTACTGGAAGATGTCTTAGTTGCTTCCAAGTTTTGGCAGTTATGAATGAAGCTGCTATAAATATCTGCTGTGTGACTTCGAGAAAGTTCTTTTATATCTTTGAGCTGCAAGTTGTTTATCAAATACAGATAGTAATAGAGGCGGGATAACATAAAGTTTATGCACTTGGACTGGAAACAGACTGGGTTCTGATGGTGGCGCTGACACTTACTAGACCTTGGCCACATCACTGGACTTCTAATGAGGATGAATAGTTCCTGCTTCACGAGTTTGCTCTGAAGATTAAATTAGTTAATAGTGTAAAGCGATTAGAACAGTGTCTGAAAAATGGTAAATACTAAGGGTTTGTTAAATAAATGAAATAAATAATGCCCATCTCACAGTACTGCTTTCAATGTTAAATGAAAGAGCATATACATTACCCAGTATAGGACCTTTCATATGAAAGACATTCAATAAATGTTCTTTCTTTGCTCCTGTCCTTCCTTTCAAAGTACAGCACCAAGAGCATTTGCCTGCTGCTGCATAAGTGGTGTAGACCATGGCTCCCAAACTTGACAGAACATCAGAATCATTGGGGAACCTTAAATATTCTCAATCCAAGCACACCCTAGACAAATCAAATCAGATGAGCTGTGGATGAAATCCAGGCATTAGTGTTTTTCCAAACTCTCCTTGTGATTCCAACGTGCTGTCAAGTTGGAGAACCAGTAGTACACAGATCATTAGGGTTCTGGCAGGGTCCTGGAAGTGGCGAGGGAAGGTTTCTTGAAGTTGATGTTTTTTTTGTTGGCTCCTAGAGGCTGTCCCCTCGGCCCAACCCCCCTCAGAAGCTGAATTCATACCTTCAACAAATTGTTATTGGCACCTGTGGTGCACAAGGCACAGAGCATGCGTCCCTGAGCAAGCTGAGCCAAGTCCTGTCCTCTTGGGGCTTACCCTAGAAAGTGGAGATGGACATACATGTAAAAGAATGAGTATTGGGACATCCCTGGTGGTCCAGTGGTTAAGAATCCACCTTCCAACGCGGGGGACGCAGGTTCGATCCCGGGTCGAGGAGTTAAGATCCCACATGCCGCGAGGCAACTAAGCCCGCGCACCGCAACTACTGAGCCCACGCACCACAACGAAAGATCCTGCATGCTGCAACTAAGACCCAATGCAGCCAAATAAATTAAAAAAAAAAAAAAAAAGGAATGAGTATTATGTTGAGAAGAATAGAGATAAGTGCCACAAACAAAAGAACAACAGTATAGAGTGACTGGGGTGGGGTGGGTTCAGAGGGCTTTCTGCTACGTTGATATTGAGTTGAGCCCAAAGAGATGACATGGTAGGGTGGGTACTATGAAGAGCGTTCCAGGTGGAGATCACAGCTTTGTGTGTCGAGGGGTGGAAAGGCCATGAAGCTGGTGTACAGTAGCTAGAGCAGCAGCCCGGACAGGAGCCTGGAGAGGCAGGGGCCTGGGCTAACAGGGTCTTTTGGAGATGCGGAGGATTTTCTTTGGGTTTTATTTGAAGCGCCATAGGAAGCGTCTGGAGGCTTCGATGCAGGGCAGTGATGTGATCTGATTTCCATATTTCAAAGATGATCCCTGCTGGGTGGAGTGTGGTGGGTTAAGTGTGAAGAGTGAATGTAGGGAGAACAGTTAGGAGGCTACAGGTGCAGCCCAAGCAGGAGATGCCTGCGGTTTGGATGAGGGGATAGCCGTGAAGAAAGATGTCAGTCATCAGATTCTGGATGTGCTTTTTTTTAAATTATTAAAAAAATTTTTAATTTTTATACAGTTTTTAAAGGTTACTTTCCATTTACAGTTATTACAAAATATTGGCTCTATTCCCCGTGTTGTACAGTACATCCTTGAGCCCACCTTACACCCAACAGTTTATACCTCCCACTCCCCCCCTCCTATATTGCCCTTCCCCGGATGTACTTTTGTGAAAGAGACAATGGGACTTGCTGATGGATGGGACATAGAGGATACAGCAAAAAACACAATCAAAATGACTCCCAGATGGTGGACCTGAGCATCTGAGTGGATGGTGCCTGTCCTAGATGGGGAAGACTGTGGGAAGAATATTTAGGGAGAGTGTGGTCTGGATGTCTTGGGGTTGGTACCCGTGGCTGGGCTGGGAGGAGGGGTAGGATTATTAGCTCCTGTGCTGATATATGGGGACACCAGGCCCACTCAGAGTCTGTCCTGTGGTCCTTTGGTCCAGGAACATTTGGGAGAAACTGTGATCCCACCTCCAAACATCCATGAAATGTCCACAAATGACATTCCAAATGCTGTGCAGAAGAGTAGGTGGGAACACGTATTGTCCAGAGTGGTTTAAACCATTCCTTTTTTTTTTTTCCCTCCTTTTCTTCAGAAGCAGAGCTGAGCTCGGTTGCCTCAGCAAATCCATCTCAGGAATCTTAAAGCTGAGCTTTGAATTTCTTTTCCAGAGACTTCCTTGAAGCAGCACAGTGAAAAGAACCCTGGGCTGGAGACTGGCTGCCTGGCTTTGTGATCTTGGGCGAGTCACTTAACCTCCGTGAGCCCCAGTTCCTTCATCTGCAGATGAGGGCGTTGGATGGGGTGTTCTCAAGGGTCTCTTTGAGCTCTAATGATCTGGTTTCTTAAAGCAGATTCCTTCCTCGGCTCCTATTAAAGCGATGCAGAGAGAGGAGGGGAGGGTCCCTGCCTGCATCAAAGTGTGCCCTCCTGGAGCCCCCTCGCCTTCTGCAGTGGGACTTTCTCATCCTGCCTTTTACAAAGTCAAAGGCACAGGAATGTGATAATGAAAGACTTTTGTGGATTCTGACATGGGAATTGATCAGTCCTCCTTGTACACCTACTAAGAGCCTGAGCCTAAGCTGGTAATGAAGAACTAGAGATAATTAATCAAAAGAAGGAATTTAAAAAGAAAAAGAAGATGATTCATTTTCTCCTCTCAAGAAACATATTCTCATCATCCAGTAAAACATCACATTATTGAGCCCTTACTGTGCGCCAGTAAATTCATATGAGATAATGGTGTTATATCATTTAATTCTCTTTTAAGATGCTAGATTCCTCCCTTTTATCAGTTTTCGGAATGACTTTGTGCCCAAACAATGTCTAAGGTGAACAACGACATTTTAAAAATGTTTATGAACTCATAGATTTTTGTATACGTATTGATTTCAAATTTCATTCCTTTTGGTTATTTTTGTTTTTCATCCTCAAATTGTGTCTTTTTTAGTTAGGGACAATCCTTCACATTGGCTCCTGTAACCCTTTGGACACAACCCCAGCAATCTTTGAGAGCTTCCTTGCTATCTGGTACAGCATTATTTCATCCTTACAAAAATCCCGAAGAGATAGATACTGTTATTATTAGCATTTTACAGATGATAAAACTGAGAATTGCTCAAGGCCATAAGACGGAGTTGGGATTTGATCTTCACTTGGATTCCAAACTCTTAACCATTACACCACATAATCAATTTGAAGAGATAAGATGAACAGAAAGGAAATAATTAGTAAATAGCAAAGAGTGTGTTAAATTAATTTAACAAAGATGTCATTCAAATGAGTTGGTTCTAATGTCTTAAGTAGCCTAGGAAGCAAAGCAAACCTAACCCTATATTGCCTCAAGGTTAAGAAATCCAAACCCAAAGACAATCAACCATAAATAGCCAACTAGGCTCTCCTGAATAAGGCAACTGGGTAAGTTATAGACAATCAAATAATCTTCTTGCTTTGCTTCCTTGTCTTCTTTATAAAAATCTTGCCCTTGTCTCCTGTCAGTGGACCGCTCCTGTCCACTTCTTGTTTGGTGCTGCCTGACGGGAATCAGTTTTTGCTCAAATAAACACTAAAAAATTGTCATATGCCTCAGTTTATTGTTTAACAAGTGGCATATGTCTTTTGATTCATTAAACATCTATTAAGTTCCAATGATATGCCAAGTGCCATGAGATGAATAAGACAGGGTTCCTGGCCTCAAGGAGCTCATGTTTCATTAAAGGCTGACCTTTGTGTTCATGACAGTGGGTAGGAAAGGAATTCAGTGTGGACTGGGGAGGCCCAGGAGACTTCTGGGATGAGATTAGATCTGGCCTTAATCTGGCTGATTAAGGACTTTTCGGGGAAGAGGCTTTCCAGGCAGGGGATGACATGAGCAAAGGCCCAGAGGCAGGACCCAGCCTGGCAGAGGGGTTGGCAGTGCCCATGTTGTCTCAAGTCACTCATCTTCCATAGGCTTGACTCCAAGAAGAGTGGAGATCATAGATCAAGCATGCTATGAAAATGAGTCTTTCTTTTTTTTCTTTGGCCATGCTGCGTGGCTTGCGGGCTCTTAGTTCCCCAACCAGGGATTGAACCCTGGCCCCTGGCAGTGAGAGCACCGAGTCCTATCCATTGGACTGCCAAGGAATTCCCGAAAATGACTCTTAAATGGCAAAAGAACTTTCAAGTTCTGCGTTATAGGGAAGGCCAAGGATTATGGGAAGATTCTGCCCCACCACCCCAAGCTCTTCAATGTTTTTTTTTTTTGTATTTTTTATTAAACTGTTCCCATGCACAATGAGAATGGCAGCCCATTTTGCATGGGAACTGGAGTGGTGCATGTGCTTGTGTTATGTGAGCTCTCAGAGGGTGGAGACTGCATCTCACTGGTCTCTGTGTCTTCAGTGATCACCACATGGGTTGGATTTTAATCATTTTAAAAAACTAATAAATTTTCTTTCAAAACATTTATACCATTTGATTGGATAATTCCATTATGTGTCCCTGAGAATCTACTGCAAAGAAATCATCAGGGATATGGATGCAGCTTTCTGCCAAAGATGTTCATCATAGAAATATTCGTATCAATAAAGCATAACAACCAACCTAGACGTGAATGTTTAATCACACCATGGTCCATTCTGTGCTATTCTGGGTATGATTGCCTTTAAGCCTATTGTAGGAATTCCCTGGTGGCACAGCGGTTAAGAATCTGCCTGCCGATGCAGGGGACATGGGTTCGAGCCCTGGTCTGGGAAGATCCCACATGCTGCGGAGCAACTAAGCCTGTGTGCCACAACTACTGAAGCCCGCGAGCCACAACTACTGAAGCCCGCGTGCCTAGAGCCCGTGCTCCGCAACAAGAGAAGCCACCGCAATGAGAAGCCCGCACACCGCAACGAAGAGTCGCCCCTGCTCGCCACAACTAGAGAAAGTCCGCGTGCAGCAACGAAGATCCAATGCAGCCAAAAATAAATAGATAAATAAATAAATTTATAAACCTATTGTAGATGTTAAACATCATGGTTGTGGGGAGTTCTTAATCACATGAGAATATTGTTAGGCTATACTGTTGAAACATTCAGGGTATGAAATTGTGAACACAAAATGACCCTAACTGTGTAAAAACAAAGGCATAGGAAGAAGCCTGGCAAGAAATACACCAAGAATGTCAGCCAGAACTCCTCTCTGGGACGGTTGTTATCTTCCCCTTTTTGCTTTTCTCCATTTTGTAAAATGGGTGAGCCTTTCTTTTATGATACACAAAACAAAAGCCATGTAAAGGATGATCATTGTTCTTCTTTACCTACTGACTCAATGTTTTGACAAGTTAAAAGCTGAGTGTTATTTTTGTTACCTAAAAGAGAACAGGGAAGTCAGGAGGGGTGATGGATGCCTTTGGGAAGGGTGGGTGGGTTGGAGGTGGGATGGTCCAGCAGAACGATTCAGGAAAAGGGGTGAGGTCACCAAGTGGGTGAGGTGATGGCGGGGGGTCCCCACCTCGGTGGTTCCTAACCCCTGCTCTACAGCTACCTGAAGAGGTAGCTAGGCCAGTGCTGGTGGAAACTCCAATTTTACAGTCATTAGGGGCACAGTGGGCTGGGCCATCGGCGGAGGTTTTGATCTGGTTAACCTCGCTGGGGGTCAGGCGGCTCTGACCCCGGCAGTGTTCTCACTCTAAAGCCGCAGCCGGGTCACCGCTCCCATTGTTCCCCCGGCCGACATTAACTCCCGGGCCAGGGAACAGGGCTCCTCACCACCAGCCTCCCACCCAAGTGGGCCAGCTTTGTTCCCTCCCCATAGGCTCCCATTGTGCGTCCTCAGGGGGAAAAAGCCCGCGTTCATTTCCGCACTCTAATGGCTCCATCCTCTTCCAGCCCATAAGCATTTTGTCACTGTGACCCCAGAGGTTATTCAGGACTTTTGATCTTGCCTACCTAGAGCCCGGCTCCTCAGCTGCCACCAGGGGCCTGACCCCCGACCCAGAGGGTGTGCCCGTCGGGTGACTGGGCCCCGGGCACGGAGGCACTTAGCTAACGGGAAGAGGGGGCGGGAGTTGGGCACCAGCGTGGAATGGATTCTCGTGGGAGGTACTTCAGTCTTTCTCGTCACCAAAGCCCTCTCTTCTCAGAACGCAAAAGCCTGAGGGCCCGGGGGCTTCTTCCTTCTGGCAAGGGGCGAGAGGAGCTTTATCTAAAGCCTCTAGCCCTCCACAGTCCCACCCCTGCTGCTTGGCTGTCCTGTCTCCCACCCTTGGTCCCAGCACACTCCCCAGAATTCTCTATTTGCTTCCTATCCCCTGGAATGTTCTGGCCTCCCGGACCCTCCACAAGTTCTCTGCAGACTCTGCACTAATGTAACCCTTCCCACCCCTGGAGCGCAGGCAGTGGCAGCTCCTTCCCCTTCCACTGGGCCCCCCATGACTGAGCTCCTTGAAGGCGGATGCACGTTTTCTTCCTTGTTAGATCCCTCTTCCCGCAGCATGCCTCCAGCAGGGGCCTGGGACCGTGACCCGGTAACGTTTAGGCGCTTCAAGCCAGGTGTGGAGTGACTTCTGATCATTTCAGAAGGAGCTTTATAGAAGAGACAGGAATAAATATGGCTTAGGGACCAAAGTCTTCTGAATCAGGTTCTAGGGGGTTGAGAGGTGGTAAACGTACTTCAGAAGGGTTTTGGTGAGTTTTTTAAAACATCACAAGGATCAAATCATATGCTCACTTATTCCTACAAGCGGGAATTGAACACCTTCTCTGGATAATCATTAAATTGCTGTTAGCACTGGGAACGCAGAAAGGAAAACAATCGCGGTCCCCGTCCTTGATCGGCTCCCAGTCTGGCGGTGGCAGCAGGTACGAGGCGGTGCCTGGTAGGCAGGACAGCATGGGCCGCCAGAGGTGTGATGACAGGTGGGCTCACACGCATGTTGAATTCTGCGTGGAGACAGGAGGAGCTGACCTTTAAAGGGAGGGTAAAACCTATTGAGACAGATGAAAAATGTTCACAATAAATTTATCAGGCGATATTGTACAGCCTGGGAAAATTAATCTGTTTCCTCCAAAGTGAAGAATCTCAATTCAAATTCCAATTAATGGCTTTGAGGAAACTACACTGAAGCATCAAAGAGCAAGTTAAATACAGCCTTTTCTGTCTGCCTCCAGACAGCCGGATGCCCTTCACTGACATTTGTCTCTGTGCCTCTTCAGGAAATCTGGGCCTGCCCATAGGCAGCCGGCCACAACTGCCCTTCCTCCGTGTAGGAATCTACCTATAGTTTCCTCCACGGCGGGGTGAAGTCTGTTGTTATTCTATCAGCTACTCCTTTTCAGCCCAGATTTAAAACTGTCCTGAAGGTAAACTTAGGTTCTTTCATTAATACACCCATTCATTCATTCCTATCCAATCAATAATCTCTTCTTTGTCAGTCAAGTCATTTTCATTTATTCATTCCACAAGTACTTTACTATGTGCTTGGACCTGTATTAGGTTCAGGAGATATAAAATGAATACACAGTGATGTCTGCCCCCAAGAACATTCTTTTAGTGAGGGTCTCTTACAATGCCACCCAGGAAGTGCTGTAATGAGGGAAACACAGTGTATTAGGGGAACCTTATCTGGGAGTATTCAAGGCAAGCAAAGCTTTGCTAGACGAGATTATACTTGAACAACTCTTGAAGGCCAGGGAAATATCCAGGTGTGGAAAAGGGGTGGGACGGAGGATTGCGTTTGAGGCCAGAAGGACGTTGGGTTAATGAGGAAGACCCTGGAAACAGTGAGGAGCTTGGAGCAGGAACCCAGGGCAGCCCGGAGTGGGCTCTGGCCCTTGTTTCTGAAAGCCCCCGAGCGCAGGAAGTATGCACTCCAATCAGTGTGGTCCCTCTGCTGGAATCTCCCGCTGTGTCCTGGGGATGGATCCCGCTCTGGCCACGACCTCCTGACAGAGGTTGCCTGCCGCGTTCTGGGTACCACCTCTGCGTATGCCTCTTTCACATAGAACTTAACCTCTGTCACTGGTAAAACACCCGAGCAACATGCAAAAGCCTCACCGTCTTCCAAAATGTTGCATTGTTTGTACAGGTAATTTCTGAGAACATTTACTGGCTTCAAACTGTTCTGTATTCTGTTGGGTGGCACCCTCCACCGCTCCCCTACCGCCCATCGGATGTGCGATAGATGCCTCTGCACGTGCTGTCTGGATCTGAGGAAGAAAGATAATTATTTGCCTTTCTCATACGGAAAAGCTAATTACTAGAAGGAATCCCAGCATAATTACACAGTTAGGCTTCGTGTCTTTGTACACATCACTTCCTGACAAAGACATCCCAGTTAGCCTGTAGCCATTTGAAGGAGGTGGGGTGGTGATCATTGCTGGTTCTCTCTATCTTTCCCACCCTGTCGCCTGCCCCTGACGGATGGCCTTTTAAGGCAAGTAAACTGAGTTAGGTGCCTGGGTGATAGGAAGTGGAGAGCGGAGCCTTACAGATGTTTGGTCCTCACAGTAACCCTCTAAGGGAGTTATAGATGGTTCCACAGGCGAGAGTACAGCACTCAGGGAGGCATGTCACTTGCTCGGGGTCTCTGCCGATGAATTAGAGTTGAGATTCGAAGCCGGGTCTCTGGTTGGAAAGCTTGCCCTTTTCCCCAGGATGGCCTCACTGTTGGACGTTGACTTGGCTGTTGGGAGGGCCCCCGTGCAGAGTGGCAGTGTGGCCAGGAAGGGCAGGAGGAACTTGCTTTCAGTGTGCCCTGGCCCAGCTGGCTACGAGCTGGAGTTGAGGGCTGGGCTGGGGCTAGGCCACGAAAGGAGGGACATTGGGAATTCCCTGGCAGTCCGGTGGTTAGGACTCCACACTTCCACTGCAGGGGGCTTGGGTTCGATCCCTGGTCAGGGAACTAAGATCCTGCAAGCCGTGCGGAACAGCCAAAAAAAAAAAAAGGGAAAGGAGGAAAATGTACATGGTTAAGTGTAGGGATAGAGGTAGTCACACCTCTGGCAGGGAGGGTGGGACCAGGGGTGTGGTCCTCAGTGTAAGGGGGTCTCACCAGTGGACCTTCCTTTCCTCGTTGGCCCATCCTGCTCCCAGTACAATGATGACCAACTGACAGAGAGGGAAACCTCCACAGAGGAGGGCCCACAGGCCTTGAAGTCTGCATGGTTTTCTCCACAAGGAGAAACAGGCCAGGAGGCAACGTGAGGATATTCCAAGGAAAGAGCAAAGGCCAGTGCACAATGCTGCTGGAAGTGAGCAAAATAAAGGGTAGGCGCCATTTTGTTGAGTGAGGGGTGACTGCCGACCACGATCTCATAGACCCATCTGCCATCTCTCACCTGGGAGGGGAAGGGATTGAATCAGGTGATTTTGAAGTTTCTTTCCTACTTTGACACTTTGTGAGTCAATGTTTAAATATATTTAAATATTTTAAATGCTGTTTGGACACATGTGTTGAGGATCTTAACTTCTTCATACCCTTTGGTCTAATGATATCACTTCATGACATCTTTCTAAAGGCAACATACAAACAAGCATGTTCATTACAGCGTTGTTTATAACGGAGAAAAATTGGGAATAACCTAGAGATCCAACAATAGGGGATTCACTACGTAAACAATTCTTCTATATTTTTTAAAAAATTTTATATTGTTTTTATACTAAAAACAATAGGTTTTTCTACAGTTACTGAAGGGATATTTATGAAGACTATAAAAACAGAGGGAAATGGTTATGTCATAACATTGAGGACAATACAATTGTGCATTTAGCCATGATTATGAGAAAACCCAATCTCATAGAGCCACAGACACACAATTACTCACAGAAAAAAATTAGAAAGAAGCATTCATGGTGGCCTTCTTTTTTTTTTTTTTTTTTTAAAGATTTATTTATTTTACTGATTGATTGATTGCTATGTTGGGTCTTCATTTCTGTGCTAGGGCTTTCTCTAGTTGCGGCAAGCGGGGGCAACTCTTCATCACGGTGCGCGGGCCTCTCACTATCGCGGCCTCTCTTGTTCCGGAGCACAGGCTCCAGACGCGCAGGCTCAGTAGTTGTGGCTCACGGGCCCAGTTGCTCCGCGGCATGTGGGATCTTCCCAGACCAGGGCTCGAACCCGTGTCCCCTGCATTGGCAGGCAGATTCTTAACCACTGCGCCACCAGGGAAGCCCCATGGTGACCTTCTTTGACTGATGGAACTCTAGGGGCTTAAAAAATTAATTTCACTCTTCTAATAGGAAAGATAAACATTATAAATATGTTTTTAAAATGAAAACACAAATAATGGCAATAAAAATAACAACAAAAACTCTAGTGCCAGGGCTGGACTAGTTGCATCCATGACTTGGAAGAAGGCAGTTTCAGGCATCAGAAGAGTGGTGGGCCGGGTGGTAGTGGGGAAGTGCTTGAGACAGTGGTGGTTGGCGGGTGTTGGATCCCAGCCCCAAAAGCAGGTTTCTCAGTGAAATCAACTCCTCAGAGGCTCTGAAGGAGGCACCCGGGGGTAACAGCGAGTCCCGAAAAAAGTCGTGAAAGTCTGTCTCCCCAGGGTTTTGTGAACTGTTAACACGGCCTACCTTCTGTCTTTAAACTTCTTGGGAAACAGCGGAGGCTGACAGTTTTCACAGCAGAGCCTAGACTCTGGGTCATAGATTCAGGCTCAAAACCTGCTTCTACTTTTTTTGTTTTTTTCTTTTTTGGCCACGCTGTGTGGCATATGGGATCTTAGTTCCCTAACCAGGGATTGAACCTGTGCGCCCTGCAGTGGGAATGCGGAGTCTTAACCATTGGACCACCCGGGAAGTCCCCTGCTTTTACTTACTTCTAATTCCTTCTGGGATCTTGGCTTTCATCCATCAAAGAGGGAATTACAACAGAGACCCCAAGGAGGTAGGCAGAGAGATTTCAGTGAGGTACTATCAGCAAAGTGCCCTACTCAGAGAAGGGACTCAGCCCAAAGTGGCTCGCGTTTGTAAGTTCCTTCTTAGCGGACTTGCACTGCTTCCTCCTTTGTTGGTGAGAAATGTGTGTCTGGTGGTGAGCTCTTGCTGTGATGATCCCGGTTTTAAATTGGCCAGTTTGGTTAATGACATCACCTAGCAGGCAGGCCTCATTGTGTGAACAAGCACTAAATTAGTCCCACAAAGGAAATTGCTTTACTGATGTCCAGCACTGACACCAATGAGAAGGTCCCCCTCCCCCCAAGACAGAGCTGACGGCCAATCACTTCACTCAACTGGCCGAGTGTTGCAGGAGATCTGAAGACTGGAAGCAAAACCAGCTTTTACGGAGGCTGGCAAGGCTCCTGGAAAGGCGAACTTCTGTGCCCTTCTGCTCTGGTCTTCTACCTGCCTGGTACCAGTTTAGTGAATGGTTTTCTATTCCTTGGACATAAGCAAAATCTCCCCATTATTGCCCAATGGGGATTTCAGAAAGGTCGATGATACGTATTTTCTGACCAGATGGCTCTGAGAAGCTCTGGCAGCCCCAAGATGACCCAATAATCTGGAGGCTTAGATGGTGAGGATTCGTGAGGTTATGAGGGAGGCCGCTGTATCTAGAAAGAACAACCTAATTAATACCTGCCATTCCATCACGACAGCTCCACTGCTCAGAGCCTAGAAGGATGCTCAGTCTTCATGCTTCCCTTTTTCAAAGGTAGACTGTCTTGGGGAGGTCAGATCCTATGCCATTATTAGTTACTGCTGATAGGTCAGGTTAATAGGGACACATCAGGATAGGGTGCTGGCTAGGTTCTGAGAAGTAGGGCTGGGCAAAAGTGGAACCAGATAGCAGAATAGTAGTGGAGGCACTGTAGACCAGCCTTCTCCGATCCCCTGGGCTTTAGGTTTCACCCACTTTTAAATTTCGTGTAAGTTAAGGCCTAAAGCAAGATTATGGTTAAGGTGAGAGAGAATCAAGGAAGACATCTCGAGTGAGAGATGGGGGGTATGGGATGGGGTCAGGGAGATAGAAGGCACGAAGGCATGAAGCATGGAGGGCAGGGCACCAGCTGTTCATCCAAGAAGTGGTGTCTGTGTGTGTGTGTGTCTGTGTGTGTGTGTGTGTGTGTGTGTGTGTCTGTGTCTGTGTGTGTGTGTGTGTGTGTCTGTTTGTGTGTGTGTGTCTGTGTGTGTGTGTGTGTGTCTGTTTGTGTGTGTGTGTCTGTTTGTGTGTGTGTGTGTGTCTGTGTGTGTGTGTGTGTCTGTGTGTGTGTCTGTGTGTGTGTGTCTGTTTGTGTGTGTGTGTGTGTGTGTGTGTCTGTGTGTGTGTGTGTCTGTGTGTGTGTGTGTGTCTGTTTGTGTGTGTGTGTCTGTTTGTGTGTGTGTGTGTGTGTGTGTCTGTTTGTGTGTGTGTGTGTGTGTGTGTGTGTGTGTGTGTGTGTGGCTGAGATGACATCCAGAGCCACTTTCAGCCCCAAATAGTTTGCCTTCTTAGGGTCCAACTCCCGGGAAGGAATCCAGGGATGACTCTTCTTGAGAGTGACAGCTGTGGTCCAGGTCCGGAGCCTTCCGTCCTGCCCACCAGCAAAGGCAGGCTTCGTCCTCTGCCATGGAGAGGCTGCTTCTGAGAGGCTGATCTCTTGTGGATGCCAAAGCCTCGGTTGTCACAGAGTCAGGAGGGACAGAGGAAAGAGAATTGGGAACTGCTGCAAAGTCGAATTCATTACCCCACGAATATTCATGAAGGCTCCTCATCTCTCTGTCTCCCCAGTCACCCTCTCACGAGTCTGAGCCATGATTCTAAGATGGGGAAACTGACGGGGGAAGTGACTTGTCCACTGCTAGCCACAGAAGGAATTAGACTGAGTCCCTAAGTCTTTGTTTCCTTGACCTCCAGACCTGTGCTCCCCTCACTGTGTCACCCAGCCTCTGATCACCCCCCCACCAGGCAGAGCTCCTTGGCGTTTCCTGCCTCATGTGGACAATTGTGAGGATTTATTGTAGCTGGGATTTTGTTTCAAGCCTTTAATATGATTAACAAACATCAAATATCAAAAGCTTATCTAGTAAACACCTCCCGTCCGTGCTGTCGATGTTATGGTCAGCTTCGGATTGAAGTCGAGTCACATTTCAAAACAGATGCAGTTTCAAGAGGCCAGAGCCAGGCCGCCCACATCTGCTGGCTGTGATCTTTCGTGTGCAGTAAATGGCATTGTTGGAGAGCTTGGCTGTAAAACATCAGCCTGGTCAGCAGGACCTGCTTACAATGCCTGGAGCTTTCCGGGGGATTTTAAAAGTGCAGTTGAGCACTCCGAGTCTGGTGTGCAGTCTGCCGGGGCGAGGATCAGTCGACTGGGGTGTTCAGATCAAATATTTATTATCTTTGACCCAAATTCAAGTGATGAATCTATTAGGAGCAGCAGGGTTTCCAGGAACGATGCTGGTGAGAGTGGAGGGAGACGGTGAGCATTTGTGAAATAAGACGATGCTGCCCTCCGTATCTTCCCACTGAAGCCAAAGGAAGCGCACTTCCGTCCTTACCTTAGACGTGAAATTAAAAAAAAAAAAAATTCTTTTTCCCTTTTATGAGTAAGTGAGGCATGAACCTACGGCAGGCTCAGTGTGTGTTTTCCCTCGGGTCCACGGCTATCGTGGCTAAATGCAGTGCCTTTTCTTGGACGTATCAGGACGAGAGGTTGGGCTCTACCTGGGGCCCACTGAGCCCTCCAGATCGTCTTCGGGGATGCAGGCTGTGCGTATTTGTGTGTGAGCGCATGTGTACGTGAGAATGTGAGTGTGTGTGAGTGCCTAGTGATTCCAACTCTACCTGGGGCCCACTGAGCCCTCCAGGTCATCTTCGGGGATGCAGGCTGTGTGTATTTGTGTGGGAGCGCATGTGTATGTGAGAATGTGAGGGTGTGTGAGTGCTTAGTGATTCCAATCACTGCAACACAACCACCGACATCACCTGAGCGGCTTTCTCTGTCTACTGTTCACATGGGAAGAAGGAGATACTCTATCTGGGGGACGAATGTTTCTCGGAGCGCCACAGTCCGTGGATTTGAGTGACCCATTCCAGCTGTTCCGGCGGCAGCTCCGAAGTTGGCTGTAGCCCGGCGGGTGGCAGGGTTGTTTGCACCGTGGAAAATGTGTTCCTAATGGGGCAGCAGCTGCCACCCGCCAGAGCCCGAGGAGTTGGTGTCATGAGAGAAATTGTTCTCTGCTATTGGGTCTGGCCAATTTCACCCATAAATGAAGATTCGCTGCTTCCAACAGTGGGGGCATTTATTGTTTGGATTCCTGGAAGCTGATGAGGAGGTGGGGCTGATCTACTGAGAAAGTTAGCAAGTAACTCCATGGAGAAGCATTGCAAGAGCGCGCTCAGGGTTTGAGTGGGGTCTGAACTGGGCTGATCTGGGTCCCACCTGTGGTCTGCAATGTTGCTGAAGATGCAGTTTACCTGGGTCTCTCATGATGAACCCCACTGTAGGTGCTGCGGAATCCTGGAGGGGCGTGTGAGCAGAGGGAGAGGGATGGGCTCACTGGAATGGGACAATGGAGGTGTGGGGCAGGAAGGGATTGTCAAAGCTGCAATTTCATCCTCAGATACCGCCATTGCCAACGGTTCAGATTATTGGCATCAGTGTATGGGCTGTTACTCGCGTTCAGTGAGGATTTCATTTTCTTTAATTCAGTTTTCAATTTTTTATCAAAGTTATACATACGTGTAATTTGAGAAATTCCAAAAGGTTTCTTAGGAAAAACAAGTTTCCCCCAACCTCTCTCTCCCTGTTTCCTTTCCCCAGAGGTGACGACTTTTAACTCTCTTGGTTGACTCACGTTGTTTTCCTCCTCGTCTTTCAGTGACGTATTGTTTCTTGCTGTGACAGTTTCAGGAGTCCTCTATTGGCTTCCCACGAGAGAAGATGGACATTTAACTTCTTTTGTGATCGTCCCCCTACCCAACGTCTGTTGACAGAAACGATGCATTCCTCCCTTACATCACAACTTTGGATACGGATGAGGAAAAGGGTGCAAGAGACAGAAAATGGAACCCAGACACCCCAAGCCAAAGGAAGATGAAACCATTTCTCAGTTTATTGTGGCAAATGTGGAGTTTGGGGCTGAAAGGATCCAGGTAAAGGATGCTTGAGGCTTGCAGACCCCAAAACTATATGATGTCTTCCACCAGGCTGGGAATCTCTAGAAAAGCTGAGTGTTGGGAAAGTGTGTCACTCGCCAGCTTTCTATCCCTGGTGATGCTGTGTGAAAGGGAACCTAGTGGGGATTAGAAACACACTTTCCTCAGAGCTCAGGAGAGCCGGGAGAGGTATGCGGGGGGTACATAAATAATGGACGAGCTATGGCAAATGCATTCGAAGTGAACCATCTGTTCCTGCTGCAGAACAGACCCACGAAAATGTGATTCTGACCACGAGGTCCTAGAAAAGGAAAGGAATTATTTACGTTTATGACAGGCACCACACGGAGCATCGTGCTTGGCATCAAAAGAGGTGCTCAAACCATACTCGTCTTCAATAATGAAAGAGCTCCTTTGGCAGATAGGTAAACTGAGACTCAAAGAATTAGAATGACCCGCTCCAGGTCTTATAGTAGATAAATGGCAGGGCAGGTGGAGGCACCCATGGGCCCTCCCTGCCTCCCTCCTTCCCTCATATTGATGTACTGAGGACCACTCAGGCCAAGTGCTGTGTTAGGCACTAAGGAATAAAAAGACAGAAAACCAGACCCTGAGCCAGAGGAGCTAAGAGTCTTTTCAGGAGACAAGTAAACAAACAATTCAGGAGAGTACGGAGCATGCTGTGACAGAGGCAAACTTATGCAAGGTACTTTGGGAAGAGAGAGGAGGGAGGGTAGAGTTGGTTTGGAGGATGTGAAGCCCCCAGGTACTGGTGTCAGGCTTCGTGGAGGGCTGTATGTTACTTTTCTTATTCAACTGCTTCATTTCACATATGGGGACACTGAGGCCAAAGAGGTGAGTACATTTGCTCAGTTCTTCCTCAGAGGAACTGAGGAAGGCTTCCTAGAAAAAGGGATGATTGAGCTTGATCATAAAGGAAGAATACATTTCAGCTAAGAAGACTATGGTCAGCCTTCCATTATGTGATCACTTGACAGAATGTGCAAGGATCACAGGGCAGAGACGGGCAGGAGGCCAGGAGGAGACTTATGCATCTATTCACATGAGAGTTGACATGGGCTTCAACAAGCAGGACAGTAGCCAGGGAATGAGAGAGGGAAGATGTAAGAAACACTTTGGTACAAGAACTGACATGACTCGGTGATTGGCTGGAGGTGAGTGGAAAAGGGAGGATGTAGACTGACTCCAAGATTCCTGACTCAGCCCTCCTGGACGGTGACGCCATTCACAAGCAGAGGGAACACAAGAGATGAGGGAGGTTGGTGGGTAAAGAGGATGAGTTCAGGTTTGAACTTGTGGATTTGACAGGTAAGCCATCTAAGCAGAAACGTTCAGTTGGCAGCTGGGGTTGAAGGGCTGCAAATACAGAGAGAGGGCTGAAGAAGGGTCAGAGGTTAGGTTGATTGTTGTTGCTGCAGAAAGAAATATCAGCCAGGGGCATGCGCAGTGAGAGAAGAGGGTTGAGGACAGACCCTGAGGAGCATCCACACATAAGGGATGGTGAGAAGGGCAATGCGTGAAGATGTCTGCAAAGGAGAATCCAGAGATAAGAGGAATTTCTCTCAATGAGAGAAAATCGTTTTCAGGAAGGAGATGATAGTCAGGGTGTCTAATGTAGCAGGAAGGTCTGGAAAGGAAATGCCTGAGAAAGCCCATTGGGTTCGGCAATATGGTAGTAGGTGAGCTGGATGAGGGCGGTGTCAATGGGATGGTGGATGGTAGAGGCCAGGATTCAGTAGAGTGATGAGCCCTTGGGCAGCAAACTTCCATGCCACTTAGGAACTCTGGCTGGCCTTGGGATGAGCAAGACTGGTGTGCTTGAGGATAGCAGTCTGCAGTCCTAGCTCCTTGAGACCCACTGAAGAGCTGCCCTAGAAGACCAGGGGATGGTAAATCCTTTCCACGTGATTCCAGCCCAGACTAAAGCCAAGCCAGTTTGGTGAAAGAATAGGGCCCATTTCTGCTTTCTGGTGACACTATGCCCTGGTCAGTGTTTTTTCTTTTTACTCTGACTGGTATATACATTTATGAACATCCAGTGGATGATGTTTGCTGCTGCTTCTAGGTGGAATTCACCCAGCATGAGACATTGCAGAACCAGAATCCAAGGATCATATACAACAGAATTTATTTTAACTCAGGAGGTCTCCTTCTTGCTGATGTGAAGACAGGTAACCAGTTTTATTTCTATTCTTTAGTAAATCAATGAGCAAATCCTCTTGTATGTATGGTCTCTAAATCTTGGAAGAGGAGCTTGCTTTTATTCTTGGTTGAGAAAAAGAAATGACATAGACCTAAGTGGGGGGTGGCTATGTTATAAGGATTTCTGCTTGTTTATCTCATAAGACATTTAGATACCAAGTAAATGAAAGATTCCTGTTTTCCACAGATTATTTCCAGATTTTTGCTCATTTAATAGCTTCCATGATGGGATGGTTGGAGAGTTAGTTCTGAATTGGGCCCAAATGACACTTAAACCTTTTCATGAAAACTCTGCATCTTCCAGAGATATTGTAGAGTGCTTATAGTATTCATGTCAATGAACCAAAACCATTAACAAATAAAAAAGCAAAGGAAAGAGGTGAATCTCTTAGACGGGGGAGAAAGAAAAACGTAACAGGTAATTGGGATAACGTAGTAACTGCAGGCGAGCAACACCTTTGGCCTTGAGCATCTTGATTCCAAGGCAAGAAACCTTGGCCGAATTGCATGATTGTCCATGTCAAAATCACATAAAAACATGATCAGTAGTGACTTTAGGGATCATGTAACTATATATTTAGATGAAAGGGTAGAGTTGGTTTGGAGGATGTGAAGCCCCCAGGTACTGTTGTCAGGCTTCCTGGAGGAGTGTATGCTACTTTTCTTATTCAACTGCTTCGTTTCACATATGGGGACACTGAGGCCAAAGAGGTGAATACATTTGCTCAGCTGATTGGTTGGTGAACCAGGACTAAATTCCATATCTTTTACCTGCTTTTTTGTCTACAGTAATTTCATAATTCTTTGCTATTTAAATGGCATTTGATTTTCATAAAATTCACTAAAAATTGGTCAGTTTCACCATCCAGAGATAGGTACTGTTAACATACAAAACGCACACACATATATGTATACAATTTGTAGATTACATATCAGTTTCTTTCTGCTTTTTTAACATTATAAGTATTTTACCATGACACTAGGAATATTTCTGTAAATGTGATTGTTAATATTTGTATAAATTATCATATGGATATATCACATGATGAACTTACCTGAAAGATTGGCTTTTTTTTTTTCCAGGTAAAATCTGTTTAAAGACATGCTTATTAGCCCAACCTTTTGAGGGCAGGCAAAACAACCTCAGAGAAATTTCTAGCTCAGAGAGTTTGGCTATACTTCCCACACGGTGATATGTGGGCACGATGGACCCTTCATTTCCAGACTCCCAGAGTGGCTTCCGTTAATTTGATTCTCTCTGCCTCTGAGGACACGAGGATGTCTCCTCTCAGCTTGATTTCTGCGTCTTGGTTTGCACAACTTGGCTCTCTGACTGCACCAGAAGCCCTCAGCACTTCCGTCTGCTGAGGAGCAAAGGGAAAGCCGTGGACATTTCCAGCATCATGAGTAGAGCCCCCAAAGGGGGGTTGCATTTACCAAAGAGAAAGATTCTTTGAGATTTTAAAATGGACAACATGAAATCAATTTCTACAAGACTAACAAATTAGGAAAGAATGAGGAAGGATGTTCAGAGAAATGACCTCAGGTCATTGCCAGGTCCTTAAAGTGCTTTCTGAATCATCAAAGAAAGATTGCATTACCACCAGGATGGTTATAATGTCAGGTTCAATTTATTATGTCTGGATGCCTTGAAAATTAATCATTTAAATATAGGAATTCTGTTATTTATTTATGATCTATACCCTGCTTACTTCAAACATGAATCAGAAATAGCATGCCATATATATATATATATATATATATATATTTGTATTTTATTTGTATTTTTGTTAAAGTAAAACGTACATTGTTTTGGTAACAACAACAAAAATCCCCTGTTCTACCCTATTCACCTTCTGATGTTTGCTCTTTAAAGGCAACCAGTTTCAGCACTTTAAGTTGGTTTTTATATGATTTATTTCCATTTTCTGTGGCTTGTACTGGTATTTTTAAATTTATTAATGCTGGGCATTATGCATATTGACTGCTGGTGCACCGCTGGTTGATTACCATGTGCTACTGTCTAGATGGAGCACAAGATATCACAGAATCCGAATCCAGGAAAGAATATCTCTAACCTTCAGGTTACTTTAGTCGTCTTAAGGATTTAAATCTCTTATAACTACATCCTTCACATTCTCTCTTCCTATCCTCCCGATTTAATTATTGATACTTCACAATTTGTACTTAAATCAATAGTATTTACATTTTTACTATGAAAATATTGTTCACTTACAAGTGCTGTATTAAGAATACTTTCCTTTTTTAATATAATATTTTGGTTTCTTCTGGAGTTCATAATTCTTTACATAGGACTCTGTACATATTAATTTTTTTTTAATCTTTAAGTTGTATCAAGAGTTTTTTTGCAAGTGCTTTCATCCATCAGTTGCATTTTCCCACCTGTAGAACCCTTTCCCATGGCTCTGTGTCTTCTGCTTCAATCTGGACTGCTTTTGAAGCCTGATACAGAGCTGCCATCCGGGATGTAGTCAACTTCATGTTAAAACATATTCCCTGTCGCTTCCTGGATGAGGATTATATTTCTGAGTCCCATCGATATCAGGCTTAGTCTTGTAACTTGCTTTGGCCAATGAAATGTGAGTAGAAGTGGCATGTGTCTGTATCACTTCTGAGAAGAAATTTTAGAGCCAGAGTATGGTTTGCCATGATTTCTTTTATCCGCTGCCATGATGGCTGTCAACATTTCAGATAAAAGATGCTCCATCAAGTTAGATCTGGAGTAAAGACAACACGAGACAGAGCCATAGCCAACCCACAATGGTCGTGTAGCAAGAAGTAAACCTTTGTAATTGTAAGCCCCAGCATGTAACCTAGCCTATTTTGTCTGGGACATGTGACTTATCATTGCTGCTTTTCTATGTTGGTTGTTCTGTTCTTAGTTTGCTTGTTCGTTTGCTCTATCTATCTACCCACCCACTCTATCTACCTATCTATTTTTAATTGTTTAGCCTCTCATTTTGTTGGAGCATAACCCATGCTAGCTTCCTAAGAAACGGTGTATAAGATGTAAAATTTTTGAGTTCTTGCATAAAAAATTTTTTTCTTTATTATATTCCCACATTATTTATCTAGTTTGGCCGGGTATAGAGATTTAAGTTGAAAATCACTTTCTTCCTGAAATTGAAAGCACTGTCTCTTTGTCTTCTGATATTCTGTGTTGCTATTGAAAAGTCTGATGCCATTCCTTTAGATACAATTTAAATTTTCTTCCTTGGAAGCCTTTAAATCTTTCCTTATCTCCATGTTTTGGAACTTTACACTGATGTAACTTACTTTGGATCTTTTTTCATTCTTTTTTTTTCTTTTTTGAATCCTGGAGCTTATGTCTTTTCCTCCTAGGAATTTATTTTTTTTAAAGGAAATAATTTTTAAGTTCCCTTAATAATTTTCTCCCCTCTCTTTTTTCTTTTTGTAAATAGTGTTAGTCAGATGTTAAATATCCTGGATTGAGCCTGACATTTCTCCTTTTCTGTTCTATTTTCCAACTCTTTCCTATTAAAGAAAATTTTGAAGGTTCCTTATTTTTATTTTCTCATCTTTCTATTGAATTTTCTATTTTTGCTGAGCTAAAATTATTCAAAGGACTATTTTATGGGAGAATATAGAGAAGATGACTTTGGGGATCTAAATCCACAATATTATTTTTCCTTCTATTTACAATGTTGCGTTTGTTAGTTTCTGGTGTACAGCAAAGTGATTTATATATATACATACATATATTCATTTTCAGATTCTTTTCCATTATAATTTTTTCCCCATTATAGTATATTACAAGATATTGAATATAGTTTTCTGTGTTACACAGTAGGACCCTGTTGTTTATCTATTTTATTTATAGTAGTGTGTATCTGTTAATCCCTAGCTCCTAATTTATTCCTCCCTCCAAATCCACAATACCTAGCTTTCAAATTGTATGAACCCTGAAGTCACGGAGTTTAGTGTCTCCCATCATCAGTCCCACCCCCAATTCTAAGGAGGAAGATGATGGTTCCCAGAGAGGAAAAGCGCGTGTCCAAGAAAATGTAGCAGCGCCACCTCTTACTTCCGGTCAGCTGCCTTTCCACCGCCATGTGGAAAGGCAGCTGACCGCTTCCTCAGATCATGGCTAAAACGTTGTTTCAGTTCTACCAGAGGGAATGTTTTAAATCAGTTTCTGAATGGAAGTGAACAATGAAGACTGGCTGGGGCACCATTAAAAACTGGGCACTTAATGTAATGGTCAGCAAGCATCACTCAGGGATGTGAAAGTTTAGTTCCTCTTCTGTCTCTGACTTACACTCTGATTTTGGCAAGTCATTTTATCTTTCTAGACTTTGGCGTCCTCATCTACAAACTGAAGACCTTGGAGTCACTCATTGCTTTTCAGATTATATTCTTCTGAGTCCTAGGAGTTCCATGGGGTCTTGGGTCTTGGAGGCTTGGGGAGGGGGCTGAAACAGGGAAGGCGAGGCAGGACTCTGGGCCGTCACTCTACTTCAACGTGAGCAGTTCCCCTTGGATTTGTTTTCTATATTTGTTTTCATGGAAGCTTTTACTGCAAAAACAAGATTCTGTGGCTAAATGTTTGAGAACCACTAGGCCAAACCTCTGTAGGTTTTCTTGTGGCTTTTCTGCCTCTCTGATTAGAGATGTTCTCTCAGGGCCTCCCTTAGACAGGCTCAAATTTATATGCTGTCGAGCTCGCTGGAGTTCCTATAAATTAGGATGCACATCGAGATAATTACCATTCTGGAATTCTAAGCACTTAAATACAAGTCAATCCTTATAACCCCCTTTTAAACCAATTGCCTCACTGCAGACATGGTCACTCAATATATATTATCGAATGCCAATAAAACAGGAAACTCGATCCTGCCATTTCCCCAATGAGATAGTACAGACGGGTTAAAGCCAGAACCGCAGCCGTCATTCTGCTGGCAGGATCTGGCTTCTCTTCACAGAGTTGAACTCTGGTTGTCAGGCTGAGCGCAGAGGCACCCAACGCCTTCCATCCCCTCAGCTCTGGAGGGTCACGGTCCCTCCCCTTTGGGAAGGAAATATTTTCTGCTCTTTTCAAATGTTTACTAACCATGAAAGGAAACAGTAGATCTAGGCCAAACACTACTGTCAAATGGCAGGGCTGGGAGTGAGCAGACGTGTGTCATAGCCTGGGCTTAAGGGAGCCAAGGTCAGTGGTGGATCCCAGAGGACCAGCGGGGCGGCTTCTCCACGGCACACCTGCTCCGCAAAAGAGCCTGGGGTACCTGGGGAGCTGAGCCAGAGAATGGTTTTAGGACTCTGGGACATCAGAATGTCCTTCCTAGATAGCTCTTCAAGATTACGTGATAGAACCTTCGCATTGGATACATGGGAAAACTAAAGCCCAGAGAAGGGACACCCCTTGCCCAGGGTCACACACAAATCAATACTTCATCTCTCCCAGTCTACATCTGCAAGTCCTCAGGCATCTCTGAACAGCAACAAGGCACTTAACTGAGGTAACTGACAAGGAACGTGTTCTTGAGGGGTGACCTTGAGGAGGGATGGTGAAGGGACCGGACTTTTCCACTGTGGGCCATTACCAGTAAGCAGAAGCCAGTGCCCCATTAGCCAAACCCAGGCCAAGTTCATCACCATGTGAGACTCTGGACCTCACACAGGACCAGGGACTTCAGAGGGGATCCAACGTATGTGGGAATTTCTTCCTGTCTCCCCTGGCTCTCAGGCCACCGCAGTCTATGCCTATCGTTGTTTATCTTGGTGAAAAATACCACCACAGGGCTTCCCTGGTGGCGCAGTGGTTGAGAGTCTGCCTGCTAGTGCAGGGAATACGGGTTCGAGCCCTGGTCTGGGAGGATCCCACATGCCGCGGAGCAACTGGGCCCGTGAGCCACAATTACTGAGCCTGCGCGTCTGGAGCCTGTGCTCTGCAGCAAGAGAGGCCGCGATGGTGAGAGGCCCGCGCACCGCGATGAGGAGTGGCCCCCGCTTGCCACAGCTGGAGAAAGCCCTCGCACAGAAACGAAGACCCAACACAGCCATAAATAAATAAATTAATTAATTAAAAAAAAAAAATTCTAAAAAAAAAAAAAAATACCACCACACCCCAAACACTCAGTTCTTGGGCCTCCTTTGGTATGTTTATTCTTGATAAAGCATTCTACCCTTTCTGAGGTTGACAGTCTGCGGCACTTCTAATAAGGACGGGGAACTCACACGTATCATTTTCTTCTGTAAATAGTCATTCAATTAATGAATATCCACCGAAAGAAGAAGGCTCATTTCCAGCCTCAGGCCGCGGGCTTTTGGTTTCAGGAAAATGCAGATGAAATAGAGCCATCACCAGCCCCTAGGACAGTCTCAAGAGGGGTAACTGTCCTCTACAATTGCTGCCCGGGAGCAGTTTGCCCTGGAATCCAGCATACCATCCCTAAACTGACAATTTCATTTCCCTCCCAGCCCGCCCCCTGCCCCAAAGATCTGCTGAAACCACGAGTTCCATCCGAGAAGGCGGCAGGATAATAGGTGAGGTTCCATCCATCAGTCAGCGGTAATAGTCACAGACCCTCACGACGCCTTTTGTCTGCTGGTTTCCCTGAGGACGCAGGCTGGGGACCTGGGGTATTTACACGGCCTTTGTGTTTGTGTGCTTTTAAAATCAGTCCTCTTGTTTACTTTCCTGCCTTCACCCAGGCTGTTTACTACCTTTGGAGGGGCCCAGCGACTAAGTCAACACGTATGAAGACCCAACGTCAAAATGTCATAATACGAATGAACAGGATTCAGAAAGGCCAGGGACATTGGCTGCTCTGTTGGGTCCTGTTTAGTCTGAGGGTAATGAAGAGCTCACAGATGACCTGATTTCATTAAACTAGGTCAGATTCCGCTGAAAAGCGGCTATGATTCTCACCCAGTTATCCAGTGAGCCCTCCCTTCCTCCCCCCTGCCCCACCTCGGGGCTCGAATGCTTTCTGGGAATTAACGCTGAGTTTTGTCAATACAGTAGCTAAATCTCCATGGAATCATTGGACCTTTCCCTCTGGCTTCTGTTTGTGCAGTGGTGAGGCCAGCCCTGGGGGGGGGGGAGGGGTGTGGCAGGCTGGGGAGCTTTAATGTCGCCTTTTGGAGGACGTTCCCTGCCGGACGTATGATTCAGCTGTAGCAGATTGCTCTCGAGCCAGACATTCTGAGTTCCAGCATCTTATCTGAGGGCTGTATTGACGGAAGCAGCTGAACCGACTCAAAGAGGAGCTACCGTGCACACAAGGCTTTCAATGTGTGCAGTCTCCCCAGGAACAGCCTCAGAAATCTCGCAGTGGGGAGCAGGAAGGGGACTTGTCTGAGGGTGGAGGCGGGAAGCAGTGGGGTCTGCAGGGAGGGAAGCAGTGGGGTCCGAGAGCCTGTCCTCCTTCTCTGGGCTCTGGAGGGAAAGACTGGGTCAGTGGTGGGCACTCTGGGCAGGCAGAATTCAGCTCATCCACATGGAAGAAGGCGTTTCTAACAATTAGAACTGAACAGAGAGGGACGGGCTGTCAGATGAGATCATCTGTTAGACTTTATAAAGCATCCAGTCGGTTTCAGGCCCATGTCGGGCTCTTCATCTACTATTTCTCTGAGCTCCACAACATCTCAATGGAAGGTGAGACACAAGAACACGGAGGGTTAGAAATCTTAAGTGACTGATTTGGGGACCAAAGGGAATATGTGGCGGAATCAGGATTTGAACCCAGGTCATTTTTTATGCTTGCTCTTTCCACTGCCCCCACTGCCCTCCCCCCCACCCCACCTTGAGCATTGCTGGGATTCTGCAGAGGGGGTTCATGCGTGGAGGTTGAGTCATGCATCCATGGAGGCTGGACCAGATGCTTTCTTCAGCAAACTTTCTCCAGGAGAACTGTGAGACTTGAGGATTGAAAAGGTCAGATTTCTTGTTCCCAAAGAATCTGAGGGGAAGATCCTTGGAAGCAGTTTCAGAGAACCCTCTCCCTCACCTCGTACTTGTCCAAATCTCAACTTTTCGGCTCCATCTCTTTTGGGCAGCTTCTCTCAGCCATGTCAGGCCTGCAGACCCTCCTGTCTGGAGCATCCATAGTGCTGACCGGGCAAGTTTCTCCCAGGGGACTGAGCTCCCTGGGTGCTGGCCACTCTCCTTCCTTGGCCAAAGGTCTGGTCTCCCTGGGGACTGGCCTGAATCCTGGACATCCGAGTCCCACCCAGCAACAGGCAAAGGCTATGAACACGTAATTGGTTTTTGAGGACAAACTGGGTATCACCTCTCCACTTCTACAGGGCAGGAGGAAATGTCTCCCAAACAGAGCTTGGCATTTGGAGACATAGGACGGTTCTAGTTCAAGTTCTAGTTTAACCTCTGCTTCTTCCTGTGAACCCTTGACCGTATCACTTTCCCTGGACCTCCATATTTTCTTCCTTATAAGGGGGGTAATAACATACATCTTACAGAGTTATGGTCAGGATCATATGAGACCACACATGTAAACAGGCTCAGTGGGCTGTAAAGTGCTGGGTAGATGTGAACAATTCCCCTAGGGCTGCAAAAGCCAACTCGAGCTAGCTTAAGCAAAATGGGGAAATTATTTTAAAGAGAGGGCTCTCTTAAGCCTCAGGAAGAATTGGAATCCGGAACTGCAAGGCCTTGTGAAACCAGGACAGTCTTCTCGTTCCTTTACCTCTGCTCTCCCCTGGGTATCTGCTTCTTTCAGGAGGAAGATCTGTTTGCCAGTCTCCATGGCGTAGAAGAGGGGTGCCCCAAAGCTCCTGAACTTACATGTCACAGGACCCAGTCACAGCAGGAGAATCCAGCTCTCTCTGTTTTTCTCCCTCAATTCCAAATTCCTGAGACGGGACCTGGATTGGCCCAACTTGGTCAGGTTATCACTCCTAATCCAATCATTATCTGTGGCCAGAGGGGTGGAGTTACCTTGTACAAGCAAGATGTGGGGGACCTTCTCCCTATGGTTATGTAGAGGGAGTTCAGGAGGAGAGGTAGAGAAGCTGGTAGTTCCTGGGCTGGATAGGCACCTCATAAATATCCATCACACTTGCTCTGGTTATCTAAAGCTGCATAATAAAATACCCCATAAGTCAGAAGTTTAAAACAACCATTTATTATGCTCACTGATTCTCTGGGTAAAGAATTCTAACAGGGCACAGAGGGGATGACTTATTTTTGCTCCACAATGTCTGGGGCCTTGGCTGCCAGACTCAAAGGTTGGGGCTGGAATCATCTGAAGGCTTGTTTTATCATATGATGGGCAGTTGATACTGGCTGTTGGCTGGGGGGGCTCGGTTCCTCTCCACGTGGGTTTCCCCATGTGGACTCTCCATGTGGACTGCTTGGGCTCCCTCACAACATGGTGGCTGGGTTCCAAGGATGAGCATTTCAAGAGTCAGGCTGAAGTTGCATCACCTTTTTGACCTGGTCTTGAGAGTCACACAGCATCTCTTGTACACACTGTATCCCATAGCATTCGTTAGAAGGAAGTCACTGAGCCTGATTCATGGTCAAAGAGAAGGAAAATTGAACTCGGCCTTTTGATGAGAAGAGAGGCAAGATTCTAGAAAAACATGTGGGATCAGAAATATTGCTGTGGTTTTTTTGAGGGAAATGCCATTGGCCACAATGTTCATAATCATTACCACTGTGCTCTAATATAACTTTATTAGTAAGAAGCTGACAGATCACCTGAGAGGGTTGTAGAATTAAACCAGAAGTTTCCCAAACCAATTTGGTTCATGGTACCCCCTAGGCCAGAAGAAATACCTAACAGTTCTGTTTATGAAGTAGTTATATCCAACGACTTAATAATTATTTATCTCCTCACAAATTAGTTGCCCTTTGAATAAGTCCCATCAAGTGAAAGAAAAGTACTATGTTAATTTCATTCTTAGATAATGACAGCTAACAGGATGTGGGGGGTACCAATGCAACTTCTCAGATCTTGGGCTCTGATTGGACACCATCACCTTTACGTCCTGTTCCACATTGATCTTCTCACTGCATGTGCTTGTTATCACTGAAGCCACCCCAACCCCAGCGAGGATTTGGCGTCCTCGAAAGGAATGGAGCACAATCTAATGCAGAAACACCAAACAACCTCGAACTCATGGTTTGTGTGTTGAATGATGAATGTCAGGAATTGCTCCAAAATGTAAAATGCTCTTCCGTGCTCCTAAGACTTTGTTGTGGGCCTCTGGGTACCTCAGTCCACGGTTTGGAAATCATGGGCTTCAACATAGTAGATCCAGAATTAGGGCCTGATTAATATGCCAAAGGTGTAGTTTCTTAGCAGATATTCAACTTCCTGACAAGGGTATTCAGACTTCACATTTTTAGGATACACTGAATTTGGGTAATTCTGAGTCCTGGGTGGTTTAGCTGATTTGTCCAAACTGATGAATTTTAGGGAACCACTTTGGCTTTCTTTCATGTGTAACAGGTGAGAAACAATCTCTTCCCCTTCTCTTAAGGATGGTGAGCTATGAGTTACATATTGCATTTAAGACATTGACAATTGCCCTGGAAATGTCATATATAGAGACTGAGGGGATGGCATAATATGGGAAGGGGTGCATAGCTATGTGACAAGACTTGCCCAAGCCAGGCCATGCTGGTGGAGAAAGGCCCAGCATCGCTTCTCTCCAAGCTTAAAGCAGTGTTGTTTCCACTGCCTTGTAGGGCTGCCCAATATAAGGTGAAATCTTATATGAATTGTAAAAATTAAGATGAACTCACCCCATCTCCAAACCAAAAGTTTCTGAGGCTCCTGAGGCTAGATGAACCTAGGACACTGACATGTTCTCCAAGGCCACTTCTTATTTAGCTCAGAACTTCCTATGTGACCCCAGTGAGGTCATTTTATAGCTCTTTGTTTCTCCTTAGCAATGAGGTAGTAAGAAGTCATTTTTCTCTAAAGCTACTTAACCAATTTCAAATGAAATAGAAAATATGCGTGCATCTAAAGAGTTCATTCCTGATCTAGAAAATATGGCCCGATTTCTTTCTCTCTCTCCCCTCCCTTCTCTCTCTCTCTCTCTCTCTCTCTCTCTCTCTCTCTCTCTCTCTCGGCTTCTCATAATTCTCAGCCAAGACAATAGGAGTCATGTGATGTGACCGAGAAATTGGGCCAGTTAAAAATAGAAAGCGCACGCCACCGAGTTCATTAGAAAGTTGAAGTTTCATTGTTGATTGCCGTTCATTTATCTCTGCCTGCCACATGGGTTGGGGAGCAGAGCAACAGACAATCATGGATTCTGAAAGTCAGAGCCCCGCACCTGCCCCTCCAAGCCCCACCCTCTGTTCTATAACCTCTCCTGGCTCAGCAGCAGCTCTGATACTCGCTCACCTGGCCCCTGATTACATCCTCTCCGGCCCCAGCGAACTCTCTCCTCTGGGAGAAGTTGTAGTTTTGAAGAAGCTTGGTTGGCTTCTCCGTTCTCCACATCAGCTCTTCTAAATGGGAAATGAGGGTCCCCTGCCTCGTAGGTTAGACATCTCACCTGTACCTTGGCACCTGCTGAATTCTGAGACATCTCGGCCAGCCTTGTCCAGCTGAAAGGTGTTAGAGGTACGTGGCCACAGTGAGACCCGCTGGTTCATAGATGAAATCAAATACTCTCTGCACTCGGCCTTCACATATGCACGAGTGCCCCCCCCTAGATGTCAGGCAATGCCTCCACCCCGTCCTCTGGGGTTCACAGCGGGGGGTCCGAGGAAGGCCGGGCCAGGCCCAGTGCTCTCAGGTCCGGCCTCCTCCGATGGTGGGGAATATCCTTCACAGTATGATTTGCAAAATGTTTCATCAAACCTGCTATTTTCACCCTTGTTTTCCGGCTAAGCAGACTGACGTGCTGAGAGGGGAAGTGGAAAGGCTGGACGTGGAACCCACTCTTTCTAGGTTGGGTGATCTGTCTGTTGTCTGGGTCCCTTCTCCTGATGTAGGAGCAGGGCGTGCCTCCTAAGCCTGGGCTCTCCTGGGCAGAGAGAGCACTAGAGTTTGGGGGGTAGGGTGTAAATGTAGGCCGGGTCATTCTTCCCGATGCTGAAATAGTAGCAAACATGTTTGAGGGGTGGTCCCCGCACACCTGTGTTTCCCTGAGTTGGGGCCAGTTGGGAAGCAGATGCAGGAGGGACTGATGGAGATTCCAGCCTTGGCCTTCCTACCGATGAGGTGGGCTTGTGGAGCACCGCCTAGCCCTATGGCCGCAGTCTGGCCTCCTCACACCCCTGCCCTGAGTCTACACCTCAGGACCCACCTGAGGACGAGTGGGAGCAGCTGAGCCGTGGCATTTTCCCCTTTGTCGCCTCATCCCATCAAACCCACAGAATGGCTGGCGCTCCAGTTCTGGGTGTGGCAGGCCGGTCGGCCTGACCTTGAGCGTTCAAGGTCACCCTCGGGAACATGGTGGATTGCACCAGCTGACCAGGCTGGCCCAGGGAAGGGCTGAAAGGTAATCTTCCTCCTTCTTTAGGGAGGTGAGGGCCCCAGTGTCTCCCCTGCTCACTCCTTCCTGTAGGGGAGGGTGCATGCCTTCCGCTAATGGGCAATGAGTAAGGGTTGCCTCTTGTTTTAGCTTGAGTTTGCCCGAAGCCGAGGGGCTTAATGTCACGTGCCTCCTGGCCCTGGTCCCCCCGGGGCTGCTGCACACAGGGGGTCCCGACAACTTGCGTTGAACCAGCAGTGGTGCTGAGGTGAGCTGTGCAGGTTGCCCAAACCATGAGTGACTCCGAGCAGGTCCCCTGGTTGGTGTCGAGGCTGCAGAAGGCTGGACCTCAGCACCCGCGCCAGGTGAGGCTGACCCCACCTGCTCTCCAGGCGAGTTTCAAGCCTCCACTAACCACAGGGCCGTGTGTCAGTGGGACTCACCCCCTTCACCTCCACCTGGTGTTCTTTGGACAACTTCTCTGAGGGCAGCTGGAAAGGAGCACTGAGTGGGGAGGCTGGGAGGCGGGGACCGGCATCCATCACTTGTGAAGTTTTGAGATCCTGACGTCCACCACCAGTTCCCTCCGCTGCCTGGAAGTTAAGCTAGAGCTGCTCGTGTTAGAGTGTCTGGGAAGGGGTGTTCTGAATAACATGTTTTGCCTGCTGGAATCAAGAACAGAATCTTGGGGGGTGATTCTGATAGGTTAGAATCACTTAGGAGATTCTGATAGGTTTCTCCTGTTTTTTCTTTTACTGCTCTTTCTAGGGTCTTCTCCTCTGCCCATTTCTAAAATACGGGGATTTGGCAGCCAAATGCTTCCTGTAATTCTACCAACTACATCCCCTCCCTGCTCTCTCTCTCTCTGTCTTCCCTTCTCTTCTTCCTTAAACCTCAACTAAAAATAGGACCCTCTGCTAGAGCAGGAGACGATCTCAGAGTTCTGCTGTGGTCTCCAGAGAGGAAAAGAGACTCCTTGGACATTCTTGGTGTATATCAACAGGTCCCAAACGAATTTGTTGAAACAGCATTTCTGTATAGTGAGAAAGAAGCACTTTCTGAGCCACGGTCTCCGTGTGTATAAAGCAGCATCTTCAGTGTGGTCCTAGCCAAGTTATGGTGCTTGTGGCACTTACCCTATGGAGGGGGTGGCATGGCGCTTCACCTGTCAAATGGGGACCTTCACTTGTGTATGTCACAGGATGGTCCATGTTGGTGGGTGAGCTAACGTCTGGGAAAGGGCGAATAGAATACCTGGTACCCTGGGCATCATAAAAGTCATTCACTCATTTCTACTGGGTGGCAGAGTGTGGTAGTCAGGATGCGGGTTCTGATCCCAGCTCTGCAATTGACTAGCTCTGTGACCTTGGGCAAATTATTTCACTTCTCTGGGCCTCAAATTTCCTGTCCATAAAGTGAAGAAAATAATCATGCCACTTTATTGGGTTGATGTGAGGATAAAATGAGGCATTTTAGTGCTCAATAAACATTGGTTGCTGTAATGAACATTGTTATTAGCAAACCATGATTGCTACTATTATTCCATCATCTAGAATCTCAGGGCCCTGGGTGATGAGGAAGGCAGAGAGCCTACAGAAAGTTAGGATGATTTCCCCCTGCTTACCATCACTGGGGATGCCTGGGGAAATATTGAACAACTATTTTTTTCTGAGATATTGAAAAAAGGATTCTTTTACTTTGGGAGAAGTTAGAGCTAATGTCCCCTTCAAAGACTCCATGTTTCAAGACAACACTGAATCTTTAAGGAACAGTCATACCTTGGAGACATCGTGGGTTCAGTTCCAGACCACCGCAAAAAAATCAAATATCGCAATAAAGCAAGTCACACAAATTTTTTGGTTTCCCAATGCATATAAAAGTTACGTTTACACTATACTGTAGTCTATTAAGTGTGCAATAATATTAAGTCAAAAAAAAACAATGTACAGACTTTAATTAAAAAATGCTTTATTGCTAAGGCGACCCAGCACTGGAGGCTACAGGCTCTTTAGTGGGGCTAATGGTGGACTCCGGGAGGGCTCATGCCAAGGAGTGCTTCCCAGAACTTCTGCTGCCAATGTCCTTGTCCCCATGGTGAGCCACAGCTGCCCCCCACCTCTGCAGGAGACCCTCCAGCACTAGCAGTCGTGTGGCTGACAGGGTCTTGGTGCTCCAGCCAGCTGTCAGGCCTGAGCCTCTGAGGTGGGAGAGCCGAGGTCAGGACATTGGTCCACCAGAGACCTCCTGGCCCCTCGTAATACCAATTGGCGAGAGCTCTCCCAGAGATCTCCATCTCAATGCTAAGACCCAGCTCCACTCAATGACCAGCAAGCTCCAGTGTTGGACACCCTATGCCAAACAATTAGCAACACAGGAACACAACCCCACCCATTAGCAGAGAGGCTGCCTAAAATCATAATAAGTTCACAGACACCCCAAAACACGTCACCAGACGTGGACCTGCCCACCAGAAAGACAAGATCCAGCCTCATCCATCAGAACACAGGCACCAGTCATCTCCACCAGGAAGCCTACACAACCCACTGAACCAACTTTACCCACTGGGGGCAAACACCAAAAACAACGGGAACTATGAACCTGCAGCCTGTGAAAAGGAGACCCCAAACACGGTAAGTTAAGCAAAATGAGAAGACAGGGAAATACACAGCAGATTAAGGAGCAAGGTAAAAACCCAAACTAATGAAGAGGAAATAGGCAGTCTACCTGAAAAAAAATTCAGAGTAATGATAATAAAGATGATCCAAAATCTTGGAAATAGAATGGAGAAAATATAAGAAATGTTTAACAAGGACCTAGAAGAACTAAAGAGCAAACAAACAATGATGAACAACACAATAAATGAAATTTAAAATTTTCTAGAAGGAATCAATAGCAGAATAACTGAGGCAGAAGAACGGATAAGTGACCTGGAAGATAAAATAGTGGAAATAACTATCGCAGAGCAGAAAAAAGAAAAAAAGAATGAAAAGAATGGAGGACAGTCTCAGAGACCTCTGGGGCAACATTAAATGCACCAACATTTGAATTATAGGGGTCCCAGAAGAAGAAGAGAAAAAGAAAGGGACTGAGAAAATATTTGAAGAGATTATAGTTGAAAACTTCCCTAATATGGAAAAGGAAATAGTCAATCAAGTCCAGGAAGCGCAGAGAGTCCCATACAGGATAAGTCCAAGGAGAAACACGCCAAGACACATATTAATCAAACTATCAAAAATTAAATACAAAGAAAAAATATTAAAAGCAGCAAGGGAAAAAAAACAACATACAAGGAAATCCCCATAAGGTTAAAAGCTGATCTTTCAGCAGAAACTCTGCAAGCCAGAAGGGTGTTACAGGACATAATTAAAGCGATGAAAGGGAAAAACCTACACACAAGATTACTCTACCCAGCAAGGATCTCATTCAGATTCAATGGAGAAATTAAAACCTTTACAGACAAGCAAAAGCTAAGAGAATTCAGAACCACCAAACCAGCTTTACAACAAATGTTAAAGGAACTTCTCTAGGCAGGAAACACAAGAGAAGGAAAAGACCTACAATAACAAACCTAAAACAATTAAGAAAATCGTAATAGGAACATACATATCGATAATTACCTTAAATGTAAATGGATTAAATGCTCCAACCAAAAGACATAGATGGGCTAAATGGATATAAAAACAAGACCTGTATATATGCTGACTACAAGAGACCCACTTCAGACCTAGGGACATGTACAGACTGAAAGTGAGGAGATGGAAAAAGCTATTCCATGCAAATGGAAATCAAAAGAAAGATGGAGTAGCAATTCTTATATCAGACAGAATAGACATTAAAATAAAACTATTCCCAGAGACAAAGAAGGATACTACATAATGATCAAGGGACCAATCCAAGAAGAAGATATAACAATTGTAAATATTTATGCACCCAACATAGGAGCACCTCAATACATAAGGCAAATGCTAACAGCCATAGAAGGGCAAATTGACAGTAACACCATCATAGCAGGGGACTTTAACACCCCACTTTCACCAATGGACAGATCATCCAAAATGAAGATAAATAAGGAAATACAAGCTTTAAATGACACATTAAAAAAGATGTACTTAATTGATATTTATAGGACATTCCATCCAAAGACAACAGAATGAATACACTTTCTTCTCAAGTGCTCATGGAACATTCTCCAGGATAGATCATATCTTGGGTCACAAATCAAGCCTTGGTAAACTTAAGAAAATTGAAATCGTATCAAGTATCTTTTCCGACCACAACACTATGAGACTAGATATCAACTACGGGAAAAAAAGTGTAAAAAATACAAACACGTGGAGGCTATACAATACACTACTAAATAACCAAGAGATCACTGAAGAAATCAAAGAAGAAATCAAAAAATACCTAGAAACAAATGACAATGAAAACACGACGGCCCAAAATCTATGGGGTGCAGCAAAATTAGTTCTAAGAGGGAATTTTATAGCAATACAATCCTACCTCAAGAAACAAGAAAAATCTCAAATAAACAACCTAATCTTACACCTAAAGCAATTAGAGAAAGAAGAACAAAACAACCCCAAAGTTAGCAGAAGGAAAGAAATTATAAAGATCAAATCAGAAATAAATGAAAAAGAAATGAAGGAAACGATAGCAAAGATCAATAAAACTAAAAGCTGGTTCTTTGAGAAGATAAACAAAATTCATAAACCATTAGGCAGACTCATCAAGAAAAAAAGGGAGAAGACTCAAATCAATAGAATTAGAAATGAAAAAGGAGAAGTAACAACTGACACTGCAGAAATACAAACGATCATGAGAGTTACTACAAGCAACTCTACACCAATAAAATGGACAACCTGGAAGAAATGGACAAATTCTTAGAAAAGCACAGCCTTCTGAGACTGAACCAGGAAGAAATAGCAAATATAAACAGACCAATCACAAGCACTGAAATTGAAACTGTGATTTAAAATCTTCCAACAAACAAAAGCACAGGACCAGATGGCTTCACAGGCGAATTCAAACATTTAGAGAAGAGCTAACACCTATCCTTCTCAAACTCTTCCAAAATAAAGCAGAGGGAGGAACACTTCCACACTCATTCTAAAAGGCCACCATCACCCTGATACCAAAACCAGACAAAGATGTCACAAAAAAAGAAAACTACAGGCCAATATCACTGATGAACATAGATGCAAAAATCCTCAACAAAATACTGGCAAACAGAATCCAACAGCACATTAAAAGAATCCTACAGCACGATCAAGTGTGGTTTATCCCAGGAATGCAAGGATTCTTCAATATATGGAAATCAATGTGATAAACCATATTAACAAATTGAAGGATAAAAACCATATGATCATCTCAATAGATGCAGAAAGAGCTTTCAACAAAATTCAACACCCATTTATGATAAAAACCCTCCAGAAAGTAGGCATAGAAGGAACTTACCTCAACATAATAAAGGCCATATATGACAAACCCACAGCCAACATCGTTCTCAATGGTGAAAAACTGGAAGCATTTCCTCTAAGATCAAAATATCATAATAATGAAAGAGTTTGAAATGTTACCTGATTTACCAAAATGTGACATAGAGACATGAAGTGAGCCAGTGCTGTGGGCAAAATTGCGCCAACAGACTTGCTACATATACGGTTGCCCCAAACCTTCAATTTGTAAAAAATACAGTATCTGTGAAGCCTAATAAAACAAGGTATGCTTGTGCCTAAATAAATGTGGAAGAAGACTTTGCAACTTCTTTTTAAGAAGTTGATGTCTGTCTTCTCTCACTTATTCATTCAGTGCTTCCAGAACCCCTTCTATGTGGAAGATACTGCACCAGTTCTGAGGACCCAGAGATGGGTAAGGCATGGCCTTTGCCCACAGGAGAGACAGACATAATAAGTCCATGTTTCAGGACAGTGTGTTGGTTACAATGAGCTCACACGGTGCAGCGTATGGCAAAGGGGACGCTGGGACAACCTTGGGGGGGTTCCGTCGGAGAAGTCTTCAGAGAAGGAAAACTATTTGCCCTGGGTCTTGCAGGATAGTTGAGTGCGGGTGCCCCAGAGAGGTGAGTGGGAAAGGCCGTTCCCAGAGGAGGGAACACCTTCTCTATTCCTCCCTGATGGTATCATGAGACAGAGAGAATATGGCTATATAAGCGCTTTGTACAATAGCAAATGAGGAAGGTTACTGACAAGCTAATCAGGATGCCTCTGAATTTGCAAGAAGCCTCCTACCCCTGCTTTGGGACTCACCACCATATCTGAGCTATTCTATTATCAATACCAACCCGAGGGTTATGCCTAGTACCAGACAGCCTTCCCTGGCTGGGAGATACCAGTCAAGGGGATCTCTCTGTTTTTTGTTCGATTGTTTAGTTTATTCTTTTAAATTGAAGTATAGTTGATTTACAATGTTGTGTTAGTTTCTGGTGTATAGCAAAGTGATTCAGTTTTATGTATTTTATATATACATTTTTTTTCATATTCTTTTCCATTGTGTTTGATTACATTCCTCCTGTTTTTGAAATGCAGATCGAATGTAGCAAACTTTATTTCCATCTTTACCTCCTCTTTCATAAATGTCAAGAAAAGGCCCAATATCCTCCTCACCATCACCCCCAAATAAAAAGAGGAGATCAAGACCCCCACCTTGAAAAGCTCCGGAACCCCGCAGCCTCTACCCCGCGTGCATTGCCACGTCCATTCCCACAGCACAGTCAAGTCAGCTGTGGGTTTCAGTTTACCTGGGATCAGGTTTGAAGCCGGAGTGCCCGCCAATTACCTCTATAAAGGCAGGGCCCAGACCGGAAAATGGAAGCAGCCATCACATCAGGCACGTGTGATTATAGCTGAAAGGGGAATTCAGGTGGGAGAATTGTGGGGAGGGGAGGAGAAAGCAGAGCCCGAGGGATCACGTGACCCTGTGGGCCCCGCAGGATGCTGACTGGTCCTGTTCACCCTGATCCGGTGACAGCAAGAGGCTGAGCCCGCAGGGCTCAGCACACACCGAGGGCTTCGGCCTGGGGTGGCAGGAAGAGCAGGGCACTGGGTGTCACCGAGACCTGGGTTAGAAGCAGGACGGTGGCTCCAGTCAGCTGTGTGACTTTGCACATGTTGCTTATTTAAGTCCCAGTTTCCTTACTGGTAAAATGAGGCTAATAGAACTGACCTCCGAAGGTAATGCGAAGTTAACAATACAATGAAAATAAAGATGCAGGCCTGGGGTTAGCTACATAGCACATAGCAGGTGGTTAACAGATTTTTTTTTTTAATTGAAGTATAGCTGATTTACAATGTTGTGTTAGTTTCAGGTGTACAGCAAAGTGATTCAGTTATACATATATTATGTATGTAATATCATAGGTTATTATAAGATATTGAATTTAGTTTCCTGTGCTTGACAGTAAGTCCTTGTTTATCTATTTTATATATAGAAGTGTATATCTGTTAATCCCAAACTCCTAATTTATCCCTCCCTCTGTTTTCCCCTTTGGTAACCATAAGTCTGTTTTCTATATTTGTGAGTCTGTTTCTGTTTTATAAAGAAGTTCATTTGTATCATTTTTTAAGATTCCACATATAAGCGATATCATATGATATTTGTCTTTCTCTGTCTGACTTATTTCACTCTTAGATGATAATTTCTAGGCCCATCCATGTTGCTGCAAATGGCATTACTTCATTTTTTTAATGGCTGAGTAGTATTCCATTGTATATATATACGACATCTTCTTTATCCATTCATCTGTTGATGAACATTTAGGTTACTTCCGTGTCTTGGCTGTTGTAATAGTGTTGCTATGAACATTGCGGTGCATGCATCTTTTTGAATTATAGCTTTTGTCTTTTCCAGATATATGCTCAAGAATGGAATTGCTGGATCATATGGTAACTCTATTTTTAGTTTTTTAAGGAAATTCCATCCTGTTCTCCATAGTGGCTGCAGCAATTTACATTCCCACCAACAGTATAGGAGGATTAACAGACGTTAAGTGTCAAACAACAGGTATTTATTGAACGCCTGCTAAGAGCCTTGCATGTTGGACTGATGTCCCTGACCATCACTGAGTCATTCATTCACTCAACAAACATTTGAGATGAACTATATGTCAAGCCCTGAGATCTGTCCCGAGAATGCAGAGAAGAGGGCAAGTGTCCTCGGGGAGCTCACACACCATATACTGTCTGCAGCTTCTTCTGTAAGGTTGAAATATTGGAAACAACCTGAAGGCCCAACAGTAAGGGAATAGTTAAGAGGATGATGGTTTGTCCACACAAAGGAACATTATTATATAGTGATATTGACAAGTGTTTATGATATAATAGTAACTGAAAGAAGCTGGAAATGAAATCATGAGTACAGATGATTTTCGATATTTGCAGTCATTACGTTTACTATAGAGTCACTGTGGACATTGAATTAGTGAACAGGAACCATGGCTCCTAAGAGAAAAACGTGGTTAGGTTCCGTGGAGCCTCCGGTTACAACATTTTCATCAACTGATAAATTCATAACCTTATTTTTTGTGTGCTTCTGTTTAAAGACACTTTATTTACATATATTGTTGGTTCTTTAATATGGAACTCATGGGCAATAGCGCTAGAGCTCATGCCCAAAGAGAGCTTTTCTAACACATATTTTTTCTGTAAAGCACGTCACAGCCTTCCCGTGCTTAGGAACACTAGGCAGTGCTACAGCTGGGGACCATTTTAGACAGTGAAATCATCAACAGAAAGCACAAAAATATGAAAACCATGGCACTAAATAGACACTCGGGTACAGCACGAGAGCTGAAACAAGAAGGCAGGGCATCACCACATTCGTCCCCGGCTTGGGAGGTGAATGTGGGCGACGCAACCTTTCCACCACTTTATGCAAGTCTGTGAAAGACCAAGAAAGCGCGGCAAGCATCGGTTTGGGGGTTACAAATACATTTCAGTGAGGAAGCAAGTTCACAAATAAGGAAACTGCAGATAATGAGTATGTGCATGTGGATAAAGATTGGAGATAATGGAGAAGAAAATAAAATAGGATTACTATCGGTGCTTTCCTGTTTTAAAATTTTCATCAATGTCATCAAGGTTTTTTTTTTCTTCTTCTTCATCTTATAATAAATACATCTCCAGGAAAACAATACAAGCCTGCGTGTGGTCTCCCACACCCTCTTTCCCACCCACCTGGCTCCCACAGCTTGGTCAGCGGGCTCAGAGGTGGTGGGAGTGACACTTAGGTGTCAGTGGTTCCCAGCCTGGGCTCTTCCACGACAACAGAGGTTTCTGGAATGGCAGTAACAGGAGCCGAGAACACTTAAAAGTCTTTCTCAGTGTGGAGGCAATCACGCCCTGACTCGGGACCCCTCTCCGGAGCTCACAGCATCAACCAGTTTCCCTCTGGCTGTCATCATGTCCTTTCTGTGTGGCAGCTCTAGGGACCTCAGTCCCGTCAGAAGCTCCAATATCAATTTTCCTGTGTTTGGATGACTGGGAAAACAAACTCATTAAAATGGTGCAGTTTTTTTAAAAGAAAAAAATTTTCCTCAAACTTGGGTTCTTTGGAGGAAAGATTGAAAAAAAAAAAAAAAAAAGGAGTGCCTGTAATAGAAGTATTTAGAATTATTGCTCAAAATTATGTAAAAGGCACCCTTTAGGTGCCTTTTAAAAAGTATTTGGCAAGAAGCCAGCTCACCCGTTGGTGGGACCTAGCGTGTGACATGGGATTATTCTAGGGGATTATTTGAAGGGAAGATCCAGAAACTCCTTCATCAACCCTTGCAGAGGTTAGGACAAGTATTATTCTCATTCCTGCCTATGGAGACAGGAAATTCCAGGCCACAGAGGTTGCTAACATTTTTACCTGATTTGCTTCTGGATTCGGAGTTATGTGAATGGCTTGTTTGTCTAACTCAGCTCTGCTCAAATCAATCTTTCATGGATCCCCCCCAAGTAAAGATCACCTTGGGTCAAAGGTCACAGGTCATCATGGTTCTCAAATACCTACCCACTTTGTAAGAGTTCCAAAGTGGACAATTACCCAGAAATTAGTGAGGAACAAAAGCAAGTATTTCAAAAGACTAATTGGGAAAAAATGAGTACCGCATGTGCCGTGATGTGTCAAAAGTTGTCTTTATGGCTATCCCAATTAATTCCCAGTTTTTCTCCAACCTGACTTGTAATAACATAAAATGTGATAGAAAGCCCCTGCTGTTGACATAGAGTTCCTTTGTGTTATATCTGCTGCACGATGTCCTGGCCGTTATGATATTCGTCTACCCTGGGCCTGTGTTGCGCTTATACACATGACACATTCTTAATATGTCCTAACAAAAAGATTCCCCTCAAGCAATTAATTCAGAAAAAAATCTTAGAAGGACTTTCCAAAGTTGTTGTAGTTTTGCAGCTCATCCCTGATTTCTTAGGGTGCAAAGTTATTAACTTTGATTTAATTAAAAGTCAAAGGTGTTCACAGAAGCAAGTCAGAAATAAATAGGGACATTCAAATTATATAGAGAGGAAGAAGCTGAAAGGTGAGCTAAGGGTTGTCCAAATGACAGATTAAGGCAGTGTGGGCAATGTGAACGGAGCAGGTTGGTTAAATACATGCATTTTTAAAGGGTAGGTGGTCATGCATACAACAACGCACAGCCTTGGCCTCCTGGAGAGCCAGGGAACTGCTTCTGGATGAAAGGAAATTATTATTGTTATTTTTTACACGGGCAATGAGAGGGCTTTTAGACTATCGCTTCTTACATGTGTGACCTCCAAATGTTAACATCCAGATGCCTCATATATGCCTTCAAGCCAGGCTTTAAAATCAATTTTTGGCAAATTTTAGCATTTTATTGTGAATTTTGGGGCAAGGATTATAAAGAAACCCATCTGTTCATATTTATTTTTATTGTCCTTCGTTAACCAAAGATTCTTCGGAACGTTCCAATTTAAATTAACGACTTCTATCCATCTTCGTTTGGGGGCAGTTTCTGCACCTCGGGCCCTCCTTCTAGAGAAAAGGACATTTAGAAGGGGCAAAATTTGGCAACCCCTGCCCAGTGACCTGTCCCTTCTCAAGTCAGTAGAGTGAGATTCCAAGGAGTACAGGCCTGGCTCCAAGATCCTAAATGGATTCGCTCCAAATGGCTGTTTATTCTCTTTGTGCTGAAAGTGAGAGGAGTAGCTTCTGGAGCAGCTGCTGTATACTAGACACAGAGCTGGATGCCTTGTCAATCTCCCGTCATCTTTATAATCATGTAGCAAAGTGGACATTATAAGTGTCCCTGTTTAAATGAGGCTACACAGAGAGGTTAAGTAACTTACCTGAAATCACCCAGCTAAATGGCTGAGCTGGGATTCAAGCCAGATGTGTCTGTCTTTGTGGCTTCTATGGGGGTCGCACTTCCCAGAAGCTCTGAAATCACCATCCAGGAGAGATGGCGTCCCCTAAAGCCCACCATAGGGGGTGGGGGATTTCAGCTCGTTTGGCCAGGACGGGGAGGAGGTGGGATGGAGGAGCGGCCAGATGCCACAGCCTTCTCAGGTCAAATGAAGCCTGATCCTTTCTCAGCTTGATTTGACCTAGAACTGGGAAACAGATGGGTCCAAGCTGCCCGAGGGTCTGAGGGAAGCTGAGCAGACAAATGGGGCCAGGCTGCAATTGCTCCTGTTCTGAGGGCCTGGGGCTGGGGGCTGCTTTGGGAACCAAAGCTCCAGCGTGAACCTTTTGACTTATAAAACCTTAGATAAGAATTCAACGGTGAGGCTAGAGGGCTCATCCTTTCGGAGGGAGGCAGACCCAGGGAGACCCAGGGCAAATCCGGGAGATAAGGCAGATGTCAACAGATGCATTATAAACAATGTGGCTACTTGCCGGAAGAGATAGCCAGGAAGATAAACAAGGGCCAAGGAAAGGTGCCTGATGGACTTAATGCTCATTCAACAGCAAAGACTCATCCCTTTGCAATGCTGAGCAGTGGGGCTGTTTGGAAGAGATGCTGGGTTGTTTAGAAATGCCCTGCAATGGAATGAGCACGGGGCCCAGTTCACAGAGTCTTACTATACGAATGAATGAATGAATGAATGGTGACTCGGGCATTTATTCATCCACTACTACACTAATAGGGGGACAAGTAGTCCTGGTTTGCCCAGAACTGGGTTGTTTTCTGGGACGTGGGACTTCCAGTGCTAGAATGAGGACGGTCCCGGCACACCAGGGCTAGCTGGTCCCCTGCTTCTTGAGAATCCATGATGGAGCAGGCCCTGGGCCCCAACTCGGCATATGAGGCTAAATCAGACTCAGTCCCCGCTCTCAAGGAGTCCGTGTGTGGTTGGGACTGATAAATATAACATTAAGGTAAATGTCACAATAGGGCCACGTACAAAAGCAAGGCCACGGAGTCGGAAGCATCATGATGGCTTTTAAGAGGAGGAGCAAACACTGGAGGGGAGTCCGGAGGGGGAGGAGCTCTCCAGATCTCTGCACGAAGCTGGGGAAGGGCCTTGGGACAGCAGGGACAAAGGCCTAGGGGCTCATGCAGTGCTTTGGTTCAGGAAACAGTAGCAGAGTGTATGTATGCGTGCACGTGTGTGTGTGTGTGTGTGTGTGTGTGTGTGTTGGTGGGGCATGTGGGGGAGAAGAGGGGGGATGGTGAGATTGGAGAGATGTTTGAGGGGCCAGGTGACAAGTTGTAGGTGATGTTAAGAAAAATGAAATTTATACTGTAGGCAGTAGGGAGCTATTGAAGGTTTTTTAAGCAGGGAGAGAGAATCAGATACTATGAAACTTTTCATTCATTCAACAAATGGTTCCTAAGCACCTAGTATGTGTCAGGCATTGTGTTAGCCGAGTGAATGAATGAATGCTTGGCTATTTGCTCAAAAAAGTTTAATTTTCCAATGGCAGTGAAGGGCCTTGGAATCCAGAGACCAGCTGACATGACGTTCAGGCCTGTGGCCTCTGTCAGAAAAATCGTTCTGCAGTGAGCATATCTAACAAGAAGGCTGCCAGCGCCAGCTCCAACCTCCGCCCCCTTATCTGTTTTCCTTTTTCCAAAAGACCTTGAGGACTGTAGTCGATTCCACTACAAAACGGTTACACAATTTCCCCCGGAGAAAGCGAGTTTCCACCTTAGGGGGATGAATACGCCCTTTCTTTTCTGGAGAGCTGGCTGATGGAGGCCCAGGCTGGGTACTGCAGGAGGGGCGGTGTGGGGACCCGCCGGCTGCGGTCTGATTTGGGGGTGACTGTTTGTTTTTTCATTAAACAAAGCCTGCAGGGCAGGGGCTGTGGCTGCAGGAGCCTCCGGCGGCGGCTGATAAAGCAGGTAATGGGAGCTGGCCTGCAGCAATGGCCAGCTAAGGACCCTCCGATTCCCGCCGCTGCCCAAAGCGTCCATTTTTCTGGGGTTGCGTGTCCTATAAATGGTGCCTTTGAAGAGGCTGCCCTGGTGACAGCAGGACCCTCCCTGCAGCACCCACTCGGCCACTGGACTCTGAAAGCTGATTGTCCCTTCTCAAGCCCTTCCCTCCTGCGACATTCCTCACGCTGACCATTGTCTGCAGAAAGAGGCCATTGTCTGAGGCTGACATATCAGCTGACGGAGGCACAGGAGACAAGCAGAGCTTTGGGGAGAAAGAAATCCACCCCAAACAACAGAGAAGCGGAGCCTCGCCGGAGGGCAGGGCTTAGCCTGGGCTTGTTGAATTGCCCGATGGGCTGGTGTTCTTCCCAAGAGGAAATGCCCCCCATTATGGGAGGATCAGAGTTTTATCTCTGGGCTGGAATGACACCATTTGTGCCTTTGTGTCAACAGCACTGAGAGGCCTTGTTTAGGGTTATGTGGCCAGCGCTGGGAAGGGCTTGTTTGAAGAGAAAAAAGAAAAAACGCGGAACAATGTTTACCCAGAAGGCAGCTCCCACCAAGCCAGCAGCCGCCACCCTCTGCGCTGGGATGTCAGCTGGCCCGCCTGTCCCCCTCGGCTGCTCCTTGGCCTTGAGTGCGGCCGGGCGGGCAGGCAGCCGGTGGGGACAGGTGTGCCGTGCCAGCTCTTAATACGTGGGTCAACGGCCAAGTTCCCATCCTCCCTTCCCCTCCCCCATGCGCCCCCGTGGCCTTGACTGCCCAGCCCTGCCGCCACCGCCCTCCCGATCCAGAACTAAAGGTTAGTGCCTGGGAGAGCAGAGTCATTGCCCCTGGGCGCAGGCAGGATGCTGAGACCTATTGACTTGTTCTGGGGCTTCAGCCTCAGAGACTCTTGCTACTCAAAGGGTGGTCTCAGGACCAGTAGCACTGGACTTACCGGGAACTTGTTAGAAATGCAGAATCTCAGGCCCTGCCCCAGACCTGCTGCATCTGAAGCTGCATTTTATCAAGATCTCCTGGATGGATTTACACGCTGAGAAGCATTGTTTAAGTCGGAGGTTCTCAAACATAGCTGCGCATTGGAATCACCTGGGGAGGTTTTAAAAGTGCCAGTGACTAGACAGCATCTCAGCCAATGACATCAGGATCTCTGGGGATGGGACAGAACATTGGTATTTTTCAAGACTCCCAAGAGATGAAGACTGGTCTCCAGGTTTGAGGCAGAGGAGTAAGAATGACACCTTTTTGCCCCTGTCCTAGAACTGAGTCTGCATCTCATATGATGCAGTTGTTTCTGAGCATCTTCTCGGTGCCAGGCATCACCACAGTTTCTAAGACTTCATCAGTGAAGATGGAACATGTTCATGACTGCAATGCCTTTCCGGCCAAAAGAACTCCTATGCATCCTTCAAAACCCAATTTAAAAGCCTCCTCCTCTGTGATGCATTCCTGGATCTCCTGAAACAGGGAAAAATGCTTTCTCCTCTAAACTTTCACTTCCCTCCGCATTTTTCTATTATCACAGTTGGAGCCCTGAGGACAGGGACTGTGTCTTATTTATCTTTATATCCTTGGGAACTAGGTGCTCAGTAAATGCTGTTGACTGAATAATACATGGATGAATACCTGAATGATGATAAGGATACGTGAAGATACATTTCCTGCCCTTAAAAAACTAAACTAGCAGAGGAGGCCACTTTGCACAAAATTATCAAAGGGTTAACCTCTGATGATGGGGGGCCTGCTGGGGTCAGAGGGTGGTCCACGCTCTTTGCTCCTTGTTGCATCTCCTCTTGGGCTCCTTTCCTTGTTGAATTTGGAGACAAGAAGATCCCCCAGTTGATGGAAGGTAAAGATTCTGTTTGCCTTCTTAGCTGATGCTGTTACTGTAACCTGTAGGACAGGTGACTGTCCTTGTGTTGTCAGGCCCCAGAACTCAAGCCTGGAGAGGAGAGGGAGGAGACTAACGAGCCCGGGGGACTGCTGGGCAGGTGGCGAGGTCACGTTGGCTGCTGTGGGTCTGCGGCAGCTTGGGCTGTGGGCTGGCTGGTCATGGCTAAGGTCAGGGCCCTGGTTGGCTGAAGGGCTTCCTGGTCAGAGGCAGAGCAGGGTGCCCAGTCTGCGTGGTGCTGGAAGCTGGCATACAGAGGCCAGGGGTCAGAGGGCCCAAGGTTTGAGCCAAGGGGCAGCAGGCAGAAATATGCCATGTGGAGGGGGTCTGAGATGACACCTAGGAGAGGGGTCTAACTCTTATGGCTGATTCTTAAGCCCTCTTAAAAATCAGGTGGCATCATAAGGAAGAGAAGTGTTCAGGGAAGGGAGGGGAGGGAGAGAGCTGTGTGGTCTATTTGCTGGGCAGAAGGAAGGAGAAGCCGGGCAGGCTGACAGCAGCATTGTTGATTGACAGTTTGGCTGGAATCTTCCCAGGAGCATCCTCCGGAGTTCTCTCCAGGAGCCCAGTGGAGACACAAGCCCAGTGGAGACACAATTCTAGGGCTTTACCTGCTCTGCTGCTGGCAGATACTCTGGGACCCTGGGACATTTGGGAGAGAAGTTTCCATCTCCCAGCCTGTTCTCATTTTCCTGCACAGGCTTGAGGTTCAATTTCTGTGTCAAGGAAATCAGTTCTATTCTTTATCAATGTACCTCTCTATTCCCTGGGCACTGTGCACAGACATCTCCCATGTCAGGAAGTCAAGAAGATTTGCTCAAGTGAAAATCACCCAGAAGTCATCGGTTCTCACAAGCACTATCCCCAAAGGTTCCTTTGGGAAATTAGCCTCAAGAACTGAAGGGTGAGGACTTAAGACGACCGGTAAGCGGGCCATCAACTTCTAGGAGAGGAAGGAAGCCCAGGGGTGTTTGGGGCACATTCTGGTCTTCAGTTCTGTCCTTTCCAATCCCTCCATGGCTGGGGTCGGCTCCCAGGACTGGAAGGGAAGAGTCAGTGAATTCCAGTGGGGTCCCCGTGTGGTCAAATTCGGGGGGCCTAGTTCAGAGAGGTCTAGGGGCTGGAAAAGGGACAGAGCTGTCGTGGAGAAATTCTGTGTAGACTCTGGGTCGAGCTGAGAATGGGAGTCAAGGCTGAATCAGAGACAGGGGGCTGGGTAGAGGGCCTCCTTCAATAGGCCAAGGAGGCTCAAGACACCCTTTTATTGGCTCCTGGAGGGGAGGTGTGGGAACGCGGGGCTCAGCTAGGAAAGTGGCAGGTGCATTCTGCTCTAGGGAGACTCCCTGATGACCCCAGAAGGAAGTGACCACACCCAGGATTTACTCTGCATCTTTCCTTCCCCCTGGTTACAGATATGAGTCTCCACACCCAACCTCCACCCCGCCGGCCCAGCACCTTCTGCAGAGCTGGCCCAGTCTTGTCCCTTCTTGGTCTCCTGGGTGCCTAGCCCAGGACTTAGCCTGGCCTCATGCAGGGCCAGTGTTTCCTGAATGGAATGACTTGCCTCTTGGCAAGGATGCACTGTTCCAAGGTTTGGGGTGAGAGGCCGGGGAGGAGCCCAGAACGGCTGGCTCCTTCCATTTCCCACCTGCAAGAAGGACAGAAGAATCCTCTCCCTGTCTGCCCCTCTACAGGGCACTACAAGGAGCCCGTGAGGACCTGGATGCCACATGTGAAGTTCCAACGCCAATATGAGGCGAGAGGCAGTGTAGGGTAATGGTCAGGGCCTCCACTCTGTCACCAGGCTGCCAGGAAGCGAGTCTGGCTCTGCTGCTCTCAAGATGTACAACCCAGGGCCGAGGCCTTGATTCCTCTGTCTCTCGCATTCTGCATCTGTAAAAGGGGTTCTTGTGAGGTTCCCATGAATGAATTTATGTAAAGCCCTTGGAACAGCGCCTAGAGGTTGGGGATGGATGAAGGCAGAGGTATCTGTGCTCCAAAGCTGGGGAGTTTTCCCGATTTCAAATTTCTCACATTACCAGGCTTCAGGACAGTAAGATTGACTTCTGTGGATAGTCTTGGTTAACTGAGGAACGAAGATGGGAATGAAGGGAGTTGGGTTGGCCTGGATCTGGCTACTAGTTGATCTAGTTGATCTGAGGACCGATCATCACCTAAGGCTTGATCATTATTAATCACCCATCAAAGTTAGGTCAGCCTCACTGCAAGAATCATAAGAGCCAGCCACAGAGGGCTTTAGTGTAGGCCTCCCAGAGCAGAGCGCACCAGAAGGTGGTTCAGAGGGGAAGGGGATCTATCATACGATCCCTGTTATTTTTCTTAAAATTTATGGAACATCTGTTACTGTGTCCCTGGCACTTGATAAACTGCTTTTAATTTTCACAACAACCCTGCAAGAGTGGCCCTATCAGTCCCATGTTACAGATGAAGAAAAGCGGTCAGGAGATGCTGAGTCATTGTCTGGAGCACCTGGAGGTGGGTAGCGGAGCTGGATTCAAGCTCTGGTTTGTGATGTGAAACGAAAGCCTGTGTCATCCACCGTGCCCTGGCTGAGTTCCATTCATTCATTCATTCATTCATCTTCCTTGGTGCCAGGGTATATTCTAAGTGTGGACGAACCTAGGATAAGACATTTTCTTTTTCTTCAAGAGGCTCAGAGACCCAGAGCAATAATGGGATGGCGAGACAGTCCTGTGCAAAGAAAACACGGAGTGCAAGAAACTATTCTCCCTGGGGTTGCGCGTTGGGGGAGGGTCGGTGGTTTCAGTAGGAGAGTGTGTGGCAGAGCTCCGGGCCCTGTGCAGTGAAGGGGACCGTTGCTGGCACTAGAGGAGGAGCTGACCAGGTGGAGCGGGGATCCCAGAGGGCACAAGGACGTTGCAGGGGGAGGAAGAGCACGTGCAAAGGCCAGCGGGTCACTGAGGGGGCGGGCAGGGGGCGCAGAGCCTGTGCCTGTGGCGAGGCTGCTGGGAGTGTGAAGAGTCGAGGGGGTAAGGCAGGAAATGCAGGCAAGAGCTTGGAAGGTGGGCTGAGCAGCTTGGACCCAGCCTGCATCCCAGGGACCACCTGGGGCTTTTGTTCGGGCAGGATGAAGGTGAGGAGAGTGAGGTACTCACCTCGGATGCAAAATTTAAGTGGAGGCCGAAAAACTCAGTCACCATGACACGTCATATCAGAAATCAGGGCAAAAATATCCATGCTGGGCAACAGGACCAACTTGAAATAAAGACGACCCTCCTCCCAGCCCCGCTTTTGTTAAAAACCCAGATTTCTGGTGTTCCTCCCCAGATCTACTGACCCAGTCTTTCCATGGAAGGGGCTCTATAATTTCCCAGTGTCCTGGGTGATTTTTATGGTTGTGTTTATTCTTTTTTTTTTTTTTTTTTTAAAGATTTTTTTGATGTGGATCATTTTTAAAGTCTTTGTTGAATTTGTTACAATATTGCTTCTGTTTTATGTTTTGGTTTTTTGGCCACAAGGCATGTGGGATCTGAGCTCCCAGACCAGGGATCGAACCCACACCCCCTGCATCGGAAGGCGAAGTCTTAACCACTGGAGCACCAGGGAAGTCCCAGTTGTGTTTATTCTTTTTAAACTTGTCTATGATTAATAACCACCTGAGGGCACCTGGTAAAAATCTAGATTCTCACGTCCCTTCCGGACCTTCTGCATCCAAACGGGCAGGAGAGGGGCCTGGGAGGCTGGAGGCTTAGCAAGAGCCTCGGAGCTTCATGTCATCGGGCAAGATGGCAAATAGCAGTGAATGGCAGGGTGTGTTTTATGCCCATGGGTTCCAGCTTTGGGAAGACCCTCCAGCAAGCCCAGGCAACAGGCCCTGTTTGGGCTGAGGTTTTTTTATTCTACTGTTCAGTTTCCAAATGGGAAAGTGTTTCAGTTGTTAAAAGCTGCACACATATTATCTCCCTACAGTAGGTACTCTGGGAGATTCTGGAAGAAAGCCCGAACTCCTAGCCGGACATCAAAGCCCTACACAACTGGCCCCTCGATCTCTCTCCAAGCTCCTCCCCCATTAAGGGCTGCCGGTCTGCCAGCATCCATGGACCAACCTTGCCACTGTTTCCGAGCAGACTTCCCACTCTGAGCCTCTCCCCAGGCAGATCCCTCTGCTGAAGGACCTTCCCTGTTTCCCACTACCTGTCTCTTCATGTTGCTCCATCCTTGAGGCTCCGATGAGGCCCTTTCGCCCCAAGGAAGCCCCCATGCCCCTGAAATGCTGCAGCCACCGCTCCTCCTCCCTCCTCTCAAGTCCAACCTCTATCACTCCCTCTGGCCCCCGCAGCTCTGTCGGTGCTTTTATGTTTTCTTGGGTGTTTATCAAACCTTGGAGGCCTCCTTCTTCCTTCTGGATACTAGGAGAGCTCCTCCTGAAGCAAGCAGATGCTTCAGAAGGTTCATGTGCTGCAGAGTCTGAAAGCTTGGCTCCAGGTCTCAGCTCTGTCACTTCCGAGCCTGGGTGACCTTGGACGAGTCCTTTGCCCTTTGTTTTCTTGGGACAAAATACAGTTACCTTGGTGGGGGTGTGAAGGGCAGAGGAGACAGTGTAAGTTGCAAGGGGGAGCATCACACGAACGAGGATATTTTATGCATAATACAACACAGCGAGCATTCACTGAGGGCGGGAGGGCATCTCCCAAGGCTTCCCGTGGACAGCAGTTCCCAGTGAGCCCCGAGTGACCGCCTGGCCATGGATTTGCCTCTCCGTCCAGCGCCCTGCTTCTTCAGCGGTTGACTGTAGGTGTGATTCTGGCCATCTGCTCCTTCCAGGAGGAGGGCAAACCTAGGGTGGAAGCGCTTTGAAGGGGCTTATCGGTCACCTACTTTATTCTAAAATAAGAAATTTTACTAAGATGGAAGATGAGCTGGAGAGAGTTTCTTTTAAATTCTCTCACATTCAGTTTTTAGTATTTAAAGAAAGTGTGGGAAACATGCTTTTGCAGAAGGGCACTCCCTAAGTTGCTGCTCGGGGTGAACGTCTTTCGGGGAGCTCGGCCCTCCCCCCCCCAGCGCTGTGTTAGGAGGAACAAACGCTTTTGCAGCCAAACGGCCCCGTAGGGACGTGGGAGGTGCCGGGAGGCCCCGGATGGAATCGGGGAGCCGGGCTCCCAGCTACGATGTCTCTCGTGTGTGTTCTGGTGCCGGATGCTGGCGTGAGCTGAACAGATTCGGCTCGTGGTTTCATCTGGGCAAAGACAGAGTCAGGAGGGGCTTGTTTCTTTGTGTTCAGAGCCTGCTGGTGAGCACGGATGGAAAACTCATTTATCAGTGAGGTTAGGGGCAGGCCGGGAGGTCAGGGCCTCCCTGCCTGTTCTTCCTCTGGGCGCTGAGAGAGCCGCTCTCCTTTCTGCCGCTCCGGGGAGGAGGGTGCATTGATCAGGGTCAAAGGTCATGTGTCATCAAAGGCAGAACAGGAATAAAGGGAGCCCTTCCCCAGGATTCTAGAATGGGCCCCGAAAACCCAAGACGGTTCACTCCCTTGGGAAGCTCAGATTGCCTAATACGCAAGAGGTCCAGAATTCTGATTACAAAATTGACAAGAAAACGTTGCTTTATCTTGGGATGGCTTTCAAAGACTTAGGATTTGAAGGGGGAGGGGTTGGAAGCATTCTGTTTCTATCCTCCTCAGCCAAGAATTCAGAACCCTCTGGAGGAGACACTACACATGTCTTCCTTTTTTGAAGAAAAAACAATTCATTAAAAAGTTCTTTGTATGAGTCTGGACACCTCAAAGATAGGACCCTAGCCACCCTTGTTTCACACTTATCTTTTCCCATGGGAATAAGACGGAGGTGGGGGGAAGCAATCCACACACAGTAATTTGAAAGTTGGAAGTTAAATTTGAATGATCACGTGGCCAGTGGATTACGTAGAAAAACCATAAAGATGGAAAGAAAAAAAGAAAGACAGTCTACCAAAAAGACAGACAGAAATGTAAAAAGACAGATGGAAAGAAATTCAGAGAGAAAGTTCATGCCCAAAACTAGAGGAGAGAAAGAATTCCATGTAGACAGACACAGCCCTAGCCAATCATCGTCAGCTGATTTAAAATATAACAAACAACCCCAAATGCATGATTTGGAATTGGAGGGGAGAAGGGAGTTTCCCAGCAGATATACCTATATATTTTCAGCAGCAATTTCTTCTTCTTTACAGTAAAGTGTGGAAAATGAACAAAGGGGCCAATTGTGATCTGCCTCACTTTCCAGTTGTCAAAGCAAATTGAACTCAGAGAGGACAGAGTTGACAACACAGGAAAACAAGTTTGCATTTCAAGAGCAGATTGGAGGGCCAGGCGAAGAATGGGGCTGCCAAGGCAGAGGCATCACTTAAACAAGCAACGGGGTCCCCCCTGCATAGATGCTATTGTGTATAAATAGATATACAAATGCACCAAGGTGTTAACAGGAATCTAGCCGGAGAGAGTTGGCCTGTATCCCATAAATGAGCCCAGAACCTACTTCTAGATTCCTGAAAAACTGAACACCAGGATGACGTGTATAAGGCGCTGTGTTCCCGGACCTCTCTCAATTTCTCTTAACGTAGGTTAACTTTAAGAACCCTGGTGCAAATGCCACCTCCTCTAGAAAGCCCTCCCCATCTGCCCTGTTCCAGTGACCTTTCTCTCCGTGGCTCCTTTACAGACGGGCTCTGTCTAAGACTGCTTGGTGCCAATCCCTCGGCGATGGGGCTGGTCAGCTCTCGGTAAGTCCCTTGCTGGTGTGTTATCGCTCCATCCAACAGCCAGCTAGCTGTTGGATGCAATTTCTAATTAAAAGTATGAACCTGGGATACTTGCCCGTTAAAAATGTACCACCACCCATGAAATCTCATGTTTTTCATTTTCATTTTTTAAGAACACAAATTAGTCCAACTGAATCGTTTAAATGACTTTTTTTTTTTTTTTTTGCTTTTAAGCAAAATAAGCCATATGCGGGAACTAATAGATCCCTTACAAAGATTTGCTTTTTCCCCGGGACAGACACGTCAACATAAGCCTCTTTGCAGTTTTTACAACCAAGGTTTGGCCACACAGAAACCTCTCACTGCATGCCATGAACCTGTGAGTACTTTCTTTCTGCTCCAACTTCCCGCCTAAGTGCTAGTGCCCAGGGTGCCTGGGGTGGGGTCTGTGACCGTGGGGTCTTCCTGATGCCCATGGCTGACCCTTGAGACCTAGTTACTCATAATGAGTTGAGGTGACATGGTTGATAGGCCTGCATTTTCTTTCCTTTTTTCCCCAGGAGACCTGAGGACTCCTAAGGAATGAAGTCTGAATTTTCTGGAAGGACACTTAGCTGAGTACAGTTCATTGAGAAGGATGGGGAAAATCTGTGCTTTCCGAACCTGTAATTTCTCTGATTTAAGTGCCCAACAAATACGATCTCTCTAAAAGCAAGTCTTTTACATCCAGTCTGGACTGTAGCTGAGAGCTGAGAATTCCACAGTGGAGAATCCTGACTCCAATTTTTACAGCGCTTTGCAAATTCAACTCACAAATCCTCAAAAAGATTTCATGGTCCACTGCTTCTGGGATGAAGTCAAAACTCCCTGGGCTGGCCTGGGTGGGGCAGAAGAGGCGGCTGGGACTTGGCCCAAAGCTTGACTGGTTGCCTCCTGCTTGAGCCTATTTTGTCATCTCTGAGGTGAGGTCCATGAGAACATCTAAACTCTTACGGTTACGTGAAGATTCAGGGAGATGAAGAATAGAGCATCTGGCCGCCTCAGCCCTGAAGACTTCATTCTCCTTGTCCTTCCCCCACTCCACTTGTTTTTAGTTTTTTTTTTTTTTTTTTTTTTGACTGTGTTGGGTCTTCGTCCCTGTGTGAGGGCTTTCTCTAGTTGCGGCAAGCGGGGGTCACTCTTCATCGCGGTGCGCGGGCCTCTCACTATCGCGGCCTCTCCCGTTGCGGAGCACAGGCTCCAGACGCGCAGGCTCAGTAGCTGTGGCTCACGGGCCTAGTTGCTCCGCGGCATGTGGGATCCTCCCAGACCAGGGCTCGAACCCGTGTCCTCTGCATTGGCAGGCAGATTCTCAACCACTGCGCCACCAGGGAAGCCCGGGGGGCCACTCTTCATCGCGGTGCGCGGGCCTCTCACTCTCGTGGCCTCTCTTGTTGCGGAGCACAGGCTCCAGACGCGCAGGCTCAGTAGTTGTGGCTCACGGGCCGAGTTGCTCCGCAGCATGTGGGATCTTCCCGGACCAGGGCTCGAACCCGTGTCCCCTGCATTAGCAGGCAGATTCTCAACCACTGCGCCACCAGGGAAGCCCTAGTTATTATTTTTTAACTGAGGTATAAACTTCCTTCTCCTTTTTGTTCCCTTTTCTATCCTTTTTCTTTCCCCTTAATTTGTTGACGGCATACTCAGGGGCCAGCCCTGTTGTAAACACTGGGATTCAGTGTTGGAATTTGTGGGGTTCCTGTCCTCAGGGGCTCACACCTGCTGGGACACAAAGACAAGGGAATTAATGATGACAGGACACACGGTGTGTGATTGGCTCAGAGAGGGAATGTGTAACTCAGGCGGTTTGCCCTGTCCCTCCAGGTCTAGGCGACACCTTGCCCAGCTTCAGGCCTGTCTACTGCTTTATTTAGACCCGCTGGCCCTTTTGCAAGGAGTGCCCTTCAGCTGTTTGAGAGAAGGGGTGCAAACACATAGAAGAGAGAGACACTCTGTCCCCTGGCCACCCTGGGGCTCGTGGTCTCCAAGGAGAATGAGAACAGGAAACAGGCAGTAGCCCCTGGTCTGCTCCTGGGCCACGTCCGCGAGGAAGAGCTAAGACCAAGAACATGGCAGCCGTCCAGAGAAAGGGACGAGGAGGCCCTGCGGGTGACGACATGCAGCTCCTGAGCAGGGAAGAGAGGCCGGCAGGAAAGTCATCACCACATGTGGGTCACTTCACTGTGAAGTTGTCAGAAGGGAAGAGGATTCAACTGAGTTTGTCTGGGAGAAGAAGATTCCAATAGGCTAGGGCCGTCTGAAGACTCAAGCCCTCCTTGGGTCCTCAGAAGGCTGTTTGCTGTTGGACAGGCAGGGGTCCGCAGCGGTGGAGGCAGTGGCTGAGAATCGGAGGGCCTTTGTCCACCCAATTCATGGAGCCTCCGAGGGCTGGAGCGTGAGCCCGGCATGCCACTCCACCCCCCAGTGGATACAGGTTATCAAGTGTCCCCAGCCCCCCATCTCTCTCCTGAGCACAAAAGCCTGTTGTCTGGGAGCTCAGAGAGTGGACACAGACCATCCTGTCTTCTCTGTGTCATTAACGTAATCTGTTTGATCTTGAGGGTGGTTTTGTTTCAGTCTCTCAAGGGGTGTGGGGAAGGGAAGGGGGTGTTTCTTCTGATTTTGAAGAGTAGAGAGTGAAAGGGTTAAATATGAAAATTAAGCTCAGGAGGAAATCTCTCTCGGGCCCTCTTCTCCTTGTTGGAAAAGAGCTGGTGCTTATTTTATATCTATGGGAGATTCACCTATTCTGTGGAATGAAAGTGTTTTTGTTATCATCATTGCTGACAATATTACACTTGTTTACCCTTATATATGTACACCTTGCCTCATTTTCAGAAGGATCTTGGCACACCAGTAAAACAGGTTTGCAACGAATAAAAGAATCATGGCTAAGACAAAATAAAAGTAGAAGAAATAAGATGTTAACAGAGAAAATGTTAGAAGACAAAATTTGCTCTCGGAGGGCCTGGGCAATAGCTGGATGTGGGCCAGGACTCAATTCTGAGCTTCCTAGTAGCCACGGTAATGAGGGAAAGACTGACATACACGGTTCCCAGCATGAGCAAGAAACAACGCTGCCTCAGTAAAAGAAGACACTGTATGATATATTGAAAAATATCCATAAAATCCTCCCAAAGATTTAGATATTTATTAAGACACTTAGCCCTTTGGGGACTGTCAAATTTCTAAATACTCCTAGGGCAGCATTTCCAAATTGTGTCCTATGAAACTCTGATTTTGGGCAACATCAAGAAGTGTTCCTCAAGAATAGACCTTGTGGTTAATATTCACGCTCGTTCCCGTCTTGAAAACTTGCGATGCGTCCATTCTTCTGAGAGCTCAGAGGAGTCTGCAGAAAAGAAACCTGGTCACTTTGGTTCAATCATTTCCCAAAGGCTCCACTCAGCAAGAGCACCCAAAGGTCACCCAGGATCTGACCCCAGTGCCTGGTCTCCCCTGGGAGAGACCACACAGGGCCTTCAGAGCTGAGTATCTCCAAGCTTCCGTTGCCAATACTGACCACTCTCGTTGGGTAACATCTCTGCCAACAAACCACGGTCTCTGTTTGACCAAAGACGCCCCAGTGCACCCAGGTGGGTGGTGGGAGATAGAAGGAGGGAAGGTGGGAAAACGCTGTTGGCCACCTGGGTCCCGGCACTTACAATACAGCGTGACGGATACATGATGCGGTCTGTGGGGTCTCAGGAGGGACAGAAGGCTGGCAGTTCCAGGCAGGCTTCTTGGAGGAAGTGACACTTCAACAGAGATGTAAAGGATTGGCAGGAGTTACGTGAAGGAGGAGGTATGGGGTCCCATTTGGGGTCTGGCTGGCTGGAGCAAATGGTCAGAATTGGCTTTGAGTGGGACAAACGGCCGGGGAGGGAGGCAGCTGGTGAGAAGCAGGAGATAGCGGGCCTGGCTAGCCAGTTCGGGCTTTCTTGTCCAGAGACCCTAAGGGAGGCATGGCAGGACACCCAGGGGGGATGACAGGACTTTCCTGTTACAAAGAGCCCCCTGGTGATGATGTGCTATGGTGTGGGGGGGACTCTTATGGGCTGGGAGGCTGGGGCCAGGATCCTGAGCGACCCACACAGGGCAGCGGCTGCGGGAAAAGGGCAGAGCTCTGGCCCTCGGTTCCAGTGGATGATGGGGGACATGACAAACTCTCCTTGCTCCCTGGAGGACTGGTGCTCCCCCTGGCTGGACGTCAGAACAAATTAAGGGCACCAGTCTCACAAGCCCCACCTGGCTGGCAGCACGGTCAGGCCGGGCTGGCAGCAGGGATGTGTCCCCAGGAGCATACTGGACCACGGCCATTGGCCTCGGAGCAAGAAAGGCTCTCTCTGCCCTGGCTTTTAGTGAACAGTACACAGGAGTACAAGAGACTATGCAAACAAAGACCGATGTTGGGGTCACAGTTTGAGGTTTTCTGTGCTCACCAATGTGGAAAACAGAAGCCTCACGCCCGATCAGAATCACGGCCGGTGTACAGAGCAGCCAGAGGCCATGGGGGAAGGGGACGGGCCACCACATCTTACATTTCCATTCTGCTAAGTGTGCTCACAAGGATGGGCTCATTTGATTTCTTCGTCCATCTCGGTTGCTATAATAAAAATGTCATAGACCTGGGGAACTTAAACAACAAGCATTTATTTTTCTCAGTTCTGGAGACTGAGACAATAAAGACCAAGGCCCTGGCAGATGTGGTGTCTGGAGAGAGCCAGCTTCCTTGTTCATCGACGGCCCAGCCAGCTGTCTTCTTGCTGTGTCCCAACATGGCAGGAAAAAGGAAGGGACCTCTCTGGGGTCTCTTTTTCAAGGGCACTAATTCCATTCATGAGGGCTCCGCCTTCGTGACTTAATCACCTCCCAAAGGCCCGACCTCCTGGTACCATCACACTGGGGGGTTAGGATTTCAACATAAGACATTCGGGAGGACGTAAATATTCAGTCTATATCACACCTCTCAATACCTTGTGACGTTGGGATTCCTTATTGTCCCATTATTATCTCCACACCTGGGCCAGGTGCACCCTCTCTGTTTCTGCCTCTGGGGCATCCCCTCTCACAGCACGTATGCCGCATTCAGATCACTTGCTTCATTTGTATTTTTCACGGCATGAAGACAGAAACCTTGCGTCAGCTCACAGATGTATCCCTAGCACCCAGCCCTGTGCTTGGCACACGTAGGGCTTAATCAATATTTGATGAATGAATTTCATCTTGCCGTAGTAAAGGCAATAACAATGACAACAACAAAAACCAAAACAGGTGCTCAGGGCTTAGGAAAGCTTGCTCCATGCCTGAGGCAGCCGGGCTGGTGGATCTAACTACGGTAAACACGTACATTGGATCCGTTGGTCTAGAATGAAGTACGTGGTGGTTTCTGGAGTCTGGTCACCAGTCTAAGCCTTTCGGGATTCTGGGGGCAAGCAGTTATTTTGTTGACTTGTGCAAAGAGTCAGCGGTTGGAATTCAGTGTAGGTATTAGCCGAGGCCTGGGGATGCTTTGAGAAGGTGGGGATATGAGTGGAATTTTTAAAAAACTAACTTATTTTGAAAAAAGTGATCTATGTTTGCTATAGAAATTTTATAAATGCAGATGAGCAAAAAGGATAAAATAAATGAATAAAATTATTATTCTACCACTTGGAGGTATAGAGCATCAGCAGGTGGGGCTCGTTGGGCATCCTCTCTGTCTCCTCCGGGTCCCCCCAGCACTGTGACTGCAGAGTAGCCCCGCTGCTTACACGGCAGCTCAGGACGCCAAAGGTCCAAGTCCCAGGAGACAGTCAGGTGGAAACTTTATATCTCTTGCGACCTCACCTTGGAAGTCACTTGGCTTCATTTCTGCCAGATTCCATTGCTGGAGGCATTTACAAAGTTCCACCTGGATTTGAGTGGTGGAAAGCATGGACCCCACCTCTCAATGGAGGAAGGTTGTCATCCCATGGCAGGAAGAGTACGTGGGATGGGAGATGCACTGATGTGACCATCTTTAGACAATATCACTGCTTGCAATGACATCTCAGTATCTACTGTTAAAATGTTAAGTGAGGCAACAGTTATTTCAGTTGGGAGCCTTTATCGTCACATTAAAGCAAAAAAAAAAAAAAAAAAAAAATCCTTGGCCAAATGATGCATAACCACCTCACATCATACAGTGTTTCTCAGGTTTCTAAAATCTTAGCAGAACCCATTTCATTGGCTGCTCACAATTTCCTGGTGGAGATCATCTCCCCCGTGGAACCTGAAGTCTACAAGGGAATAAAAAAGCACTTCTGCAGTATCAGTACCTGATGGATCTGGAGTATCTAGATGGATCTAAATAGCCGTCTTCCATCCTGGAGGTCTGGCCTCTCCTCCAGGTAACACCACTTGTGATCAGAATCCTCTCCCAGAAAACTGTAACACTGACCCAGGAGGTCAGACCTGCTTTTTAATGTTTTAAGTTTAGCGTGGCCTTCAGCCTTTCACTCTAGAACGGTTTATACTGAGTAAATATTAACCCAGTGCTGGGCGACCAGTGTTTTATTAGCTGGAGGAATGCTTGGCAGAAGGGGCTGCAGAAAAGGGTGGGTTGGCCGGCCCACCATTTGGAAATGGTGCCCAATTCTTGGGTGAACAAATATCTGACAGTCCTTGAAACTTGCTGGGTATTCTAGGGGGGTGCCTAGCTCTCGGTAAAAACATCAGGACCGATCAGACGAAGATTTGGACTCTTGAAAGACTTCTGAAGGACCTTATACCCTTATTCTTGGAGACCCTGCCCAATATCATACCCAATATGTTACAACACCTACATTTCATCACAGGGTTTTTGTTTATTCGTTTGCTATAAAAAAATTCAAAAGAGCTTCCACAATTCTGCCTTTGAAATTATTTAGCTATGGGTAACTTAATTAACTTACAGTAAGTTCTGTCAGCTCTGGAAGGTCCCTTGGAGGTTACATATTCTTACTCTCATGTTTTAGAGAAGAGTTTTCTGTCAAGTAAGAAGGAACTTGATTGAGGGCATAAAACAGAGCCAGTTTCGGAGTTCTGTCTAGTTTCCTCAACTCAGTGGAAGTGACTCTCTTCCAGGACATCTCTGGAGAAAGCCAGTGGTCCTCGCTGGGCCTCCACACTAGGCCCTGAAGAAGCATCCTCATCTGGTTACACCCAGCTCTGCTGAGATTGTTTGCAAGTGCTTCCGGGTGCACCCTTGCCCAGGCCCTCCAGGAGGGACATGCACAATGGATGTTTTCACAGTCCGGTTTCTGGTGGGAGCGGCCAGTGGCTAGTGTGGCCCTGGTGCTCCGCAGTGTGTGTGGAGGGACTCTCCTCCCTTCCCCAACCATAAACGCATCGGGCCTCGGGAGAGGATGGCTATCCTGGAGGTCAGGCCTGAGAACAGTGGCTGATTGATGGCCAGGAGTGGTCCCGAATGGCCCGTGCAGGACCTTGATCTGGAACACACAGGGGTTACTGGCGGCAATCACAGATTAGTCAAATTCCCAGCTGGCGTCTCTGAGCGGGGAGTTATGGCGAAAAGGCCTGTGACTTCCTTCCTCCTTCACTAAAACAGGTCTGGAGAATGAGGCCCTTGCACTGTAATTATACAGAGGCAGGAAACAAATAACTTAAGACTTGTCTCTAAGTGAAGAAGGAAGGAAAACATCCAGGGCTCTGCAGATCCTTCAGCTTCTGTTCTGGAGGCCCTGGAATAATAAGAACTGCTGTCACCTCTGAAATCTTTACCAAGCCCGGTGCGTAGGTATTATCAGCCTTAGTCTACAGATAAAGGGATGGCGAGTTATCCGCAGCTGCAATGCCAGCAAGTTGTGTCATGAAACGGGACTGAATTACACCTCTACCTGACTGCAGCCTCCGCTGGTCTCTCTACTTCTCTTATTAGTTCAAGGTGCCCAAGGATGCCCGACCAAGGAGGCTGCAGTCCAACGTGTGCTTTCCTTGGCAATTTGTGCGCCCCGGTGCACCTTTGCATCTGCCCAGAGAGAAGGGCGCCTTCTCCTTTGCACAAAGGCACGGAAGCCCAGTTCCCACAGGCTGCATCCGCCCTGCAGGGGCTCCTTTTCCACTTCACCGGATAGGCTAGTGGTGGCCTGATATTAGCTGTTGTCATTGTAACATCTCTGGGCCTCAGTTTACCTCCTGGGAAGTGGGAATCCCACTCTTACCATCACTGCACACTCTCTGAGAGCAGGATTATCTCCACCAAGCTGTGAGCAGAGTCAGGGTTAGGGTGTCTTGACGCTTAGATATTTGTGTCCTGGCGGGTGGCAAGGTGACCCGTCCCCTAGACTCTTACCTCCCTGGGTCCGTGATGCTTCCTCTTGGCCATTTTAGTACCTGGGTTGGTGTCGGTGAATACAGGCTGCTCCTGCCTGAACTGTGTGGGTGAGGGGATGCGTGACTCAGGCCCTTCCCGCTTGGCTTCTTGGGACCACCAGATGGGAAAGAGCTGTGTGTGTAATGTCTCTGGTTTAAGCACAGGCCAGGAGGCAGCGATGGAAGAGCCAACGCCCCTTTCCTCTCTGAGTGTGAGGCTGTCAGCAGAGCCCATGCCCTGGCCCTGCCCTGGGCCTCCGCTTTCTCACCGGCACGGCTGGCACCATCTGAATGCACCCTGTCTTTTGTACGTGCTCTTCCCTTTTATACATGTATTCACTCCACATGTAAGCGATAGCATATGATATTTGTCTTTGTCTGTCTGACTTCCCTCAGTATGACAATTCTTATGGTTACCAGGGGGAAAATGTGAGGGGGGTGGAATAGATTGGGAGATTGGGACTGACATATCCACACTACTATATATAAAATAGATAACTAATAGGGACCTGCTGTATAGCACAGGAAACTCTACTCAATACTCTGTAATGACCTATATGGGAAAAGAATCTAAAAAGAGTGGGTATATGTATATTATAACTGATTCACTTTGCCGTACAGAAAGTAACACAACATTGTAAATCAGCTATACTCCAATCAAAAAAAAAAAAAAAAATGTATTCGCTCCCTTTCTCTGCCCAGCAGACTCCTGTTTGTTCTTCGGGACTCGCCTTCCCTCTTCTGGCACGCTGCCTGGACCCCAGCGGGTGAGAGGTCCTCCTTGGAGCTGAACCCACAGCCTCCTGCACAGGCCTGCGCACAGAAGGTTCTCTACTTACGTGTCTTGAACAAACGGGTAAGTGCCTGTCTGAGCGGTTCTCAGGGGGCTTTGTGACCCTGGCTGGCTCCCTTTTCCTGCGGGGCTGCAGCTTCCAGGGCCCGGGCACGAGCCTCCCTCCTTCGCTTCCCCACAGGTGCTGGCCCCATTAAGCCACCATCTTCTCTCACCTCATTATCACCTTGACCTGGGGGCGCTGAGGGATGCCAGGAGCCCCTGGGAGTCCAGAGCTGTCCCATCCGCCCTCCCGTTAGAAGTGTTGCCCTTGGAAGGTCAGATAGAGAAAAACCCAGCACCCAGAGGGAGTGCCTTCCCTGTCGGTTTGAAAAAGGCCATCTTTCCTCAAACTCATTAAACTCACCCCGGGGAGCAGTGAGAGCCCTGGGCCAAGGCACCTTCGGGTGGGCGGCTTCCCAGAGCCTGGCCTTTATCTCGGCCGGGAGATAAGACCCCAGGGCTTGGCTCTCGTGCTGAGCGATGGATCGGGGAGCAGGAGCCATAAAGCGGGGCGGGGCTGCCGGTTTAGGACGGGATCTCGCGGAGCCTAAGCTTTGAACTCTGCCCTCGGAGGGGAAGGGGCTTTATGGCCCGGCTGCTCCGGGGCTGGTGAGAGAACAGGGCAGTTAGGTCAGGAATGAGGCCCCGAGCCGGCCCCCTTTGCCCCCGACTGTAGGGTGAGACCACAGAGGCCAGCGAGGTGGGACCCGCGGGCGGAAACGGCGCTCCATCCCGCTTTATTGACTTGTAAATGACACCATTAAGAGGAAGCCCTCACCTTGGCTGGAAACAGCTGTGTGAGCCGCAGTAAACCTGGCAGCCGGCCAACCAGCACCAGGGGTGAGGGGGTCGCAAGGCGATGCCTGGGATCCCGTCGCTCCCACCTCCTAGCTGCACTGCGGGACTCGAGTTGAGACCATTCGTGAGATGGGGACTGACTAGTGGAAATAATGACTAACTAAATATCCCCTCCTAACCCTCCAAAAAGGAGAAAAAAATTCACAGAAATCTTCGGGTCATCGTCTGCAAATTCAGCCCAGAGAAATGGACATGGAGAGGAAGCCCAGGTCCACAGAGAAAAGCAGGCGGGGGGGGGGGGGGGGGGGGCGTTTAGAGTCGGCTTGTTGCAGTGCCTTGGGGATGAGTCCCTGAGCCGTCCAGGTGCCAGATTTGCTTTTCCGTAAAAGTAGACACAGTGATACCCTTCTGAGGGTGGCCGCGTTGATTGAATGAGACAAAGGAGAACGCTGGACCCATGGAGGTGCTCAAGAAGTGAATGATCTCTCCCTCTCTTCTTCAAATGACAGCAAAACAAAATGGAAATGTGAGGTCTAGGATCTTTTTGTGTGTATGTTCCCCTGGAATTAGCTAACATTGCAAAACCAAGAAAAGACTGCTCGCTGACTGAGGGCAGGGACAGCCCTGTCTGGTTCAGTTTTATTTGCTTAGTTGAGGATAAGGAATCTGGTCTGGAACATGGAGAATGTTTTCAGTAAATGTTTGATGAACAAAATAGGGAGGGAAGCAAGGAAAGGTGGGAGGGAAATAGTCATTTTTCCTCTGGACTCAGTCTAGTAGTAGGAACCCAGAGGAGAGAAGGAAGTGACATTTGCTGGTTCCCACTGTGAGCTAATACATCATAAAACTACCTTCTCACAACCACCAGTAGGACCCCGAGGATAACTGTCCAAGCACTGCCAAGCACTACCATTTACTTATTGACCAATAGCTAAATTTGCATTAGGGGCATGTTATTTACTCTGGTACAAATAACTTCTCGTCCCCTGTTTCCTCCTCTCAAATGGTGAGAATTAAATGAGATAATATGCGTAGAACTGTGAACACAGTTATTGACAAACAGTAAGTGCTCGATAAACGTTGGATATTATTAGGCTTCAGGATGGAGAACTTGGCTCAGAGCAGTTAGGTAACTTGGCCAATTCACAAAGCTGAGAAGTGTCACAGCCTGGATTCCCACTTGCCTTCTAAAGCTCCCGCCCTGGATTCTGCCAAGTTCTGGAGCTGATGAGACACCATAACGGGTGATGAAAGGAATCCCCACAACTAGGTGGTCTCAGACTTTTTTTTATCAGATATAACTACCGAAAAGAATTCTTTAGAGATGTAATTTGTATGCTGCGGTCCTGAAAGTAGTTGGGCCATTGGGATCCTTATCTTGGCAGGAGGAATACCTTCATTCATTAAGTAACCACCAAACAGGTAAATAAACAAACAAACACAAGCCAAAAGGAGGCAAGATGTCAAGCAAACATTTCCAGAGCCCTTGCTGGGCCCGGGCCTGAACCAGGAAATGCGGGGAGCTCCATGCTCCATGACTTGGTCCTTCACCTCCTGCCTCCCAGGGGTCAGTGTTTGCTAATCACTGACTGTGGGAAGTAGATCGTCCTCAGTGTTGTGTGTTGGGGGGACATTAGTCTCACAAGATGCTTGACTCGAAGGGACTCTGGGTTCAGATAAATTTGGGACAAGCTGTGTTACACACACAATGACTTAGTTCCTGTGGGATTTCCCTGAGCTTTTATAGCTCTCTGCATTGGAGACTCCAGTGGGGCTGAGCCAGCCTATGCAGCGCCCAAAGCGCAGATGACCAGGGAAGCCTTTTATTCTATTTTTTCAGGAAGAACATATTAACATGCCACAGCCCTGGGCAGAAGTGCGCGGAGACCCAGCGGGAGGGAAAGATGGGACACAGGTTTTCTGGGGTGCCCTCATGGCCCTCCTGCAGGCTGCATCCCTTTGGAATTGCCTGGAAGACAGTTTTCTTTAAGAAAACTCTTGAGGCCACCTGGGATGCCATACTGCCTTCCATCTCTGGCCATCCGTTTCTCATGTGTGTAACTGGGAGACAGGATGACATGTGACATTTCCCATCATCTGTAATTCTTTAATGATCCACAGTGAAAGGGATCTCAACCCAGGAATTACCAGGGTGCCTCTGCGTCTGAGAGTCTAGTCTGATTTTTGCTGTGGCTTTAGTATTTTAAATGATTTGGGGGTTTATCACGTGCGTACATAGCTCTTACCACGTGCAATGTTTACAAATATTAACTCATTTGATCCTCACCCCAATGCCAGTATAGGAAGTCACCTATATATACTCATTCCCTTTTTACAGATGAGGAACTGAAGCCCAGAAAGATTGGAGAATTTGAATCTGAGCAGCCTGCCTCCAGCACTGGCCCAAGCTTTGTTGTCTCCCCTCAAAAACTGATCAACGCGAAATGGGTTTCAATTTCCCAAATGGCTTTCCATCTTCTGCGGAGGGATGGAATAAAGGAGGTAGAGAAGAAAGAAGGCTAATGTGGAGAAAAAGGAGGTGTGTCAGAGAGAAAGCGGGCTGGTGGATCTGGGGATCTCAGCTCTCTTTTTGTTTGGGCAAAAAAGAGGGTGTTTGCGCACCTTTGCTATTATTGGCCCAGTCCCTGAATCACCGAGGATGCTGGTTTCTCCCTGCCTGGGGCGCTTTCCAGTACTCACCTGCCACCGCCCACGACTTCCTGGCGATCCATCTAACAATTCCACGCACCTCTCATTCCGTCCATCTTGGGAAGTATCGGGCAGAGGCACACACCCCGGACCTGCGAGTCCTGTTCTGGGTCTCACATTAGCAGAGAAAACTTCAGGGAGATGCTCTCACCTGTGCCTGGGCCGTACCTGCCACATTCCATTCTTCAGGTCTTAAAAGCCTCCTATTCTTTTACAAATCACTGGTTCAGGCCTAAATTATCCAGATAATGGAGCCGCCTGGCCCTTCATTTTGTTGGCATAGAAAATATTTACGTGTAATCTGAGACTATCTGCCGCGGAGTTTCTTCCAAAGACACTATTTCTACCTTCTTTAAGAAATAAATTTCCTGTTGCCATGGAGATCATTCTTCGGCTAATTTGCTCGGGCTCAGAAGCCAGGGCTGGAAGCTGGTCTCTACCGTTCCCAGGTTGTCTACCCTGGAGAGTCCTGGAATGTCTTCATCCAAGAGGCGCCCAGACCTCAGCGTCCTTTGAACGAGACAATTCAGGTGATGGTCCCATTTTGGTTTTGAATTTTAAAAGCCTTGACATCATCTCTATAGACGCTGTTGATTTGTCTTAATGAAGAAACATATAAAGATTAGGGATGGGTAAGTTTTGTAAATACGTGCCTTCTGGAACCTGTTTGTGAAGGAATTGCTAAAATGAGAGATTTCCCAGCTAGAAAAGACTAGAACATTCCGCAAGCAGAAAAGGCGTTTCTTGGGCATAAACCTGGCCCCCTCTGAGGTGGACCAGGGAAGGCAGAGGAACAGAACACACATCTTGCCTCCAGGGAGGTTGCAATCTGATGAGAATTAAATTGCTTCAGAGCTCAGAGGGATCTCAGCGATCATCGCTTGTAATACTCTAATTTTACAAATTGGGAAATTAATCTAAATTCTCGGAGCTGATACTCAGGAGAGGTTTTAAAACCAAAGTCTCTTAGCTCGCAGTCACTTGTGACGAAGCCTTCTTTGAGCCGGGCCACACGTCTCCCCCTCCAGCACGCTTGCTCGCTCTGTGTCCCCTCGACACGCTATGCTCTCTGCAGACCCTCTGTGCCCTGTTTCTCACCTTTGTGTCTTTGCACCTTGAGGTCCTGCTCCCTGGAATGTACTTTCACTGTTCTGGACATTTTTTGCTATCCTTCAAGGCTCACCTCAAGTGTCGCCTTTTCTGGAATTCTCTAGGCTGGGTCAGGCTCTCTTCTGGAAGCTGTCACACTGCTCCAATTACTTGTGTGTTTGTACCCTCTTGTCCAGTGAGCCTCTTGGGGATGGTGTTCTATTCACCTCTGTGTTACAGTGCCTCGGGCAGAACCCAGCACGGAGGAAGCACTTATGAGTGATTGAAGAAATCAGTAATCCCAACAGCCAACTTATGTGAGCCTCCCATGTGCCAGGCACTGTGTTTATGTATTAGCCCTGTCTTAGCCCATTTGGACTGCTATAACAAACTGCCACAAAGTGAGTGGTTTATAAACAGCAGAAATTAATTGCTCAGTTCTGGAGGCTGAAGGTCGATCAGGGTGACAGCATGGTCAGGTGAGGGCCCTCTTCCAGGTCGCAGACTGCTGACTTCTGGCTGTATCCTCACATGGCGAAAGGGACAAGGGCACTCTGTGGGGGTCTCTTTTATAAGGGCACTAATCCCCTTCATGAGGGCTCCATCCATCCTCATTGACTTAAGCACCTCCCAAAGGCCCCAACTACTAATAACATCAACTTTGGGGGTTAGGATTTCAACATATAAATGTTGGGGGGACATAGGCATTCAGACCACGGCAGATTCACTTAATACTCTCCCTGATCCTAGAAGGCGGTACGATTATCACTCTATTTTGCCGTGGAGGACTCTGACACTGTGAAACGACTTGCCTAAGCTGCCCAGCTGGAGAGTGCTGGAGTCAGGATCCAAACCCTGGCAAGTTGCTTCCAGATATTTTACTTTAGCAGCTACTCTGGATGCCTTTCTGATCAATGCACAGCTCTCTGCTGTAGGTATAAACCTCATTTTGTAGCTGAGGAAATAGACTCTTAACAACTGATAAAAAGACTCTTCCAAGGTCACACAAGCATGCAATGGTGGACCTGGGATTGAAGCTGGGATGTCTGGCTTTGAAGCCAATGTTCTTGTCGCTTCATTATACTGCATCTAAATTTAAGTGTGAAAGGACATGGCACTGACCATAAGTATTTTAGAGACAAATTTAGAAAATTTTCTAATTTTCTCTAACAATCTCTGCTTTAAGTACTTCAATTCAGAGCTAGTTTGTACTCTATAGTACAGCAAATCCCAAGGCTTTTCTATTCTTTGTGTGTCTGAGATATAGAACTTGCGTGAGTGAGAGGGAGGTCAGCTCTTTCTGTTAGAGGGGAGCTTCCCTAGTACCAAGATCAAGAGCACGTGGTTCTATCTTGGTTCTGTTACTGTTATTTAAATAATACCTGAATGTGGTCCTTTAACTTGAACTTTTCAATCAGAGGCATGAATGGAAAGGAATCAATCATCTCCACTTGCGAGACGAAGATGCTGGCACCTGTCTGTGTAGGGGGTCCCTATGAAGATCCAGCTACCTGCAGCACGTCCTGGGTATGTGATATTCATTTTAATTGTCTTTCTTCCTCACTTGGGGATTAGGAAATTCCTGTAGCTTAGAAGAGGAGTGCTGGCCAGAGGAGCTGTTAACCTGGTCTTGCTGTGGGTGCCACCCTCTCCTGGGGGCTCTGCTTGTCCGGGTCAGGCTGGTCACCAGGTGTGACAGTAATGGCTTCAGAAGAGAGCTGGCCATCAGGAGTCTCCCACTCTGCTGCTCTCACTTTGTGAATGTACAGCTGAAACATTAAGGAAATATCAACATGCTGATGACCTTGGACTTACAATGACCAGCGAGTCTTGCTCATTGATTGGTCATCGAAAGCCCTTGCTTTGCCTTGATGGTCACATTTGGCCCTGTTTGTTTCAGCCTTCAGCCCTCCTTACTGGGCTCCTGGAGGGCCATCAGTGTATTAGTGCAAATCGTCACATAACCACCGGCACTGCCCGCAGTGGGCTGCAGTTGGCCTCTAGTTAATGCCCACAAGTCCTTTCTGAGCGAAGTGGCCCCAATCCATGCTATAACATAGTACCCGGCAGATGGTTTTACTGGTGCTGGTCTAGGCCTAGCCGAATCAGGAGACCGCGAATGGTCACAATAATAGTTTATCAGAGCATGGCCGCAGACCACACAGACAGCTGCCCAGAAACTCGCTGCTGGCTGCTTTGCTACCTAATCAGTCACCGTGACCTCCCCCAGCTGTTCTGACATTCCGTTCTCAAGGCCTAAGGAATGCTCCGTGGTCAAGCCAGATGTTACATCGTCCAGTGGATTCCTTGTACATGAAATGGAAACACACATGGTGCTGTAGCCTCCGTTTCAGGGATGCAGGGAGCGTAGTCATGTTTGCGGCAAGACTTGGCATTTGTAAAGGAGGCAGGGAGGAGGTGGTGTGAGAGGAGGGTGCAGCATCACAAGCCAAAGCATCAGGAAAACTACTATTTAGAGGCTACTTGAAGCCAAGAACCTTGGAATAGTCATTTCTTTCGTTCCCTCAGGTAGGCATCCTCATTCCCAATGAACAGATGAAGAAACTGAGATCCAGGGAGACTGCCACCTCACGATGAGTGACAGAATGAGCTAAGTCAGATTCCCAAGCCAGGATTCTTTCCACTGTACAATCCCATCAGAATCAGCCCCCAAACAAGGTTCACGTTCCGAGTCGTTCATTATACATGGAAAGAGCTTCTGAGGCCTGTTGAGGTTGATTTGCATAATTCATTTTTAGAACATTAATTAGCCGGGATGTGTAATAGTTCTTGTGCCAATTTGTGTTTCAATTTCAAATGCAAATACAAATTAACAAATGTTATTCCTGTGGTACCTTAAGGATGAAACATTTGCTGCTCGTTGTATTAATTTTTACATTTCTGAAACTATGGCTGATAGAAGCAATAGTAGCCTTTCATTTGCAGGATTGAGAAAAAAAAATCCAGTCTGGTTGGGGGTGGGATGGGTAAGAAGTAATTCTTTTTCAGCAAAACTGCAGTTAGGCATTCATCCATCCATCCACGCATGTATTTAATAGTATTGGGCACCAACTAAGCATCAGACTTTGTGGAAGGAGACAGAAATTGTACCAAGAAGTGCACGCTTAGTGGGAGAGAGATTTGGGTAAATAAACAAGTGCACTATATTGTCATAGGTTTTAGAATTGAGCTAAGCTTTTCAGAACAGAAAGACGGGAAGGTCCCAGAAATGCTTCCCAGGGGTTGGGACACTGAGCAAGCTGTCTTGACGTGGAAGTTGGAGGAAGCCAGATAGAGGTGGATTGGTGGTGGTAGGGGTGATTGCGGCAGTGAGAATGCGGTGAGAGGAGACCTTTATGTGAGAGCTGGTGTATTCGGGGAACTCCAAGCCATTCTGCCCAGCTGGAACTTAGGGGTATTCGGGGTGTGATAGCAGGGGTAATATTACCAAATTGTCTGCAGGCTAAGTTGTTTGGATTTCACCCTGCTGACCTTTGAGAGCCATTGACTGAAGGAGTTGGTCAGACTGACGTTTGAGAAAGCTTGCTCTGGAGCCCGTGTGGAGAATGTTTTGGGGAAGGAGGCTTTAGACACGGAGTTAAGAGACCATTGGAATAACCCTTTAGAAGGGAAGTGATACTGATGTCTTTGCAAAAATTAAATAATACTTAGGACCATTTGTGTAGCTGTTATGTGCCAGCCTCTTCAGTAAGACCTTATCTACACTATTTCATCCTCACAACAACCCTTCAAGGCAGGTGTTGCCATCCCTCCAAGGAAACTGAGGTTCTATAAGTAGATCGTGGCCACAGAGTTAGTAAATGGTCTAAACCAGATCTGAATATAGATCCTTTGACCATAAAGCTAATACTTTCCTTACCTGGAAGGCTACTTTCGTGACTGATGCTGTAAAATATCCTTAGAAGCCCAGGGGATAGCACCTAGCCCCGTTTAGTGGCAAGTAGGTACATTTCATGGTTGCGGTGATACTTCATCTCTAAGCTTCCTCCCAGACCTAATACAGACCTAATATTTCAAGTAAGTCATTTATAGTCTAGTGTAAATGAGGTTCCATTGGGCGTTAACTTTCCAAAGGATAAGGCAAAATTACATCGGGGCTCTGGGACTCAGGCTAGAACTACAGGCTTTTATGACTGACCAAAAATTTTCTTCATACTTAAATAGTGCATATCTGGAAACCATTATACAACACATCATGCATGCAAAGTGTGCTATACCAACCTCCAGGCTTCTGATATGGAGGCATGAAACGCCAGCAGCCCCTTGGTACAGGAAGGTTGTTGGTAAGTGAGGGATGTCAAGTTCAGCAGTGGCTAAAATTACTACCTCATATTGCCATGGAAAATATACTGAGTCTGAGAAAATCAAAAAAGAAGTGAAGCTTTAGCATCCTGTGGAGGATGGTGTGCCAGGGAGATAGTTGAGAAAACATATGCTTTCATCCAAGTAACAGCTACTCAGTTCCTGAAACATCTGCATGGTCAAGGCCAACCTTCCCTGTGAAAGTTCAAGTTGAATGATGTAATTCTCCACAGAGAGTGCTTGCCCACCTTCTAAGGGCATATACACAAGTCTTGTGGGATCTTAGTTCCCCAACCAGGGATTGATCCTGTGCCCTCTGCAGTGGAAGCTTGGAGTCCTAACCGCTGGACCACCAGGGAATTCTTTATATCAGAATTTATAACCTTTGAATAATCTTTAGAAAGCCACACTGGAATATATGTTAATAAACTGCAGCAGTTACTAATGCCTTTTGACAAGCTAACGTCACATTCCTATGGAATATTTTGTAGGGAGGACTCCCTGAGAAATGAACATCAGAGAACCTGCCTTGAGGGGACCCAGTACAGTGACTTCAGCTTGAGTCTGCAAACATTCAGTTTCCCTTTCATTTGGAGAGCACGATGGGAAGGGATTAGGCTTCTGATCGTAGCTTCCCCGGGACTCAGTTTACAAAACTGTAACTAAGGAGGTTAGATGGGATGACTTTTTTAAGGTCCAGTCTGCTTTCTCTACAATTTCTTTGAGTCTTTTCTTGTGAAGATTCTATCAGTTTAAAATTATTTTATGTATTATCTCGGGATAGTCATTTTGCATTACAGGGTTTGCTCACAGATGGAAGGACAGGGTGCTTATACCAAAAAAAAAAAAAAAAAAAAAAAAAGTCCCAAGAGTATTTGCTGGATATAGATTCTCACATTTATCTAACGCCATCTAAATTTACTTGTTCTAATGTTCAGAATTCCACTTGTTCCCAATCAATGTCATATACCTGGCAAGGCTGTGAATTCAATTTATATTGTTATTCTGAAATTTGTAGGATTAAATTTTGGTTCTGACTTTCATCTGTATTCACCCTGAGGATGTAAGAAACTGGAGATTCTTTTAGGGCTGACATAGAAGTTTTCTGGTTTTCAGGTTGTGTCTTAAGCTAAGTATTTAAGTATGATCTTGTCATTATCATGTAAACTCTCCAGTAGAGTCAGAAACAGCATCTCTCCACCCATCCAACTTTCCCTAATCATTCTTCTTCCCCTTCCCTCCCTCTTTCCTTCTTTCCTACATTCCTTCCTACCTTCCTTCCTTCCCTCCTTCCCTCCTTCCTTGCTTCCCTCCCTCCTTCCTTCTCTCCTTCCTTCCTTCCCTCCCTCCTTCCTTCCTTCCCTCCTCCCTTCTCTCCTTCCCCCCTTCCCTCCCTCCTTCCCTCCCTCCTTCCCTTCCTTCTTTCCTTCCTTCCACTGACTACAACATTATTTATTTATTAAAAATTGTTTTTCAGTTTTATTGTGATATAACTGACATACGGCACAGTGTAAGTTTAAGGTATACAGCATCATGACTTGATATACATATGTTGCAAAATGTCATAATCATTTCCAGCACCACCAATAGCTTCATCTCCGAGCACTTCATCACAGACAACTGCAGGTAATAACTGAAATAACTGTTTTATCCCTATGCAGTTACTAGTCACTGTCTACTAGATCCAGATAACCAAACTTGGGTTGCCGATTTTGAGAGTTAGCTGCCTGGAGCCCATGACTATTTGTGTCACTGAGCTGCTGGAGTGACCGCTGCCACTGATGCAGAAGTGCTGCTTTCCTGGAAGCCAGGAGACATTGGGACCACAGGATCTTGAGAGGCCACCATCTCCTGCTTCTCTTCTGTTCTTCCAGAGTCAGAACCCTCAGGTTCCATGCCACCGAGACAGCTGACATGCTGCTGCCACTCCCAAAGGCAGGTCCCATGAGTGTTGCGCTGCTGGCACATCCCCTACCACTTATAATGACCAATGGAGCTGTGTTTCCTGAGCAGAGACCCTGTACCCCATATCGCCTGCTGCTTCTCTTGCTGCCACTGGAAGCAAAAGTAGCAAAACCAAAGTGGTTTCTCTCTTCTTCCTGGCTTTCAATCTCCTGGCAGTGCCTCCCATTGGCAGAACTAAATCTGAAGCCATCTGGCAAGAGAATCTGGGCTTGCATATAGTTTCCAGGCTTCCAACCTCCTGCGATTCAGAACAGAGCAAAAAAAGTGGGGCTGGAACTGTTAGCAATCAGCAAAATGGTTGGTGCACATGTTACACACGAGACAAGTCACTAGGCACAATATAGAACTGAAAAAAATGGAATCTCCATGGCAACAATGGCCCCAATTATTTCCTTCCTATATCCATGTAATTTCACTTTTTAGCTCTTCTCATTAAGAAATGGGGTCTGTTTCCCCATCTCTTGAATCTAGGCTTGCCTGGTGATTTGCTTTGGCCAATAAAATATAGCAGAAGTGATAGTATGCCAATTCTGAGCCCAGGCCTCAAAAGGCCCTGTGTACTGCCACGTGCTATCTTTGAATCTTGCCTCCTCCATGAGCAAAAGCCCAGGTTAACCTGTGAGAGGGTAAGAGATGACATGGAGCTGAGACCAGGAGTGACAACTGAGACCTCTCTAGACCAGTTAGTCAACCTGGCAGCTAACCATAGATACATGAGTGAACTCAGCCAAGAACAACTAATTCCAGCCTCCCAGGCAAATCATAGATTTGTGATTCTGAGTCACAGAATCTTAGAGTGGTTTGTTATGCAGTTATAGCTAACTGATACATCTGCTGCCAGGAGTTCAAAATCTAGCAAAGGGAGGAAGTATGCACACATACACACAGAATGGAGACAAAAATGACAAGGCATCATTGAGTTGTATGGTATGTCACATCCAAAAGGTTTGCAAGGACAATGCAGGTTCTTTGGACTGAGTTTTCATGTAGTCTTCCAGCAAGAGGTGAAACCTAAGGTGGGCTTTGAAAAATAAGCAATATTTTGGTTGACCCTGATTCAGCAACATTTAGAAAGATGGTGATGCCAATCAACAATTTAATACAAAGAAGTGTGGTATATTGAGTGCAAATTTGAAGGAGTCATCACTGTCTTCTCTTTTACCTACATAAATATTCTTTTGGCTTATAACAGAGTCCTGTCAGAGTATTTAAACATATTAACATACATGTATATATTTTAAAACAAGTTAAATGACTACAAATATTTTGCAAAGTAGAGCAATAACCTATAGTTTCTGAAGAAAATTTGGAAATTATAGAAAAGAAAAAATTTTCATCTAATCTGTAATCCCACCCACATACTGTCACTGCTATTGCTTTAGTGTGTTTATTTCCAGTCTTTTAAAAATCCATATTTACACAGTTAACGTCAAATGGGAGATGTAGTTTTATGCTATTCTTTTCACTTTTTCTTTTAACATAAATATTTTCTCATTTAATAAATTGCCTCAAAATGTAATTTTTAATGGCTTTATATTTCATTTTCTGAAGATACCATTATTTATTTATTTTTTCCCATTTTGTTGGATATTTATGTTGTTTCCTATTTTGTTCTGTTTTAGGTAGCTCTACGCGTACCCCCTTTCTATACAAAACACATTTGAATTATTTCTATAAGATAGCTTGCTAGAGGTGAGACAAAGCTTTCCATTTTTGAAGGGTTTTGGTATATATTGTCAAATTTCTTCTGTTGCCAGAGAGAGTGATCTCACTTCTTCTCCTTCATAAATGAATGATACAGCTCATTCCATTCTGGCATTGAGTATCATCATACTTTTTTTGCTATTTTAATAAATATAAATTGTTAACCCATTGCTGCTTTAAATTGCATTTCCTTGAGTTTGAGATAGATTGAACATTTTCCATGCACTTATTGGCTCTTTGCTTCCCGTTTTGTGAACTGACTGTTCATGGTCTAGAGAATTGATATTGACATCAAAGTCCTTCTGCGGTCGACCAGCTGCTCTTTGCCTCCCGTGGGATATGGGCTGTGCAGTAGGAAAGCTGTCATCTTCTATAAAAATGCCTATAGGATGCGCTGCCGCACATGACCATTGCTACAGCTGTCACCTGGGTGGCATTGCCAGGGCTCTGCTATATGCGGTCCTTCCCTACAGGATGACATGGAATCTCAAACCTGACGCTCCATTTTATATAGTCACCTCCAGGGTCCTTCAGTCTTGTGCCCTGGGGGTTGTTTGCTCTGAATAATAGAGGGATTTTCAGAGCTTTCAATTTCTTAGTGGTACCAGGACCTGCTGTGACCAAGAGGGAAGAGGGCACCATAAGGCTGTGTTGCTTGGGTGGTTTTCAGGGCCACCATAGGCTGCTTGGCCTGAACTCTTCCCTTTCATCTCTGGCTCCATGGTGGGAAAAGCTGAAGGCTCTGGTAGAGAACTTTCCAGCCTCATTACCCATCCGGAGTACCATACGATTCCTCAGTAAGCCACCTGTTATTGCCAAATGAAAACCCAGATTTGCATGTATTTACTGGAGGCAATACATCTATTTCGGGTGGATGGAGAGCTTGGTAAGGTGAATGATAAAGATGATTTGGAGAGCAGCTTGTTGCTCTTTTGTACCCTGTGGCATTCAGGACACCGTTTATTACAGCATTTATCACTTGATGGTGTGACCATCCATTTACTCAAATGCTTTGCCTCTGGAGTTTGAGCTCTACGTGGGAGTGGACAGCATCTTATTAATTCCTGTATCTCCAGGGCTCCACTGAGGGGCTGCCACAGAGTAGTTGCTCAGTAAATACTTACTGTATCAAAAGAAGGTCATCATTTGGATTCTGAGGAAAAGAAAACCTTATAAAACCTTGTGTGAGTAAGGTATTTGCCAACAAGGTCCTCAAAAGCAGCTGGTGATGGGATGGGTTTTGTCCTGTGGTTGCTCCAGACTCTGCCTGCTACTCTTTCTTTCTCCCTCACTCCTCAGCGCAAAGGCTGCTGCTACAAAGAGGCTACCATGGTCCCTGGCAGTGGGAAGAGGAGACCTGGGTAAATTGATTCTTTTTTTTTTTTTTTAAATAAATTTATTTATTTATTTATTTATGGCTGTGTTGGGTCTTCGTTGCTGTGCGCGGGCTTTCTCTAGTTGCGGTGAGCAGGGGCTACTCTTCCTTGCGGTGCGTGGGCTTCTCATTGTCGTGGCTTCTCTTGTTGCGAAGCACGGGCTCTAGGCGTGCAGGCTTCAGTAGTTGTGACACGTGGGCTCAGTAGTTGTGGCGCACGGGCTTAATTGCTCCACGGCATGTAGGATCTTCCCGGACCAGGGCTCGAACCCGTGTCCCCTGCATTGGTAGGTGGATTCTTAACCACTGTGCCACCAGGGCAGCCCCACATTAATTGATTCTTGTGCAACCCTTATAATCAACATTTTTCCACCTGGTGTGGTGTTACAGGTTAAATTATTTTGCTCAGAAAGATATGTTAAAGTCCAAACCCCCAGCACATTAGTGTGGTCTTCCTCGGGACAGAGTCATTGTTGATGTCATTAGCTAAGTTGAGGTCATGCAGGAGTAGGTGGGCCCCTAATTCATATATGATGCCCTTATCAGAAGAGGGAAATTTGGACACAGAGACACACAGAGAAGATGGCCACAGGAAGACAAGGTAGAGATTGGAGTTTCCACTGAAGACGAGGTAGAGATTGGAGTTTCACTGAAGACGAGGTAGAGATTAGAGTTTCACTGCCATAAACCAAGGAACGCCTGTGGCTACCAGAAGCTGGGGTGAGGCCAGGAAAAGCCTCCTAGAGGCTTCGAAATGAGCATGGCCAGCTGACACCTTGATTTCGAACTTCCTGTCTTCAGAACGACGAGATGATAATTTCCATTGTTTTCAGGCCCACCACTTGCGGTCCTTGGCTAAGCAACCCTAGAAACTAACACGTGAGGTTTGGGGGAGCTGAGGCTCCTGAGACAGCGTGCAGGGTGAGCGCACACAAGCACACACCCCAACATTCTCCTCCAGCGCTGACCTAGTTTCTGAGACATGATCGATAAACCTGGGGCGTGTCTCTGTAGCCTGCACTCGCCTGCATCTACCCTGGAGTTGTATTTTATTTCCCTTGTGTGGGTCGGACAGAGAGCTTGCTTTTCAGCTGGAGCTGTATTTTTATCATCCAACTCAGTGCGGGGGCATCTGGGACTGCCCCTGCTGCACTGGTTTTGCATGGGGCACTGGGGGGGATATTCTTGGGCCCCTTGGAGGCACAGAGGTCCTAGCCATTGATCCTTTGGGCAGAAACACGACCAACTGTCCTTCCAAATTGGGTGTTTTGGATATCCGCCCGGAGGCCATGCCTGGGGTCTGGCACCAGAGGCAGCATCTGAAAAAGGAAGGGAGCTGGCATCTAAAGTCCTGGCTGCTGGATTCCATTCTCTTTCTTTCCGTGGGATCTTGGGCAGGTCCTCCTTGTCTCGGGAACTCAGGCTGTCCATGGACACAATTGGTTACAACCTGTGCACTCTTAGCGTTTTAACAACTGCGTCCCAATAGGCTACAGCCCCTCCAGTGGATCCAGACAAGGCAGGACTACCTGGGCCCAGGTACAGACGGCTGCAAGAAGGTAGAAGCAAAGGATCTGGTCTCACGCAGGAATCTGTCCGAGGATAATAAGAATTGAGAAAAAGGAACCAGGCTCTTGATTTCTTAGTGAAATCCCTCTGCTTAAAGGATGCACTCACTATCAGAAGACCGGGCCTGAGTTGTGATTTGAATGCAATCAGGCAGTGCAGCCTGGTGGTGAGTTCCTCACCCTTTCTGAGCCTCGTTTTCCTCACCTGGAAAATGCAGGTAACCATGAAGAGCCTGCAGGGCCGTGGTGAACTCAGATGAGAAGCGGGCATGAGCGCACCTGGCAACCCTGAAACCATCGGAGGCCGGGGACGCTTGTTCGTCCGTGTTTTCTTCCCTTCCGTGTCCCCTTCCCCCATCAGCGGGGCCTCTAATGGCTTTGGCATCTCCACGGTCCATTTCCTGGAGCGTGTAAATTATTTAGTGGGTGCACACATCTGCCAGCAGGCAGAGGGCCGGCCTCGGTGCGTGCCCACCGGGGAGGCTGAGAGGGGGCCCGGCCGCTGCCCGCTGCCCGCTCCCTGGAGGCTGCCTCCAGCTCATGGCGTCCTCGACGATGGGGACTTGGCGCTGCCTGCTGGGGCTGTCCCCAGGCTTCCTCTCCTGGCCTGGCCACTGCGCTCTGAGCCCTGGGTCCCTCCTTTGGAAGGAAGTTAGGCCTCTTAGTGGCCATGAATAATCGATGAGCTCTTAGTGGAAGGTTCTGGTGAGAAACACTCCTCCCCATTAGTGACCCCGCTGTAACCCCTCTGACGCCCCTGCCGGGCACACAGCCTCTGCCTGAGCCGGGCCTGGCGAGCAGGGTTCGCTCGGAGTGTGGACAGGAGGGCAACAGGGGGCTCTGAGAGCGGTCTGGCCGCTCCTTCCACAAGGGAGGGGCCAGAGTGCCCTGTTTACTCGTCTGGGGATAGTTATCCAGCCTGGGTTGTGTGCAAATATCCGAGTGAGTTGTTCTTGACTTTGGGGGTTGTGGTCTTTCTAGTGCCCAGGGGACCTCACACATGCACAAACACAGAGACCTGAGAAACCATCTTGGCTGGTCCCCAGGGGCTGCCTGGTCTCCCCACTAGTGGCCCCCTGTACTGGGTGAGCTCAGGTTCTGAATTCAGCCAGCTGTCCGTCTGCCGGAAACATTCCCCTCCTTTCTAGGCCTCTTTCCGGCACAACCCTCATCCTTCAAATGCCCCAAGATGAGTTTAGGTCCAGGTGTTCTGTACCTTGCTTTCCCTGACATTTGTCACACCAGTTCTTGTGATGCCATTGCCGGTCTTCTCCATGAGGACAGTAATTACTGTTTTTTCCTCCATGACATCCCACGTGCTCAGCACCACACCTAGCACATAGTGGGCACTCGGCAAATATTCATCTTGGGTAAGTCACTCAACCTTTCATACTACTCTACTTGTGGAAGGACAGATCAGAATCTACTTCCTAAAATACAGCTAGGTTATACACGAGGAGAAGATTTCCTTTTATCCTGTAATTATTTAGGGTTTTAGGTGTGCGCTGATATTTTTTTCTGGGCTTCTAAGCCTGGGGGCTTAAGGACCAGATGTGACTTGTAATGTCTTAACCTCTGACGTAAGACAGTAGAAAGGTCCCTCTCAAGTCACTTACCAGCTGGGTATTTCAGCTTTTTTATAGGAGCAGGAGAACAGAGTTTCTAGCCATAGCTTTTTACCAATTGGGACGGGATTAAATCCTAGATAAAGGAGATTGAAGAACTTTGTCAGGTGGACTTTTAGTTTACCAAGGATTTGGGGAAGCCATTTAAGGATTTAAAGCATCCTGGGGGCAGAGTAGGGGACAGGACTGAGAGGGGAGAGAGAAGGAAGTCACCACTTAAAAAACACCCGCCACACTGCAGAGATGGGCTGAGCCCTTGGTTTATCAGGTTATTTGTTTCTTATGTGGCTGCCAAGCATTAAGTACTTCTAATATCCATGTATGGAAGATGAAACTGAGGCTCAGAGTGGTCACAACTCGCCTGAGTGCATGTGGTTCGCAGGGCAGGCTGGGCCAGGGCTTATGTTCTAACATGTGGTGTGTGCTAGGCACGCGTGCATCTTCTGAAAGGCCATGGCCACAACCTCCCTGGCGGACAGAACCGACAGAGTGGGCCCCTTTATGTAGGTGAGGAGAGGGGTGCTCAGAGACTTACTCAAGATCACACGTCTGGGAAAGTGGTGGAGACGCGAGATGCCTGGGTGGCTAGGGAGGGAGGGGCAACATGGGGCCAGGACCACTGGAATGCCAGCCCTCCTCTCCCTTGAAGTGCCAGCCCTGGACAGTTTAGTGGGGGGCAGGGGAACCACTACTAAAAGGCTAGTATTCCAAAGAGCCAGTTGTCATCAAGGTAAGGTCTCTTGTAGGGGCAACATTTTAAAATTTCCAAAGCACTTTTTTTTTTTTTAAAACGTCTTTATTGGAGTATAATTGCCCTACAATGGTGTGTTAGTTTCTGCTTTATAACAAAGTGAATCAGCTATACATATACATATATCCCCGTATCTCCTCCCTCTTGCGTCTCCCTCCCACCCTCCCTATCCCACCCCTCTAGGTGGTCACAAAGCCCCGAGCTGATCTCCCTGTCCAAAGCACTTTTGAATCTACTATTTCCTTTAATCTTCCAAACAGCCCTTGAGGAGGTACTATCATGCCCATTTTGCAGATGAGGAGACTGAGGCTCTGCAATGTGGCACAACCTGCTCAAGAGCACACTATTAAGAGGCCGAGGAGCTAAGATTCCCATCCGTCCAGCTTCTGGTTGTTTACACTCAAGGTCAGCCCTTGGCCTTCCAAGCCAGTGACCTCGGTTGCCCTTTGATTTCCTGCTGGCACCATGCATATTTTCCTGGGTGGAGGGACTGCCCTGTTATTTTGTAAGCCTGGCTGACAAAAGAGAGCTCTTTCTTGACAAACTCAGAGACCCACTCGGGGTCCTACGAAGGAAACATCGATTCCCCGGGTGATCACAAGGAGCCTGTGAGACTTGTTGGCTGCCCTGTGTCTGAATAACGGCTATCTGGAAACGTCTAGCTGGCTTCCTGCATCATGCCGGGGCATGGCGTCAGCAGCCAGTCACAGTGACAAGAACACATTCAAGCCACTGGTCCCTCACATAGTACGTAAGACTCTTCAACCCAGAATAGATTTGTTTCTCGCACATTTTTTTCAGTTTCCTTTTTGCCGCAAGATCTAATAGGAGTAAGTTCAGAATGTAAATGACTCATAGATTCTGTTACCTTTTGATTCATTCTTTTCAAGATTTGCTAATGAGAATCTGCGTTTGGTATGTAACAGAAGGCATGTTATCCAGGCTTGGAAACGCAAAGGCAGGAGGGTGATTGCTGAACCCACGAACACACCTAGTCGTACACCTTTGGGCAAAGATATTCCCCTCCTAGTTTTCCCATTTGTGGAAAGAGAGGAAAGGGAGCTCGCAGACATGGGCACTGTTCTGAGTGAAATACAAAATTTCTTTTAATCCTCACAACAAGTGACAACCCTAGGGGCTCAGAGACTTTGCCCAAAGTCCCATGAATAGCAATGGCAGCAAATGGGGAAGGAAGCATTGGGGTCCACCTGATTTTGCAGTCGTGTTCTCATGGGGGACGCCACCACATTCTCTCTGGTAGATGCTGGGTTTTGGCACCACGCACATCTATTTCTTGCCTCTCTGATGCCTCTTCCCTGCCCTGGGTCAGGACTTCATCAGCTGCCACTTGCAAATTGCTCTCATGTCTCCCCAGTCCACCCACCACCGGGCCTCCAGAAGGTCCCTCCCAAGCCATAGCGTGACCTCCCCCAGCCTCCTGCTGGAGCCCTGAGATGGCTCCTAATTGACCAGGAATACACTTCTGAGTCGGGCACTTGAAGCTTCTCTCTTGGCCCCTGCTGGCCTTTCCAGCCTTTAAACAGCACCTACCAGTTGCAAAATTAATGTGCTTTATAAAGAAGATTTCACATATGTTAACCCCAGCAGCTTATCATACTTCTTACTTTCTAGCCAGTAGGTCTAAGCACCATCCTCTAAAAATATTTTATGTGTGTTCCTGTCTCATGGCTTTTCTCCCTGAGCTTTCTTCTGCCTGGAATGTATTTTTACTCATGTTCACACGTTCTTTTTCCTTTCATGGCCATTTTAAAGGCTACCTCCCTCAGGAAGTATTTTATGACCCTGCGTCAGACCAGAGTCCACTGCTGAATTTCCGCAGAATCATCGAATGCTGAGCTTTTAGAGGTGAAGACGCATGTCTGAGCCATCGCTGTGCCCCACAAGACTCAGAAATGCCTCGCGACAGGTTTGTTCAACAAAAACACTAAATGACACTGAATTAATCACTACCAATCAATGAATGTTACTGCCTTCTGAATGAATGTCAGTTGGATTTGTTGAATTGTTATTATTAATAATCCAAGGCTGCAAAATACAAAGGAAAACAAAGGGATTGGATCCTGGGAAAAAGAGGGCCATGGAGATGTCCCACTTGGGCGGACCCTTGGTGAAGCGTGGGGCAGGGGTGGCCACGCTCTCTATTTGAACCAAGGGTTTCCAGGGGCAGTTCTCAGGCTTACTTCCCAGAGCCAGCCCTGCTTCTCCTGCAAGAACCTCCCAGAATACCCATTAGCCCACATCGTTCCCCCATTCAAAAAGTATACTCGTGCTCAATGAAATTAACAGCAGAAGAATCGCTGGGATAATAGTAGGGAGAGTAGAAATTCTTGTTGCTGGTGGGTGACCATGATTTATAGTTGCTCTGTGTTTTCACCGACTGGGTGCTTCTATGTGATCTATTTTCTTTTTCACTTTCTGGTTAAACAATGGAGATGTTCCGTGATCTAACTTTGGCATGCTATGGGCCAGAGAGTACAATGATTAAAGGATGGGGCAGCACTATTTACAATAGCCAAGACATGGACACAACCTAAGTGTCCATCGACAAATGAATGGATAAAGAAGATATGCCGTACACGCTCATACACGTGTGTGCGCGTGCGCACACACACACACACACACACACACACACAGAGGAATATTACTCAGCCATAAAAAAGAATGGAATAATGCCATTTGCAGCAACATGGATGGACCTAGAGATGATCATACTAAGTGAAGTAAGTCAGACAGAGATAGACAAATATCATATGATGTCACTGATATGTGGAATCTTAAAAAATGATACAAATGAACTTATTTACAAAACAGAGTCACAGACATAGAAAACAAACTTATGGTTACCAAAGGGGAAAGGGTGGGGGAGGGATAAATTGGCAGTATGGGGTTAACAGATACATATTACTATATTATAAAATAGATAAAAAACAAGGATCTACTGTATAGTACAGGAAACTATATTCAATATCTTGTAATAACCTATAATGGGAAAAAATCTGAAAAAGAGTATATATATAAATATAATATAAATATAAAAAAATATATAAAAAACTGAATCACTTTGCTGTACGCTAGAAACATCGTAGATCAACTATACTTCAAAAAAGAAAGATGGAGAAAGCAGTGGGGGTACAGGAAGAGATAAGGAGTGGGAGGGGTGTTTGCACACACAAGCACATGCACGAGCGCGCACACACACACGTTCGTCTGTCTGGTACCCTGCAGTCACCTGCGGGCTATCTTGGGAGATTATGCTGACAGGCAGGTGAAAAAATGGAAAGCAACGCCCTGCAATGAAGCAGGACGTGCAAGGCTCGGTCACTGGGGCTTTGCACGCACTGGGTGCTCCTCGGGGTTTAGGGTGGGATTTAGGCAAGCCAGTCACTGGCCGTAGATCCTTTGAACAGCGGGGCTCCTGGCAGGCTTTCATTCTTGGATCATTAAGCCCAGCGCGCCTCTCCGTCGGCCAATCGGCGCAGCTCAGCTCTGCCAAGTCTGGGGTGTAAGCAAGGCCGAGCCCGTCCTCAGATGCTGGGCTGGGTGGACCCCATGCCTGCTTCGTACACATGGGGACACTGGCAGGGACTCTGGGTGCCTTCACGCAAAAACACAGAAGCAAAGCCTCTGGAAGAGACCTCTGTCCTTGTCATCCCCGCAGGTTTAGTTGGAGCCTCTGCTCTGAACTGTGTGTATGTGGTGATCGTGTGTCAGGGGCCATGCTGGTGATGAGGGTCGCAAGCATGGGGACCCTTCTACTCCCTTATCTTCACAGATTTTCTCTATTCAGGTCTCAGCTCAATCGTCACCTCCTCAGAAAGACCTTCACTGACCCTTCATCTACAATAGCTCACCTTGCTTGATTTTAAAATATTTAAAAATTGTCTCTTCATAATTGACAACATCTCCAGCATTAGAATATGTGTGTCATGGGGTCAGGGATTCTGTCTGTCTTGTTCCCTAATGGGACTCTGGCCTATAGAATAGTACCTGACACTTGGTAGATCCAAGATGACAAATAATAATTATTTCATATTATAACTTACAATCGACAATTATAGGAAAGGGACAAGGCAGCTGTCTTTTTCTAACTACCTACTAAATGTTCTACATACACTTTTACATATAATTCTCAAGACAAAGTAGGATATTGGTGACTTTTTTTATAGATGAGAGGAATTTAAGGCTCAGTGAAGTTAAGTAATTTGCTCAAAGCCACACAACTAATATTTGGCTGAATGGATAGAAGGGATTGGATTAAATCTTCAAATTCGCTGGGGAAGAAGACCCAACACATGCCTTCTTCTGAGACAGGGGATCTGGTTTATGGGGTGAGGGGAGACAGAGGGACCAGGAAGAATCTGGGGTGCCCTGGAGTCTGGGAGGGAGGAGGGAGACAGCATTGATTGCAGCGACAGCTCGAGACTGGGAGGCAAAGGCTCTGGTGAGAGACTTACCCCTCCTCCATCCCCCGTGTGACTTTGGTCAGGCCTTGTCCTCTCAGGGCTACCTGAGAGGTGTCTCATCTGTGAAAGAGGAGGGCAGGATTAGACGGATTGTTTTCAGAGTGTTTTCTACATCCCCAGCCTTTTTTTGAGGCCCCACGAGGGAGTGGGGATTCTCAGCATCCCTGAATATGAGGACCACTACCTGAGCTGGAAAGAGGATGTTTGCAGGAGACTGGCCTCGGGGATGGGGAAGGGCTGGAGTGTGGAGCCAGGGCACCTGAGTGGCCAGGAGTCCTTAACTGGCTTAGCCTCAGTTTCTTCATCTGCAGAATGGGGCTGACCATCTCTGGCCCCGTGTTCTTCATGGCTCTGCTGTGAGGCTCTGATGGCATGAGACGGTGACGGTGCTTGGGAGGGGGGAGAGCTGGGCACTTGGATTCAGGCACTCTAGCAGGAGGAGTGCAGGGCAGCTCTGAAGAGCAGCTAGACACGCGTGGCCTGGCGGAGGGGGCTCAGAGGAGCCGGGGCCCATAGTGTCCTGTGACAGCATCCTGTGGATCACCTCTCCCGCCTGTAAAGTGGAATTATTATGACCGCCCTGCCTGTATAGATTCTAAAGAGAAAACTTACCAGATGTGGACACCGGCTACACACATGCAGGGCTGATGGGGGTCACGCAATGTCAGAGGGACCTCGGATCTAATCCTGGCTCCACCACTCACGGACGGGGTGGCTCAGAGCCTCAGTGACCTCAGCTGTAAAATGGGAATGATAAAAATAATAGCCACCACTTGTAAGTGTTATGGCCACACATTCCATCTATATGCAGCCACCGTGTGGATGGATGGATATGTATTCGTTTAATCCTCCTGACAACTCAATGGGTTCAGAGCTATTACAGTTCCATCTTACAAATGGGGAAACCAAGGCACACAGAGGTGGAGTAACTTGACACACGGCTAGCGAGGGGTGGGTGTGGGATTCAAACTGGGCAGTCTGGCTGCGCATGGCACCACGTCACCTGTCTCCCAGGGTTTGGGGTCAGAAAGGAGATAAGGTGTGCAAGACCGCAAACACTGGTGGGGACCATAAATTTGATTGCTTTTATGCCACAATTGCCGATTTTGCTGTGGAGATAGAGCTCATTTTAGAAAAGCGTGGACCCCCAAAGGCAGGGTAGTGACCTGAGTTTCCAAATTACGTTCCGTCTTCTCTTAAACCATCTTTCATGCTGACATTGTTCTTTACAGCTTTGGGGTAATTGTAATGCATTTGAAATGGATGGATCACAAAGTTTAGTGTCTACTTCAACCTGGCGTCTCCTACATGGCATTTAAAGACCCAGAGAAATGGAGAGAACTTGACCAGGCACAGCAGCGACCACGTTGCCTCGGGATGCCGTGTGCACGTGGCGGTCTGTTATTAACTCCACGCGTATGTGGACGTGCCTTTCTTACTAAAAGTGCAATAGGATGGGGTGTTCTTTTCTTACCCTGATGGCTGACTCTACTCAACCCTGATGGGGACAGGTCTTTAGATGGTAACTTATCGCGGTGATTCAATGAGAAGGGGTCAATATTGGCAAGGAAATGAATTCTGGATGCTTCACTTGGAAGGTTCTGGAAGATGGGAGCCAGCTCTCAGGGCAGATGGAAGCAGGGTGGGGATGGGGGGGAGGCAAGTGAGGTGCCTAGCGCTCCCCTAGGGACCGGCTCCATCCTAAGAGTGATGTCTCCTTGAATTTTGCACCCTAGATGCTTTCTGGCCTCACCCTAGTCCCTGGGTTTCAGCACCCACTGGTTATGGGAGATGTGGTCACCTCTCAACACTGAAGATCTTTGTGGCTTTGATTTCAGAGCACTCCGGGAGTGGGTGCTCCGTCAGGGAGGGCAGAGGAGACGAAAAACAAGAGGTTGTCTTTGTGTGGACTGTGGGGTGGCTCAGTGGACAGCACACTGTCCGTCTCTGAGACTCTGGTCTCTGTGAGTCTGGATTGGCCGGTAATTCTTCCTGGTGATGTTATACTTGCATTCACTCTCAGACCTAGCGGGATATCATGGAAGGGTCTCCAACTAAAGTGAAATGAATGAAATAAAATGAAATGAAACAAAATAAAATAAAGTAAAACAAAATATCCAAGCCACACTTGGCCCTGGCTGCCCCCTGCAATGGCCGCCTGGGCTCTGTGCAGGCCAGTCACTCTGTAGGGTTGGGGTCTTCAAACCATGCTCAGTGGATCATCACTTAGTGACTCCATGAGATGCTTAGTGGGGAGGGAACGAGAGAGGAAGGGAAGGTAAAACTGTGACATCCCACCCCTGATGCAATCTAGTCCTTCAGTCTTATCAAGTTTTATACACTGGAATTCAGAATATTGGATTTAATTTTTCATGTGCTAAGAGAACAGGTTGAAAATCACTGTCTTAAGAGATACCTTCCTGGGCTTCCCTGGTGGCGCAGTGGTTGAGAATCTGCCTGCCAATGCAGGGGACACGGGTTCGAGCCCTGGTCTGGGAAGATCCCACATGCCGCGGAGCAACTAGGCCCGTGGGCCACAATTACTGAGCCTGCGCGTCTGGAGCCTGTGCTCCGCAACAAGAGAGGCCACGATAGTGAGAGGCCCGCGCACCGCGATGAAGAGTGGTCCCCACTTGCCGCAACTGGAGAAAGCCCCCGCACAGAAACGAAGACCCAACACAGCCAAAATAAGTAAATAAATTAATATTAAAAAAAAAAAAAAAAAAAAAGAGATACCTTCCAGTCTCCTTTGAGGACACCTCTTGGCCTACAGGTAGCCCATTTCTTCTTTATTTCTCTGACCTATTGAGGACAAACAACTTTTTCCCCAAGCTATCAGGGGACAAGGCTGTCACAATCAGACACTTTACTAAATACCTCTGGGATAACAATAAGGAAATAAACATTGAAAACTTGTATCCAGGTAGCCTGGTACATGAGACCCAGATCATTCCCTAGTACTAGAAAGTTCCATCTCTCCTCCTGGACACTGTCTCAGTGCCTACCCAGGAGCTCATCTCACTCAAAATATGGCCCTGAGAAAGCAAGGCCTGGAGAACTTTGAGCTTCATGGAAAGCAATTCCCTCTGTTTTGCACTCAAGACTTGGATTCTGCGTCAGAGTGTCCTGCGTGAGGTTTGCCTCTTATTAGGATGAACGACATGGGGATGTCCACCCCTTTCAACAGAGACCCTTTCTATCCATGGGAGAATGGCCTTAGAGACCCCTACAGGGTAATCCTCAGAATACAACCCAGCCAAGCCCACTTTCAAATAGGAGGTCCCCTTTTTACTAGTTAATCGTCACCAGGGTGACCATAAATCTGGTTTGCCTGGGACAGTCCTATTTTATGCTTGTTGCCCTGGTGCAATTATTAATCACTCCCCTTTCATTCCCAAAGTGTCCGACTTTGGGCGATAAATTGTATGGTCACCCTAATTACCATGATCATAATCGGAGTGCTTCCGGCCCCTCAGTGCTCAGCTGATACTGACTTCCTCCCAGGAGGCCCTCCTGCCATGCTCACTCCAGCTGATCTCCCCTTCCAGGCAACTAGCTATCAGAATGCTGAGGTGCCTTCCCCACCCTGACCCTGCCATGTGCACTGCTAGTCCCTTCCCCACGTCATTCATTCCATAAGTATTTCACGCCCACCTGCAATGAAACAGAGAGTATGAAAGACTCTGGGGAAAGAGGAGCCAAAGCAGACAGACAATATGTGTACAGAGATTTATGATGTTCCCTAATGACAAAGACTACAAACCCCTTAGAGCCGGGCTGGGGTGGAGGGGGGAAGGGATGGGAATGTGTGTGTCCTGTGTTTTACGGGATGGGCAGAGCATTCTCTAATAAGGTGACATTTATAGAGGTCTTCGTGAAATGAGGGAGTGACCCCAGTGGGGAGAAAGAATTCCGGGCCAAAGGAACCACATGTGTAAAAACCCTAAGAGGAAGGAACAGCAAGGATGCCTAAGTAGTTGATGTCAGTGCCAGCGATGGTGGCAAGAGTGCCCATGGATTAGGAGTACCGAGGGCCATCTTTTTCCGTCTTCCCCACAACTGGATCTGCACTGATGCTCAGATCTTGACAGCCTTGGTGGATGTTGATTGGTTAGGTCACGCATCAGTGTGGTTTTCTTGGTCACAGTGGCTCTGGGTCAAAACTTCATAGGACAGCCTGGTTCCAGCCTTGGCAGTGTGGCCAGACTGCCAACCTTTTGCTTGGAGCTTATGGGGTTCCCGAACGAGCTGAACCCCAAGCTACCTTTGCAGACAGCCACTGATTGCTCCAGCCTCTGAAGGGCTGCATGGCGTCTCTCAGCGGCTCAGTTCGCTCCACAGAACTTGACCAAGTTGGATCTCCGGGCAATAACCTCTTCACCTGATACCATTCTGTATAATTTTATAAAGCCATTTCAGACTGTGTAACCAGAAGGCGAGGAATTTGCCCTACTCCCTGAGAGATGTCCCATATTACCTGTTTGCTCCAGGTTATTAGAATTGTTTATATTGTGTTCTTATTCGTAAGTTTATTTAAGTAGATATTCTCTGGACAGTATAGATTTTGCCACTGATGTTGTTTCCGTTTGCATTGGCAGCCAGGAAGCTCCTCATCAGCCCTGGGGAGCATCAGTAGTAACTGGGCAGGAATTCTCTGAATTAACTCATCCTAGGCATCAGCTTATCATTCTACTTTTCCTTTTCTCCCGTATTACTTTTTCATCTTAGTAAATCAGTTGGAATCTTTTTGAAGTGATCTGGGTCTTAAATTAATCCCTAAGCAAATCACTTTTTCAGACACCTTCATGTATACATAAGTTTTGAGCACCTACTATGTGAAAAGAAGCATGTTAGGATCATAGAGGATGGAGGGGACTGAAAACAGTGTTGCAGAGTCCCTGCCCTCCGGCTGAAGTCCCGATTCTATTTGCCCATCAGTTTCTCATGGGTCAGATCTCAGTGAATGCCGGCATTCTATAGAACGGAGAAACTGACCCCCAAATTCCATCACTCTAAAGGATTAATTATTTGCATAATTTACTTTGTTCATAATGGTGTTGGACCTAGTACCTACAGAGAGGAAATCAGTTTTTAAAAAAGAAGATGGTTGGGTCGTCATGACTTCACCGTGTCTGTGTTGGTGTCTTTGTCTTGAACGTAATTAAGAGCCTTGGTGTGAGTTTTTAAATGTCTGATCCACCATCCCTCACCCTTTCACCCAACATGGCTACAAAGGGAGGTTGAGACTCATTCAAACTAGAACTTAGCAGCCTCATACAGTCCTATGCATGAGGGGGGAGGGACGGGGCTTGGAGGGAGAATATATTGAGATCTGCCCTTTGATCGTGCTCAATGCGACTTTGCATTTACCTGAGGGATTAAAAGTTCTCATTGACCAAGGCTCCCGGTTTCCTACTCAGCCTTTGACGGGACAAGTGTTAATTGGACGATATAATGGGGACAATGTTAATTCCCCTCTTAGAGTTCCTTTTCTTGTTCAGTCAAATAGAAAGGCCCTTTTAAATGGCAGAAAGAGGAAGAAAGGAGCCTGTTTATAAGGGTAATAGACTGCACATCTTCCCCCTTGTCTCAGAACAAGTGCAATGGAGTCAGCATAAAGCGGGCCCTAAACAGCGACAGAAAGGGACCGACGTGGTGGTTTGCCTGGAATGTCACCCTGGATTTAGGAATGGGGAAATATGGTCAGGAGGCTCTGTCTGTTTCTGTAACAATGGGGGGTGGGGAGCCTGGAAGGGTAGAAGGCATGAGACTCAGGGGTGAGAAAAGGGCAGGTTGGTGAGGGTAGGAGAGGGGGGTGACAGGGGGTGATAAGGGCAATGGACCCTAGACAGTCAGGAAGCCTGGAGGGATCCTGAGCATTTGGACTGAGCCTGATATTCCCAAACCTGGAAGAGTTCATGACTGTACAGGGCGATGGGCAAGAAGAGGGGGTTCTAGAAGCAGCAGCCAGTTTTTAGGGGGTTTCTGTAATTAGAATCTTCCTCCTGCCCCATCTTAAAATATGCTGATGTTCAGTTGTCTGTGGATTCTAGGAGCCCCCCTCCTCCGCCTTCCCACCCGTAGAAACAAACATTATCCTCCCAAGTTCCATCTCCTCACACCTCCATTTGTTTCTCTCCTAACAAACTCTTCCTCTTGTTGAACTAATACATCTTGCAGCCCTGCTTTTTATGAATGATGACCATGGTGCATTCAGATTTTCATTTGTTAACTTATTCAACAGGCATTTTCTGGGCATTGACTGGATAGCAGGTCCTCCGCTGTGTGCTCTTGAGCAAGTCACTTCACCTTGCTGTGTGTCACACATGCAGAGATGAGAATAATTGCCCTGGATTTCAGTCTACAAGGTTCTCTTTGGGATCGGTGGAGAGAAAAGAAGTAAAAATGCCTTATAAACTATACCATATGGAAAATGAATTATTCTCCTTACTATTTTTATTCACTGGGGAGATGAAAAGGATGTGTAAGAAATGACAAGGAGCAAAGACAAGACCATCTCTTGTCTTTGTCATTGAAAGACAAGCTTGCCAGCCACAGACAGAGTGCAATGCAGGGCACCTCCAGCCTGAGCAATCAGAGCGGGCTTCGGTGGTCTAAGTCGAGTCGCCTGTGGGAAGTCCCAAGCCCTTTCTGGCACCTGGTCTTCCTATCAGCAAACCCATGGATGGAGGTATCTTACTGATAGCTCAGCACCGTTATAGCTCAAGCTGCTATGATCCTACTTGGACTGGCCTCTTTCCAAGTTTTTTTTGTTTGTATGTTTGTTTTGCAAATTTTATAATCAAACCGATTTGGGATAATTTGAGAATTCTCCACAAAAAAGGAATCTGCGACTTTTAACCCAATTAAACATTCTCTTGTTTTTAGAGTGGATTAAGAAAAGAGAAGTAGCTGACCATCCGTATTTAAGAGCAACCCTGGAGAAACTCCTGGACTCATGAGGGTCTCATTTCATTGTGGAACAGTGGAGAAAGGTGGGGAGGCCAACCTTCGCTTGTATGACTCTGGAGTTCTTTCCCTCAGGTAGCAACGGGTCTGTGCCTGATATTTACCTCTTGTTTCCTAGTTCTATACCCACCTGTTTAAAGCTGGAAGCCTGCAAACTACATTTGTTAGTTTCCCTTGGAGGCGGGCTTTCTGTCTGCTTCTGCCAATAGGAGACGCTGGTGGGAGCCTGACCGGAGGGTGGAAGGAAGGGAGGATTCTGCTCTCCCTCGGACCAGGTGGCAGCTGCTGCTGACTCTCGTAGCGGCACAGGAGTGGAGCCGATTCTGGGCTCTAGCAGGCTGGCAGGAAGAAGAATCTTTTCGAGCAGCAGCAGCTCTAGTTGAGAAGACACTTCTCTGGCAGATCCAGTACCAACCGAAACACGACCTCCAAGAACTCAGCAGCAGGAACTGACTTCCAAGTCTTGGTCTGGGAATGTGTGAGCAGCATCAGATCTCTAAATGTTACTCCCTGTTCTTTTTATTTTTTTTCTTTTTAAAAAAAAAATTATTTATTTTTTGGTACTGCAGGTTCTTATTAGTTACCTGTTTTATACATATTAGTGCATACATGTCAATCCCAATCTCCCAGTTCATCCCACCACCAACACCACCACCCCCGCTTTCCCCCCTTGGTGTCCGTACGTTTGTTCTCTACATCTGTGTCTCTATTTCTGCCTTGCAAACCAGTTCATCTGTACATTTTTCTACATTCCACATATGTGCGTTAATATACGATATTTGTTTTTCTCTTTCTGACTTACTTCACTCTGTATGACAGTCTCTAGGTCCATCCACGTCTCTACAAATGACCCAAATTTGTTCCTTTTGATGGCTGAGTAATATTCCATTGTATATATGTACCACTTCTTCTTTATCCATTTGTCTGTCGATGGGCAGTTAGGTTGCTTCCATGACCTGGCTATTGTAAATAGTGCTGCAATGAATATTGGGGTGTATGTGTCTTTTTGAATTATGGGTTTCTCTGGGTATATGCCCAGTAGTGGGATTGCTGGGTCATATGGTAATTCTGTTTTTAGCTTTTTAAGGAACCTCCATACTGTTCTCCATAGTGGCTCTATCAATTTACATTCCCACCAACAGTACAAAAGGGTTCCCTTTTCTCCACACCCTCTCCAGCATTTGTTGTTTGTAGATTTTCTGATGATGCCCATTCTAACTGGTGTGAGGTGAAACCTCATTGTAGTTTTGATTTGCATTTCTCTAATAATTAATGACGTTGTGCATCTTTTCATGTGCCTCTTGGCCATCTGTATGTCTTCTTTGGAGAAATGTCTATTTGGGTCTTCTGCCCATTTTTGGATTGGGTTGCTTGTTTTTTTAATATTGAGCTGCATGAGCTGTTTATATATTTTGGAGATTAATCCTTTGTCCGCTGATTCGTTTGCAAATAATTTCTCCCATTCTGAGGGTTGTCTTTTTGTCTTTTATAGTTTCCTTTGCTGTGCAAAAGCTTTTAAGTTTCATTAGGTCCCATTTGTTTATTTTTGTTTTTATTTCCATTACTCTAGGAGGTGAGTCAAAAAAGATCTTGCTGTGATTTATGTCAAAGAGTGTTCTTCCTCTGTTTTCCTCTAAGAGTTTTATAGTGTCTGGTCTTACATTTAGATCTTTAATCCATTTTGAGTTTATTTTTGTGTATGGTGTTAGGGAGTGTTCTAATTTCATTCTTTTACATGTAGCTGTCCAGGTTTCCCAGCACCACTTATTGAAGAAACTGTCTTTTCTCCATTGTGTATCCTTGCCTCCTTTGTCATAGATTAGTTGACCATAGGTGCATGGGTTTATCTCTGGGCTTTCTATCCTGTTCCATTGGTCTATATTTCTGTTTTTGTGCCAGTACCATACTGTCTTGATTACTGTAGCGTTGTAGTATAGTCTGAAGTCAGGGAGTCTGATTCCTCTAGCTCTGTTTCTTTCCCTCAAGATTGCTTTGGCTATTTGGGGTCTTTTGTGCCGCCATACAAATTTTAAGATTTTTTTGTTCTAGTTCTGTAAAAAATGCCATTAGTAATTTAGGGATTACTAGGGATAGGGATTGCACTGAATATGTAGATTGCTTTGGGTAGTATAGTCATTTTCACAATATTGATAATTCCAATCCAAGAACATGGTATATCTCTCCATCTGTTCGTGTCATCTTTGATTTCTTTCATCAGTGTCTTATAGTTTTCTGAGTACAGGTCTTTTACCTCCTTAGGTAGGTTTATTCCTAGGTATTTTATTCTTTTTGTTGCAGTGGTGAATGGGAGTGTTTCCTTAATTTCTCTTTCTGATCTTTTGTTGTTAGCATATAGGAATGCAAGAGATTTCTGTGCATTAATTTTGTAGACTGCAACTTTACCAAATTCATTGATTAGCTCTAGTTTTATGGTGGCATCTTTAGGATTATCTATGTATAGTATCATGGCATCCACAAACAGTGATAGTTTTACTCCTTCTTTTCCAATTTGTATTCCTTTTATTTCTTTTTCTTCTCTGATTGCCATGGCTAGGACTTCCAAAACTATGTTGAATAATAGTGGCGAGAGTGGACATCCTTGTCCTGTTCCTGACCTTAGAGGAAATGCTTTCACTTTTTCACCATTGAGAATGATGTTTGCTATGTGTTTGTCATATATGGTCTTTATTATGTTGAGGTAAGTTCCCTCTATGCCCACTTTCTGAAGAGTTTTTTTATCATAAATGGGTGTTGAATTTTGTCAAAAGCTTTTTCTGCATCTATTGAGATGATCATATGGTTTTTATTCTTCAATTCGTTAATATGGTGTATCACATTGATTTACGTATATTGAAGAATCCTGCATCCCTGAGATGAATCCCACTTGATCATGGTGTATGATCCTTTTAATGTGTTGTTGGATTCTGTTTGCTAGTATTTTGTTGAGGATTTTTGCATCTATATTCATCAATGATATTGGTCTATAATTTTGTTTTTTTGTACTATCTTTGTCTGGTTTTGGTATCAGGGTGATGGTGGCCTTGTAGAATGAGTTTGGAAGTGTTCCTCCCTCTGCTATATTTTGGAAGAGTTTGAGAAGGATGGGTGTTAGCTCTTCTCTAAATGTTTGATAGAATTCACCTGTGAAGCCATCTGTCCTGGACTTTTGTTAGTTGGAAGATTTTTAATCACAGTTTCAATTTCATTACTTGTGATTGGTCTGTTCATATTTTCTATTTCTTCCTGGTTCAGTCTTGGAAGGTTATACCTTTCTAAGAATTTGTCCATTTCTTCCAGGTTGTCCATTTTATTGGCATAGAGTTGCTGGTAGTAGTCTCTTATGATGCTTTGTATTTCTGCAGTGTCCGTTGTAACTTCTCCTTTTTCATTTCTAATTTTATTGATTTGAGTTCTCTCCCTCTTTTTCTTGATGTGTCTGGCTAAAGGTTTATCAATTTTGTTTATCTTCTCAAAGAACCAGCTTTTAGTTTTATTGATCTTTGTTATTTTTTTCTTTGTTTCTATTTCATTTATTTCTGCTCTGATCTCTATGATTTCTTTCCTTCTGCTAACTTTGGGTTTTGTTTGTTCTTCTTTCTCTAGTTCCTTTAGGTGTAAGATTAGATTGTTTATTTGAGATTTTTCTTGTTTCTTGCGATGAGATTGTATTGTCATACACTTGCCTCTTAGAACTGCTTTTGCTGCATCCCATAAGTTTTGGATCATCAATTTTCGTTGTCATTTGTCTCTAGGTATTTTTTGATTTCCTCTTTGTTGATTTCTTCAGTGATCTCTTGGTTATTTAGTAACATATTGTTTAGCCTCCACGTATTTGTGTTTTTTACGTTTTTTCCCCTGTCATTTATTTCTAATCTCATAGCGTCTTTTAGGAAAAGATGCTTGATATGATTTCAATCTTCTTAAATTTACCAAGACTTGATTTGTGACCTAAGATGTGATCTATCCTGGAGAATGTTCGTGTGCACTTGAGAAGAAAGTGTAAACTGCTGTTTTCGGATGGAATGTCCTATAAATATCAATTAAATCTATCTTGTCTATTGTGTCATTTAAAGCTTGTGCTTCCCTATTAATTTTCTGTCTGGATGATCTATCCATTGGTGCAAGTGAGGTGTTAAAGTCCCCCACTATTATTGCATTACCATCAATTTCCTCTTTTATAGCTGTTGGCATTTGCCTTATGTATTGAGGTGCTCCTATGTTGGGTGCATAAATATTTATAATTGTTATATCTTCTTCTTGGATTGATCCCTTCATCATTATGTAGTGTCCTTCCTTGTGTCTTGTAACATTCTTTATTTTAAAGTCTATTTTATCTGATAGGAGTATTGCTACTCCAGCTTTCTTTTGATTTCCATTTGCATGGAATATCTTTTTCCATTCCCTCACTTTCAGTCTGTATATGTCCCTAGGTATGAATTTGGTCTCTTGTAGACAGCATATATATGGGTCTTATTTTTGTATCCACTCAGCCAGCCTGTGTCTTTTGGTTGGAGCATTTAATCCATTCACACTTAAGGTAATTATCGAGATGTGTGTTCCTATTACCATTTTCTTAATTGTTTTGGGTTTGTTTTTTTAGGTCCTTTTCTTCTCTTGTGTTTTCCACTTAAAGATGTTCCTTTAGCATTTGTTGTAGAGCTGGTTTTGTGGTGCTGAATTCTTTCAGCTTTTGCTTGTCTGTAAAGCTTTTGATTTCTCTGTTGAATCTGAGTGAGATTCTTGCCAAGTAGAGTAATCTTGGTTGTAGGTTCTTCCCTTTCATCACTTTAAATATATCCTTTCTGGCTTGTAGAGTTTCTGCTGAGAAATCAGCTGTTAACCTTATGGGAGTTCCCTTGTATGTTATTTGTTGTTTTTCCCTTGTTGCTTTTAATAATTTTTCTTTGTCTTTAATTTTTGTCAATTTGATTACTATGTGTCTCAGCATGTTTCTCCTTGGGTTTTTCCTGCCTGGGACCCTATGTGCTTCCTGGACTTGGGTGGCTATTTCCTTTCCCATGTCAGGGAATTTTTCGACTATAATCTCTTCAATATTTTCTCGGGTCCTTTCTCTCTCTCTTTTCTTTCTGGGACCCCTATAATGAGAATGTTGTTGTGTTTAATGTTGTCCCAGAGGTCTTTTAGGCTGTCTTCATTTCTTTTCATTCTTTTTTCTTTATTCTGTTCTGCAGCAGTGAATTCCACCATTCTGTCTTCCATGTCACTTATCTGTTCTTCTGCCTCAGTTATTCTGCTATTGATTCCTTCTAGTGTAATTTTCATTTCAGTTATTGTATCGTTCATCTCTGTTTGTTCTTTAATTCTTCTAGGTCTTTGTTAAATATTTATTGCATCTTCTCGATCTTTGCCTCCATTCTTTATCCGAGGTCCTGGATCATCTTCACTATCATTATTCTGAATTCTTTTTCTGGAAGGTTGCCCAACTCCACTTCATTTAGTTGTTTTTTCGTGTGTGTTTTATCTTGTTCCTTCATCTGGTACATAGTCCTCTGCCTTTTCATTTTGGCTATATTTCTGTGAATGTGGTTTTCGTCTCACAGGCTGCAGAATTGTAGTTCTTCTTGCCTCTGCTGTCTGCCCTCTGGTGGATGAGGCTACCTAAGAGGCTTGTGCAAACTTCCTGATGGGCGAGACTGGTGGTGGGTAGAGCTGGGTGTCACTCTGGTGGGCAGAGCTCAGTAAAACTTTAATCCGCTTGTCTGCTGATGGGTGGGGCTGAGTTCCCTCTCTGTTGGTTGTTTGGCCTGAGGCAAACCAGCACTGGAGGCTACAGGCTCTTTGGTGGGCCTAATGGTGTACTCTGGGAGGGCTCATGCCAAGGAGTACTTGGCAGAACTTCTGCTGCCAGTGTCCTTGTCCACGCAGTGAGCCACTGCCACCCCCCGCTTCTGCAGGAGACCCTCCAACACTAGCAGGTAGGTCTGGTTCAGTCTCCTATGGGGTCACTGCTTCTTCCCCCTGGGTCCTTATGTGCACACTACTTTGTGTGTGCCCTCCAAGAGTGGATTTTCTGTTTCCCCTAGACCTGTTGAAGTCCTGCAATGAAATCCCACTAGTCGTCAAAGTCTGATTCTCTAGGAATTCCTCCTCCCATTGGCAGACCCCCAGGTTGGGAAGCCTGATGTGGGGCTCAGAACCTTCACTCCAATGGGTGGACTTCTGTGGTACAATTGTTTTCCAGTTTGTGAGTCCCACCCAGCCGTTATGGGATTTGATTTTATTGTGATTGCGCCCCTCCTACTGTCTCACTGTGGCTTCTCCTTTGTCTTTGGATGTGGGGTATCTTTTTTAGTGAGTTCTAGTGTCTTCCTGTCAATGATTATTCAGCAGTTGGTTGTGAATCTGGTGCTCTCGCAAGAGGGAGTGAGTGTACGTTCTTCTACTCTGCCATCTTGAACCAATCTCCCCCTTTTCTTTTTAATTCCACTAACTTTCTCTTTTTTAGTTTCCCCTCTGTCTCTTATTTGGCCTTCCAGCCCTTCTAACTCCTTTGTAACCAATTTCCCAGATTAAATTCCCTCCACTTGAAACACCAGAGAAAATGATTTCTTACCGATGCAAAGACCATATAAGAATTTTTGTCCGCAGTTCTTCTGGGGCTGGAGAGAAAATAATTCCTGCTCAAAGGTGAAAAACTGTGTTAACTTTGCTCCTTGCTGACCCTGAAACCAAGCGTGATTCCTTCCACTTCTCTGAGCCTCAGTTTTGCCATCTCTGAAATGCACATAATAAGTTCAGGTTGGCCTTCCTCACGGGGGTGAATTGTTACTCACAAACAGACCAGCCCGATGTGACCATGCACAGTCTCAGTGCTGTGTAGCCAGGGCATCTGGGTGCACTTGGACCTGACACATTTCCCTGTCAACTCATCTTTGTGCATCTGTTCCATCATCTAGCATCTGACCTTGGACGGGGCTCTTCTTGCTCTGAGCTGAAAGCTGTACACTTCAGACTCACCAGCCCTTAAATATTTCATAGCAGACTGGCTGGAAATTAATATTTTATCACAGACACCTTGGCACTTAAATATTTAATCACAGATGTAGCTGATGAGTAATGAATCAGCACCAGGAAAACTTTTGGTCTCTTGTACCAGTTTTAAAGGATCTTTGGATATGGTCTCAGAGGACAGAGGGACCAATGGCAAGTCTATTTCCAAGTTTAATATTTTTAAGGGCTCAAAAAATGGCCTCAGCACCAATCTGAGGCTCTGGATCAGAGAATCTCATCCACAAAGACCATAAGCAAATTGGAAATAACCATAGTTTGAGAAGAATTGGCTGGATGGCTAAAGTAATAAGCATTTATGTCAGTTTACATCCTAAGAAAACACAGGTTCTGTGTATGCAGAAGAAATATCTTTAGAGGCACAAGAGTGGAGCTCAGCGTGGTAAATTGGAAGGCTTTATGTTTCCAGTGGTGACTTGGAGTATGATGTGAAGAGAAGGTTGCAGGAAAAGGTTAGAAAAACTTTGAATATGAAGAGTAGGTTCAGAAAGGAGAAAAAAAATTGAGTTTGGAAGAATTCATGGAACTCCATGTTTAAAAAGTAAGAGTAGGGACTTCTCTTGTGGTCCAGTGGTTAAGACTCCGTGCTTCCACTGCACGGGGCGTGGGTTCGATCCCTGGTTGGGGAATGAAGATCCCGCATGCTGCGTGCGACTAAAAAAAAAAAAAAAAAAAGTAAGAGTAGTAAAAATTTCTTGAGTTGGAATTCAAAGAAACTACTGATGTCCCCATGCTGGGATAAGTGCACCTTCATCACCAGAATAAAGGATGTTTCTAGAATTTAACCTTAAAGGGCTTCATCTCTCCTCTCTCTCTCTCTCTCTCTTTTTCTGGCTGTGCTACATGGCTTGTGGGACCTTGGTTCCCAGACCAGGGATTGAATCTGTGTCCTCAGCAGTGAAACCTCAGAGTTCTAACCACTGGACCGCCAGGGAATTTCCTAGACTTCATTTCTCAACTTTGTTGGACATTTGTTTCTGCCACCCAAAAGCCATTGTCCCTATTCTTCTTTATTGTTAGAAGAGCTCTGAATTCATTTGGGGGGGTCACCCTCTGATGTGCTTAGAGGAGGGGGACCAGTCTACCCCAAGGGTGACTGTCTAAACTGACCATGGAAATTCTATTCCCCTTTTTTGTCATCGTTTCAGTCATGGGTACGTAAAGTAATCCTTGCCAACATGGTATAAAGGGAAATCAGGGGCATTTGGTCAAGGGGCTTCTGGGAAAGGCATTGCTCAGTGAAGAAAAGAGACACAGAAGGAGGAGCAACCCGCCCGCCTTTGGATGCTGTTGTGTGATGTCGTGGGGCAGTGACCTTGTCACCATGATGAGAAGACAGGCTAAAGACCAAAGCTGAAGATGAGAGAGAAGAAAAATGAAAGCCCCTGGTCTTAGCACCACTAAGTTGACCAAATCTGGAAGCCCTTTATCAACAGGCTTCTTATGATGTGTGTGTAAGCTGCTGTTAGCTGAGTGTTTTGTCACTCAAAGCCAGGAGCCTCCTAATTAATGTACCACGTGAACAGTAGAGGTAGAGTCAACGGTTAGCGAGATAAAGATTAGAGACAAATGACAGGTAATTGAAAAGTATAAGAATAATGAGAAACTTTTCCACTCCCATTTGATGGGCTAATAATCAAGGCTGATACACACTGACCTTTGGTGAAGATGTGGAGTCTTGGGACCTCTCCTATGCTTCCAGGGGGTATGTGGAGGTCAAACTTGCTCCATCCCTTCGGGGAATAAGTTGGCAGCATCTGGTAGTGCACAAGATGCACGTAATCCATCATCTAACAACTCTCCTCTTTGCCAAATACCTAGAGATACTCTTGTACACATACGGAGAGACACATATATGATAATGTTCATGGTAATATTTTTGTAATAAAGGAAGTTGGAAACAAACCCTAACGACCGTCAACTTGAAAACCAATAAATCACCTCTCCAGACTTTGGTCCAATGAATAAATTACAGCTACATGTATGAACATAATTAAATATCAAAAGAAGAATTTAGAGTGGAAAGAAAAAAGCAAGCTTCAGAGGGATATATAAATTTTCATATGAAGTTTAAAAACACAAACAGTATGATGTAGTAAAAATGTAAAGAAATGCATTGGGATGGATAAATAACATGTTCAAAATGGTGGCTTCCTTCAAGGAAATGGAGAGGGGGAAGTGTCCACATGGGGCTCCAATCAGACTTAAATTATTTTCTTTCTTAAAAAAGGAGTGTGAGGAAATGGGTGGCCATAATATAATTATATATACTTGTTTATATGTCTGAAATATTTCATTAAAACGTTTCTTGAGACTGAGATTATGGGCTTATTTAAGTGAAGTTGACACAGATGAATATATGGTCCTGAATCATTTCCCCAGTGTAAGTTTTCTAAAGTCTGGTGGTGGTACATAGACTAACAGTAGTTTATATGAAAAGAAGCCAGAGGGGTTTTGTTTTATTTTTACCAGGAGATTATTGTAAACCAACAGGGTGATGTAATTTCCAAATGAGTGGGCATAACCTGGGTTGTAACAATAGAATTACAGTGATAAATTTAAAGGAAATGAGAGTCCAGCTTTATTTATTTTTCTTTTTTAAATTGAATGAAAGATTCTTTAAATTCTACAGTGTTTTATAACTTTCAAAAGTTTCACACACATGATTTCATATAATTCCCTAATAACCCCTTTTTTTAAATCCCATACCCCGATATTGCCCCTCCCCTCTTCCCTCTCCCCACTGGTAACCACTAGTTTGTTCTCTATATTTGTGAATCTGCTTCTTTTTTGTTTTATTCACTAGTTTGCTGTATTTTTTAGATTCCACATATAAGTGATATCATACAGTATTTGTCTTTCTCTGTCTGGCTTATTTTACTTAGAATAATGCCCTCTAAGTCCATCCATGTTGCTGCAAATGGCATTATTTCTTTCTTTTTTATGGCCGAGTAGTATTTCATTGTATATATGTACCACATCTTCTTTACCCATTCATCTGTTGGAGTCCAGCTTTATTTTGCACTGGCCAGACCTTGCTTAGAGGATGACAGGTCTAGATTTGTCATATTATGAGGGATATTGTCAGAATAGAATACAATGACAGCGAATAGTTTGATGAAAGCACTGAAACTTTCAGTTCATATAAGGAGTGGTTGGCGAAGAGACAATGTAGGGGCAGCAACTCACTCATTACATCTTTGGTGGACTGTCATGGAGCAGAGGGAGAAGATTTGTCACCTGGGGCCAGAAGGCAGAGTCACACCCAATACTGGAAGGTACTGGGACCATGTGTTCGGTGGGGGGATACTTTTAGCTCAGTATGAACCAGAGCTGTCTAATGTTGGAGGTGTCCTGTAATGGGATTGGTGGCCTTGGGCGGTAGTAGACCGCCTGTCACTTGCAGTGTCCAAGAAGGTTTTGCAGTGTGGTGGGAGCTGGACTGGACAACCTCTGAGGTCCCCGTCCTGAGGTTGTACAGTCATGGGACAGAGCACACAACACAGCTATTCTTGGGAGACATTAGTGTGCTTTATGACTAGAGATGAGCGTTTCAGGCCCACCAGGGAGAGGTCCTAGAGGTAACTCCAGGACTGGCTTGGTCATCGGTTCTGATCAGGAGCGCTGGCTAATCTTTGGCCTTTCTAAATGAATGGTGGAGGCAAAAGCCTTGGACAGAGGTGAGGAGTTGCTTCTCCCGAGTAGAGCTGGCTGATACAGAGGTTATGGGGAACATGGTCCATTTTCTGTTACCACAGGGATGCAGCCCTTAAAAGCATGTTAGGGTGATATTGGGGTATTCGAGGATGGCTGATATCTATAAGCTGCAGCCTGTGTGATGCAAGTCTTGCCTTATGGGCTGGCCATTTTTAGTGTTGATGAGTAAGGGAAGCTGTGGGTGCTTAGTTAGCAGTAGGTACCTATGTAGGCAGGAGATGGGACTCAGGGAGCATTTTTCTCAATCATAATTTTGAGGAATTGAGATCTCTACCCTGGTACTCTAAGGTTCTGGGTTCTGGAAGGTACAAGGATGCAGATAGGATGGTAAGAACGAAACACTCCTCCCAGCGTGAAGAAAAATATGTCTTTCTTTGTAAACCAAATTTTCTCAGGGAGTGGTGTTCTATATTTTTTGTTGTTTTCCCAAAGACTTTAGTAAAGTTTTGTGTCACTGCTCTAGTCAGGTCTCAGCTGTGCTTGGCAGAGTGTTAAAAGCAGAGTGCCGAGTAACAAAAAGCACTAAGAATCAATGAAAGAAGAAAACTGCCCTCCACCCCCGTCCACCCACAAACGCACTGTGAAATCCCTGCACCAGAGGGAAAGCCCACAGTCCAGTAGGACCTTCTGCTGTCAAATGTGCATACTCTGGATGCTACTTTTTTGAGGGAATGATAGAAATCCTCTTAGAGGCATCTTATATATACTCAGCATCTTGGCCTGCTCCTACAAGGTCATTTTCTTCTAGCCAAAGGTCTCAGAGATCACGGCTGGGGTTTAGAGTCACCTCAATAGGAGTGTATTAGTTAACTATTACTGTGTAACAAATTACCCCAAAACTTAGCTGTTTAGAACAACCACCATTTATTATCTCTCACAGTTTCTGAGTGTCTTAGCTGGATGTTTCTGGCTCAAGGTCTCTCATGAAATTGCGGTCGAGCTAGGGCTGCAGTCTCTGAAGCCTTGGGTGGGTCTGAGAATCCACTTCCAAGTTCACTTACATGACTGTTGGCAGGAGAATCCACTCCTTACCAGGTGGGTCTTTGCTTAGGGCTACTCATGACCTGGCTTCCCCAAGAGCAAGTGATAGCAGAAGAAGAGAGTGGCAGAGCGATGGAGCAACAAGAATGGCAAGTGCAGCCTCTTACAATATTGGAAGTGCCTTACCATCATGTCTGCCATGTTCTACTGGTCATGCAGACCACACCTGGTTCAAAGCATAAGGTGTGAATACCAGGAAGTAGCACTCGCGGTTGGAACTCTAATTGCAAACATACAAATTTAAATTCACTCCAGAGAGATCCATATCTGGGCATAAGAAACGTTAATATTAGTTCCTTCATTCAAGAGGCTCTTATTAAGCACATCCTTTGTGCCAGTCACTGTTCTAGGTGCTGAAAATACCATGATGAGCAAGACGTTCAAAGTTCCTGATTTCAGGGATTTTACGTTTCAGTGAGAGAGACAGAGAATGAACAAATTTCAAAAAAAATGGCTTTTTACTTCCAACTCAATCTTTCTTCACAACAACCCTTGGGGACAGTGTTACCAGCATCCCCATTTTCCATGTGAGGAAGTCAAGTCTTAGGTGATGGGATTTTCCCGGGATCCCACTTAGTAAGAGCCATGGCTGGGCTTTGACCCCAAGTCCATTGCCTCTTTCCCGAGCTGAGGTACGCCACTTTGGGATGGCCCAATCTACCCTAAGAAGAGGCCCTGCCAGCTGGGTCTGTACTTTAGAACATCTGCTGAAGGTCCCAATCCTCGCTAGACTGTAGGCTCCCTGAAGGCAGACCTGGTGCTTTATTCGTCCCTGCATCCCCTAGACATCCAGATATCGTAAGATGGACTGGGGCCCAGCCCTTAGCATATTGTTTCCTGGGCTCTGTTCTGCCCGTGCCCAACCCCCTCTGGAGTTGGTTCCTGTGAGAGAGGCCATTCCCTGGGAGATTTGCTGGCTGTCTGCCCTGGACAGAGCCTAGCAGAGCCAACGTTGGGAGCTGTAGGTGCACAAAACCTGCATTTTCATCAAGGGCACATCGAGAGAGAAATGTGTCGGCCATAGGTCAGCAAAACTAGGCACTCAGAACTGACGTGCTTTCACATGTGTTATCTCGCTGCCTCTCAAAAAACAGACTTGTGAAGTAGGCAGGATGGAACTTATGGACCAGTTTTATAGATGAAGACACCAAGATTCAGAGAGAGAAACCACTCTTCCTAGCGTCTCAGAGCTATGACTAGAGGAGTGAGGGTTTTCTGATTTTGTTTCCCCCCAGCCTCCCACCCCGTGGGTGTCCCTAGATTATGTTCTGCACCATAAAACTCCATGTGGTCTAGTCTGGAGTAGTGCTTCCACGTGCAGACCACCTAGGGATCTTACTCACTTGCAAATTCTGATTCTGTAGGTCTAGGGTGGTTCCTAAGGTCCTGCATTTCTTTCTTTTTAAAAAAATTTTTAAATTTTTAATTGACGTATAGTTGACTTACAATATTTCAGGTGTACAGCAAAGTGATTCAGTTATACATATATATATATGTTCTTTTTCAGATTTTTTCCATTCTGCGTTATTACAAGCTATTGAATATCTTTCCCCCTGCTATACAGTAGGTCCTTATTGTTTATCTATTTTATATATAGTAGTTCGTATCGGTTAATCCCAAACTCTTAATTTATCCCTCCCCCTCCCCTTTTCCTCTTTGGTAACCATAAGTTTGTTTTCTGTGTCTGTGAGTCTATTTCTGCTTTGTAAGTTCATTTGTATCGTTCTCTTAGACTCCACATATAAGCGATATCATATGATATCTGTCTTTCTCTGACTTACTTCACTTAGTATGATAATCTCCAGGTCTGTCCATGTTGCTGTAAATGGCATTATTTAATTCTTTTTTATGGCTGAATAGTATTCCATTGTGTGTGTGTGGGTGTGTATATATATATTCATACATACATATATATGGATATATATATATATATTCATACATACATATATATGGATATATATATATATATATATATATATATATATATATCTCATGAGATTCTGCATTTCTAACAGGTTTCTAGGGAATGCCCACTTGCTGCTCCACAGAATGCACTTTGAATCCTAAGAGCCATTCTGCTCTGTCTCCATACTGCAGAACCCCAGCTGCCCTTTAAAATACAGGCCAACGATGATCCCGGCACCCAGGAAGCTTTCCGGACATCTCCTGCTGGAAGTGCCTCTTCCCACCTGAATGTATTCTCGGGGATCTGCTCCCCTCTGGGGCACGGGTCACAGCTCCTTCCACTAAAGTGACCTGTGATCTCAAAGGCTTCTCTGTGGGCTTGGCCCACACTGGGTTGGACCCACAGTGCCTCTGAATTTATATATTGTTTTATCATTGACCTTTTGACAAATGTAGGCAGTATCAGCGGTGGGAAAGTGGGCATTGGGGTGCACAGCTGCCCTGAATAACTTAATACTCCATTCCTTTTCTGTGGGGACACTTCACTGGCCGATATAATCTTCCACCATTATTGATAAGGCCGTGCTTTCAGTCTTTTGGGCTGGACTGTAAGTTTCAGTTGATAAGACAGCTGACAAACAGACAGTGGGCTGTAAGCTTTCACATAATCTTCATCACTGGCAAATTTTGAGTCAGTTGCAGCTGACCTTTACTTAGGGAAAAATCTCTTCTCCAAAAATGCAAAACGTAGATGTACGTGGAAGATTTCCCTGGCCCAGGCTCTGGTCTGCAGCAGATACAAACCCCTTGCGGGCAGACACCAGCTGATATTTATATCTAAATCCCCATGATCTAGAACATGTAGACAGATTCAATAAATTCTCAAGTACCAACTGTGCTGGGCCATGCACATACATTGTTACTTTGAAAAAACCCAGGAAAGCGTTCTAACACAGCCCCAGAGAATTTCAATCTTTCCAGCCTCTCATTTGAAAGTTTAGGATCAGGAAATCTTCTAGGTGAGGAAGTTGATTATCCCTTTTTACTGGACAGATGGGCACACAGATGCTCTGGGGAGTTCATTAACCCCACCCTGACATTTTTGCAGTCCTGGCTTTATCTTACAGTGGATCTTGGAACACGTCCAAAATATACTTAGACATACTTCTCTGGGAGAAAAGCTTTTACACTTCAGACACACACACACACACACACAAGCACACACTCTTAATTTGAGGTTGAATTTTTCTGCCCTAATTAGCTGCGTCTTTGAGCTTCAAGAGCTGGTTTTACTGTGGTTATTAACGAGGCCAATCTCTGATCGCTGGCCTTTTTCAAAAGCATTCCAGCCTGCTAAACAGTGGCCTTTCATGATTTACAAGTTTGGAATCTTTGGGGGTTTTCAACAATTAAGGTGCTAACTTTTCGCACTCCCCTTGTCTCCAAACTTCTTAATCACAAAACCTTGAAAGTGGGCTGTGGCGAGGGGAGCTTGGTGCTCCTGTAGGTTGCCTCTTAGACGTGGGAGAGCCCATCATCCAGTCCAGTGGGCATCGTTTCCAGAGAGGATGCTGGCAGGAAGTCACGGGTGCTGCCGTGAAGTCGTGGTCCAGAGTGAGTACTGTCAGATGTTGACTCCAAAAGACACGAGAGTAAACAACCCCGTCCTTGAACTTAGCGTGTCACTGTTTTCAAAGTACTTCCAAACTTGAAAGCTCACTTGATCTTTACAACAAGGCTGTGTGGGGCACAAACAAATACCGTTATTACTGAATGGGCAAAGTGAGGATCAGAGAGGTGAAGTGACTTACCTGAAGACACACAGCCGGTGGCAGAACTGGGTCTCAAGGATGCTCTGGTTTCTAGTCCATAGCTCATTCCAAAAGGTGTGTCAACTCCTTCGCTCTAAAACTGTACCCCTTCCTTGGTGAAAATGTAAAACGCTGGCTTATAACTTCTCTACGATGATCAACGGACCACGTTGGACTTTCACAGGGCGTTTATGCATTCTTTGGACATCCTCTGGCCCCGTTTGATCTACCGATGAACCCTGATGCTTAACACCAGTTAAAAAGTTAAAAGATTGATCTCCCAATGTTTAAAGACATCTTTTTCTTCACAGGGAAAACTTGTTGCTAGTTAGTATTGAAAAACAAACACATCGATGACATGTTATGGAAAGAGGGAAGATAAAAAAAGGGGACTGCATATCAGCAGCAAGGACCCACAAGCTGTGTAAGGAATGTGGGAGGGGGTGTGTTTTATCACGATAGAAAAACATCCAGAAGTCCACTGCTGTGTAGTTTTTATTTATCTGAAATAAAGCAGGTGAAGATGACTCCTACTCTGTAAAGTACCGGGTATATTTCAGCTGTTTGTTTGTTTATTTATTTACTTACTTAAGCTGTTTTCTTAGCATGATCATAGTTATTGGTGCCTGTCAAGTTCTCAATACACTTGAATAAGTGTTCTTAACTGACTAAAGAGTGTTGTTCCTGGACATGTGAAAGATGATGTCTGGGCATTTAACTTGAATTCTTCACCTCTCCTCAAATCCACCTCCAAATTATCTTCGTATCCACCCACTTCTCACCACATCCAGCTGGTCCAAGTCTCCATCATTTCTTGCCCAGGAGCCTTCCCAGGCGTCCACCTGCTCCCCTCTTCCTCAGCCCATCCGTTCTCCACACATCAGCCAGAGCTATCTTCCATGTCACCCTCTTGTTTAACACCTGGCAGTGGCTTCCCATCACGTTTAAAAGAAAACCCAACCTCTTGCCGGGGCCTGTGAAGTCCCCCATGATCTGGCCTCTGTCCACCTCGCATCCTCACCTTCCACCTCTTGACTCCTAGCTCACTGCCCCCTGCACCGCAGCTCCTGGAGTGCGCCCGTCTCACTCCCAGGCTTTCACCGGCCTCCCATGAGCTGTCCCTAGATCACTGAAGGGCTGGGTCCTCCTGATCACGCAGACCTCTGTGACCTCCTCAGAGCGGCCTTCCCTGACCACGCTGTTGGGAGTGACCCCGCATCTCATCTTGTTCCAGGCACTCTTATCAGATTACCCTGTCCTTTCTTTCTATAGAGCACTGATCCTCCCTTGAAAAATACCTTCTTCATTGTCTTTTTTTCTCCCACTGGAATGTAAGTGTTGAGAAAGCAGGTTTGTTTTATTCGCTTCGGTATCACCCATGCCTAACACAGAGGCTGGTGCAGGGCAGGTGTATCAATAATCGTTTGTGACTTGGTGAAAGTTGGACAAAGGTAAGAGCAAAGACGAGGCACACTTGTTGAGCATCTACTGTCTGTGAGGTCTCTTTCACCTTTTTAATCTTTTATTCTCGGGGGGTTGGTGGTGGGATGAATTGGGAGATTGGGATTGACATATATACACTAATATGTAAAAAATAGATAACTAATAAGAACCTGCTGTGTAAAAATAAATAAATAAAATTAAAAAAAATCTTTTATTCGCCAAAAATTCTAGGTAATATTAGCTCACTGGGCACAGAGGAGTAAACTGAGTCTCACAGAAACTTACTAACATGTATAAGGATCTGCAATTATTAACAAACCCATAGGAATGAACATCGAGGTAAGTGACACTCCAGAGCTTGTGGCTCTTCCACTGCACCATACAGCATCACTTCTTTTTTTGTTGTTTTTTGTTTTTGGCCGTGCCACCTGGCACTCAGGATCTTAGCTTCCTGACCAGGAATGAAACCCCTGCCCCCTGCAGTGGAAGCGGGGAGTCTTAACCACTGGACCACCAGGGAAGCCCCAGCCTCATTTCTAACGTACACGGTAGCCAGGCGTCTGTTGCCTCTACCCCTCAGTAGCATGTATTGGTTAGAACTCATTAACGGAGAGAGCATGTGTAAGGGGGAAATGTTACTGTGTTGTCTGTGGGAGGACCACCGAGGACTCATAATTCACGCAAACACACCATAAGAATAACATTTCGTAAGAATTTATACTTAGTGTTATGGATTAAATTTTGTACCTCCCACTCGCCAAGACGTGTTGAAGCCCTAGTCCCTAGTACCTCGGAATACAACCTTATTTGAAAATAAGGTCATTGCAGATATGATTAAGTTAAGTTAACATGAGGTCATACTGGAGTAGGCTGGCTCTGTAATCCAATATGACTGGTATCCTTCTGAGAAAAGGGACATTTGGACCTGGAGACTCACACGGAAGATGGCCATGGGAAGACATAACATAGGCAGAGATGGGAGTGATGCTGCCACAAGCCAAGGAACATGTGGGACTATGCTTGGGGCTGGGAGTGGAAAGGACGGATCCTCCCCCGGAGGCTTTGGAGGAAGTGTGGCCTTACCAACTCTCTCCTCCAGAACTGTGAGACAATAAGTTTCTGTTGTATTCAACCACCCAGTTGGTGGGTTTGTTATGGCAGCCCTAAGAAACTAATATACCTAGATATCAAAATCTAGGGAGAAATATCACCACTGGCTGCTTTGATGCTTCTAGGTAAGCCAGGTAATTCATATGAAATGAATGAACAAGAGAAAAGAGAGACAAAGAAGGAAGGATCCATTACCTGCAGATCTCTTATCCAGTGTGCTCAAAGACGAGTCATTTCTGTGCACTATTGCTAGATTTGGAGAGTCATGAAGAAAGTAACACAGCCTTCTGTAGGAGCCGAGCTCACTGGTGTGGGCTCCCTGGACTTTGTGCCCAGAACGGCTTCACCATCTCCCTTAAGTGTGGGCGAACTGCAGACCTTGATGCACAGTTTTTCATGTTTGATACGATCCTCCCTTTCATTTGCTTGTCTAGTTGCTCCAGCGTGGTTTTTGCCTCCATCATGCCTCCAAGTCATCCAAATCATTAAGCCAAAGCCAAGAATTTTTCTAATTTTCTTCCAGTCTTTTTTCTAGGAATATTTATGACTGGGTTTACAAAGCATATATAATTCTATATTTACGGAGCCATTTCCATATTAATGGACCAATGCAATTTCTATTTTCAATTAATTTATCATTTATCTACTTTTTACTTACAAGTAACACTGTGATGAACATCCTTATGCATAAAAACACGTCTGTCTTTCAGATTGGATTCTTGGAAATGGATTACAGGAGCAAAGGACATGATGGATTTTAAACTTTTTCTGCAAATGCTAGTCATGCTACTGCTGTGTGAATCATACTCAGCAAAACTATGTTTTTGGTCATAGTATGGACCCAACATTTATTTGCTAAGTGAAGTGAAACTGGCCTTCAAGAAAAGGTATATATCTTATAGTATATATATAATGTATAATATATATAAGATTTAATATATATAATATGTATATTTAACCTTTGTCCAGCAGTAATAGTGATATTCTAAACACATTCCTTATACTTGGGAAGGATCACATTCATTACCAGATTATGCAGATCTGGGATTATTCATTCTGAGATACAGTGGGATTACTGGACGATGTAGCTATTCTTTATAATAATGCTAAAAATATAGTTTCTGTGTTCTTGTCTTTCTTTTTTAATCTTCCTCATCATCCTCATGACTTCCAAACCCCCGAATTCTTTCACTCTACTTCTTTAACTTTTCCTTTTTTCCCTTCCTTTTCTTCCATCCGTTGTGATAAAACCATGGACTCCTGAGGGCACAGGCGGCATTCTGACTGACACAAAGTTTGGGCTAATTTCTCAAAAAAAAAAGATAAAAGCAGATTTTTCCTCTAGAACAGATTGGCACTTTGTGGGGCTCTGAATCTGAGGCTGGATGAGAACTTTCATTTTTCTTTTCGTTTTTCTTCCCCTCCCCAGCAAGTGGGGCCGTGATAGTGTCACCTTTGTCCCCTCGTGATCTCTTCCAAGTGGAGCTTCAGGACTACGTGGGTGTGTGCCAAGGAATTATTTTTCTCAGAGAAATTCCCAAAATATGCATCCCTCATATTGCACAAAAGTCATTCAACCATTCATTCTTTCAAGAATGTTTAGTATGGGTGTGCTAATGGCTAGGGTCCAGTCTGGGCCCTGAAATAGAAATACGAAAGATCAGTCATGCCTTCACGGAGCCTGCAATCTAGCGGGAAGCAGAGAAGCTTGTGATTGAGAATCGCCACAAATGGCATAGGAAGCTGGCACAGAGCTGCCCAGGGCAGAGGAAATCAGGGTGAGATCCTGAAGGAGGTGGGTGGTACCTGCGGGAAGTCTCCGAAGTTGTGGGAATCCCAGACACAGAAAGGCAGTTGTGTTCTCTGACATCTCTGGTCACTTGCATCTCCGGGGCTGCATCGGTTCAAACACAAATTCTTACCACCTCATTCAGAAGCCCAGCCCAGGGTCTTCTGATCAAAATTTCAGAGAGTTGCAGAGAAGACCCAAAGGCGCCCAGGACTAGGAGTCCGAGAGCGCTGGGTTAGGAGTTCAGCTTTGCGGTCTCCTTGCCTTGTGGCCTCAAATACTTCCTGGAAACTCACAGAGCCTTATAACCCTCACCTGGAAGTGAGAGGCTTGAGTGGGACGGTGCATACACAAAGTGCTCAGGGCAGCGCATTTGTGCCACGTCTCACCCTGGGCTGATTTTTCAAAGCTGCAAGTCTGAGCTCCGCCCAAGGGGTGGGTGGCAACACGTAATCCCGCCCTCTGTGAACCGCTGACCTTCCTGGCCACGGAAGCAGACAGGTCATTTAAAAAATGTAATTTTCGCATTGACATTCTTCATGCTAAGCCCGGGGGCAGGCATGTCCATTCTGCTCGGGGAGAGCTCCGGGGCAGTAACCCAGAAAGAAGAGGCAACCCTCACTTGGCCATTCCGCGCCTGGGCTGCTGACAAAAGAATTGTGCAAATGAACCTTTAAATCCGTAAATAGTGCCCTCACAATGCCGGGAAGAATGCAGCGGCGACAAAGGGCAATATTCACAGTTTATCTCAGGGTGATGGATCTGAATGGACGCATGAACACGGGTTTGTTAGAGAAAGCGCGGGCCACAGCCCCCCGCCGGGAACCCAGTGGCCGCAGTCTGCAGTGCAAACAGTCAGTCTAAATCCCGAACAATTAGGGGAAACCAAGCTGCCATTATCTGAACTTCAACTTGTTCTCATGATTGATATGGGAAATGAAAAGTTGTACGCGGCTCGGGGCAGGCTCTGTGCGCCCTCACCGCGCGCAGGGCCTCCGAGAAGGTGCAGAACGTATATTTCATACCCACGGCGGGAGTGGCCCGCACGCCGCCCGGGGCAGCACGCGGACGGGCGCGGCCCTGCACGTCAGGTCATCCCCATGTGGTGTCTTGTCTCTGACCAAATATCCCTCCGCCATCTGAGTCTTCGGAGAATCCCCACTCAGTGACCTCAACAGAGGTTAGCTTGGTACCTAACAGGTTGTTTTAAACTTTTCAAGGGCAGGGCTGTAGCTTCTTCTCTTTTGAGTCTCCAGTTTCTTAGCCCAGAGTGGGAGTTCCACGGTGTTTGTTGAGCTGGGGTGAGCCCAGTGCTATGGGAGAGGGACATGGCCCAAGGAAGATGAAGCATTTGAGCTGAGCCTCCACAGGTGATGGGATTTGAGAGGCTTGATATGAAGGAAACGGGCCTCATTCCAGTTTGCATAAACAACCCCGGCAGAGGCTGGGAAGAGGGGCGGCGTACGGCCGGTAGCTGGAGTGTGGGCCTCTCTGAAGGCAAAGGTAGGAGCGGAGGCTGGAAAAACAGGCTGTTCATCAAGGGTCTTGAAAGCAAAGAGAACGTTTGCCTTTTGCCCCGTAGGCAGTGGGAGTGATGGAATGTTCTGGAGCAAGGGAATGCCACCTGACTGGGAAGGGTCCTCTGAGGACGCGGGCCTGCCTGGGGCGCTGCAGTGGGACAGGAGTGGCCTGCGGAAAGCAGGGTCAACCGGGCTTGGATGCAGGGGGAGAGGTCAAAGGTGACGAAGGTTGTGAGCCTTTGGCTCCTTCTGCCCCAATTCATTCATTAATGAAACTCTTCTTATTTCTTTCTATCCAAGAGGAACGTCAGAATTCCACACGCTAGCTCAGTTGCCAGCAACTTATAAAGTCAATCAGTCAATTAATTGCACACATGTATATTTTCAGAATGGGAAGCAGAAGGTGTACTTTTCATAAAAATGCAATTCTTGTCATAACAAACTCACGTGGGAACCCTTGTCACTTTAATTTCGCAGATGGGAAAACTGAGGCCCAGAGGATTAGAAGAAAGATGGGCTCAAGTCTGAGCCGGGATTTGAACCAGGGTCTTTCGGATGAGAAAGCCTTCCGCTTTGCTTTATGCCAAGCCACCTCTAGTGCGACTGGCCTGGAGGTATGCATGCAATCTCACAGAAAGACCTGAGCTCGGGCCACCGGGACAGCGGCTGAAACAGAGACTTCCAAGAACCCTCTTCAAAGCGCTCAGAGGCATTCAGCGAGGCCCGGCATTCAGGCTGCAAAGATTTCTCCATTGTCTCCACCATCAGAGGTAAGTGACATCTTGAACGCCTCAAGAAGATTAAATAGCCCGGCTCCGTCGGAAAGCTTAAAAAAAAAAAAAAGAGTGAGAGAGAGGGAGAAGAAAGGGCCCAAGTTGGCTATTATAGAGCTGGTGCTTTTTTGTCCGAGAAAGAGCTTTCAAGGAGTACTATTGGAAGAAGCGGGCCAGATAGGAAGACAATGCCAGGGAGCGGGAGAGAACTCTGAGAGGAACCCGGGGCTGGGCGCCTTGAATGCGGATTACTGCGGCTCTGAGCCGCCAAAGAAAAGGGGAACCCTGGTCAGGATGAAAATGAGGAATTACCTTTTTTCCCTTCCCCTCTGAGACTCCAGTTCACTGCGCAGTGACAATGCGTGATGGGGGGCACTTGACATGTCCCTCGGCCAGGCCATGTTGGCGCCCCATGTGGAGCCCCCGGGGAACAAGGGCGGCGCAAACCCAAACAAAGCCAATTTTAACCTAATAAACTCACCCCACATTCTCGGATAGGAACGACGAACGTTTGGGCTGCTGGGTATCTGTTGCCAGCCCAAACACATGGGGCAAATCAGAAGTTTGAATTTGGGGATGTTTGAACATCTGTCACCTTCATCTTTTTAAGAGGTTTTTTGTTTGTTTGTTTTTTGTTCTTTTTTTAAAAGCTCTCAGTGGGAAGGAAGACGAGGGCTGCTAGTGGCACCGTTTGCAACCCCGAAAGAGTGTGTTTCTAGTAGGTGATGAAGGTGACTGAGAAACAGAAAGGGACCTAATTTGCTCAGTTCCTGGGAACACGATTTGCTTTTTAAATGTACATCGTCCTAAGCCACGTCCCAGTAGCTGCCCTGCGTGCTCTCCGTTCATTTGGGAGATGTCTTCAGAGATGTGGGAGTGAACGAGCTTTAGGCTACAAGTCAGGAGATCTGGGTTTGAGCCTGTCACCAGCTTGCTGACAGTTTTATAAGAGTCACTTGGCTTCTCGGAGTTTCAGTTCTCGCCTGCAATGCTCTGTGTGGTCTGCTGTTTGGATAAGGCAGCTAGGAGTTTCCACAGGGCATCCTCCAGGGCAGATGGTGCCCAGTGTGTGCTTTGTAAACATCTGTGTGGATGATCAGTGCCCTATTCTGCTTTCTTCTCTGAGAAAAACCAAGTAAGATGATCATTGCCAACTTGGTTTTGAAACTGCAAGTACATTTTACAAATGTGAGATATTTGTTATTTTTCTATTTTTTCCTTGGGAAAATCAATCATCCAAAAAATATTTAATAGTTATAAGCAGTTATAGAGCCCAAGTCCCTGTATGAAATTCAGCTTAATGAAACTTCAAAATTATTTGCACGTACCTAGGGTCATGAATGGTTTTCAAACCTCATACTATGTTAAAAAGAAGCACGTGGCAGATGTTGAAATCAGAAATGTAACAGAAGCTTGAATAATGAACTTGGTGAATCTTCATTCCTTCTAGATCCTAAGCCAGTGTCTGGTCATTTGGTACCTCATGTGTACTGGAGTTATAGCAGCCTTTTATATCTGGTTTTAACTTATCATTTCACACTTGGTTTTTGGTTCTGTGTGTGCGTGCATGTGCGTGTGAATTATGAGACTTGGTACGTCTATCAGAACTTAAGGTCACAGTGGAAAGGGTATTTGGCACCTTTAAGTGGAGAAAGGATGTTTATGTCACTTTGGAATCCCTCCTTCTTGGAAATGTGAACACACCTGCATGACGTGTCACGCCTCACTTCGAGGGTCTCCTTGCCGAGAATGTCTGTCCTTCCCAAACGGAGGAGAAAAGTCTCCTTGCTCACAGGTGCTTCATTTGGCCCTGGATGCACCTTGGATGAACTCAGGGCAGGTATCAACCTTAAACAGGAAGCCATGACTAGTGGAAAGAGTTGTGGGCTTTGGCATAAGGCACATCTGCAACTGACTCCTTGCTACACCCCTTTTGAGCTGTGGACCCTCGAGTGAGCCATTGAACTGCGCTGGGGCTCAGTTTCCTAAGAGAATAACACCAATGCGTCAGAGCTCTTGTGAGAATAAAACAGGTGGGTGTCACTGAAACTCTGAGCGGTGCTCAAGGTAAGTAAGAGGAGCGTGTGGACCGGGCGGGATTGTCAACAGCTTAGGTTTGGTGGTCAAGCAAAGGGTGAATCGCTTACTAGGTACAGGGGCTCCTGTGCCTTGGATGATGCATCTGTAAAGTGGAAGCTTCTTCACGGATTGCTGTAAGGATTTAGAGGTAACGTGGAAGGATCTTAGAACGGTGAGGGAAGTGGGGGAAAGGGCGATATCCAGGAGAGAAGATTAGCTGGAAAAGTTTGAGTGCTCTCACTTCCATTCACTTCTCCTAAAGACTTACTCCAGGAAACCAGTATGTGAGTGGCTCTCCAGTGAAGAGGGCGAGGGGAAGCTGAATATCTGACCTTCTGCTCTGCTTCCCCTCCCTTGACCTGCACCCCTGTCCTCTGGGGTTATAGGTGGAATCACTTACTGGAGAGAGATTTTGTGCCCATTCTTGGCTAAGATGAGGTGTGACTGGGTGTAGGAGTGTTGGGAGGGGAACAAGACGCCCATTATCCTTAACATTTAAAAGTGTCTCAGAAAACAGTATGGAGGTTCCTTTAAAAGTGAAAAATAGAGTTATCATATGACCCAGCAATCCCACTCCTGGATATATATCTGGAGAAAACTCTAATTCGAAAAGATACATGCACCCCAGTGTTCATTGCAGCACTATTTACAATAGCCAAGACATGGATGCAACCTAAGTGTCCATGGACAGATGAATGGATAAAGAAGATGCACTCTATATATACAATGGAATATTACTCAGCCATAAAAAAGAATGAAATAATGCCATTTGCAGCAACATGGATGGACCTAGAGATTATCATACTAAGTGAAGTAAGTAAGAGAAAGACAGATATCATATGATGTCACATATGTGGAATCTAAAATATGATACAAATGAACTTATTTACAAAACAGAAACAGATTCACAGACATAGAGAACAAACTTATGGTTACCAAAAGGGAAAGGAGTGGGTTTAGATAAATTAGGAGTTTGGGATTTGCAGATACAAACTACTATACATAAAATAGATAAACAACAAGTTCCTACTGTATAGCACAGGGAACTATGTTCAATATCTTGTAACAACCTATCACGAAAAAGAATATGAAAAAGATTATATATATATATATATATATATATATACATATATATATATATAAAACTGAATCACTTTGCTGTACACCAGAAACTACTATTCTCCCTACTTCTTGTGGGTTTTGAAGGATGTTTTGGTTGCCGCCACTTACTGGATTTGCTTAGTTGAGTCTTTTAAGGACTGAGACTTGCTTGGAATGTCGGTCATCAGCCAAACTTGTTGTAAACATTAGAATTTATCTTCTTTTCATGCTTTTCTGTAAGAATCTATTACGAAACCAAGTAGAGAATTGCTGCTTTCCAGCTCATCGTTCATGGCTTTCATATTTGCTATTTCTGACAGTTCCTTCTTGAGTCTGGCTTCTAAAAGAGTTGATTTAAGGTCTCTGCATTCCCTTCCTATGTGGCTCTTTCAGAAATTTGATATCTTTCCTCCAGAAAGACAGAAACTCCAAAGGCCAGTTCTTTGTCTCTCCCTGCAGAGTAATACAAAATCTTAAGCATTAAAAACTCCCCCATGACTGTAAAAGTCCCCATCTCCCCCAGGGTTTCAGGGGATCCGGGCCTGGGCTAAGCTCCCCTGGCAGTACTGCCACTGCCTGGCACAGGGGTCTCCAGCATCAGCACCATGCAGAGCATCAAGGCCATCAGGGGACCCTCTGTGTCTCCGATGGCCTCTGCAGTACCCCTGGGTTGCCAGGACCCTGCTGGCCACAGCAGATGTCAGAGCTCCATGGTGAGTATTCTGCCCAGAAACTCCCCTGCGCCTGGCAATCAGGGGCAAGCGCAGTGGATGGCGGGACACAAAAAGCACTGTCTCCCAGCCATCCCACATCTTGACTCACAAGGAAAATGATCACATATCATGACCTTGGGGACACAGACAAGGCTCTGCAGACCTGAGGGACCAGCTGGTGGGCTCTGGTCATGTATGGTCCTTCCTGGCTACCCCAGGAACTAAGGAGATCGATCTCTTTCCACATCTGTAACCATCCTAGGTCAAGAGGTTCAACCATCTCAACTAGTCAAGAGGTTCCAAGTTGGAGCATTTGCAGGCCCTCAGCACTGGCTACTGCTCCTTTTGCCTCCCTTTCTTTTTAAAATTGAGATGACATTCATATAACGTAGTATTTTAACTATTTGAAAGTGAACAATTCAGTGGTATTTCACACATTTACAACGCTGTGCAATTGTTCCTACAGTCTGGGAATCAGCCTTCTCTCAGGGCTTAAAATGCAGCAGACACCTGTTTCTGTGATCTTCAAGGGAATCTTCCAGAGGAATGCTCTCTGTCTGCCTGGTTATGAGTCAGGTTGCCCCTCCCTGTTACCTACGGCACCTTCAGACCCGCAGAAGCCTTTGAATTTTGAAAATTGCCTTATAGAACCAAAGCTGTGAAAGGGTCAACTCTAGGGGGAGACAGATTAAGAAAGACAAATCCATCAGCATTCACGGGGCCTCCCTGAGCACCTGCTATGTCCTGGGTTCTAAAGAATATTCGAGGAGCTAAAAGGCATACTTATTGCCCTTGATTTGCTCTCTTGTTGGGGCAGCAAGATGTTCTAGAAACATTTATTGAGTCCCTGCCATGGGCTGAGCCCTCTCCAATGTGATTGGCATACATGACCAAAAATAATTGTTAAGTGACTGGTTTAGCATCTTTGGTACAATTTTGGAGAATTTTGAACAATTTAAGATCCAAGAAGTCTGCATGAAGGAAGAAGGTTTGGGACCAGATGATAAAGATGGGTTAAGAGAGCTGGCTCCCGCCATGGGGTTGGTGGGTGGTGGCACTGAGCTGACTTCGATCTCCTTGACCATGAGTCTGGGCTCTGATCTTCCACCAGGATTTCCAAAGAAGAGGAACCGGGGCCTGGAGCGTCCTGTTTCCTCACTTGGGCGTTTCTGGTCTTTACATACTCTGTTTCCTCTGCTTACAGACCTCCTCTGCCTCCTCTCTCTAAAGGACTCTTGGAATAAATAACCTCTTTCATGAAGGTTTCTGCAAGGACTTGCAGGCAGTGTAGGGGACCTCTGGGCTCCACAGGGCTGGCTGCACACGAGTCTGTTCACGTCCTTCTATTGCTTGTCTCTCCTGCTAGACTTTGAGCTTCCTGGGGCAGCTCAGGCACACAAGCCCAGTGCTGGGCACAGAGAGGGGCTCAGCAACTGGGGGTGCATCCAGCATGCCCTGTCGCTGTAAATCATTGTCTACTAGTGAGGGACCGTGGGGCCTGGCTCCCAGGTGTAAGGGTCTGTGATGCCCTGGTTCTCCCACAAGGCTGCCCAGCGCGGGGAAGCCAGGTGTGGTCCGGTCTAGGGCACTGGGTTCGTGTTCTGAATGGCAGCATTCTGGGTGAAGAGGGACCCTTCAGCTTTCTCTCCCGTACTGTGGCTGGAAAGGAGAGTGAAGGGACATTGCAGCTGGGTGTCTGGGATGGGGTAGAATTCACCAGGAGGTGTCCCCAGACAGGACTGGCAGGGATGGGGGCTCCCTTCGGGAGGGCTGAGAGCAAAGGCGACAATGCTGGGGGAGTCTGGGCAGCAGGAGGGGCCCCGGCCAGGCCTCGGGGTGGGCCGGAAATCCCCGACCCAGGAGTGAGTGGGGTCCCAAGGCCCCATCCCCAGCCCCGGTCAGACTCCTCATTGGCTTCTGAGAGTTTCCTGTCTGCATCTCATCCCTGCGGAGGACGTGGCTGCCAGAGGGCTCTTCTTAAGGAACAGAACGTGCTGCTCTCCTGTTCAAAATCCATCAATGGCTGCCCATTGTCTGCTGGGTACAGTGGGATCGATCTCAAAGCGGAAAGCCCAATCCAGCTGTGGCAGGTTTTGCAGGGCTGAGTCCCGAGAGTCAGCAGATGTCTGGAAGGCAGTCGGCAGGGGGAGGTGGTGGCCCCTCAGGCGATCCCCGGAATCACTGTGTGCCCATTACTTGTGCAAACTGTGGACCAATCAAACAGCAACGCATGGTAAGGGAGAGCCACAGATTGGAGGGCAGCTAAAATCCAAGAGTGGGCAGGTAGGGAACGTGGAGAAGACGCAGGCTGGAGTGGTGACAGGCTAATCTTGTGTAATAAGTTCAGATGTCAATGGGACACCCTGAAGGTCATTTTTTTTTTTTTTTTTGATATGATGTTGTGTATCAAGTACAAATTTATAAAACAAAACCAAAGTAAGCATCTTGCTGTATTTACTTTTCTAAGGTCTTTTTCATTCAACATTACACCATGAGCGTTTTCACTTATCATCAACAAACCCATCACGAACATTTCTGTGACCGTAGAATAGTCTATCCAATGCATACATCAAAGTGTGTTTACCGTTTCCTTATTTTTGGATATTTAGGTTGTTTTCATTTTTTAATACTAAAAATAAAGTGGTAAGAAACACCCTATGCATATGTCTTTGATTTACATCTCTAATTATTTCCATAGAATTGATGGATTCTTAGAAGGGAAGTTCCTGGATGAAAAGGTATGGATATTTTTAAAGCTCTTGATACTTGTTAAATTGCTTCCCCAAAATGTTGTACACATTTTATATTTCCTACCCACAAGACACCAGAATGCCTGTCTCGTAACCCTCATGGACAATAAGAATGATCATTTGGAAAAAAATTGATGTTTTGAGGGGCTTCCCTGGTGGCACAGTGGTTGAGAATCTGCCTGCCAATGCAGGGGACACGGGTTCGAGCCCTGGTCTGGAAAGATCCCACATGCCACGGAGCAACTGGGCCCGTGAGCCATAATTACTGAGCCTGCGCGTCTGGAGCCTGTGCTCCGCAACAAGAGAGGCCGCGATAATGAGAGGCCCGCACACTGCGATGAAGAGTGGCCCCCGCTTGCCGCAACTGGAGAAAGCCCTCGCACAGAAAACGAAGACCCAACACAGCCATAAATAAATAAATAAATAAATAAAACCTTAAAAAAATTGATGTTTTGAGAGAAAAAAAAATGGTCAGCTACATTCATTGGGTTTTCCTTGATACTTGAAGAAAAAAAATTTGGATGTTTATCTGCCTTTTGTATTTTGCCAGTTTCTGCTGAAATTGTTCATTTCCTTTGCCCAGTTTTTATGGGATCATTTTCCTTCATTACTTAGAAAAAGACTTTATGTATTAAGCATGCAAACTCTTTATAGTTGTTTTAAAATTTTTTGCAGTTTTATATTTGTTTTTTTTTCATTTCATGAATGTTGTATCAATAATTTAATATCTAGATGCTGACCTTTACAGGACTTAAAGGCTGCAGGTTGATGGAGTAAGGGAGGCTGGGGAGGGATCGGCGACCCCAAGATGGCTTGTAGGTTTCTGGCTTGGCCACTAGGGAGATGCTGGAGACCTCAGGTGGTCCAGGGAGCTCAGGAAGAGGGGAGATGTGATGGATTTCACGGACTCTGCCGGTGGCACACCCAGGTTGAAATACCTGAGAAAGAGTTGGGGATAAGGTCTGAACCTCATTCCTAGATGTGGTCTAGGAGTGTTTGCTGAAGGCATGATAAGAGAGCTTGATTTAGAGCCCAGCAGAGTTCTGGGAGGAGATACAAACTCTGAGTTGGGGTTCAGATCAGAACTAGAGCTCGAGGCTCCTGACTCCTAGCCCAGGACTCCTAGCTGAGTGTCAAGTGGATCTGGTGGTCGTGTGGTGGGGTTGCAGTGTGGTGTTTGAGGTGGTCAAATTTATGAAGTATCAGATTTTTCAACTTCACCGTACTTTTTTTTTTTTTTTTTTTTTGTAAATGAACATCTGATCATCCCACTCTTTTCCAATCTGTAGTTGGCTTCTCCTTTCCCATGGGGAGGTGGGCTATGTTTTGGATACCTCAAGCCAAATTACTCTTGGAGGCCAACATGGGAACCCATCAAATGTTTGTCATAACGGATCTGCTCTCCATTTGCATTCATTAATTTAGTCTTTTCTACAACAAGTGGCATTAATATAGCATAATTGACTTTTCCATTACACCGGATTAATTAATAGGAATCAGTATGGTAGGAACATTAACAAGGTACAGAGCAATTAAAACCTTCCACGATTAGTTCCCATTGCCTTGTGTTTCTATCACGGAAAGAGAAAAACCAGCTCCACCACCGCCAACACGCTCCCGAACGCTTCCTGTGTGAGCAGAGCTTCTGTATGTTTTTCTTCTTCTTCTTCTTCTGCTTTGTGACTTGACAAAATCGGATAAAGCCATAGTATTTTATTTTACAGCATGCCCATCATTTGGCGTCACCGGCATAAAAATGCTCCTCTACCAGCTCAATGGTGCAATAATGGTTTTTCCTTGGGGCTGGATCATTTTTAAAGGTATTTGTAATGGAGGATTTGCAACCTTGTGTGGTGGAGCCAGGAATGTGTCTACGCAGGTTGCCAAGCGAATGTCAATCTCTTTGTCACCCCGCTGTCCTGCCACCTCCCCCTCCTCCGGAGGCGGCTGCCCCGTGCTGGCACCGTGCTGGAGAACCCAGGCTAGGAACCCCGAGCGGCGCTGGCCTTGCAGGTGGCACTTTGCATGCTGCAGCATCACATGGAGGTGCAGCGCCAGGCACAGACCTTCACACAGAGGGAACCAGAACCTGCGCTTAGTTGCCTGCCTGTCGCCATCTGATAAAGCCCCTCAATTGTTTCCCCTCCTCGTTTCCTCCCCACTGGTGTTGAGCCTCCTGGTAGGGATGGAGGGGGTAGAAACTGAGGTACAGAGAGAAAAAGGACCAGTCTGAGGTCCGCCAGCAATTGGGGACAGATCCTTGGGAAGAACCCAAGCCTCCTCCAGTGCAAAACTATCGTTTGAAAATAAGTACCCAGAGGGTCCATTGGCAGCAATGTCTACATAATCCCAATTTTTGGTTGAAGATCAACTTCAGAAAGCAAGGCTGATCCTGGGCTTGCAAATAACTGCTATTAATTTTTTTTTAATGCAGTGTGTATGGTTGAATTTCTTATGCGTTGATTGCCCCTGTTTGATTTTTCGCAGTTATTCCAAACTGTGGGATTGCATTTTGAGACTCAAAGGTACACAGACGTGAAGAAGGAAGGCACGAAGGAACACCGCCTATGCCCGCAGGCCCACGTATCCTGGCCTGGGCGGCCTTGGCTGGGGCTGCCGCCGGGTGAGGCTGGGCCAGCTGGCTGCTGCGGGGACCGCCAGCCCCGCTGGGGCCTTCCGGCGTTGCCTGGAAACCATGCAACAATGCCTCCAGAGCGGCCCCGCGATGATCTTTTCTGAAGTGGCGGCCCCTTCAATTATTTTATTTCCATTATATTATGTTAATTAAATCAGCAAAAAGAACAGAGCACATGCATGTCCCAAGTGGAGTGGCTGTGAAGGGTTAATCGGAATGGCCCTGGCAGCCCCTGGGTGAGCAGAGCAGCGGGCAGAGAGCGTTAAGATGGACCCTGCTCCAACCGGCCCGGTCCCTGGGGTCCAGCGGAAGCTCTCAGGCCTCACCTCTGCCTACTTTTTGGTGTCTGTTTTTTCAGCTCTCTCGAACCATGGGCTGCCCTTGGTGGGCGCAAGTGCAGGTGGAGCGGGGTTGGGGGGTGTGCAGAAGGGACCCTTCGAAGAACCCCTTAGAGCTCGCAGCCAGATTTCGTAGAAGTCACCATGCCTCAGTTAACTGGCAGTGATGAAAGATCCCGTAGATACATCATATGAGTACTCTTAGGCAGAGGTTTTGACAACATTGGAATGCTTTGCTGCAGTAAAATCTTACACCAAATCCTCAAAATATAAACCAGTTAATAGTGGGGGCACTTTGATTAGAGTCGGAGCTGGTACAGGGGCAACATTCCCCGTGCCCACTCTTTGATATGTGGCTGGAGCACAGTTTGAAAACCCGTGCCTTAAAGCCCCCCGAGGGGCACCAGAACTGTGGGTTGTATCTGGGCTGTCTGGTGTTGGATGTCTAAGGACCACACAGCTTTCCCATCCTCATGTTCCCATGCCTGTAGAAATGGGAGTTGGGATCCCTGGGAATTTCTGAGGTTGGAAACAGAGGGTATTCCCCTGCCTCAATTTACTTGTTCACGTAATGGACATAAAAATTCTACGTGGCCTCCCAGACTCATGAACTCTAAGAACCAATGCACAATGGCTAGTTCTAGGCCTGTGATCATCATTGCTGGAAAGTGATGGCCTTTCACTAAGGGGTGTTTCTTTTTTATTTTTATTTTTATTTATTTATTTTTTTAAAATTTATTTATTTATGGCTGTGTTGGGTCTTCGTTTCTGTGTGAGGGCTTTCTCTAGTTGCGGCAAGCGGGGGCCACTCTTCATTGCGGTGCACGGGCCTCTCACTATCGCGGCCTCTCTTGTTGCGGAGCACAGGCTCCAGATGCGCAGGCTCAGTAATTGTGGCTCACGGGCCCAGTTGCTCCGCGGCATATGGGATCCTCCCAGACCAGGGCTCGAACCCGCTTCCCCTGCATTGGCAGGCAGACTCTCAACCACTGCGCCACCAGAGAAGCCCCAAGGGGTGTTTCTTGAGGGGTGTCTTTGTGTTTTAGTAAACGCTCAGAGATCATCTCCCCACCTCTTCTTCTACAGTGGGGTAGTGAGGCTGCTGTTTCAGGCTATTATTTGACTCTTGTGGTTTTTTTGCATTCCGCAGAGGCCTGTCCAGTGGGCCTGGGACCTGCGACCTTCTTCTGGTCTTGTCTTTGTCTTTCTGTGGGCAGGAGACAGAGCCTCCCCTCCCTGGCCTGTGGTTTCTTCCTCAGCCAAGCAAAGGCCCTGCCATCAATGATCCCTTAGATCCCCTGCAGCTGTGGTATCCTCTCATTTGAATACCATCAACAAAAATAGCAGTGCAATGCCTTCAGTTTAAAAGACGATGGAGCAATTACTCTAAAGTTTCTTTCCTGCTCCCTTGCGTTTCCAATATTGCAGATCTCCTCCGTTTTAAAATGAAGTTGTAAATGAGATTTGAGTTCCACATCACTTACTTTCTTCTCTCCAAGAGAAAGAGTTGGATAACCAGTTCAAAGAAAACGCACACATAACTGAAATTCAAAGAGGTTGGAGGGATTTTCTTTCTCCTCATCTTGGTTACTGGGCTGGCCATCTGATTAAGCATTGCCAGGCACCACTGTGATGGTGTGATTCTCCATCCATCACACTTAGTAACTTCCCTCTTGTTTACAGAATGAAGTCCAAGGTGGGCACCAATACCATCATTATACAAATAATAGAAAGTAGTTATAAAGTGCTTACTGTGGGCCAAGCATTTCATATATATTAAAAAAAAATTCTTTCCAACACACTCCAAAGCTGATATATTTATACCCACTTTACTGATCAGGAAACTGAGGCACAGATAGGTTAAGTGACTCACTCAAGATTTTACAGCTGGTAAGTGATGGACCATGATTCCAGCCTGAGCCGTCTGCTTCTAAACTTGTTTGTTTTTAATCCCTGAGCTTGGCTTACATATAACATCTTGGTCACAAAGGAGAGCCTCAGATTTCTTCTGGTCAAACTTCCTTTGTGATGCTCAAATCTCCTGCAAGCCTGGCTGACTGGTGGTTGTCCAGCTTGGTGATATTCCTGGTGATGGGCAATCTCTTCCCTTTGAGGGCAATCAGTCATTCATTCACTCGACAAACATAGATAAGCCCCATCTAAGTGCCAGGCTTGGTGTTCCATGCTGGGCCCTAGGGATGTATACGTCACAGTTCCTTCCGCTGAGGGACTTGCAGACCAGAGCCCAACGTGTTAGGTCCTTGAACAGCTCTGATTGCTAGAAAACTCTGCCTTTACTGAACTGGAAAAGATCTCCATGTAACTAACATGATCATATAATTATTGTCCAAACGAGGATGCTGTTGAGAGCGAATGGAGTCTGTTATAGCAATTATGCTATAAACAGTTTTAAACTGGGCCTGTCTCTGCAAAACAGGGATGCACACCCTCAACCTACAATCCGGGTCCTGGGTGCTTGGTTGGCCCCGGAGTCCACGTCAGCCCTTCCGACGTTTGGAGACCAATGTCTGGCCGGCTCTGAGCCTCCACTTCTCCAGCGCATGCCCAGTCCTCACAGGCAGCCTCATCTCCTTAGTTTGCCGACCTGCCTCAGCATCCTTGGTCCTCTCTGAGTGCATCTGAGGTTCTGAGTTTGGCTTTCTGGTGCTGCCCTGATCTGGCTTCACTTCCACTGGGAGGGGAGCGTGCCCGGGTCTGCAGTCGAGGAGGAACGGAGAAGGCTGAATGGGTACCAGAACGTGTTTTGAAAGCCTGGAATTCAGACAAAAAGTGGAGAACAGAGGTGAGAGCTGTGTCAGGGTGGCTCTGCGGTAGACTGGAGGGCAGGGCTTAGAAATCCAGACAGAACAGTTTAGGGAGAGAGGTAAGAAAAATATGTTTCACCAGTGTTTCTCAGGCTTAGAAAACTTCAGACAAACATATCTGAGATCTTTTAACCTATCAGCCTGGAGACCGGACATCTCTGTTTATCACTCAGTCAATCAACAATCATTTATGAACTGGCTGTTATTTGCAGGGCACACAGGTGACACAGCCCCTGCTCTCCTGGAACTTAGAGTTTAGGTGGAGGCAGTGCTCAGGTAATACACACCACAAGGTGAGCAGAGAGGATGGAGCATCTAACTCATCGCCCATCCCCCCCAGAGGGGTGTGGGGACACCTTCACAGAGCAGAGGCTGAGCAAAAATTTTCCTGGCAGAGAAGGGAAGTGAGTGAGATTCCAGGCAGAGGGGGCAGCATGTGCAAGAGAAAAGAGGCACAGAAGAGCATTGTGTGTTCAGTGGCTCCGTGTGGCTGATGGGGGTAGGACTGACAGGAGATGGGCAGGACCTGTCGGTGGGACTGGGATGCCATTGGAAGCATGCGGATCTGCACTGGGAGAGACCTGGACACCCGGGGACCGCTCTGCAAGATGGAACACTGGTGGGTGGCTTCAGATGTCCTTGCAATGAATTCAGGTGAGCACCAGCGTGAAGCACAAACGAGAAAATGCTTTCAATTGAGGGCCGTGTTTTTCAAACGTGGCTTGCCTGCCAGCTGACTGTGCACTCTGGCAGGAGTGGCAAGTGATACTTAGCTTTCTTCAAGCTCCATTAATCTGCCCTTTTCTTTCTGCTTCAAATTCCACTTCAAACACCCAAGAGTTCCTCAAATGCATAACAGTATAAATGATATATAACCCTGTTGGGAGCCATGGAGCCTCCCGTCAGGTGATTGGGGTGGCTTGGGTTGATCCTGTTGACCTTCCAAGGCTTGTAGAGAAAGAGAGTGGCTCTTCCCTCCTCCTCACACATGCACACGTGCACACACACACGCACATACGTGCACACGTGTGAACGCACACCCAGCTGTGCAGCCCTTCTCCGTGTCTTCAGCCCCTCCTTGTGACCACGTGGGGACTCCTGGAGGAGCCCAGCAGCCCTGCACGAAGGCCGGTGCTCCTGGTCCCTTCCACAGGGGGACCCAAGCATCTCCCCCAGTCATCTCTCCTGTGTCTGATGACACCAACGGCGCTATTTACTGAGCATTACTGTGTGTCTAGTACTTGACATGCATCACCATCTAAGTTAGTAATATCATGCAAGTCAAGAATGTGTTATCTCCCTTTTTGCTGAGGGCAAGCCGAGGTACGGAGACGTTAAGCGACAGGCACCGGTTTACGCTGAGCCAGCAAGTGGTGGGACAGGGATTCGAACCTGTGACGCCGGGGCGCTTTCATTCTATCCCGGGAGCTAGTGAACAGGTGCTGCCAATCCACCTCCTCTCGTCCAGACTTGGAGTTGGGATGAAGAGGCTGAGTCACTGCCATTGCCTGTGAGAAAGGTTTTGGGATGGATGGATCGGCTGTAGAATTCACGAATTCACTTGTCGACCAGCCTTTCTGGGGGGTCTGCTGGAGTGCTGGATTCAGCGGGGGGCGGAGGGGGCATGCAAGAGACACCCTGCATGATGATAGGGCCGCGGCTCTCACAATGGTAGTTGGGAGAGAGGGAATTACGGAGATGACCCAGACAACACGGTGAGCTAAGTGCCGGGCTCCAGCAAGTGAGGAGGGCCCTGGGGCTCGGGGTCGGGCCTCGCTCGGCTCAGGGCGGCTTCCCGGAGGAGGCCGTGTGAGCAGAGCTGAGCGCTGGGTTCCTCCCCTGGCCAAGAGGGAAGGCGTTGCAGCGGAGGGAACAGCTGTGCAGAGGCAGAGAGCTCATATGGAGCGGGGTGGGGGGCCTGGGGAGAGGGGGCGGCCCTATAGTTTATTGTTCAAATTGGGACTTTTTTCTCCCCAAGTTTTTATTTTAAAAAATTTCGTACTACATAAAAGTTGAAAGAATGTACAATGAAACTTGCATACCTTGTACCTAAATCCATCAATTGTTAACATTGTTCCATCTCTCTCTCTATATATACATATATATGTATATGTTTATATGTATGTACGTATATATGTATATATGATTTGTGTGCATGCTTTTATATAAATGTATATTTTCTCTTTGCTAAACTACTTGAAGGTAAGTTGCAAACATAGGATTTTGCCCCTACAATTTATCTCTCTATAAAATGACAATAGTGTCATTTTGGTGTTGTTAAAAAGATTAATGCAACGCAGTACGTGCAAAGAGCCTGCCATGATGCCTGAAATATAGCAGGTGCTCTAAGTTAGCTCTTCCATTCCTTCCTTGAGAATTTGGGCCTCATGTAAATGGGGAAGGAAAATGCTCGCGGAGGTGCCGCCCGGTGGGAATGTGAGGTCCTTGGAGGAGGTGAGAGAAGGAAGGATCTGAGGTCAGAGCTTCCTGGTCACCTGACTTGGGAGTCCAGGTGTCTGAGATGAATTCACCTCAGCTCTGTCTCCGGTAGACCTCCAAGTTCCGGTGATTCTCCCTTGAAACGCCTTCTGAACCCGTGCTCTCCTTGTGTCTTTGGTTCCGGCCTCGTCTTGTCTGGTCTGGAATCGGCAGTAGATGCGTCAATTTCTGGTCTCTGTGCCCCTCCCCTTAGCTCCTCTGCTGACAGGTAAGCATCGAAGCTCTTCACGGGACCAACAGGTGAAAGGATGAGTGAAAGGTCAGGTGATCAGCCTCCTTCCTGACCTCCCTGCCTCCATCTCCCCGTCTTGACCATGCTCCACATCTGGGTCAGACAGGCTCAGCCATCTGAGGGAGGGGAGGCTTCTTGGCCACCCCTGATGAATGGAGCCCAAATGAGCCAACTCAGAGGGAGGCAACAAGGGAAGCAGAGGAGTTGTGATGGAAGCCATCTTCTGCTCAGCAAGGTTTCCTGCTGCAGCTCCAGGCACATAGGGCCTGGTGCCACCCAGCAGGACGGAGTGAGAAGCCGTCATAAGGACCCAGAGCAGGCATCACACACAGCAGGACCGGCAAAGCCCAGACCCCTTTCCCTGGGTGGGTGCGGCAGCTGCATTTCTCCATCCAAGTATCAAAGTGCAGTCAGTACCACGAGGAGAACAGAACTTGAAAGAGACTCTGCCCCTCGTTACTCCTGTGACTTTGAGTGAGGCTTAACTTTTTTGAAGCCTCAGTTTTTCTCCTGTGAAATGGGTTTCCTTTACAATCTCACAGGGTCATGAGGCTCCACCGAGACTGGCAAAATGGCATACTTGGTGTGGAGCCCAGCTTGTTGGATGTACTTGATAAAAGACAGCTGTGGCTGATTCTGTCTGTCCTGACTTGAGGTTTTATTTTTCTGAAATACCCGCTATAGGTCAGAATGTAGGAAATCAAAATGTTTGGTTCCTAAATCCATGAAGATGTTGCCCCTGGGACCAGAAAGACACCTTTAAGCATTAGCTTCTTTAAGGGAAGAGAACATTCCAGCCTGGTTGTAAGAAAATGCCCACCACTGATCCTTCAAATTTAGGGGGAGGTTCCCATGGAGGCTGAAGGATCCAGTTGGGTGATTCTGTGCCAACCCCTCAGAAGTCCAGGTAGCCCTTGAACCCTAGCTCTCTGGGCTGTGGACTTCACTCTCAAGGTGGGAAGGGTGGAAGGTAATTGGACAGCGTGTGTGTGTGTGCGCGCCGTGTAGAGAGCCCTCCTTCACCTCACCGCCTGCTGCAAAAACCATTTTTTGATCCTCGGCAAAGGGATTGTTGAAGGGCACAGTCTCATGTGTACTGTTCAATTGTCCATTGAGCATCTAGCCTGGGCTTGCTACGATCAGCACTTCCCTTATAACATCTCATTTCATTTACACACACCTTGTAGGGTAGACATTGTCATTCCTGTTGCAGAGGGGAAGGGTTTGAGACTCAGAGAGGGAAAGCAACTTGCCCAAGGTCTTACAGCTATGAAGCCATGAAGCTGCTATTCCAGCCTGTTGATCTTCCTCCAAAGCCTGTGCCCATTCTAGTGCTTCTGGATGGATGTGAATTCTCTCACTCTGAGCTTGGGATGCAGTTTCCACATGGGTGAAATAGACATGAGCTGACTTCGGCTGGATTAGATGTTTACACTTCATTTGAAGTCGATCTTTACATTGCAGTCACTGAGAGGATTGGAAATGGCACAGGAAAAAAGCAACAAAACATTGCTCCAGGACTCCCTCTAAAATCCTTTATGTGACAGTGAAAACTGCTCATAAACACCTACCATATTCTCATATCTTCCAGAAGATAGAGTGGAAAGGGTATTGGGCTGAGAATCAGGATACCAGCTGGCCTCATTTCTAATGGCCAAGGGAACTTATCCCTTTTCCTCTCTGAGCCTCAGTTGCCTATTCTGTAAAATGGGGATGATAAACCCTAACTTGTCTACCTGGAGAGCATGTTGAGAGAATCAGAACAAGTGATGAAGGCCAAAGCAGTGTGTAAACTCTGACATGCTATGCACATGAGAGGAGTTATTCAGAGACTCTGTGAATTGTGTGAGGGATTTCCTTTAGCAGGCGTGCAGCTGTCATCTTAATCTGGAACAATGTTGGCAACGTTTGAGATGTTGCTATTTATTTCCTTTAGGGAGGTGAGGGGAACGTGACTTTTGGCTGCTGCTTTCTGGGTCCTAACCCTAACCCCAACCCTCACCCCAGCAGTACCAGCGGCCTCAGAACCCCCTGAACCTTACTCCCAGTCTCTCAGTTCCAGTGACTCTTTTCCTGCAGCCTCAGGACTTTCTTGGAGCCCCTTTGTCTGAATAAAGAAGTTCGGGCTTTGTCCCTCTCCAGGCTTCTTTCCCGCTGAGCCGGGAGCCCAGCTTCCCAGCAGCTGCCGTGGTGGTTGTGGTGTGAATGGGCCTCGTTCCTGCCCCTCACATGGGGGCCTGGGAGGAGCGGTCCCACACAGGGTGCCAGCAGTGCCCGGTGGATCTGCAGGGGGATCCCTGGGCCCTTCTTGGAGGCCCGGATAGAATGGGCCTCCCCATTCTGTCCGCCTTTCTTGTTGGGCTATGAAGAGCAGGCAGAGAAGTTGCTAGGTGTGCGAATGCTTTATCATTTTTAAAGCCCAGTGCAAAATTAGCACCATTACTGGTTACACAATCCAGTCATTTTAGGCTCTTCCCCGTTAGAAGAACTACCAAAAAAAGCAGCTCAAATTATTAACAAAATGTCGAACGACAAGTTCTAAACTACAGATGCAATTGCCAGCACACACTACCCTACTACATGCGGCAGGAGGCTGGAATGGGCCGGCTGGCAGAGGAGACCACGAAACTCATGTTTTAAAGTTCTTTAAGAACCAAAGACTTGCATCTTTCTGGACATTTCTGGTCCTGTGTGGCGATGGATCTCAAAGGCTTTGGAGGGCTCCTTCTGACCTTCTGCCCCCCAGAATTGATATCAATTCCAAATTTTTAAAAAGACCCATTTTTCATTAAGAATAATAATTTTGTAGGGCAGTTTCCCTTTGCAAACAGTATTATCAACAATGTTTTCAAAACACTATGATCTTTATCTTGGCGGCACTGAGGGAAAAAATCAGTCTGTCACACGTTCATCATCTACGCTGGCCAGTCCCCTTTCTGAGACGTGAATTAAATTTGAGTGATGTTTGCTGTATGCCAGGCCTCTGCTAGGCTCAGAGGAAGATATGGAAATAAATCATGACAGAGCCTGCCTGTGGGGAATTCGCTGTCTAGTAAGGGACACAGGCTGTATCCGGAAATGGTTATAACAGAATTAAAAAGCACTTTGGGAGCAGTGGCTGGGGTAATGCGGGAGGCGTGGGTGGTTGATTATTTTTAATTAGAAGGTTTGGAAAAGTCTTCCTAGGGGAAGAAGCATTTGAGATGGGCCTTAAAAGATGCTAGGATTTCAGTAGGTAGACAGGGGCGAGGTGGGTGTGAAGGACATTTCAAGAGGAGGAAAGTATCCACAAGACAAAGACTGGGAAAGGCCAGAGCATATGGAGTGAATAGTAGGCCTTCTGGGTGGGCTGGAGGGGTGACCCTTTAGGGGGCTGCAGGGGGGATGGAACCGGAAACATACACCGGGTCCAGCTTCTAGAAGGGCTTGTGGGTGTGGAATTAACCCACTCACTCACGCCTCCCTCAAGTGCCAGGTTCTGTCCCACGTGTTAGGGATTCCAAAGCGAAAAAAATCACAATCCTGTCCTCAGCCTACAGATTCGATGTGGGAGATAAAAAAAAAAAAAAAAATGAAAGAACTATAATAATGTAACAGGATAAATCCTATGATAGAGATAAGATCAGAGGAGGAATCGACTCTTCTGACCTGAGAGAGAGTTAGGGAAAGCTTTACAGAAAAAAGGCCACCTTTACGCAGAGTCTTGAAAGAGGATACGGGTTCATCTTCATTTTGCTTGAATTTTTGTTCACCCGTGGGTTCTCAATAGAGGACAACTTTGCCTCCCTGGGGATGTCTGGCAATGTCAGGAGACATGTTTGGTTGTCATGACCCGCGGGTGGGTAGCTATTGTCATGATAACACTGTGTAAAAAACCACCCCCAAACTCAGTGACTGGCAACCACAAATACAAGCAAGCGTTTGTTTTTCTTTTGTAGGGATGTCTGGGTCAGACAGGGCCATTCTGCTCCAGGCTGAGGCGAGAAGGCTGGGCTTGGCTCTGAGACCTCAGGTCAGGTTCAGGTCTGTCCCACGAGCATCCTAATTTTCCTGTACCCACCAGCTACCTTGGCATATTCATCCCACAGCAGGTCACAGGGGTGCAAGAGATAAGTCCAACTGTATGACCATGTAAAGTCTCTGCGTCGTGCCGGTTCCATTAGCGGATGCAAGCCACCTGACGCAGCCTGGCCTGGTGATGCCCACGCATGCACCCTGCCCTAATGGGGGAGCAGAAGAATGAACACTTGCTGAACAAGGGGACAGCTGTCTTCCTCCTCTTACTTTACATCAAGGAAGAAACCCTCTCCCAGAACCCTCAGGTGATTCCCTGTATATCACATTGGCCAGAACTGAGTCTCACGTCCAGCCTAACAGTGGGAAAGGGGAAGAGAGTCACTATGACGGATTAGACCCATTGTGATTCAGCCCTTGGATCAGGACCCTCTTCCCCTGAACCCTGAACGGAGTTGGGCTCCTGGCATCGTGGTATTGGGGGTGATGATTATTGAGTAGGCAACCAACACTGTCTGCCCAGCCACTGACTACAGCTAAGTCATTTTCCCTCTCTGGGCCTAGAGTCGGGCTGGAAGATCTCTGCGGGCCTTGTGTTTCGTGGGGGATGTGCCAGCATTAGTCTTTCCAGGTATGACTTGCTGAAATATCTTTACCTGCTCACCCCCATCATACCAGCCAGCCAAGAGCACTCTTGCTTCAGACACTGTCTGCATGAGGCAACCCCATGCTCTCCTGCCCACGAGACTGTCTTCTGTACAGAGCTGAACCCATGTGTGTGTTTGTCCTTCCAGACCTGTCCAGCAAAAGGCTGCTCCTTGTGGGACACCAGCCCTGCAGCTGTCACAGCACTGATGCCACCTCAGAGCAGCTGTGCTTTCCACTGCCTGCCCTGCCCAGCCCAGGACTTCTGTTCCCACAAGGAGATCTCACAGCTCCCCTGACTTGGCAGGAATTTGGAAAACCAAAGAGCCTTGGATTATTCTACCCTGAACCTGCCTCTTTGGGCTTCAGATTGTTTACTTAGAAATATTCTGGGTGATGATAGGGACTCTGGCACACCTTCCTTTGCAGGAAACTCGATGAGAGGCAATGCACATCTGGGCAAATGTTAGTGTGCTTCAACCTCCTTGATGAGCAAGGCTTTCTCTGGGCATCTCTTTACCCTGGGAGGTTGGGGATTCTCCCATGAATCCCTAGGCAGCGATCCCCAGGGGAGGCAGGAGCCTAAGTTCTAATCCAGCAAGGCCTCTACACTGTTGTGTGACTAGGCATTGTGGGGTCTGAAGCTTTGGTAATTTGGGAGCTTTTTCTTAAAAAGAGAATAAAAATTATAAATGTTTCATTAGGTAACAGGGCTGTGATGGTTAATTTTCTGTGTCAGCTTGGCTGGGTCCTGGTGCCCAGGTATCTGGTCAAGCATGATTCTGGATGTTTCTGTGAAGGTGGATTTTATTTTTTTGGATGAGATTTAATATTTAAATCCGTGGACTTGGAATAAAGCAGATTGTCCTCCGTAATGTGAATGGGTCTCATTCACGCAATAGAAGGTCTGAATAGAAAAAAAAGGCTGACCTCTCTGGAGGAAGAAACAATTCTGCCAGCAGATGGCCTTCAGTCTCGAATTGCAGCCCTTCTCTGGGTCTTCAGCCTGCTGGTCTACCCTGCAGGTTTTGTACTTACCAAGCTTCTACGGTCATGTGATTCAATTTCTTGAAATGCATCTCTCTCTCTCTCACACACACACACACACACACATACACACACACACACATACACCCTGTGCTTCTATTTCTCTGGAGAACCCCAAGTAATACAAGGACCCTGGAAGGGTCCTGTACAACTGAAGGGGCCCTGATTCTTGAGGATTATTAAGTTCACTGTAAAATTCTCCCTGTGAGCCATCCCTGCTCTGGCCCTCAGCTTTCTCTGCATGACTTGGTGAGAGGTTGGTCCAGATGATCCCTGGGCTCTTCCCAGCTCGGACTGTGGGTACAGGGCTCCAACACGCAGATTGGCTACGTGGCCGTCACTCATGCCTCCAAGTCTTTGTGCACCTTCCTCAGATAGTGAAAGGTTAGGGTCTCCGGGCTTGTCTTCCGTGTCTCCCATGGCCCACAGCCCATGCAGTGTGAGTTAATGAAGCAGCACGAGGCAGGGCAGAGAGAATTCTTACCCAAGGAGCTATCAACGGGCTGAAGAACGCCAGGCCCGGCCCTGTTTTTGGTTTCTTCATCTGAGCTCTTGTCAGTTTGCTCCTTTCTGAGTGCCACTGCCTCTAGTTTGAGGGCCACACAAAGAAGGATGTGTGGGTTCCGTGATTTTGAACTATAATAAAACACCCTCCTAAAGAGGCATCCTGGAGTGGACAGAGCCCTGGAGTGGAGCCTGGAGAGCCGGGTGCTACTGTAGGGGTATTGCCCACTGGCCACGAGACTCTGGGGCCTCAATGACGTGCCTGGGCTTCGCTGGATGGTCTGAGGTCTTTCCAGGAGTCACGTCCATGGGCGGACCTTGCAGCTTGCTCTGCTGCCCCCATGTGATTGGTCACTTGACCCTTCTGAGAGGACAGCAGGGATGGAGAAGACTTTGGGCATTGAACTTGGAACTCTTCTTGTGGCGGGGAGGCGGGATGGATTCACCCCCAAAAGTCAAACACGAGAAAACGGACAAGCCAGGAAGCAAGCCAATGAACAAATTTCCTAGTTTAAAGTTTTGTGAAAGGAGTAGGGCTCCCGTGATTTGGTGTGTGTGCGTGTGTATGTGTGTGTGCATGTGTCTGTGCGCGCGCGTGTGCAGGAGTGGAGGTGCGGAGGAAATGACCTGTGCCTGGCTTGGGCGCATTATGCAGGGACCCCGCCTTCGCTCAGCCCTCTAGCCAGCAGCCAGCTTAGGGGATCCAGGAGAGGGTCATCAGCCTTTATCATCAGAGGAAGAATTCCTCCGTCTGGCTGGAGGAGACAGTGCATGAAAAATGGTGGCAAGGGGTCAGGAGGCGAAAGCAAGTGAGAAAACACTTTCATCTATTATCCCGGGGTCAATGGGCTCCCATCAGGGAACCTTGAGGCTGCCATGAATGGCCCATTGCAGGACGTGCCGCATTGTGTGCCTGCCGCCCCGTGGACCTGACAGGGCAGCTCGAGGGCCAGAGCCCCACATCACAATCCCCCGTGGCGGGACAATAGGGCCTAAGAAAGTGGTGGGTGGCTCGCCTCCCAGGAGTCTGCTTCTTCTTATCAAAGGGCTTTCACGGGGAACGCCCGGCCGGCTTGGGAAGGCGGGAGAGCCGTTTGTCCAATACTGGGGAGGCATTTCAGACTCATTCCAAAGTCCCCGTCATGGCGATTAGGTTGGCCCGGATTGAATTTCATCCCCAACCAGTGTGGGTTTCTCAGCTGTTGCCGCTTCTTAGAAGCCACTCATATTCTTTGAATTGAGTAATTTTTGTTTGAAAAACAACACATTCCTGTTTAAATAAGGCCCAAATCTTATGCTGCAAAAGAGACATACATTTGCTCAAAAGAAGTTGTTGGGAGGGCCACGTGTGTCCGTCCGGCCACAGCAGGCACCAGGCATGGGGAGCTCACTCATGGTTTGGGCAAGCCCATGGCCTTGCCCTCCCCCTGGCAGCTCCTTGTCAAATAACCCACGGCTGTGGGTTTGAAAATACCCTGCAAATTAGTTGTGAGTCTGACATTGTGATTCCCTTGATTGAGTTAGGGCTGGTTTGCTTTCCAGGTCTATAGAGATATGTCAACTGGATGGTGAGAACCAGTATCCACATAGTAACCCCCATGCTTGGGCCTGGGAAAGAAGTGGGCAGTTTGGGGATCGGGCCTGGGAGAGAAGTGGGCAGTGGCTAGAGATGTGATTTTGTGGCCCTGTCAGCACATCTGGCATGGAGCCTAGGATCTGAGTCTTCAGGACCCCTCATTGGTATGGACCCATCTAAGACACCCCTTATTGTGTAAGTACCAGGACCCCCTGAAGGTTTCTTCTTCTGCACCATTTTTGCACAGGTGGCTGGATTATTGCTCTTGAAATTCAGCTATATGCACGCTACTCTCCAATTTGCTAGAAGTACCAAGAAATTGCCTGGAGAGGTCATGAACTCAAATACATATAGGTGTGAAGTGGCCCCTAAGACAATAGGGAGGGATGAGGTCTAATAACAATGCCCTGAAGGCTTCACACTCACTGTTTTTTTTCTTTTCTTTTCTTTTTTGGGTAACACTTGGATATGAGACAATTGCTCAGATCAGATTTAACCTGTAGGAGGTAGTGAGTTTGTGAACTTAACCAAAATGGAAAAAGTCACCCATTGCACCTTCACATTCAGGATCCTCCACTGTGTTCCCTCTCCCACCTTCTTGCCCACAATCGCCCTGTCAGCACTCTACCTGTTATTCAAATCCACCTGGCAGAAGTTTTGCTTCCTTCCTCCTTGATCCTGGCTCTGCTTCCTTTTTGCTGGACCACTTTGTCACCTGGCTAGCTTAGCTCAGATCTCATGATGCTCCCTGAGGGCAGGGGCCTAATTGTATTGTTTCCATCCCCCCACTCTTCCAAGGACCTTCCAGAAAGCCTGGCTCATAATGGATGCTCAATGAGCCTCATGATTTGATTGATTTTATTTGGTTGTGTAATTTCTTTTCCAGCTTCATTGTGAACGTGATCTGAAGGTGGAACTTGAAAACATCAGAATAGTTTTATCAGGGGGTATAGCTCGGGGTAGAGCATTTGACTGCAGAATAGTTTTATCAGTGGCTGTTTTGAATTGGGGTTTGAATGTGAAATTATCTTGCTTATATCATACCTTTGATATTGCCCTGTTGGCCTGACACTGTTGGTCTACACAGCTCTTTGGCTGAATTCACTGCTTCTCTGATCCCCTGTGTCCTGCTGCCTCCTGACTCTAAGCTCTTGCGACAGGCCCTGGGTCTCCTCTTCTGCTGTTTCCTCATCGTTTCTTACCCAGGGCGGAGCACCTTTTAGAAGCCTAGTGTTTTCTAATTTGTTGATAAGCAGGCAAGTTTGGGTCCATGCCAAATTTTAACAGAATATTAATTAGCTTCTGGAAGAAATTCAGATCGTCCCAGGCCTACCAGCTCCTGGGAAGCATCTGAGCCTTGAAAGGGGGTTCCTGGGATACCTCCTTCTGGGAACTTTGTGGGAAGATACAACTCACGGAAAAGTTCTGAACCTTGCTGGTCTTCTGATTGAGTGGGTCTAAGGGACTCTCTGGGATTATTCTTTGATGCTTAGAAGGGTAGATGTCAGGGCTTGGAGGTCACCGAGCCTCTATACACCTGGGAAAACTCAGTCTTAGAAAGGAGACATGACTTAGTCATTTATTCATTTATTCAAGAAACAGCTACTGAGAACCTATAGAGGAGAACAGAGACTCATGGTGCTGGCTTCATGGACTTCAATTCTAGAGATGAGAGATGGATAGAAAACAGGTTGTGAGTTCTTTAAAAAAAATACCCAGATTGCTGGGGGGTGTAGGGGGCAGAGACCTGCTCCAAGAAACAGACTGTCCATAAAGGAAACTCTGAGAAGGAGACCTTTGAGGTAAAGCCTGGAGGAGGAGTGCAAGTAGGTCAGGTAAGGAGCTGAGAAGAATGTTCCAGGTAGAGGAACGAGCACAGGTAAATACTCTGAGCCAGGAAGGAGCCTGGCATCTTCTAGGAGTGTGGGTGGAGCTTAGTGAATAAGGGAGAGAGAGTCAGGAGGTCAAGGTGGAGAAGCAGGAAGGGGCTGGATCAGGTGGGGCTTTGTAGGCCAATGGGATGAGCTTGGATTTTGATTTTATATGTAGTGCATAGTTATTGGAGGTTTTGAGAATAGAACTGATATTTTAAAAGAATCCAACTCCTTTGTGGGGAGTAGAGTCAGTTGTCCATGGGAGGCTGTTGCAGTTGTCCAGCTAAGAGGTGGGGGGGCTAGAAAAACGCACAGACCCGCGGTATCTTGGGATCAGAGCTGAGAAGACTTGCTGAGGGAAGGAGGTGGAGATGGGGGAAGGGAAAGGATCATGATGACTGGCCTTTTGGCTGGAGAAGTTGGGTGGTGATGGGGTTCAAGACACGCTACCCCTCATTAGGGCACCTTGGGTTACAGAATATTTTAGGCTGAAGGAGGTTGGGAAAACAGCAGAAGCTGGTGAGTCATGCTGAACTTCCCCCGCCTTTCTCCCTTGAAACAGGTCATAAGACCCTCATGAGAGAGGTGCCCTCCCTCTCCTCGGAGGAAAGGAGCATTCTTATCTCCAAAGACAAAGGAACACCAAGAAGAATCTTAACAACCAGGATTTGTTAAGTTTCCGCCAGTTTACTACACTTATCATACTCCTTAACCTATCCCATTCCTCCACAATTGTCCAGTTTTTGTCAAACAAAGCATAAAAATACTTAGGTCTAACCAATTCTCTGAGTCTTCAGTTCCTTATGAAGTCTCCTCTGTCACATAAAACTTATATTGAATAAATTCGTATGCGTTTCTCCTGTTAATCCATCTTTGTCCGTTTAATTTTCAGACCCAGCCAAAGATCCTAAGAAGGTCGAGGAGAACTTTCTCCTCCCCTTCAGGAGACAGGGGTGTGTTGATTAAAATGGGAGAGATTGGAGTAAGAGCAGCTTTGCTGATGGAAGCGGAAGCGATAAATAATTTTGATTCAAGAACATGTTTCATTTGAGATGCCTACTGGCTATCCAAGGGTAGACATCAGTCACACAGTTAAATATATGTGCCAGAAGCTTAAGAGAGGGGTCTGAGCTGGAGAAAGGAATGAGGACCCTATAGCAGGGAAGGCAATTTGCTTTTCAATAGTCATTTCCCTTATTTCTTGGTACAAAGGACTACTCTCAGAATATAGATGACATCTCTCAGGATCACAGCATGACTGTTTTGGCCATTGAAACATAATCACAGAGAATGATCCTTAAAGAGGAGATGACTCACTATCTTTCCCCTTCCTCTATCCTCATGTTTGGAACCTGTCTGTGATGGCTGGTGCTCTAGCAGTCATCTTGGATCAAGAGGATGAGGTCCATATCTTATAGAGGATGAAGGAGGAAGATGGAGAAAGTCTACGTCTTTCCTAATTGTGTTGCCTTTATACCAGCCCTAGGTGCCTATATCTGGATTTTCTTTACATGGGAGAAAAATAAACTTTTACCTTTTTTTCTATTTTTAATTTTATTTTCAAATTAATATACAGTAAATTTCATCTTTTGGGGAGTATCAAGTTTAAAGGATTTTAATGGGTGTATAGATTTGTGTAGCCGCCAGCAAATGGATCCAGCATGTTTCCTTCACCCCAAAGAACTCCCTTGTGCTGTCTCATCGTAGCCACACCCTCCCTGCAGCCCAACCTACCTGACCATCACTGATCTGTTCTCCATCACTACAGTTTTGTCTTTTTGAAAATGTCATATAAATGGAATCATACAGTATGTAATTTTTTGAGACTGGCTTCTTTCACTCAGGAAAATGCATTTAGCATTCATCCATGTTGCTGTGTGAATCAAAAGCTCATTCCTTTTCATTCCTGAGTATTATTTTACTGTATGAATGCATAGCAGTTAAGTTTTCCATTTAAATGTTGAAGGATGTTTGAGTTGTTTTCAGTTTTTGCTGATTATGAATAGAGCTACTAAAAACATTCATGTGAAGATTTTTGTGTGATTTTAAGTTTTTATTTCATAGGGTAAATATCTAGGGGTAGGATTTCTGGTTTGACTATATAAACATAAAGTACATGTTTGATTATAAGAAGCTGTCAAACTATTTTCTGGAGTATCTGCATTATTTTACATTCTATTAGCAATGGATGAGAGAGTCATTTGCACCACATTCTTGTCAGCGCTTGATATTGTCAGAACTTTGTATTTTAGCCATATTAGTAGGTATGTGACGTTACCTCTTCATGATTTTAATTTGCATTTCTTTAATGGCTAATGATGTTGATGATCTTTTCAAGTGCTTATTTGCTCTAGCACAGAAGGTCCCTGTGCTTTGTTTAATGCTCTGTTGTTGCCATCTTGAAATTCTTCTTATTTGAACAAGGGTCCCACATTTTCATTTTGCAGTGGGTCCTGCAAAGTATGTGGCCAGCCTTGCATGTGCTGTGTCCAGACAGCCAGCAACAAAGGCAGCAACAGAACTTGGCCATCTTTGTATGCTACTGGCTGTCCTGGCCAACAGACTGGGCCATTTATTTTGATTACAGAAGAAAAATCCTTACGATGCACCCACTTTCAGAAGTTCACTAGACAAACAGTCCATCCGGAGTTGTTGGGTGGATTCCACTCTTACCATCCTTTACTATCCCTCTCTATTTCTCTAGATCTCTTTTGCTTGGTTAGATTTTACCTAACAGAATTGCAACCTCCCTATTCATAAACACAACAAATGTTTGTTGGTGGTGGTAAAGATGAATCTGTTACCAGAAGAATATTAAAAGAACACTATATCAGATAGAATGCTGCTCATTTTACTTACTTATTTATTTGCATTTTATCCTCACTTAGAGCTCTTTTTTTTTTTTTTTTTTTGGCCATGCGGCATGCAGGATCTTAGTTCTTCGACAAGGGATCGAACCTGTGCCCCCTGTAGTGGAAGCTCAGAGTGTTAACCACTGGACCACCAGGGAAGTCCCACTTAGAACTCATTTTAGAGATGTAGAAACTGTGGCCCAGGGCTTCCCTGGTGGCGAAGTGGTTGAGAATCTGGCTGCCAATGCAGGGGACACGGGTTCGAGCCCTGGTCTGGGAAGATCCCACATGCTGCGGAGCAACTGGGCCCGTGAGCCGCAATTACTGAGCCTGCGCGTCTGGAGCCTGTGCTCCGCAACAAGAGAGGCCACGATAGTGAGAGGCCCGTGCACCGCGATGAAGAGTGGCCCCCGCTTGCCACAACTAGAGAAACCCCTCGCACAGAAACGAAGACCCAACACAGCCATAAATAAATAAAAATAAATTAAAAAAAAAACCAAAAAAAAACTGTGGCCCAGAGAAGCTAAATCCTTTCTTTTTTTTTTCTTTTTTTTTTCTTTTTTTTTACAAAATCATACTGCTAGCGAGTGAGGAAAATCCTTGTCTGGCTTCTTTCTGATGCCAGAGAGTCTTTCTGATGTAACCTGTTTGAATTCCTGATTTTCTCTGTTGGAGAGCCATGGGTATTTTGGACATCTTTAATCATCTTTTGGATATCACAGACAAATTTCCTAAGAAAACTCTCATTCCCTTTCCTCTTGATACCTTGAACATCTTTGCTGCATTGCTAGGTGTGGTTATTGTATCAAGAGTTTCGACTATCTTGGAGTGAAGTATCTGAAGGAGTTCCCAGTATCCCTTCAAGTGATGGAGATCCACATGAAGAAAGCTATTCATGAAGCTGGGAGTCTCTTTTTCTGCTTGGAAAAGGAAGCTTTGTACATTCTTCTATTTTGGTTCAGAACAGCCCTCGAAAAGGGAGGAATCAGGCAGAAGGGACAGGGCCCTAGGTATTCTGGGAAACGGAAGCAGGCGGCATTGGGCCATGGACCGGCCCGCTCCACCCTGCCCTTCACCCGGATTCTTCCCCTGCTCCCCGGGCTCTTTGGGAAACTGGCTTCCGGAGCCTGACACATGTTTCTTTGTCTGGCCCCAGCTGTTAGAATCTGTCTTCATTCATTAAGCAGGCAGGGAATTCTCCGAACTGCTTCTCTAGTCCCATGCCGTGGAGCAGGCACTTAGACCTTGACAACTCCAAATCAGAGACGTCAACACAAGCCAGGGGGCCCGCCTGAGCTGCACAAGCCTAAGGCCGGCACTAGATGCTTCTCTGGTGTGATTTTGAGTCCCTGTGATAGCCTGCATCGTAGGTGTCATTATCCTCATTTTACAGAAAAGGAAACTGAGGCTCAGACGGTTGCGAGCCATCTCAGAGCTACATACTCAGAAAAGACGGGATCTGAGCCCTGATTGGCATGAGTCAGATTTCTCAGAGCACTTGACTCACTGCCATTCATACCAACAGAAAACTGCAGCCATCTTTCCTGCTCTTGAAAAGCAAAGGGCTCGTCTTTAGGGAAAAAAAGCGCCATCTTTGGGGAGAATACTGGTTTTCTGGGGCCAGGGTCCTGTCCGGAGGCCTGGCCGGCCTCTCTGCTGGAAGGAGCCTCCCCGCTTAGCCCGGTGTGGAGGGACTGCTCTATACCGTCACCGATAATCGTACAGGCCCATCCATCAGCGGGAATCCTATTTCAAACATCTCTCCGACTCTTAACGGCACGAAAAGCATGAACTAAGCGCAGTTTAATGAATTCTGATCTCACAGGCAGAGGCTGTCTGATCGGGGACAACCGTGCTCCCACACAAGGCAGGAAAAATCGCTCCAGCGGGAGAAGCAGGGATGCGTTCCAATGATGCCTTCATTGCTTCAAGATGGATAATTTGTTTTTTAGCAAATTCATCAGAGACGTCGGTTTTATCCATGACGCACTCCCAGCTTTCTGGCAAAGTGTACCTTTTTACCTGGAGAGCAGTAAAGCCCTCTGATCCCATTCAGGACAGAAGGAAATGAGCCGCTTCACTTCTCGCCTAACAACCGTATCTCAAGCTCTTGTAGGTTTTTATGGGAAAATCTTAAACATCTTAGCGAATCCATATATGCAGCCCAATCACCCAGTCGTCTCTGAGAAAAAGCCAGGAGGAAGATCGTCATTTGAATTTCAAGGAAAGACGTATGAAGCAGGAGAACTGAACATGCTTTATCTTCCTTCGGTTAGAGAGTCCGGAGGTCTCCATCCTGGGACCATGTCATCGTCTTCTCGGGGCTGCTGTGAAGGAGAAGTGAGGGTACCACCCAGAGATGGAGTCCCCGGGATTTAGGGGGTGCGGTCTTCCCAGAGCCAGGATCTTACCAGGAAATCAGCAAGGTTCTGCCCCATAAATCACCTCATTTACACCTTACAACTGCTCCAGAGGTGGGAAGATAGCCCTCATTTTAGAGATGAAGCTACCATGACACAGAGAGATCAGGCAACGGGCACAGGGTCATACGACTACTGAGTGGCAGGGTCAGAGGACGTCCCTACACTCCAGGTGGACCACTGACATTTAAGAGAAGCCCCTTCCCCTCTCCAAGTCACAGTTGTCCCATATGTAAAATGAGAAGGCAGGGCCTGTGTGAACGCTAGATACCTTTTTTTTTTTTTTTTTAAAGACACCAATTGTACTTGAACATTTGTTACTTTCTTTTTTTAAAAAAAAATTAATTAATTAATTTATTTTTGGCTGTGTTGGGTCTTCGTTTCTGTGTGAGGGCTTTCTCTAGTTGTGGCAAGCAGGGGCCACTCTTCATCGCGGTGCGCGGGCCTCTCACTATCGCGGCCTCTCTTGTTGCAGAGCACAGGCTCCAGACGCGCAGGCTCAGTAGTTGTGGCTCACGGGCCGAGTTGCTCCACGGCATGTGGGATCTTCCCGGACCAGGGCTCGAACCCGTGTCCCCTGCATTGGCAGGCAGACTCTCAACCACTGCGCCACCAGGGAAACCCCGCTAGATACCTTTTATTAACATACCATAAAAGCACTCGTTTTTTTTGGGGGGGGGGGAGTGAAAACTGCATGCTTTATTCCCCGCAGTAGGCTAGGGAGGAGGGCAGCTGAGGGGGGCGGGACCACAGTTCCATTCTCCCCGATCCTTGCATTTGCTCGTCCACTGTTTCTAGCACTGGGTCCAGAGCTTGGGATCTAGAGATGACAGTCGTGAGGGGCTCACCATCTTCTAGAGCAAACAGACACATCGCAATAAAACTAATAAAAGTGGGAGATAAATGCTCTGATAGAGACGTATACGGGGAGCTGTGGGAACAGAGGAGACAGAGCAACTCACTGAGTGGCCCTGAGTAAGTCATTTAGATAATTTGGGGCCTCAGTGTCCTCATCTTTGAAATGGAATGGTAATAACTTGCACTGTGCTTCACAAAGTTGCAGGGAGTGAGGAAGCTAGTTTTTTCAGCTCCTGGTATCGTGTGAGGAACTCAGTGAGTACTTAACGGACCTGAGGAGGGCCATCGGGCTTTCTCCAAAGTTCCTGGATTCCTCTAGGCCATGTCAGCCTCAATCTTTCCCTATCCTTTCCCCAACAGTCCGGCCAGCAGGGAGTCTCTGTGAAGCCCTGTGCCCGCTGCAAAGTGTCCTCTGCCAGCCATTTTCCCTGATTGGCTCCTCCTAAGTTTTCCCACTAGATTTTGTGGGTGTATTTGACCTCTTCCCCCAGCAGTTAAAAGCTAAGAGTGGATAAAAGCTGGAGCTCTGGTGTCAGGCAGATATTGGCTCAAATCCAGCTTTGCTACTTAGTTAGAAGTTAAATCTGGGAAAAGTTGCTTAATCTCTCTGAGCCTCAGTTTCCTCATCTGTAAAGGAGAGATCATGAGAATCCTTCCTGGATGGGAGCTGCAGTGAGGAATGATGAGGGGGTGCAGGTAAAGCCCTGAGCAGGTGCCAGCATCCGTCGGTGCTAAGGAAGGGACCCCCCCCTGCTCCCTCGCCCCGTCCTCCCACTCTGCTCTTCCCCTGCCCTCTTCTCCCACTGCCCCCTCCTCTCCCTCTTCCCCTCCTTCTCCTCATGGTTACCATTAAGTGCAAGGCGAAGTGTGGCAGGTTTCTCACCCTGTACTCACCATGTTCAATTTTGCACATGCAAAGTGGGGTCCCCCCAGGACCACGTTCAGGGTCTGGAGCCCACATTTGTTCTCTCTCTCCAGAAGCCTGAAAAGAGTATGGCAAGGGCCCCGGAGGCACACTAAGGTGGAAGTTGAAATCCATACCGGCTGTGTGATCATAGACAAGTTACTTACCCTCTCTGAGCCTAAGCTTCCCCCGTGGTGAGAGGGGATAATGCCACCTTTCTCACAGGTTTGCTGTGAGGAGTAAATGAGATCATCTAAGTTGGGGGCTTGACACAGAACGGACATTCCCCTCTCCTCTCTGTCCAGAGGCTCGACGCCTGCTCCGTAGAACACAGGGGGTTGTAAATGCAGTTGGGCCTCCGTCTCTGTGGATTCCATAGCCTCAGAGTCAACCAACTGTGCATCAAAATATTCAGAAAAAAAAATCCAGAAATTTCCAAAATCAAACCTTGAATTTGCCGTGTGCTGGCAACTCTTTACATAGCATTTATGTTGTATTTACAACTATTTACATGACACTTATATTGTATTAGGTTTTATAAATAATCTAGAGATGATTTAAAGTATACGGGATGACGTGTGTAGGTTACATCCAAATACTACTCCCTTTTACGTAAAGGACTTGAGTAGCCGCAGAGTTTGGTATCTGTGGGGCGTCCCGGAACCAATCTCCCTTGGATACAGAGGGACAACTGTATCCCACCAAGCAGTACTGCCGTGTCCTGAAAGGTCTTCCTGCTTCCAGTGAGAATCTTCCTCCAAGGCCGCTGCGTCTCTGTGGCCCCTCAGATCATTTGTTCCACCCAGGAGGACCCCAGGGTCTGAGGAACTTGGCTTCTCAAGGATGATGTAGCTAAAAATAGCACCTGGTTTGCTGGTAGAGGTCGCCTACGGTGTAAGGCTGCGTCTTTGGACAACACCTTCCAGACAATTCCTTTTATTTTGTGGGAGCCTCACATCTGCTCTATGAGTTGGGTATTCGATAATAACAGAGATAAAATGATAATAATAATTAACAAATATTGAAACTTACCACGTGCCGGCCATGGCACTAAGCATGTCGCTATCTGAAAGGATGGAGAAAATGGACTCAGAGGGCTTTGCAACAGACTTCGGAGTAGATCTTATTAACTCCATTTTGCGGATGAAGACTCGGAGTCTTCCGAGATAAAGAAGGTTGCTGAGGGACTTCCAGAAGTCCAGCTGTTCACGTCAGGTGAGGCTGGAACTTGGTCCACGTCTGGCTTTCCTCCAGCCTCTGCTCTCTGGTAATGCCGCACCGTCTTTCTTAAGTCAAGGAGGGGAAGGGAGAGAGGACCCGTGCAGGGGTGGATTGAAATGTTTTACTCTCTGATCTAAGGCACACCTTATGATTTACTTATTATTTTGTCCTCCTGGATGAGGTCCTTGGATCCATGTTAGCAAGAACTCATCTTCCTGGGGCCAATGCCAACTCAGTCTACCACCTGCCGTGCCTTGTAGGTTTTCACCGGAATCCACGTCCTCCCTGAGATCCACATTTTCCTGTCATCCGTGTCCTTCATGTGACCCGTGTCCTCCACGTGACCTACATCCTCCCCAGTCCCAGACCAAGCTCTAGCTCTGCATGAAAGCCAGCCCCAGTCATGGCAGACGGGTGGTCACTCCTTCCCTAGACACAAGCCTTGTGGGCACTTGAGGCTGGATTCAACCCTGGTCACGTGAGAGACTGAATGAAGTCCAGCCCTGAGCAGGGAGCAGTGCTCCCGTGAGCTCGGCACAACTCCTTTCCTTGCCTTTCCTGCCCTGTTCCCCCGTCTCAAATCCCCTTCACACCTCCTCCTCCGGCCACGCCTTGCTCCATCCTCCAGGTCACTTCACACACCCCCTCTCCCTTGTCACCTCAAGTCTGATAAGGTGCCCTTTCTCAGTGCTGCTACACACATGGGCTTGTGCAACCCCTGGGATGGTGTCATGTGACTCTCCACCCTCAGACTGTGAGCTCTCTGAGGGCAAAGGCCTTAGTCATCCACGTGATCAGCCTAGTTTCTGAATAATAGCTGTGGCTAATCCAGCAGGACCAGCTAGGCTGCAGGAACAAATAAACCCTGAAATCTCAGTGTCTTAGCACAGCGCGGAATGTCCCGCTCTCATTAACGTTTGGTGCTAGACGTGCAGCTCTCCCTGCCGTGTGCCTTTCAGCATTGCCTGAGGGACCATGGCTCCTTGCCCGTGGCGGTGGCGTCAGGGACACACGGCTTCCTGCCTTCCAGGTGATCGCACGGGCTGGCATGGAGAACCAGACCAGGAGTGGTGCACATCACTTCCGCCCACTGTGGTCCAAACCCAGCCACGAGTCCCACCCCCGCTGCAAGGGATGCTGGGAAATATCCAGGAGCACGTGAGACCTTAAGGGGCAGGAAGGCCCTCTGATGCGGGCTTAGAGAGGTGGGCTTCAGCTCAGCTTCAGGGAGAACTTCCTAACAATCAGAGCGTTTGGGATGAAACGAGGAGGCTTCCTGACCCAAGAGTCTTAGGACTGGTTAGCTGACAGAAATAAACTTGCTTCCTTTCACCACTGCCAGAGACTTGCGTTCAGACAAAAATCAGCTTTTTGAAAACAAGGGGCTGGGCCCTGGAAACTCCGTTTAGCCCTGTCAGCCCTGGAGAAGCTCGGTGTTCCCAGCTTGCAGTGTCCTTTGTCCTCTGTGAGCTCCCGAAGCCTAGAGAGGTGACTTCTTTATACTTGGGAGCTGCTATTTATAACTTCCAAAGGACCCCTACTTCTTTGGTTCTGTACGGAGGCTCAGAAAAGCCAGTCCGCCCTCCCCCAGAAGCCTTCCCCCTCCACCAGGCCTCTCTCCCCCAAGAGCGATCCCGTAAATAAAGGATGAAAGGACCCGTAATTATTACCATTCGACAACACAGGGACTGTCAAAACCAGGAGTCCCACAAAAGCCTTTACATAAATCACAGCTGATACAATGGCTCTCGGCTGAGGGGAGAGAAGCTTACAGCCTCAGTGCTGCTGAAAGGAGGTTTGTGTTTGGGGGCGGGGTTACCAGAGTCAGCCGCCCCTGGGGAAGAGATGAGGGCCTGGTGTCTGAACAGAGGATTCGCCCATCATCCCGCTCAACCCGCTAGCCCGCCCGACGGCAGAGGCCACAGCACGAGAGTAAAAAGCTGAGGGCAGACTCCAGACGTGACAGCTCCACGGGGCTGGGTGGTCCAGATGCTTGAGACTGCGCAGGTCGCAGGTGCATTGCTGGCGGTTCACACTCTGGCTGGGCAGGACCGTCCACCCTGGAGGACACACTGGCCTGCGGCGGTGCGGCCAAGGGCAGTCTGTACCCTGCGTGTCAGGGGGACATCAGGGCTCCGGGGCCAGAGAGGGGGATGGGCGTGGCCGGGCTGCTCAGAGAAGGCGTCCCGGGAGGAAAGGTCGTTCTCTGATAGGCGGAGGGGAGAGTGGAACCCTCCAGGGTGCAGCGATGTGGCTGATCCTGGTCCCCACACCGCAAGGACCACATTTCTTGAGAATGTGCGCTCAGAGCTGGAAACCAGAGCGACCCCGTTAAGCAGGCAGTCTGTTCCTGAAGCACAGAGCTCTCTTCAGAGGGTGGCAATTCCAGAGAAGCAGGGCAATTGGTAGGACATGGCATATCTCTGGGCATACCAGTGGTTCCTTTTGAATGAGCCATTTAGTGGCACATTAAGAATTCAGTGTCATTTAACACAGGCTGGTGGCCCCTCTTATGCGCCATGCCCTGCACGACTCCTACTGCTTCTTCCTTTGAAGGTGAAGAAGACACTGTCCTTAAGATTTTGAGAGTCCAGGGCAGGGGGTAGATGCAGAACACGAGCCCTGACGCAGAGTGTCTCATGCGGACAGACATATGCCAAGAGGCAGCGTAACAGAGCCGGGGAGGCTGTGGCTCTAGAATTAAACGTCCTGGGTTTGAATCCTAGCCCTGCTGCTTGTGGGCTTGGTGATCTTGTGTGAGTCATTCAGCCTGGGCCTCAGTGACATCAGAATATGAATGGGAGTTATGAGAATAAAAAGAGAATCCGAATATGTCTGGTATCTTGTCACTGTCTGCGAGCATTAGGCGTATCTTAAATTGCTTAGATAGTGAGCCATGGCTTATAAATCATGTGAGCATCTGTGCTCCAATCTGGTCCTACCATGACGGGGGTTAATCAAATCTCCCCATTTAAAAGACTAGCAGACTGAGGCTTGAAGAGGAAAGAAAACCGATGTCCCCACGCTCACACAGCCAGCGTGACAGAGCTGGGCCCTGCCCCACGCTGAGGATCTTCTGAGGTGAAATGCTGCTGGGGGTTTTCGTGCTGGGGTGCTCTGAACGACCACAGAGTTCCCAGGGGATCCCTCAGGCAGCCTGGGAGCCTCACTCATGGAAGGCTGGGCCCTGAAGCGAATCAGAACTGACCCCTTCCCGGAGCTGGGCTTCTCCGCCCCGGGGGCTGCCCTGAGCCAGTGCAGGAATCCATACGTTTGAGCTGAGCCCTCCCTCGCCAGAGCTTGATGGGCCCTGGGGGCTGCAGAGGCTGTGTAGCTCAGGGTCCGCTCTCTGCTGTGCGGGGCTCCTTGTGGCACTTCTGGGGGAGGTGCAGTCCCCACCCAGCTCTCTGGAAGCCCGGATGGTCTCACCCTTTCTCACCCAGGGTGGCTACATGCCCACCAGAGTTCCCCACCGCATTCTACCTTGGTGGTGCCCTGGGGTTGTCCCCCAGAGGATCTTATGTGAAGGGTCCCCTTTAAATGTGTAAAGCCCGTGCCTTTACCAGCAAGCCACAGCCTGGCATTCAGAGTGAAAGAGCCAAGCAGGGTATATGGTGGATTCCCAAACAACACATCCCTACACCCCACTGAAAGATCTAGGCAGACAGGGACCCTGAAGAGGCGTGTGCATGCGTGTGCGTGTGCGTGTGTGTGTGTGCTTGTAGCACGCAGGACTGCAAATTCTGTGTGAGACCGGAGTTCATGGGGGAGGGGTAATGGAGACAGCTGGAGGCCACCAGGTGGACTTGAGAAACCACAGGAAGGAGGGAGAAAGGGTTTTTAGGTGCTGACGAGGGTCTAGAAACAAACCCTGGAAGTGGTCACCCCAGTTACGTCACAAGTGGTGTTCTAACCCTGCCTGCCAGGAGGAAGCCAGGCTGCGGTTCTGGGAGCTGAGTGGGTCCTGGGGGCTCTTGGCAGGAGGAAGACCCTCCGCAGAGGTTGTGTCCTGGGCAGGCCGCACAGGGTTTGTCAGATGGTAGTTGTGACTCATTAGTGGGTCCTCATGTCAATTTGGTAGGTCAGGATCTGCATTTCAAAATCCAGAATAGTGTCTAATAGAATAGAAAACAGAGTGCGTCGCACATTGTAAGGACCGTGTTATTGCAGTAAACTTCCATGAATCTAGACCTGTAGGGGGATCTGATACAACATTTATTTCTTAGGGTCTGATTAAGAAAATGTTTAAATCTCTGCTGTGCTGCTTCAGTCTCTGAAATAGGCTCCTCCCTGGCTCAGGCAGAACTAGGTTCAGAGGGCGACTCCTGGGCCCTGGGCAAGTGGCTTCCACATCTGTTCCATGAGGCCAACCCCATGTGCCTGAGAGGGCGGCGTGAGGGTCACACGAGATAAAGCCCTCGCAGCGTGATTGGCGCACGGCGGAGTCTCACTGGACGTTCGCTCCCTGGCCGCTTCCCCTACCAGACTGCGGGCGGGGAGGCGGGCGGCTCACGGTGGGGCAGGTCAGGCTCCGGTCCCTCCCTTCGCTCCACCAGCAACTCAGGCTGCCTCTGCTCCCACGGCGGCTTCTCTGGGATCCAGGCCAAGCTGCCAAGGACTCCGTTAGAGGACCCCGGACCCGCTGTGGTTAACATCCCCTCCATTTCCACAAGGGGACACAGCGGGCTGGGGTGCCTTCCATCCTTCCCCGCGCATCAGGCAGAGCCTGGGGCTGAGGCTTGTGCTGGTAGCAGTGGCGAGGGTGCGGTAGGGCACAGGACTGGAACAGGACATCTGTCCATCCGTCTGTCTGTGGAGCTGCATGGGTGCTGGGGCCACCCTCTGCTTGCCTGTTCTCTGCCCTTCACGCCACCTGACAGACACACAGAAAGCCAGCCTCGCCAGACCTGCCCCCTGAGTTGGGGGCACGGGGGAAGATGAGGGAATTAACTTCTGGCCTGCTGACAGCGGTGCAGCCTGCCAAAGCCGCCCGGGTAATTTGGTTCCTTTCCTCTGCTGACTTGGTACCAGCCACAAGAGCGGATTAAGCAGGGAAATGCTGCATGGGGAACTCTCCCCCTTGGCACTCGGATCCCATTGTCTCCTGAGAGTGGCAGCGGCTGGTGGTGCCAACGCGCACCGCTCCACTGGCACGTCCCCAAAACACCTCAGCTCCCCGTCCCTGAAAAGAGGGGTTTGTTAAAGACCTGCAGCTAAAAAGAAAGAAGGAGAGTCAGGAGAGGGCAAGGCCATGGAGTAAAAGTTACGCCGGGTCTGTTACTTAAAGGAGAGAGGCCTCCGATGCGAAGGCCGATGCCGGCAGGGGACGCTGGAGCTTCTCAAACTCCCCTGAGGATGATTTCAGTTCCTTCCACTCTCCTGGACCACCCACTGGGTGCCAGGCATTGGGCTTGGTGTTGGTTGGTGGCATGGGAGGAACAACCATGCGTGAAAGAGGCCTTCCCTACCTGCTCTCAAGAACAGACACTTAGACAAAATACTGGGATAATAATAACTAATATTCACTGAGTACTTACTACATGCCAGGCCCTGTTGTAATCTTGTTATTCACATGGACTCATTTAATCATCATGAGACTCCTTTAGAATCAGTATTATTGTTATGATTATATCTCCACCTTAAAGATGGGAACACATGAAGCATAGACAGCGGTGGGTCGTACATTGTTAACAACTGGTCTCTGGAAAACAAATAAAAATAACGAGCCCCGGGCTTCCCTGGTGGCGCAGTGGTTGAGAATCTGCCTGCCAATGCAGGGGACACGGGTTCGAGCCCTGGTCTGGGAAGATCCCACACGCCACGGAGCAACTGGGCCCGTGAGCCACAACTACTGAGCCTGCGCGTCTGGAGCCTGTGCTCCGCAACAACAGAGGCCGTGACAGTGAGAGGCCCGCGCACTGCGATGAAGAGTGGCCCCCACTCGCCGCAACTAGAGAAAGCCCTGGCACAGAAACGAAGACCCAACACAGACAAAAATAAATAAATTAATTAATTAATTAAAAAAAAAAAAAATAACGAGCCCCGATGTGGAGCATTTGCCAGTTTCCGTGGGGTCCGTATGCCCTCTGTGCTCAATTTCAAGCTACGTGTGTGACATCGTACTGACATCGTGTGTGACAACTGGACATGGAGTTGGGAGGGGATACACATAGTGGGCCTGTGAGCTGGCTCCCACACACCAGCGGACGTCAAGGAGCTTGTCCAAGCTCATGCGGTGAGTGACAGAGTCAAGACGTGTGCCCCGGTCACCTGGTTCCTGGGCCTCCTCTCTCAATCCCTGGGCAACCCAACCTGTGATGTCTTAGAGAAGGGACCCAATGGGGCAGGAGTTGTTCTGACGGCTAGATGGGACGAGGTGCGTGATGAGCCCTGGCCACTCTCAGTTCCTCCCTTACCAGCCGGCCTCCCATTCTTCCTCCTGCCTCATTCTCCTCCCCTACAAGAAACTGGCCGCAGTCACTCCTGGTTCAAGAAGACTGGGGTATATATACCACAACAAATTTCCTCATGCAGAACATAAAATTGGAGACACCTTTGTTATCCTAGTCAAAAAATTTTATAACCACTAATGAGGTCTTTAAATTCTCTCTTTGTACATCATTTTCAGCTCATTATCCCAGCACGCTTGTGAAAAATACAATTAAGATTTGTCAACACAAGAGTAAAAAACAAATGTCTCCTACTGCCCGTTTCCCCCTTTGGTATATCCTGCATGCTGGCTGATTTGCCTTCTCGAATCGAGTTATCATCTGGACCGTCCTCTGCTAGAAATCTTCAGTAGATCTCATTACCTACAGATCGACTCTGGGCTTTTTAGTATGGCATTCAAGATCTGCCAAATCTTAGGCATGCATCCTTCCATCCATCATCCATCCATCCACCCATCTATCCATCCATCCATCATACATCCATTCATCCACCCATCCGTCCATCCATCCATCCATCCATCCATCATCCATCCATTCATCCATCCATCCATCCACCCATCCTTCCATGCATTTGTTCAATATGTACTCAGTAAATATTGAGTGCCTAGTCCATGTCAAGCAGGCACTCTACCAAGTGAAATATGACCATCCCAAATTCGTCTTCTACTAGTATCTATTCATTCATTCATATAATCAGTCAGTCAGCATTGAGCATTTATTATATGCTAGGTTCTGGGGACACAAAGATATATAAGACACAGACTCTGCTTTTGAGCACTGTACATCAGAGGCAAATCTGATTCTTTGTTATTGCCAACATATTTTCCTACCTCTATGCTTTTGTGCACATTATTTTTTCTGCCTGGAAAGCCCTCTCTACATTTCTGAACATCCAGCTTTTATTCCTTGTTCAAGGCCACACTGATGCCTCCTTCTTGAAGCCGTCCCTGATCCCCTGTCCGACTCTGCCATGCTGGAATTGATCGGGGGCTTTCCCTGAACTCCCACTGGAATCCTTTGTCCTCTCTTATGACCTTATTCTTCCTGTCTTAGTTTAAAGCCATTCGTATCCACATCCATTTTCTGTTGCTAGAACCAACCTCCTGGAGCTCTGAGACTCCATGATTCACACTTATGTTTCCTTGGAGAGCAGGTGAGCAGAGAGTGCCTGTTGGAGGAATGGTGAAGGAAAGAATCTATAAAGGTGAGAAAATGCTGTCTATCTTTTTACTAAGTCACTATTTTTGGCATAAGGGTATAGCTAAGGCCCTTCCAAGTAGAAAACTACACTTGGGCCATTTGGGCCCCTTATAAATTGCATAAAGTGTCTTCTATTCCTCTCTTGATTTTATTTTTACAGGTAGCTTTATTAAAATAACAATCGCTCCTGGGAGCAAATTATTAAATTAGAACTTGAAAGGACCTGAAAGATCCTTTAGTTTTAACCCCTAATGTAGGTCTGAAAAAATCAGACCTAGAGAGACAAAATAACTTAGATTACCTCGTGGGTGATCACAGTTAATTCTACAACACACCATAAGAATTGTTTATAAAGTTTTCTTCATCATTCATTCAACTACTGTGCAAGTTGAATATGTGTCAGGCAAAAAGATGATTTTAAACCATTAAAGGAAAGGAAAAATGTGTGGATTGGTAGTCTAATTCTTGAGAAATATTTTCATTAAGAGCAAGAATGAAAGCAAAAAATAGCTCATATAAGGTAAATTTCAGTTACCTGGAAAGTTTACCTTTACAAAATGCCCCATTTTATGACATGGCCATATAAAGTGATGACCATATTTTCTTTTAAAAATATTTAAAAATTATTTTAATTTTTTAAATTCACATATAGTTGATTTACAATGTTGTGTTAGTTTCTGCTGTACAGCAAAGTGATTCAGTTATACATACGTATACATTCTTTTTTTATATTCTTTTCCATTACGCTTTGTCACAGGATATTGAATAGATCTCGCTGTGCTATACAGTAGGACCTTGCTGTTTATCCATTCTATACATAATAGTTTGCATCTGCTAATCCCAAACTCCCAAAACATCCCTCCCCCTCCTTTCTCCCCACAAGTCTGTCTTCTATGTCTGCGAGTCTGTTTCTGTTTTGTAGATAAGTTCATTTGTGATGACCATATTTTCTTGTTTGCAGGGGACAGTCCAAGTTTACTCCTCTTGTCCCAGCAAAGTTATTAATGGTGCTTCCTTTCTCAGTGGTGTTCTGGTTTGGACAATAAATGATCCAGTCATCCTATGCATATAGCTGAGTTGTTTTTGTTCAACTTGTACCTCTGCTACTACAAAAGCCCTTTTTAATTAATACCAGGTTCTAAACAATGTGTCACTGACCCATTGGAGTGGAACCATGGATATTTCAAGACTGCTGTGAGAGAGCCCTCAAGAAACCATCACAAGTGCAGGAATGATGCCCTCTTTTCTCTCGGTGTCTCTCTACTGGGAAGATTTTCTATTCACAAATCCAACGGCACATCCTTTCAACTTTCAGGAAAATGAAAGGAACCTGTAGGAGCAGGTTGATCTGTCTTGCCAAAAATAGAAGCTCCAAGCAGTCTTGGGAGTGGGGAGGTAGAGGATGTTGCTGGGATGTCATAGGTCAAATGCAAGTCCCTCCAGGCATTTTTACATAAAACTCCATATCCAATCTTCCTACATGAACTTGTCATTAGGTAAATTGCTCTAAAATATTAAGTGAACCATAACATTGTCCACTGGGGGACTGCTAAACTTTCAAAGCACACGCTTTGCCAATTTTGGATACTCAAATGGTTTGAACTCTCTTTTGCTGTCCAACTCCCACCCTTTGGGGTTGATGGAAATAAAAACGACTTGAAGGGTGGCCTGTGCAGGTAAGTCACCTCAGGGCTCTTGAGAATGTTAGTCAGAGGCCCTGAAGACATCATCGCATCCATTCTTGATAGCATCTTTGTAGAAAGATTGGTAGTGTGGATCGTGGACAAGGTGTCCTGGAGTGCTGGAGACGTATTAGGACCCAATCTCCATCCCTGTCTCGCTCCGTGGCACTTGTTTCTGACCTGGGCTTCCACCTCTAGTCTGTGTCCTGACACTCCACCCTTTTCACTGCAGCCTGGGAGGTCTTTCTGCAACAGAGCGCAGACAGGTCAGAACCCTGCTTCCAACAGCCTGACGTCTCACTGCCTGCGGAAATCATCTCTAAGTACAATAGCACCAAGCCCTCATACAAACTGACCGCTGTGTTTCTTTCTTGCTTCACTTTCAAGGATAAGATTTCTTCTATTTGTACTTTCAAGTTAAAGTAGAAGCAAAGACAGGCATCAGAATCTAGTGCCTCGACTCTTGCCACCATCACCAGAGAGCATTATCAGGCACTTGTAAAGAAACACTTTGGGCTGCAGAGCAAATGGATTGAAGAAAAACCCTTGGAACCAACTTTTCTGTAAGCGGAGGAACTTCTTCTTCTCCAGCTTTCCCATCTGTCCACCCATCTATCCATTCATCCAGCCATCCAGCCATCCAGCCATCCATTTACACATTCTTTCCACCGTTAATTGCTTGCTTGCTCTGTGCCAGACCCTTGGGCTCTGTGGTAGGAATACTGTGGTGAATAACACAGCCCCTGGCTTTGTGGAACTTAGAGTCTGGTAAGAAACGTCTCTTATTCCCTCAACATGCTGCCCATTGCCTATGACCAGGCAGTGTCCTCCACCTACAATGGCATTCTTCCTGTTCTCTATCTAGAAAATACTTCATCAGTCTTAAGACCTGGCTGAAGCACTTCTTTCTGAAGCCATCTACATCTCCCAGGAGCAAGGATATGCAGGCATACAGACCCGCAAGAGATCTCGCGGAGACAGACAGATGCACAAACATCTTTTCTCCCCTTCACTGCCCACGGGACCTTGAACAAATCACTCAATCTCTCTAGGCCTCGGTTTCCAAAACTATAAAATGAGAATAATAAAAATTGCTCATTTCATCTCACAGAGTAGTTTGAGGTTCAAATAAATGTTTAAATGCCTTACTACCTCTGACGTTCTGTTGATGCATCCATTCGCTGACTAAGAACCTGCTCTGGGAGCCAGACCCTGTGTTCATGCCGGGGATCCAGATTTAATTCGACCTTTCCCACGGCAAGCGCAGAGTGGGTAACAGTCATGGAATTATTATCACACATGTGAGGCGTATGATGGGAGAACCAGCACAAGGTGCCATGGGAACTGGGGGACAGTGGGTTCAAACGTGAAAATCACATGATTTAAAGTAACTAGAGCAGGGATTACCATATACACACTACTATATGTAAAATAGATAACCAACAAGGACCTGCTGTGTAGCACAGGGAACTCTACTCAACATGGTAATAGCCTATGATAAGGGAAAAGAATCTGAAAAGAATCTGAAAAAGAATATATCTGTATCTATATCTGTACATATATATCTGTGCTGTATACCTGAAACTAACATGACATTGTAGATCAACTATACTTCAGTAAAATAAAATAAAGTAACTAGAGCCAACGCTCCTGTCACACTATGCACTCTGCATTCTTCTAGGAGCTTTAAAGGCATTACTCAATTTAACTCTCACATTTAGTATCCCACTTTGCAGTAGATGCCTTTATTATTCCCATTACACAGATGGGGAAAACTTGAGCCCAAGTTGACAGAGTTAATGAATGGTGGAAGTAGGATTTAAACCTCTCATGCCCTTTATAAACAAGGGCCACTTGTGGAAGCGAGAGGGCATCGCGTGGGACTGGCAGCGAGTGAGGGGCTTGGTGTGACCAGAGCAGAGGAAGATGAAGGGAGGGGAGAGGTCCAGTCCCGGAGGTGAGGGCGTGCAGGCTGCGGAGGAGTCTGCAGCCCCCAGGGAACCATGTGGGACGAGGACGGGCCTTCTAGGAACTTGGATCTTGCCTCCTTTCTTGTGGGGGACACAGCCATGCTCTTGGAAACTGGCCTTGAACGAGGCTGGCTTCAAACAATTGTCAGTGACCAGACCATATTTTGGTTTGGAGAGTCATAACAGTCCCTGACGAGGCTTATGTGTTCGGACCCCACACATCTGAAGAGTGTGTGGAAAGAAAGCAGCCATTCTTCTAGATGTTTCCTTATCTACTGGACTCTTGCAAATATCACAAAAAGTTGCTAAGTGACATCTTTGCTTTTTCTTTTTGTTTAGATGACCCTAAAAATTTGAGTATTTGGCTTCATTCAGTCAACAATCGATTCAATTTGCCCTGAGCTGCTCTTGGCAGAGACTCCAAGCTGGATTAAATCAATGATCTCTTTTCTTGTCTCTCAAATTGGATTGCTTTGGGGAATTTTTCTTTGAAAAGCTTTTATTGACTTTTTTCTCCAAGAAGAAGTGACACGTTGGATTCTAAATGAAATCCCCTTCTGGAAGAGCTGTGAGGTCCTCACGGTGAGTCCTCAACAGCCAAAATCTTGAAGTTGAAAGAGTTTCCAGAAGCCATCCAGCCCAGTGGCTCTCAGACCTGATCCATCACCAGAATCAGGTGGGAAGTTCAGAGATGGACGGAACAATGGGCAAGCAGCAGCTGCAGAACCAATGGGTCAGAGTCTCTGAAGGAGGCCCTGAGGCTCTATTTATAAAGAACATCCTCAGTTGTTACTGTAGCGGCTTGTCTGGGGACCTCTGGAGCTTCTGGTCTACCCGACAGAACAGCCACCAATCGCTGTGTCATTTCGGCTCTGCACACAACTAAGGAAGCACGTGGGGGCTGAAATCCAGCCCGAGCTCTAGAAGAAGGATACCTTTCTCTTTGGATGACCGTCAGCTGGCGAGGGGTGCCTGCAGGCCTGCGTCCACGCAGAGGGAGCTCCTTTTCCTAATGTGCATGAAAGCTCCCTGTAGGCTAGTGGGGGCATTGTTAACTGACCCATGATACCGCAGTTATGTTAAGGACCCTTGTAATTGATGGTCACATCAGACTGCTCCAGGGGTAGCCCCTTCCTCCGTGGGCACCCTGGGGCCATTATTTCTGCCCCTTCCTCCACCTCCCTTTTACCTGCAACCGTGAACCCTGTTCTGGACACCTAGCGTCCCACAGAATACATCCAGTCCCTCTTTCCCAAGGGAGACCCTTAAGGATTTGAAAATAGTCAACATTTTCCCTCTGGTCTCGGTTTCTTGGTTAAAATCACCCCACACCTTTCAACTATGTCTTGAATAACCTGGCTTTGTTTTCTCTTGTCTCATTACTGGTATCCTCCACATGGAAGCACACTTCATTCACTCATTCATTCATCCATCCATTCATCAGTGCATACAGATGCCAGTATCCAATGGTCATTCAACAAATATTCATTAAGTGCCTACTACAGGTCCACTTCTTCTCCAGCCTTTGGGGGATGTAGAGGTAAGCAAAATAGGACATCTCTTATCTCATGGGCCTTAAAAAGTCTAGTGGTAAGGAAGACAAGTAATAGACAAGCAAACCAATGTGTAAGAATAATAATTTCAGACCATTTTGGGGCATCAGGCACCGTGCAAGCTATCAAGGGGTTCGGAGACAAAAGAGATAACGTTCTGCCAGTTTTTTACAGTCTAGTGGGAGATTCATTCAATCCCAGAGTTCCCATCTGGGAAGGTCAAGGCTGAAATTGAGGCTTGGAGGAGGCTGGGAGGTCACGGGGTGGCAAAGGCCTAGGGAAGAGGAGGAGGGGCCCCCCCTCGGGGATCAGGCCTCCTCAGTTACCCAGTGAGGACAGATTTTTCCTCTTTATCTTAAATACCTCTGGTTCACTATTTTGTTTGTAAGGTCATATTGGATAGATTTGATTTTAGGGTCTGTGTTTTTTTAGGGGTGGATGGAGTTTTCTATGAGGAAAAAAAAACCCCAAACATGTTGCAATTCGCATTTAAGTCTGGTGGGTCTCGGAGCCAAAATAGTTTGTGCACTAACTACTAAGTTACACAGAGATGCAGGCTACTGGGCTCCTTCAATCTGCTCGGCTTGGCAGGGCCAGCTCTTGGTAACAATGACTTCCTATATACCATCCATAGTATAAAAACTGTAGCCTGTGTTTTGTCTTGCTCTGTGCCCTCTGGGGCCAATTCCAGTGCCAAGCTCCCTTTGAAGTCTCCGTGCCTGGATCAGCTTCACAGGCTCTGAAGTCAGATGAGAAATGGGCCCATTATTAATGGGGGCAAAGCATTTGCACCCTCTTCATACGGTGTGGGTGGCATTGCTCTTCCATGAGATACCCTGGGGCAGGGCGTCAGAGTGCTTGGGGCTCTAGCGCCGGGCTTGGCACTGGTTTCTTTTGGGACCGATTGGCACTGAGTGTCACTGGACAGGGAATGCGTTCCCTGTGTTTAGCTGCTGAGCAATGAGTAGTTACTATGGACAGAAGATCAGCTTTGGGGATCGTACATTAGGGGAGCAGATTCATTGATTGTTTATTTGATTCAAATTCATTCAAACATTGACTCAGCATCCACTCTGTTCCAGATTCTCTGTCCCTCCTCTTCTCAGGGAACAAAGATCAATAAGATGCTAGTGGAGAAGATGGCGTGCAAGCCAATCAGTACAAAGCAGAATTATGGGCACCGTGGAAGAATCTGGGGAGGTGAGGGTGAGGCACAATGGAGAAAGCATCAATGCTCCCTGGCTGGAGGTGGTTAGAAAAGGTTTCCTGGAGGAAGTGGTGTTTGAACTGCATTCTCAAAGTCGACATCAGAAGCAAACCAGTGGTAGAGGAACGGGTGTGTTGCATTATGATCAGACACATGCTACTCTGTTCACAAAGCCTTCACCAGGCTTCCTGGGTGACTTGATTCTGAACACCAGGAATGTGTTAATGACACTGTTCTCTTTAGTACGATGTCACAGAGAGGGGAGAGTGCCTGAGTTAGAGACCAGTCCTCCCTTCCCCTATCAGGGCTTTGGGTGACTCACCTTCAAATGAGAGCTGTCATCGTGGACGATGTCAGCAGTATTTTGTCATTTGATGAGAAGAGTGACATGGTTGATTGGGATGAAGGGCTGTGCTTCCTTCTACGCCTCCTCTTGGCCTCCGAGGGTGGCCCCTCAAAGGAAAGCTGGGCTTTCCGAACACATCTTATCACCTGTGATCAAATGAAGGGGTCTAGAGACCCCTTCTCAGCTTGGGGTCTCAGCTCCAAGCTGTCATTTCACAGCTGTGTGACCTTGGACAGGTCACTGCCTTTCCTCTTCCCTCATTTCCCCATCTGTATGAGGACTGCGTGGGACAAGATGATCTGCGGGCTCTATCCCTCCTGGCTTTACTGTCTAAGATGGAAAGATCCCACCGCACCGGCCATGTAGGCAGTTGGTTTTCAGGAAAGAAAAAGCATAGTATTTACCTAGCATTTCCTATGTACCAGGCAAGGCGCTAAAGGCTTTCCATCCATGACTTCGTCCAGCCAGCACAGACATCTCTTAGGTAGTTGTTATCATTTTCATTGTCTTAGAGATAAGAAAACAAGTCCAAAGAGATTAAAGAACGGGCAGAATTGTCGGCAGTGGTGTGGGAAGCAGGAGAGCTGGGGTGAGTTCTCTGCCTCTCATCCGGGACTAGTTCTGTCATTCTGGTCTTTGATATCACTGACGGTCTGGCTCCCTTTTTCGGGTTATCTGTTCAGCACAATGAGCTTCCCTGCTGGCGGAGCCCTGGGTATAGCTCCAGGGAGCTCTGCTGTCCGCGGTACCTGCCGGTCCAGAGCCAGCCTGGTTGCACAGTCAGGCCACCCACCCTGGGAGATGCCCTGGCCCCAAGTGAAGGCTGCCTCTTGCAGGAGTTGCCCACTGGACAGACAGAAGAGGCTGTGAAGTTCCCACGGGGAGTCCTGGGCTCTGAGCCAGAGAAGCCTCCAGATCCTCACATCGGGGAGTGGGGGTGTCTTGTGTCGGGGAAACAGAGACCGTGGGTCCAGTCAGAACCACCCTTGCAGTTAGGTTTTGGAGCAGTAAATGTGATCTAGACATCCAAAGGGAGGAGATAGAGCTTAAGTAAGAAAAAGCATAAAAGGAGCGTATATGTAGATAAACAAAAGGATTTACTGTATAGCATAAGGAACTATATTCAGTATCTTGTAATAAACTGTAATGGAATAGAATCGAAAAAGGCGTAGAGATATATACATATATACGTATAACCGAATCACTTTGCTGTGCACCTGAAATTAACACAGTATTGTAAATCAACTATACTTCAAAAAAAAAAGACAAAAACGTTAAAAAAAAAAAAGCGTGTGTGTCCTCTGGGTGTCTTCACATAGTAGCAGAGCGTGTCCATATGGGCACAGAGCACACACATGTGACCAGGTGCTGTGGCCTCTTATGTACATGCCCATGTGGAGGAAATCATGGATGTCTGCACATGTGCTTGTCTTTCCAGGGGAGTGTTCGTATAAGACAGATGTACATTTTCTCGGCAGTATGGGTTTGTGTGTAATGTGTGTGTCCTGAGAAAATCCATCTTCAAAACCTAAGTACGGAAACAAGTCCCTCATGAAATCGTGCATTATTTGGGAACAGGCGTCCGGTCTATATTTATTCCTAGAATCTTCTTCAGCACCCAGGTAATAAATAGCTCTTATTTTGGCTGTCACCGTAGGCACAGGATAATCTAGGCTGTCTAGAACAGGCTGTCCATTTTGGCGGTGAGGAAGGCCCTCAGTTCCAACAGAGCAAGCCCAGACGTGGACGAGGAGTGTTTCCACCCCGCACAGAGCCAGCTCAGAGCCAGCAGTGGAGTAGGTGCTCTCAGAGTCCTGGGACAGGGCCGGGCAGGCTCGGCGCTGCAGGATCACTGGTGACGGATCTCGGTGGGCCTGGTGGGAGAGGACACAGAGGAGGTGGAGCAACCTCGGGGTTCCGGTCCAGAAAAATCTGTGTCCAGCCCCAACGGTGACTCACAGGGCCTCATCTTCCTCCCCATGGACCAGACTTGCTGGAACGGACTGCCTTCTCCCCGCCAGACTGAGGGTTAATGAGATCATGTCTCCTCCCGGCTTTGAGCTCTTTTGGGAAAGTTGCTGTAACAACAGAGGGTGTTATTACCACCGGGGACACCAGAGGTCATTGGGACGGGGAGGTGAGAGCTCCAGTCTCCAGGGCCTTGGGATATCCACCTGCTTTCATGTTCTCCCTCTACTCCAGGCCTCCCAGGGCCTTGAGTGAGTAGGAGGGGCCTGAGGTCGAGCTGGAGGGGCTGGGTCAGGCCAGTCCGAGGGCAACTCTGGGCTGTCTGTCTGTCTGCGGGGTGGCCCTGCATCCCTGGGGCTCTAAGATTTGGAGGCCCTGTTTCTTCTGACTGTTGGTAACGCTTTCTTCTTTAGGGAGCCCTCCCTGCAAGGCGGCTGTGAGGAAGTGTCAGCTGACGCCTTCCTCGCGTCGCTTTGGAGCCTATGACGACGGGAGGGAAACGCGTGCTAGGCAACTACTGTGCTGGAGACAGCCTGGGCCCCTAACATGCCCGATCTGATCTGATGAGGATGCCACGCTATCAGGTGGGAGCTATGGCCTCTATGTTCTGGATGTGAACCGCGGCCTGAGCTGGGAACCAGCTGCCCACAGGCCACAGTTCAATTAGGCAAATCGAGCGTCACATCCAGCCCCCTCTGCGCGTGGTGCTGCCCTTCTGGCCCTGCTCCCCCGCCCCCCATGTCCGTGTTCCTGCCCATCTCCTTCACTCTCTTCTCCTTCCGCCTTCCCGAACCTTCTGTGGCCTACTGGTCATCGCAACCAAATTCACCCCTTCTTTCCTCACCGCTTTCCCAGCCGGAGGGGTCCCAGAAACAAGGCAACAAACTCCCTCAACTCGACAGTGTCACGTGCGCCAGAGACGCTATCCGTCCCTTTCCTCTCAGTCTCCCCCAGCCTGCAGTGCCTGGCTTCTGAGACGTGCCAGCATCTTCAGGGCAGAAAAAGGTGTTTCTTTTTAAATTTTCTGTGTTTCTAATTGTTACGGTGAAGACACTGAATCTGTTCACTCTCTGACACTTCCCCACCGGGGATGGAAAAGTCAGAAGGAAAACTGCTCGTCCTCAGGTGTATCCCAGAGCCTGTGGGAGGAGGGCACGGGGTGATGGACAATAGACCTTGCTGGGCTCTTACGGCAGGCCAGGCTCTGTTCTTGCCGAGCGGGCCTTACACCGTGTGATTCTTACAATACCCGCAGCGGGTGAGGACGCTTGTTACCATCACTCCGGCACCCCACTCTCCTGCTTGCTGAGGAAACGTGATCCTCGCGATGGCTGCCACGTAGACACACAGGAGCACAGAGATGGGAGACACTGAACGGGCTGAAGGGGCTGGGGGAAGTTTGCAGAAGGTGGCAGTGAGCTGGGTCTGGAAGCCGGAGAAGCTTGGGAAGGGCTCCGTGGGGGGCAGCAGGGAGCTGCGAGTGGGTCAGCGTCTGGCACCCCCGAGGCTGGGCCCGCTGGGCGCCAAGGTACCAGGGCTAGGTCAGCAGAGCCCCACCTGCCTGCCTGGGGATTTGTACCTTGCCCGTCAGGAAGGAGATGTTGGGCAAGTACAGTTGGTTATCCTTATTTGCGGTAACTATGTTCTGTAAAGTCACCGCAAACATGGGATTAGGGCATACGGGACCATCGTTCCCAGGGGGAACACAGGAATGGGTTCCTTTGAGCCTCTGGTCACAAGATGTTCACCAACCAATCAATACAAAACCTTGTTTTTTGTATGTTTCTGTTTAAAGACATCTTGTTTAATAGATACCATTGATTCATTAACCTGGAACTCACAGCCACCGGTGCTGTAACTCACACCTGAAGGAAGCTCTTCTAACACAGGTATTTTCTCTGTAAGACACATCATAGCGTTCCTGCGCTTAGGAACACTAGACAGCACTCAGCATTAAGGTGGAGGGCCGTTTTAAACAGCGCCTTCACCAACAAAAAGCACAAAAACATGAAAAACATGCCACTAAACAGACCGCAGAAAGGACCCTTGTTGACAGCATGAGAACGTGGAGTCGGGTGAACCAAATGTTTCATTTCGCTGCTCTGTGCATGTCCACAGGTGACCGTGAAAGTGCCGTGAGTATAGATTTATCGAGTAAGTGAGTTCGCATTCATGGAATCCGTGAGTAATGAGGATCCACTATAGTCAGCTGGGTTTCAGGAATTCTCTCACAGGAACGCAGAGGCTGCTTCACAGTGGTCCTGGTCCGCCTAACCTCCAGAGGTACTGGGAGTGACAGTCTGTGATATCCTGCCCCTGGAAGCCCCCCATGTGCCTGCAGAAGCTGCCCCAAATCCATGGATGGGATTTTCATGCTGGTTTCCATCCAAAGCAGCTTGCCCTGTGCTCCGTGTTTAGATTTTCTCAGCAGCCATAAGAGGCGGCCTGGGAAAGGGTTACCCTCACTAGAAGGAATGGAAACTGAGGCTCAGGGGGAAGTGAGTGGCCACAGAGGCCACACTCCTGAGAGCGATGTCCTGCTTCTTTCCAACTCATCTCCATGTCTCAAATATTTAGTCAAAGTGATGCCTTAAATGTGAAATTGTTTCCACTTGCATAGAAAGGGGGGTTCAGCAAAAATGAACTTGCAGAAAAGAAAAAAAAATAGGGGCCACAGCTCTGTGTTCTAAACTCTGATTAGCTGGGGCTGTGTGTTCCCTACATGAACAGACTAAAGCATGAGCATCTATATTATTGTTCTTGGGGAGAGAATTTATTTGTGTCCCATAAATATCCCAGCATCAGAGCTGTGGTTACCACTAACTGCTGCTGTTTTAAATAAACTTTGGGTCAGTAGACTATCACGAACACTGAATATAACTGCTCCTACATTTCTTTGTAGACCTGCTTCTTGATGTCCTTAAATTTTTGGAAATATTTCAAGGAATCCCTGACCTCAGCTTCTTGTACTTAAGCACAGGAGAATAAGTGATATTTTGCCTGACTCTTATTCAATTTATAGCCAACGATTTATGGGCGGGGTTGTGCGGGGACAGGTGGAGTAATTGTGCTTGCAGCCTCATTTTTCTTTCTGGGCAGGAAGGCTGTGGGATTCTGGGTCACCTTTCACCCCAAATACGGGCTCCCCAACTCTCTGGCCTTGTTCCCTCTTCTACAAAAGGGGGTGGTGGGGGGGGGGTGAAACACCACCCTGTCTTCCTTCCAGCACTGTCTTGAGGGTTACAGAATTGAACCAGATACGTGAGAGCATCCTGTAGGATGCAAAGTCCTGCACTGTTTTGTCTGTTAAACAAAAGTCTAGTTCCTAGGTCTAGCAAAAGCAAGGTTATCTTTTTGGAAAATGACAAAAGGAACAACATCATAGCTTAGCAAAAGCAGGTTCTGTTCTCTGATTAACAAATAAAATTGCAAACACTAATAGATGGGTTAGTTTATCAAGTGTTATCTGGACTTTATTTTTAAATTGTGGTCAGTGTGATGCAGGGATGTACAAATGTGTGGTAGATAGGGCTTTATACATAAATACACACACACTGTGCCTATACGTGAACTCATCGATGTGTGTTCTTTTTTGTATATTAAGAACAACCAATATGGAATATATACATATTAAAAAATGGCGCTTATTTTTAGGCGTGTGTAAGTTCTCGATCTAAACTTTCAACTAGGTAGGCAGCCCCTGTGAACACACATGGAGTTTTAAGACAAATGTTCCTCCACATGTATGGCTTTGCGTGCTCCAAAGAAAAGGCCCATTGTCTCAAGGAGGCATAGCGGGGAGCCCAAAGGCAGGAAGGTCTTGCCCCAGCTTTTCCAAGGACTCGAACTCTGACCTTATGTAAGGTACTTAATTTCTCTGCCCCAAATTCCTCCCTCCGGACTTGTCCCATTGACAGAAGTGTCCATTCATCCAGATGCTTTCACCCTCTCCCAGGCCACGCAATCACGCCCAGTATTCGTCCCACACAACCCACGTACATCCTTTAAAGATGCCTGTTATCTTCAGACCTTCGGGGCGGAGAAGTTGGAAGGACATACATCAGACCAGGAGAAAACACGCTCCCGCCTGTTTTCAATAACTCAGGGAGGAGGCTTAGTGCCGAAATGGAGGCATTTCTTCCAGCATCCTCTGCTCCAGAATGGTCCCTTTTACGAACCTGGCTAAGAAAACACGGGCAGAGGACTCTGGGAGCTTCATGCCCTCCTGGCCCTGCCATTTATCCAATTGACACTGATCAGACCCACATTGGCAAATGAAAGCCTCCTCTTTCCTTCTGTTTGTATGAGTTACTCACAGGGGCAATTTGAACGGATTGGATTTCCCCTTGGAAATGCTGGTATTTCCATGATTTGAAAAGTCTGGCTCAATTAGAATAATCTTCAGGCACTTCCTCTCCTTTTATGCAGGTAAATCATGGATAATTTAAAAGCAAAAGAACCTTTTGGACCATTGGGCCTGCCTCTTTCATCTCCTCGCCCTGGTAATTGCCCTTCCATTGTGAGACCTCCGTGGTTAGTTGGGAGCCTGATTAAGAGGTGAAGGGTTGGGCCTCGGTGAAGGGAGGGTCGAGGGCCACCACACGTGGCCTCTCCTTCAAAGACACTTCCTCTGCAGCAGGTATGTTAAATACCAAACCTGAGTCGGGTTACGCTTTCAATTGATGCCATATGATCCCAAGTGCCCAGACAAAGGCAGGCCATGATTAGAAAGTTCAAGACTGAATGCTTCTGGGGGCAGGGGGTAATCAAGTGCCTGGAGATGGGGAGGGAGACGGCCAGGCGAGCTGACAGTGGTATGTGGCACCCCCCCAAAATATGTTTGGAACAAGAGAAAATTGTTCTGTTACCTCGGCTGCCCACGTTTCCATCTGGCGCGCGATGAAAGCTTACGTTGCCCCACTTTCTGCAGCGCTGTGGGGATTGGCTGTACCACACGGGGGAAGAGATGTTTTGACTTCCAGCTTTAATTAGGCATGTTTGCATATTCTCTGCCCCATCCACCTTGGAGGGGGGGATGCCTTGTTGGGATGGGTGGGGCTGTGGAGGGAGGTGGGATTCCAGCTGTGTCCAGCTGCAAGAGTGCTCAGAGCAGCTAGGCTAGCCTGCTCATTTTTCTGGATGGAGAAACTGAGGCCCAGGGTCACTCAGTCGGCGGTATCCCAGCGGTGCTAGAACTTGGGGTCTTGGCCAGCCCTCCTCAGCACCCCGGCTGTGGGCTGTTGCGAGGTGGAGGCGAGGTCATCTGTCTTCAGCCGTAACTCCATCCTGTGGCCCTGCGCTGGCCTGCTCAGGCCTCACCAGCCCACAGCCACACCCAGAGGCCGCATCTGAGACTCACTGCCGAGCTGGGGGGTCCCCGAGGAGCAGGCAAGAGTCAGTGCGACAGGCCACGTGTTCTCAGTGCAGCCACGAGGGACAGCCTGGGGCAGAGACGGGAGCAGGGGATGGGGTCGGGAGCTCCTGTGCTCAAGTTCCAGCTCTGCTGTGCCCTTGTTCAGATCCACTTTGGAGAAGTTTCTCTTTCCCACTCGGATCTCCTTTTTGTCCCTCTGTAACATTGTGGAGGCGGAGCTGGTGATCGTGAGGGATTGCCACAAACGCTCAAATTCAGGGTCACCTTTGGGTCTGTGCGACTGAACGTTCGGCTTTAGCAAGAGCTTTCAATGGTGCCTCCTCATCAAAAGCCTGCAGGACATCAAGGAGCCTCTCTGGGAAGCACAGCACAGACACGCCGGAGACGAGGATGCTGGGAGTAAGTGGGGAGCGACAGGCAGAGAGAACAGCCACCACCAGCCTGGACCAGACCTAAGGGTCTCCCAGGACTGCCCCTCGGTGGCTGGAATGCCAGGGGAGGCCTTAAAGTGGATGAGCACATGGCCAGAGAATGGCAGCGATAGAAAATGGAACACAGTGGAAACAAACTCAACACCTATTTATTGGACAACCTGATAAACAGCAGTTCCTATTCATAAACAGATTATAAGATATGCTTTCTAACACTCCTGCTACATCTCCAAAAACGCTGGGAGTCAGGGGTGATGAGTTTCTCAGCGTCTCTCACTTGGTTTCATTTTGGTTCCTTTACCTGTCCATAGCACAGTGGTTGCTTCGCTGGTTACATTGTAACCATCGACACATCTGCTGCAGCTGGAGGGCAGGGAATGTTTCTGGTCCCAGCACCTCCTGTCTGTACCCGTCTGCACAGGCTAAAGAGTTCCTCCTGCAATGTTTGTTGAATGGAATTGAGTTTGTTTCCCAGGCAGGTGCAAGGGGTCTCATTTTATAGCAGAGCCTGAGAGGGTCAAACACTTGCATCATGAGTTATTTCCCATGAGATTGTAGACCTGTTTCTTCAACATCCCTTATAAAAAGGGTGTGAACGCACCTACCAGAGCCATGGCAAGTGTTTGCAATAATAATGGCTCACCTTCACTGGGCACTTTCTGTTAGGTGCTATTCTAATCACTTTAGATGCAGAATTTGTTTCAATTATCACCACAATTTTATGAGTTGGTTACTATGACTATCCCTACTTTACAAATGAGGAAACTGAGACACAGAGGGACTGCATGACTTGTCCAAGGCCACACAGCTAGGAAGTGGCAGAGACAGGATGCAAACCCCCCAGGCAGTCTTGCGTCAGAGCCTGTGCTCGTGGTCTCTCTGTGCCCTCAGCACCTCGCCGGGGCCTGGCGCAGGCTCGGTGCTGAACAGCAAATGCTGGTTCCCGGCTCTTTCTTTCTGTGGGCCATTCGGGTCCCGGCCCCACTGAGAGATGTGAGCCTCTTGTGGGGAAGGTCTGGAGAGGGCATGAGACCACCCACTAGGCAAGGAGATTGCCATTTCCCTGTCATTCTGAGTCAGGACACTGGAAAAGTCCGCAGCATCTCAGGAAACAAACAGCCCACCTAGAATCTTGCTGCCTCTGCATCGGGATCGTCAGAGCCCTGGGCCTCCGGAGACCATCTTCAGTATCCGCTCGGTTCCTGCACGCCCCTAATTAAGTTAGAAGAAGATCCAAGCCCCTGGGTGCTCCTTTCTCCAGGAAGCCCTTGAAGAATGCAGGGAGGCAAAGAAGTTCAAGGTTTGAGTATCTGCTGCCCTTGGTTCTGCTCAGGAATTCTTGAGCTGATTACACGGCTCTCATTTCAACAACAGCAGCTTTGTGTCCTGGGCCCTGGGAAGGTTCCTCACCGGCACCGCCAGCGCCGCCACGGAGGGTCACCCCACCGGGAAAACACATCTGGAGAGAAGTATCTCCACCAGCTTGAAAAATACTCCAGGGGCAACGTTTTCTTGAGGATTTCTTTTCTTTCTTCTTTTCCCTTTTTCATATGGGCTAATAGCTATGGCAGGGCCCCCATATTCTTAGAAATCCCTGAAATGAGTCTGGGTTGCAAGCCATTGGGCACGAATGTGAATGTGGTGTGTCTCCTCTCTGAGCTGCCGTGGCCGGTGGCATCCAAGCTGTGCTCAGAGCAGAGGACACAGGCCTCTCGGAGGTCCAGGCTGCTCTGGTTCAAGGCCCGGCAGCCCACCACGGCCATGTCTTGCTGCTTGAGAAACCCCGCCATGGGCTGGGCTGAGCCCGCCTGTGTTCCTTTGGGCCCTTCCTTCTGGGAGGAGATTTCTCGAGCACTGAATACTTTTGAGAAGTAGATTTAGACTATCTTTCTGCCCAAAGCCAGCCTGCACAATTTTTTCTCATTTCTCTGATTATCCCCTGTCTCTCTTACTCTCCGAAAATTCCCACACTAACGTGGTAAGGAGTCCGGAGGTGAATGTGTGACCTCATCCTTGGGGGATGCCGTCTGACTGGGGAGAGCCGAGACTCAAATGAAAGGAACATGAAATTCAATGTGTTCGGTCTGGATTCGGTGCATGGGGGCGCAGATCCAGGGACGCAGAACATTTATCCAGCATTTACTTTCAAACCAGCCGCCATGCTCACCCTGCTTTACCTGATTCAGCCCTCACAAGGACCCCGTGTAGGCTACTTTTAAGCAGATGAGGAAATGGAAGCTGAGAGTGGTTAACGGGTCTCTGGTCTCATATTGGTAAGTGATCAAACTGGAATTCCAAGCCAGGCCTATAGGACTTCCTAACTTGTGCCAATAACACACCATGGGATGGTGTGTTATTGGCACAAGGGAAGGGATGGAAAAGAGGACACGGGGCTGAGGATGGCCCTGAATCGTGGCACTGGAGGAAAGGACATGACAATGGCTAAAGTCGATTCTTATCATTCGTGGCAAATACGTTCTCTAACGTCTGCAGTGCAAACACTGCATTAGTGAACAGAAGCACCGCTCTTGAGGAAAATACAGATTAGGCTCCTGTGAGCCTCTTCTCACATTTTTGTCAACCGATTAAGACATAACCTTGTTTTATGTGGTTTTCTTTAAAGGCACCATGTACAATGTACTTTGTTGATTTGCTCACATTGAGCTCACGGCCAGTGGTTCTGTAACGTGAACGAAGCTTGCCTAACACACACTTCCAAGAGGCCCATGGCAGTGTCTGCACATTTAGGAACGAGACAGCACTGCAGCACCGTGCTTGGGGCCATTTATTTTATTTTATTTTTTTTTAGCATCTTTATTGGAGTATAATTGCTTTACAATGGTGTGTTAGTTTCTGCTTTATAACAAAGTGAATCAGTTATACATATACATATGTTCCCATATCTCTTCCCTCTTGCATCTCCCTCCCTCCCACCCTCCCTATCCCACCCCTCTAGGTGGTCACAAAGCACCGAGCTGATCTCCCTGTGCTCTGCGGTTGCTTCCCACTAGCTATCTATTTTACGTTTGGTAGTGTATATATGTCCATGCCACTCTCTCACTTTGTCACATCTTACCCTTCCCCCTCCCCATATCCTCAAGTCCATTCTCTAGTACGTCTGTGTCTTTATTCCCGTCTTGCCACTAGGTTCTTCATGACCTTTTTTTTTTTTTTTTCCTTAGATTCCATATATATGTGTTAGCATACTGAATTTGTTTTTCTCTTTCTGACTTACTTCACTCTGTATGACAGACTCTAACTCCATCCACCTCACTACAAATAACTCAATTTCGTTACTTTTAAACGGCGACATCACCAATGAAAAGCACGAAAATGTGAAAAACAGGGGATGAAATAGACAGCAAAAAGAAACTTGTTTACAGTCTGAGAGCTGAAACAAGAAATAAGAGTGTCAGTCGCCTGGTTGACTTTTGCTGGGAACGTGAGCCTGCGGGGGGGGGGGGGGGGGGAGCTCAGACTTTTCACCACACTGGGCGTGTCCACGAATGACCCCAAGAGGCCCTGAGAATATTGATTTGGGGGGGTTGCTAATAAATTTCAGTCAGTAGGGAAATCTGCAAATACGGAGCCTACGAATAACAGGACTGTACTTAAGTTTGTAGTGAAGGGGAACAAAAGTTGAAGGACATCGTGGAGGGGAAGCTGTTTTCTTTTTGAAACAGAAGTTGAAATCTTCTGAGGGCGAGCAGGAGACCTGCCGACAGGAACCCAGCTGGAAAGGTTGCTGAGGAGGATGGGAGGGGGGTCTATGGGGGCAGAGGGACAGGATTGGCAGGTCCAGCTGAGGGTCCAGCAGAGGCGGGGGATTGCCCACATTTCAGCCTATTCCTCCAGCACTGCCCTCAGGCAACATTCCCTGAAATTGATTACCTGGAGAAAGTCACCCAAAGTTGCAAGGCTGGATTTCCTTTTAAAGATGCAGAGGCTTCTTTTTCTCCCCTTTCCTCCCAAGAAGCCCAGGAAAGAGAAGAGAAACCAGAAAAATAAATAAAACTTTATTTTCTCTGAAACAAGAAGACAGCTATATAACCTCAAACCACAAACCATGACACATTCTAGCCAAATTCTGTGAAATCTGTACCAAAACAAGGTGAAGAATCTCACATTTCTCCTGAAGCCTTGAGCATAGAACACATTTTTTCTAGAAGGAACAACCAAGGTCTTAAGAGCCTTATCCAGGGGTCCTCTGATTAGAACAACATGATCTGAGGAAGTGGGCTGGCCTCCAGAGCAGAGAACGCATCCCTTTGGAAACCTCAGGGGCGGTGGGTGTGAAGAAATAAAAGACACACCAATTCCAGTCTCTCACCAGCTTCCTGGAAGAGGCAGTTGCCAGAGGCCAGAGGGCGGGAAGGTGGGTGAGAAGCAGCGCAGAGTTCGTATGTCGGAGGCTTGCTCTCCAAAGTGTGGTCCCAAATCCAACGCATCAGCTTCACCTGGGAGTATGTGAGAAACGCAGAAGCTTAAGCCATACCTTACACCTGGTGAATCAGAATCTGTACCTTAGCGAGGTCTCCAGGTGACTTCTGTGCACTTTTAACTTGAGAAGGGCTGTCCTATAGGGTTTGGAGGTGAGCTGAATCAACTTCTTCTTTTTTTTTTTTTTTCTTTCCATTTTTTTTTTCTCACACACACACTGTATTTTATTTTTACAAGCGATAAATAGACTGACACCAAGCATTGTAAATGGATGACCACAACAAAAGCAACAATGATTGCAATTACCAAACACGAAACACACTCATACTATGTCATAATATTGACATTCAGTCCAGTAATCCTCCACTGTAACAGCTCTTTACTTTGCAGTGAACATTGATTTGTACATTTTTTGCCTCTGAGTCCTTGTGGGTTTTTTTGTTTTTTTTTTTAATTCAAACAAAAAGTCCCCAAAATTATAATCATCCTCATCGGTTCACTCAGTCCCATGTAATTAATTTTTTTTTTCATCTTGATCTTTTGTTAGCACTTTTATGAGTTCATCAGTTTTCCATCAGAGTTCTGAAAATGCTTATTCATTCAGTTCAGCGGTATAGTCAGTTACCAGAAACCTGTACTTGTCAGAGTCTTTTCCATGAATTCCTTGAAGGTGAAACCCTTTTATAGGAACTTATTTGCAAAAGCATCAGAGTACACCCAGAACTGTCTGTAAATGACAAAAGACTTAAAAATGACCATGGTTAAAGATCTGATGAAAGTTCATAATAATGCAATTGACAAGGAAATTCAGTTATTTCTGAGATATATATTTTAAAGTAATAACTAGAATTATGACATAACATTATACCAGAACATATAAGATTTTTAGAAATTTCATGTAATGTCTGAAACATTTATATTAACATATTTCCATACAAATAACCCAAAGAAAGTTTAGTATTAGTTATTTTGTTTGTTTGTTTGTGAACCAACTTCTTAAAACATCAAAATTATGGGAAAATATGTTCCTTCCTAAGATAAAGGAAGTAATAGATGTAGTGAACAGACTTGGTAGCGAATTGACTTATTGAATTAGCTCACTTCCTTGACACTTCCACAAACTCTTATTCGATAAGTATCTGGCCACATTGAAAGGTAAGGGATATGAAGAAGGAAACCAACATCCAATCTATGCATAGATACTGCAAAGAAAAAGGAGGAAATGGACACCAAAGAAGGCAGAAGGAGAACATACGTTACCTAAGGAAACAAGACTTCAAGTAGGTCTCTGAAGTTTCAAAAATATTATAGAAAACATTAATTTTATTGTTACTTTAAAAAAACAACTCAAAGAAGAAATTTAAGAGTTTAAAAATGGGATGGAAATCAACACCAGGAGATTAAAAACAAGCTGGCAGAGCTCAAGAAAGAAACAGAGAGAAAGTAAAACTCTTGCAGAGACAAAGCATTGGAAGGAACAAAAAAATTGGAATGAAAAGAATAGTAAGGCAGGATGATCTTTCCCAAATGAGGAGAGAGCTGGCATTTTTGTGAACTGCTTTGATGACTTCAAGGGCTCTGTGACCAAGGATGCCATTTCCAACATCCAGCTCCTAACCGGAAGCTCGAACTAGCACTCAAGTGACTTAGCTTTTCAAAAAATTGGCCACTGAAGGTGCTGGGGATAATTCATAAACAGAGAGACAAATGGAGTGTTTGGGGCATTTATTATATACCAGACATTTTTCTTATTTTATCTTCAAAACAGTGTCGGTGCTTTTAATAAATTACTGACTTAAAACCCCCAAACCAATTCGTGTTAATAGAGAAAAAATTGTAATGTAGAGAAAGGAAAAGGAAGGAGATTTTAAACAATCACCACTTTGAAAATCTGTTGCATGGTTCCAAAATTTTATGAAAATATGTATGTTTTTCCTCAAATGGGATTATATTACACATCCTGTTTTTAACAAGCTTTTTTTACCAGTTAAAGATATGATGACTTTTTCTCTGTCATTAAAGATTCTATCTCATTTTAATGCTGCAAAGTATTTCGTTACATTGCACTGCCTTGATTTACTTGGTCTACTGTGTCCAAGGCCCAAGCTTACTAAGTGCTTAGTAAATATTTGTTGAATGACTTACTCGAAAGAATGCTGAATAGTTAGGTTGTGTTTCTAAATATTTGCTGTTACAAACAGCACTGGAGCAAACATCCTCTTAGCTAAATCATTAACATGTCCGTAACTATTTCCTTAAGATCAATCCTCAAGGGTGGAATTGTTTGGTTAAAGAATATGAGTATCTTTAAAACTTTTGGATAGTCTCCAAAAAGGTTATGCCAGTTTGCATTCCCACCTACAGTATCAGACAATGCACATTTTCTTTCATCTCAGCCAATCCTTGGCATTTTTAAAAAGTCTTTTCTAATTTGATAGATCAAATATAGAATTTCATTTTGGTATAATTTGTAATTCTTTGATACTTAGTGAAGTTGAGTATTTTTTCATGTGTTTATTGACCATCTATGTATCTTTATGAATTTTCTTTTTATGTCTGTTGCCCATTTAAAATGTTGTTGTTGTTTGTTGTTGTTACTATTGACTTACAAGTACTCTTTATATTAAAAATATTATTCCATGGGTACATATAAAGTTGCAAATTTGGTGTTTTCTCTTAATTTCTTTATCATTTTTAAAGACTATACAGTCACTTTAATCCTCCATTTATGTCTCTATGCTTTGACTTTGTGCTCAGAAAGGCCTTCTCCACCTCCAAGGTTATAGCTCTTCAGATACGGAGGTTTTATCCCTGTTTTTCAGGTAAGGAAAAATGAGATTCACAGAGTCTTAAGTTAGACAGCTCATGAGTAAGATTTTGTGTTTGACCTCAGAACTCCATGCTCTTTCTGCTAAATCAGGCTGCCTCCTTTATCCAACAATATTCTGAATTACTTGAGTCACTTCTATTGAGCAGTTGATCTACATATGTGTAGAGGCTGAGAGGTCGGTCATACTTTCAGAAGTAGATCCCCAATCAGAGAGACTAAAAGTTAATCCTGGAAAGTCACACCTAATCTCCTCTACTCAGCTCTGCCATGTCAGCAGCCCCCCTGTGGAGACCCCAAGTTCTCAGAAGTCAGTACACTTTCCTGTAAGCATGTCCTTGAAGGAGCATGGGGGCCTCTGATGGGAGTCAGAAATTTCACCTGCTAATAAATTACTCTGGTAACATGGAGCCGGCAGAGTGGAAGGACAGCTGCAGCCTTGACCTTCAGATGCTTTGTGAAATCCTTAGCTGTTCTCGCACTGCCCTTCCAGCCTCATATCCATCCACCATGCCAAGCTCCAGGTTTGGGAGAGAAGGAGCTGAAGAGGCAGGGAATGATTTCCTGCAATGCCCGAGTTCCATAAGGGACATCTTTTGGCCTTTATGCTCTTTTGGGCTTGGCCACCTGGAGAGAAAATTGATAAAATGATAAAGAAATTAGGAGAAAATGCCAAATTTGCAACTTTATATGTACACGTGGATTAATATTTGTAATATAAAGAACACTTGTAAGTCAATAGTAACAACAACAAACAGCAACGACATTTTAAATGGGCAACAGATGTAAAAATTTGTGTTTCCTGTAAAGGTCTCCCAATCATCCCTACGAACTTATATAATAAGCTAACAACATGTACAGACTAGAGGGAATTTTTTTCTTCCTCTTTCCATAAACTTCTTTTTGAAAAAAATCCATAATAACTGTTGTACCTTCAGTAAACACTAAGTGAATAACAGTCTTCAGGTTATTCTGATTTATTTTTACCATATCCCTGAAAAAGTAAAGGGAGATACCGTAGAGAAACTAACAACAGCCTCTCTGAACCTATGTTTCTTGAAACAGAAAATATGACTTATTTTTTGCTGTTTTTCTCTTACAAAATAAATCGCTATGGCACCTTTAATAGAGATTCAGAGAATAAAGTCAACTTTTTTGACTGATTATAGATTTTGAATATTTACTCAACCCCGTGACTTTTGGGAAACGGGTGTTAGACAAGGATTCACTGTGTGATTCCAGACTTAGTTACGAGCAACTGTAGAGGTTGTCTACAGTCAGGAAACACATAAGCTCCTCCCCGGGGCACAGGGACCTCAGTCACGTGGGCAGGGGCACAGGCAGGGCCTAAGCTGCGGGAGCTGGTGGAACCAGAGGTCTGAGCGAGCAGCAGTGATCTAAAAACCCTTTAACCAGCCATGTCACTTGCGCACATCTTTCAAGAGACTTGGGGGATTCAGGGCAGCAGTGTTTATTGTCAGCCAGTGCTGGGCACCTCGATATGTTGACAGCCCATGCTGTCAGACCGGGACATCCTGGCTGGACAGGAGCCCTCGGCTTCCCCAGTGCCGGTCCCCGCAGCTTGGTGGGTGCACCTACAGATGACATTCAGTGTGATGGAGCTGGCATTCCTGCTCATAGGCTACCAGTTAGGTGATGCAGCAACATAATCAATTTTTAGATCCACCCCTTTTATTTTTTACAATTGCACAAGTAATGTAACTTAATACAAAGTCAAAACGAAGAAATATGAATAGAGTAAATAGAATAAAATGTGAAAGCCCGACTTCTCCCCTTTCCTCCTGCACAGAGTTTGGCATGGAGTGGAGTTCTGAGGCCATGGAGGTCCCGGGGTGAGATGCAGACCCTTCCTGTTTCCATCTGTGTGGAAGAGTCCCCGGGCCTGCTGATGGAGGACTTCATGGCCTTCGATCCGATGGTGTAGGAATGGGCTCCCAGCAACCTCCTCCAAGTTTATTTCTGTTCTTCAGATAATTAGGAATCTCTGGAATGTGAGGTGATTGTGGTATTTTTAAAAGGCAAGTAAAATAAACATCTGGACAACTCAGTGAAACTCTAAGCTCCTTTTCTCTCCAACAGCTGCACCTTGCTCTGGAAAGTAGCAATACTCTGGGAAGTGACAAATGGACCCTCCTTTGTCTATTTCATGTCTGTGACACCACATAGGGTATCTTGGTTTCTTCCAGTCAATTTCCACTCCTTAGGGATGTGTACATTATTTTGTTTTTAAGCTGGCATTTGTGGAAAGTGACAGAGGTGCCAAGCCTCTTGGAAACTCATGGAAAAGCTGTTCAGAACTGAAGTAATGTTTCGCTGTGATGGAACAAAAGAAAGAAATCAAAGGACGGTGGGATCCCTGGGGCGCCCAGGATTGCCCTTTGCCCTGCCTCAGTCGTAAAGACCATATTTTTGACATCCAAGCTGCCTCCACTAACAATTTCACTGACTTTCCAGCTAGCATCTTCTCAACTAGGCACTCCCAACTCTGGAGCTGACTTACTACCAGTATCTGGGCAACCCTGGCATGCCTGCCTCTGAAATAAGGACTGTTGCCAACTCTGCGTTTGGTTGGGATCTTGCATATGGCACGCACAGCAAGTCCCCGACAGAGCCTGTGAAGGCCGAGCTGGGCACTCCTTCCTGCTCCAGGCAGAGTCTGGTTTGGAGCAGAGCTAGTTTTCCTCCAAGATGTCTCAATCAGCAGGGCCTCCAGGACTTTTTTTTTTTTTAACATCCTCTCACTGCCTATGTTCGAAGCATCAGACATGTGAGTGATTCTTTCATCCTTTCCAGGGAATTTGTGGGGAGCTGAACCAGGACGACAGGATTTGGAACCTGGGAGGGGTTTCCATTGTCTACAGTGGCCTATCACCAGTCAAATCCAGTGTGTAGGTTAATAAGGCTTAAACTTTAAAGGAAGGTTGAACATCTGATTGACAAGCTAGTGAATAAGAGTCCAGGGGGAAGTTCTGTGCTTGGAAAATTACCCATGCAGTTGAATTTCAAAGAGCGTGAGTTATCAGTTAGGCGAGAGCAGGCACCTCTGAGAGTTTAACTTACACTGAAATACCAAATTATTCTGCTAGATCCCAGTTTCCAGTAGGCCCAAAGACTGGCAAATCAATTGCCTCAATTAATTGCTATTTATTGTTCTTGGGTCAAAGAGTGGCTAGAACCCCGTCCTCAAGTCTGAATCATCTACTGTGACTGCTGAGATCATACCCTGAAGTGGCCAAAATCCGCTTTGCTGGTGCCAAAATGTTGAATGAGTGTTTTGTCCTCCGGAGGACAGGTAATGTATCAATGCCTTTTAACACTGAGTACTGATACAATCTAAAATAAGATTATTTGGGGCTTTTTTATTTCAAGAAGTCCAAAATAATACTTACCGTGCAGCTTGACATGCTGCAACCTTTGGGATTTGCTTTAAAAACGATCAGAAAGTTACTCAGGGATGGTTCATCCAGGCATCCTGGGCTCATGTTCATGAAACCCTGATCCTTGGCTTCCTGGACAGCAATTCCCATGGGGATACTTAGACGCCTCCTGTAGACACAAGAAGGGTCCGCAGCAACATCAAATAGGGATAGCTGCCCTTTCTGGTTAAACAAGTTAATGATATAAAAGATATGTTTTTAAATTGAAAGAAACTCGTCTCATTCTCTAGCACAATTTTAAAAAACATTTTCTGTGAAAGTGTCCAACTTTGTCCACATACATATATACCTTTACAAAACTCTAACCATGGTAAAAGATGCATTTGGTGTCTTGATTTTGTTGTTCTTAATGTTATACTAGAAATATTTTAATGGTGTCATAATTACTATTTTTGATGACTGCACAATATTCAGATACATGGATGGCCATCTTCTGTTTGGGGAGCATTTAAAATTTAAATACAAGTTTTACTAAATTTTATCTTTAATATACATTTTTAGAAAAGAAAAAGTGACATAAAGGGCATGATTATTTTGGTGACTTTTTCTACATGTTGTAATATAATTTTCTAAAACATACAATGTTATCAGAATATGAGTGCACTAGTCACACTTAACTTTACCAGCATTGGGGATTATCGAATTTTTAAAATTATACTGGAAATTTGCTAAGGGAGTAGAATCAGGTGCTCTTACCACACACACCCAAATGGTTGGTAAGTATGCCATTTGGAAATGATAACTAGCTTGACTAATCACCTTACTGTGTAATTATTTCACCATATATATATATAATAGAATATATCAATATATATCACTATATATGTGTGTATAATGTGTAATCACATTTTACACTTTAAATATGTATAATTTTTATTAAAAAGTAAATAAAACATTTTAAGAAGGAAAAAAAAATCAGGTAAAATCTCTGATTATCATTTGCTTTAAAGATTTTAGCACAAGACAGAACGCGAGAAGTAAATGCTTAACAGAAGTCACCAAACCCACCAATGAGCTGAAAACAGGCATTTGAAGAAACAGATGTGCAGGGATAAGGGAGTAAAGTCAGGGAATTAATGGCTATTGAATTAAACAGGACGGCAGTAGTTTCAGACTGAACCCAACTGCCGCTGCTCCAGCGGCGTTGGGCAGAGTCAACGACTCACCCCTTCAGAGAAGCAACACCAATGTTTAGCTTGATGAGAGGGATTATCAGTCCAAGGTACTGGAGGTAACACATCGGCCTGTCATTCATCTATTATCTTTAGGGAACCAGATATATCATAGAAATGGATCCAGGTAACAAAGGTGGAAATATCATCCTTGCTCTAAAATTTTTGATGGAAGTCATCCTAACAATCAATAACACATGTCCTCTCCAAGCTCCATCACTTCTCAGCTCTGTTACCTTGGTGAGTTATTTAACCTCTCTCTGCAACACTTTCATTCTCAGGAAAATAAGACTGAATCGTCTTGACCTCCAAGAGAGGGTTTGAATCAGAAATGAGTTAAGACACATAGAGCAGAGCCTGGCCGTTAGCAAGCACTTTTGACACATTAGATATCTCACCACCGTCATCTTCATTATACACAACTAGCACAAGGTATTGAACCGAATTTGCCCAGTTCCAAGTGATTTTACTTTGGCGGGGGAACAAGAGTTTGTGGACTTTCTTGGGTCTTATTTTGTTCATCTGAACTATGAGACTTTGGACTTAAGAAACTCAGAGGACCCTTAGAACCTGTACACGCCATGTGTTGCACCTGCCAAGCAGTGGCCACAGCATCCATTATCTCACTGGGCTGCTGCACATCTTATTCTTGGTCAGGGTGGGGATGGAGGCGAGGAGTGTGGTGAGGGTGGTCGTGAGATTTGCCCCACCTCCTGCCCTGGCACTAAATGACCACAGAGTGTTGTCTGTCTTGCTGGTGTTTCCTCTGCCTCCTTTCTGAATGTTGGCTGCCACTTGTTGGTGGCTATGTCACCACCTCCCACCCCCCAAGACTTCCCAACTCCTTTTACTTTTGCCTTGTCTATGAACATTATGCAAAGTTTAAACTCCAGTCCACTAAAATTTACAAGATATTATTGAGAAATCACATATAAGCTTGTTAAATGATATGTATGTGTATAAACATATATTGATTTAGTGGTGCTTTTAGATTTATGTGCTTGAAAGGGGGAGCTCTCTGGATGAAGGGGGTCTTCAGCCCTGTGGAAGGGTAAGGGATTGAGGATGGGATGACTTGGTGAGAATCAAGGGTGAAGATCTATGAAGACAAGACCAAACTAGAGGCACATTCACAGCCTTGTAGAGAGTCTGTGACAAATTTATGATCAGCAATCATGAGGAGACTGTCAGATTTTTAAATCTTTGTAACATCTTCTTATTAGTTATTTTTGCCAGTTAAGATTTGTCCAGAGGATGTTATTCACACTCTTGCCTTCCCATGTAACATGCAAGGAAACTGACTCTTAGAGCCATTGAGTTACTTGTCCAATAATTGCTGGAGCTAGAATGCAAACCCAGGTCTGACTGATGTTAAGCTAACAATGGTCTTTCACTATACCAGGCATCCTGCTATATTCCCAGGATATATAATATATAATATATAATATATAATATTCCCCAAATGACAATGATTCCAAACATTTGTTCTAGAGATAGTGAGAAACATGAAGTTGGTGAGATGGCTTATTCTGTAGTCATTCTTTGGAATAAATGGGTATGAATGCCAAGGATTAGAGTGGGAGAGAGTAGAGATGGCTCTTAATGAAAGAAGAAAGAATAAGTCTACCTCCTTAGGGAAGTTGCAGTGGGGGCTGATCCACAAGAGTTTTTTGGGGTACCTGAACACTTTAAAGCCCTGGATTGAGAGGAGAACGCCAGCTGCTCACGAAATGTCAGGTACAGGGGTCTTGTGACCGCTGCCCATCAGGATGTTGTGTGTCCACTTCTGAATTGGTGGCTGTGCTCCACATGGGTGGCTGGCCAGGAATCTGAATGCTTGATAAGTGATGCTGATTGTATATCCGTGGCTTTGTTTCAAAAGGCAGAAAGCTCTACGTGCACAAGTAAAATAACAGCATTCAGACTGAGCTGGTTCATTTGGAAACCCTAATCTGGCATGTAGTGCTAGTTGAGTCTGGAAGGTACATGCTCCAAAACACCGGATGCCCGGAGGAGCCAAGAAGGGCTCTTCAAGCCCAGTGGCTTTTCGTCTTTCCTTCTTTGAATAACACAGGGTGCTTGCCCTTGAGGATCTTACACTCTCATGCAGGAGGCAGAAACAATTCTCAACTGATGTCATTAAAGCTGCAAAAACGGGGCCATCATATCCCTGCGGGAGCACCAAGGAGAGGGTTCTAACCCACCTCAGGGGTGGTACTGAGCCAAGTTGCGAGGTATTAATTGGTTAGATTTAGTCAGAAGCAGATAGAGGGAGGAGGGTGTCCTGACAAAAGGGAGAGTGTGGACCAAGGCACAGAGGCAACAAAGCATGAAAGCTCAAGGAACTGCAGAAGTTCATGATGACTGGTCCGAGGGGTTGGGTGCCATATTGGCGGGAGAAGTCATGGGTAGGACCAGACCATGGAAGGAACTGGATCCTATTCTTTAGATGATGGGGAATCAATTAAGCAAGGGAGGGATGACGTCTGATTTGCTGAACAGATCGCTGGAACTGCTTGTTTGGCAGAATTATTGGAGGGAGGGAGAAGAATTTATAGAGTAGGAACATTCCAGTATGTCTCCTGGTCTGCGGCACCCCTTAGAGTATATTGAGGCATCTTCTGGAGTGATTACAGAGCTCAGGTAGTGAAGATATGGCCTGAAGCAACAAAATCCTTTTGTGGGACTTTATTTCTAGAACCAAGAAATCCATTTGCAATGGCCAAGCAGGCATCCTGGCAGAACAGGTGACCTCAGTGAATGTCAGCACCAAGGTTTTCAGGACAGAGCTGTTGCAAAAATTAAGTCTGATTTACAAAGAGCAGTTTGTAAACTGCATGACCTCTCTGTGCTAATGTCCTAAATGCCTTAGGACCTCTATAGAAAACCCAGCAGGTCAGAGGCCCAGAGACACCTAATTACACTAAGCAAGACAGGTATGTGCAAGTTTGGTTTTCCCAGGTCTTCCACATTTATAATTAGCATTACTTGTTTGCTGAGACAGTTACCCACTTAACTGCTCCAGTGAGGTCCCAGGCTGTTGTCCGCTCTTGGGGTGACAAGGGGCTTCGCTTCCCTCTGCAAATTGTGGGCACGGTTGTCCTGCTTCAAACTCTATTTGCTGCATGCGGCTATGTGTCTGCACACTTTAATTCTCATTTGAAGCCCCTCAAGAGAGTCTTATCATCCTTATTTCACCCTTGAGGGAACAGATTACTCAGGTTAAATGTTAAGTTCATGGAGATAGTGAGCTGTGGAACCAGGACCCGAGCTCAGTGTGTCAGGCTGCAGCCAGGAGGCCTCCTTCACCTGCTTACCTGGAGAGGCAGAAACACACTGGAGTGAAGGGTCTGGGTTTGGGAGTTAGATTTTCCTGTACTGAATTCTGGCTTTGCCATGTACTGGAAGTGCCCAAGACCTCATATGGAGAAGATTAAATAAAATGAAATGATGTAGGTAAAGTACTTAGCACAGGGCCTGGCCCAAATGTGTGATCAATACATCTTGTTAGCAAGAATTGCTAACATTCCCACTTTTTTCCCAGTGATCATAATATTTCAGGTGCATCTGCCAGGGTCTTTGGAGCCTTAGGATAATTTCTTACATAGACTTAGAGAGAGAGCACTTGTCACATGCCAGATACTGTTCTAGTGTATTGATTCATTTAATCCTCAGCTAGGAAGTATCCAAGTCAAGATTCTATCTCAGGCGTTTAGCTCCAGAGCCAACGCTATTTACCCACCATGCTATGCTGCCTCTTCTTGCTTTTGTATTTGTGGGCAAGTTTGGAACTAGATTAAGCTTAGTGATTAGACATCTAACTTGGACAGAGAAAACATGTGTCTCCTTAAGTTGAAGTTAGCTCTGAAAGTGCTGGCCTCTTAAGGGATTGCTTTCCCAGTAACATTTCAAGTGACACCCATTTGTTCTAAACAATTAGCTTTGCAGAGCATGGATAATACAGATTATTTGTAGTAATATAAACAAAAGCAAGATGTTAATTAAACAGTTACTTTTTTTTTTTTTAATTTTTATTTTATTTATTTATTTATGGCTGTGTTGGGTCTTCGTTTCTGTGCGAGGGCTTTCTCTAGTTGTGGCAAGTGGGGGTCACTCTTCATCGCGGTGCGCGGGCCTCTCACTATCGCGGCCTCTCTTGTTGCGGAGCACAGGCTCCAGACGCGCAGGCTCAGTAGTTGTGGCGCACGGGCCTAGTTGCTCCGCAGCATGTGGGATCCTTCCAGACCAGGGCTCGAACCCGTGTCCCCTGCACTGGCAGGCAGATTCTCAACCACTGCGCCACCAGGGAAGCCCCTAAACAGTTACTTTTAAGAGCTGTAGTCTTTTAATGGCTTTAAACAAAACTACCGGCTGCATTATTCTATTACCACTAATTCAAAAATTTCTAAAGAGAGACATTGAAAAGGAACAATTGCCCTGAGTTCTAGATGTCTATAAACTCACCACTGAGCTAGCTGTTGGATATCCTTATGCCATATAAACCTCACCACAAACTCATGATTGTTATTATTATTCCCGTAGGTGAGGCTCAGAGATGTTCTGTATGTTGCCCAAGTTCCCAGAGCCAGAAACAAAGAAATGGAAGCATGGAGCCAGAATTCCATTTCTGGGAGTGTCCTTTCTACTTTACCGTGTTCTAATTTGAGCAGACATAGGGCTATTGAGAGGAAAACTAGCGGATGCTCATAGCCTGAATCCCAGCTTTCCCATGTGACACTGAGCCCATGACCAGCCATAGGCCAAAGATACCAAGGATATACCTAAATGTGGAGTAATTCTCAAACAATTGCAGCTTGGAGTTATTTGAGGTCAGAGCAGGCAGGGTGATGGACATTCAGGTAGGTAAGGGACAGGCATGTATCTGAGGACAAAAGAGATTTAATGTCCAAAACCATTAATGGGATCAGACACCAATAATTAGACTGTTGGAATTTGAGCCTGGTTCTGAATTATCAATTGCCTCAAGCAGGAATCTCTTCTCTATACTCTGCCAGGATGGAGGCCAGTTCCCAGGGTTGGACAGGCCAGAGTCTATGAGCCCAAGTGGGAATGTAGCTGCATATGATGAGCAGGGGATGAGAAATTGTAGTGAAGGTTGGTTCTGAGTTGTGGGACGAGAGAGGTCAGTGTCATGGAATAAACCTGTCTAACAAAGGCTTAGGGAGAAGTTAAACTTCTGAAACAGGGCTGAGCAATACAACTTTCTGTGAGAATGGAAAGTTTCTGTATCTGTTATCCAATACGGTAACCACCACCTACATCTGACTATGAAATACTTAATATGTGGTTCGTGTGAATTAGTCACACATTTTACTGCAATTTTGGACAGCATTTTTTACTTTACTTAATTTTAGTAATTTTAAATTTAAACTTAAATTTTTATGTGTGGCTGGTCAGTACCATATTGGATGACACCTCTCTAAAAAGAAATTATGATGTTCCCAGAGAAACTCAAAACACTATAAATCCCTTTGCTCAGGAGCTACTCAAAAGCTATAAGATAGCAGAAACACCTCTCACAGATTAGCAAAGCACTGATTGGATCAAGTGAGTTTATTTTATGATGGATGAGACAACATGAGAAAATCCGTTATGATAGTAGAAAAGATAGCTATTTATCCCAAATAAATTCTATAAAAACAGTTTTATTCTAAAGCCCTATTGGGTGATTTCATCTGCTAGGCGGGGGTTTTTGTTGTTGCTGTTTTTTGGGGGAATCAGGAGGAAACTATTCCTAAGGAATATAAAGATAAATTAATGTTTACTCCATTCTGGGGGAAAGTTTATCTCAAAAGAATGATTTGAGTACTGTCATCACATTACATGAGAATACTTTGTTACATGGTTAACTGAATTGTCAGATTGTTTTGATCATGAGTTCTAAAAGAAACAGGCAAATGCACACATATCTACCAAACACTGAAAATAAATTCTGGCCAGTTCTCTGGAGCTGTTCAGGGTGAGCAACCCCATTTCAACTCCATCTCCCTAGCAACACACATGTGGGGGTCAAGGTCACAGCCACTGTCTTGTCAAATGAGCCTCCTGGGTATGGCAGCGGGAGATGACCCAGTGAGGGATGCTGGGGGCGGGGTCAGGGGGTGGGGGGTTAGGGCTTCCCTTTTCCTTCCAAGGAGGTGAGAATAGGCCTTTTTCCTTCATCAGCAACCCAGAATTCCAAAGGCTGGAGAAATGGAGGAGGCTGTGTGTCTTGTTAGCAGGGTTTTCATAATCTTGCCTCTTCTGCAGCTTCCTCTGTCCTTGAGGCATTTGTCAGTCCCCCTTAGAAGAGAAGGTTTTTCCGACCGTATAAATGGTGCAGATCTCCCCTCTCAGGAGACAAGAGTCAATGACTTAATAGGCCTATAACATCTTAATGTTTTTAATGATTTTATATCCTGGGGTAACAGTGGGGAAGGCATGATTGTATTATTTATAATTATTATTACATTATTACAATTTTCCAGTCTGACTCTTTGATGTTTACAAGTTCAGACAATGTGATTTCCAAGCCAGATCTCATAACCTTAAACTACCTTTCCATTTGGCCCACATCCATCCTATTCTGTTTTAGATCTTGTTTATGTTTGGCTTAAATGATGAATTGGCAGCGCTGTTTATTTTGCCGCATGGCTTAGAGGCAGCAGGAGAAGACAGCATTTGGGATGCAGTGGCACTGAAGCACAGCTACAAAGCTTGGGTGTCAACGCCTGTCAGCACCTGCCTGGTGGGTGAGCCCTTGGCCCCCTTTTGAATTCTGCCTCGTTTCTGCCACTAGCCTTTAAGGGTGTGAGCTTCAGACTCACAGTCTGGATCGTCTGCTCGAACTAGAAAGTCTCTGTCTTACAAGGCTATTTGGCTTTGGTGCTCCCAAATGTTAGGTGTATGTGTGTGTAAGGAATCACTTGAAATAGTCTGAAAGAACTATACTGGGTACAGACTGTGGAGGCTCTTGAGAGCTTGGCTAAGGGGTTTACACCTTAGAGTGTAGATCAGTGGTACTTAAAGTGCGGTCCCTAGAACAGCAACATCAGCACGACCTGGCAATTGCTACAAATGCAAATTCCCAGGCTCCATCCTAGACCTGTTGTATCAGAAACTCTGGGCACGGGCTCCTCAATGTGTGTTTTTGAAACTCCTCCAGGTGAATCAGATGCATGGTCAAGTTTGAGAACCACTGGTGTGGGGAATGGAGAGCTAACTGAAAAGTGACCTTAGGTTGTACAGTGACCTGGCGACTGTCATACAGAGTGAAGTAAGTGAGGAGGAAAACAAATATCGCGTATTAACGCATATACGTGGAATCTGAAAAAATTGGTATACACGGTCTTATTTGCAAAGCAGAAATAGAAACACAGACATGGAGAACAAATGTATGGATACCAAGGGGGAAGGCGGGGATGGGATGAACTGGGAGATGGGGGTTGACGTATATGCACTATTGATACTATGTATAAAATAGAGAACTAATGAGAACCTGCTGTATAGCACAGGGAACTCTACTCAGTGCTCTGTGGTGACCTAAATGGGAAGGAAATCCAAAAAAGAGGGGATATATGTCTACATATAGATGATTCACTTTGCTGTACAGTAGAAACTAATACAACATTGTAAAGCAACTATACTCCAATAAAAATTAAAGAAAAAACATTTTCATAGTTGTGTTTTAGAAAGGGTTCGCCTGAAACAGGAGAGATGTTGGAGCCAGTGGACGAGAGCAAACCAACTTGATTGCAAAATTCTGAGCAAGGGCATGATGAGTGTCTGAGCCAGGATGTGGCAATGGGGCTAAAACACATTGGACTCATCTGACAAATGTCAAGGAGGTAGAATTTACAGTGGGTGGTCACTGGTTAATTATTGACTATGAGGACGAGACGTGTGGGATGTCTCCCAGCTCTTCTCTTAGGTGGGTGTTGATGCTACTTCACAAGGTAGAAAACAAGGTAAGAGCCTTTTTTCCTGGAACCAAAAAATAAGCCAGAGGACAAAAATTCAACATGTAGTTGAATTTGTATGGTTTCGGCCACTTGGCCAGACCTCAAGAGAAAGGATTCTGTTGAAAGGCAGACAATAAAGTATCAACCACAATGTCATGAGCACAACGGGGCATATTGAAACCACATGTCTCCTGGATCTAAATGCATGTTATGATGGCTCTGTCATCACTTCTGTTGTGCACCTGTGTGTTTAGTGGTGAATGAATTGGTTGTGAAGATTCAGGCTGAGACATAGAACATAGAAAGGAGTGTTTTGGTAGTACACCAGTTTTGGGTACTGGTTTATGTGGTATATGGCACCTTTACCACATCATGTCAAATCTTTCACATGGGTAACTTTGCTATATTACTAAGGATATGGTTTTGGCCATCGTCTGCCTGAATGTAGGTAGCAAGCAGTCATGTAAGAGTGGTTATTCTGTGTGGTCATGGACTTCAAAGGGCAAGGGACTTCCCTGGCAGTCCAGTGGTTAAGACTCTGTGCTTCCAATGCAGGGGACATGGGTTCAATCCCTGGTCAGGGAACTAAGATCCCACATGCCATGTGGCATGACCAAAAGAAAAAAAAAAAAAAAAGGGCCAGAGCTCATCCCAGTGACAGCATTTTATTGTAGAAAGAAACCTAAACCATCAGTAATGAACCCATTTATTTCATAGATGGGTAAATTAAGGTCCAGGAAAAGAAGCACCTTGTCGAAGGCCAGGGATCCCATTCAGGGCAGAGTAGGGGATGCCATTCTGCATTATCACTTGCTGGCAATGCTTTATATCAGCTCACATCTTACTCAGTAAGAGTGATAAAGATGAACACATTGAGTGTTTTTCTATACCAGCAGGCACAGAGCCATCCATTTCCCATGAATCGTCTCATTCAGTCCCTGTATCAACGTTATACATCGGGAACTGATATTGTGCCCATTTTAGCAGATGGGAAAACAGAGGCTTAGAAAGATTGAGTTCTTGCCCAAGTTAACTCTGGCAGCTAGTACATGTCAGAACTGGTTTTGAAGCCAGATGCATGACTCTAGAACCTGTGGTTTCCACATCGATGCTATATTGTTCCTTTTATCTGTGAACCATTCCTGCACCCCGCCTCCGTCCCCCAGAAGAGCTGGCCTCTTCCTGTGTGTTCTAGCAGCCTCCACGCTTCCCTCTCTCACAACCTTCCCTTCTCTCTCTTAGTTGTTATCATCTGTTGTCTCACCTACACTCTCATGAAGCCTGAAACTCTCTCCTCATCACAGTTGTCATGCTTGGCTGAAAGGGTGTCTCCCAGTTGATTGTAAGCTCTGAGAGGAAAGACACACCAGCCATCCTGGCCACATGCCTGGCACCTAGTAAATGCTCAGTAAATACATTTTGAGAGAATGAATGTGTAGAGGGATGAGGGCTTTTCAAGGGCAGGGACCATGTGTCCGTTGTCTCTATTCCGCCTCCAAAGTCTGCCACCCTATTGTCATGCAGCGGGAACCCCCTAAAAGGTTTTTGAAAGCACGATTCAGGAGGAGGATTCTTCCCCAGACACCCCTTTATCTTATAATAAATGTTCCCTTTTGTACAAGTCAACTTAAGCTCTCTGTTATCTCCATATAGTACTAATTGTCTGCTGGATGTTGGCTAAAATATAAACGTATTATAAAACACTGAAAAGTACTACCATAACTTGACCAACTGAATTTTCTCTGATTGTGCAATTATCTAAGAATTTATAGTTTTAAAGGAACTATTACACCTTATAATGCTTTAATACAGTTCCACCTTGTGGCAATGGAGTATTCTAAAAAAAAAAAAAAGAGGAGGACCTTCCCAGAACATAGAACTAGGATGGGTCTCAAGTGGCTTCAGGAGGAACCTGTACCTTCAGGAATAGAAGAGGCAGTGGGCATAGAAATGAGAGTTTGGAGAATCCCAGGGACAAACTACGGAAACTGCACAAAATTTTCCCACCTGTGGAGACCGCAGGTCTGAGGAGCATTCTCGACAGGGATGAGGGAGGAGAGACCGGGGTCTGCCTTTGCTCAGCTTCTGGCTGCCAGCCTTCCATCTTCCTCAGCCACAGAGCCCGGGGGTGGGTGGGCACAGCTCCTGCGCCCCAGCTCGAAGAACCTCCACAGCACCTGTGCACGGCAGGCACCCCATGATTGTCAAGTGAGTGCATGTCAAAAACACTGCTAATCTTCGTTAACACTTATTAAGCTCTCACTGCAAACCAGTCACTGCAAGCCCTTCGTGTGGGTCACGTGTCTACAAGATAGATGTTGATGTCTATCTTCACCCCCAGTTTACTGCGGAGGAAACCAAAGTCCCTGGGGGCACAGGATTGCCTGCCTACGTTGACACAGCTCGCAGTTGGCAAAACAGGATTCGAATCAGGATTTGTCCTCTTCATCACCGCCCTGCTCAGCCGGCTGTGGGTGGAACACTCTGGAGCACAGACCCGCGTCACACAAAGGCTCATCCCCAGGGAGCCCGTATTTCTCTGACTACATAACTGGGGCAAGGCTGGGAGCGTCACGAGCGGTGTGCTGTTTATCAGCCAATTGCAACAGCGGGAGCATCGGGCACACGTCACTGTGACAGTGTGGACAGAAGGGCGGGAGGCTACGGATGCGGAAGGGAGGGGTAGGAGGCAGTTTTCTCCCCCTCTTGTGGGTCACCTCATCTCTTCCTCACCTGGTGTCCCTGAAAGATGGCCCAGAAAGTCCTGCCTCTATGAGACGTGTTCTAGATTAGATAGGGGACCTTTGGAGATCTGGAGGATGTGTTTCCTTGGGAGAGGCGAGGGGGCTGGTGGGACTGAGTCCACAGGCCAGAGGATCACAGGGCTGGGAGTGACCTCGGCGGGGACCCTCTTCTGCCCTGTCACCTCTTCTCTAGGAATTGAGGCTCAGACGCCACAGGGAGCTCTTTCCGGAACGAGGAGGAGAAGCTGGGCGGGGCCTGGGCCTTGTCCACTGGCGGTGGGCTTCACCTCCTCAGTGGGTTGCCTTGCCGTGTGGTCCAAAGGAAACACTTTCAAGGCCTGGGCCTTTTGCTTGTGGAGAGGATATTCCTAATGCAGCCCGGCTCCTGGGGGCCCTGAATGAGAATCAGGGATCGAAAAGAATCAGGCGTCCGCTCGGGTGGGAAAGCGGTGGCAGTGTCGTTCCCTGACCCAGCCCTCTGGCCACCACATGGTGCCCTCCTTTGCAGCTCTGGACTTGTGTGCGTGTGCACGTGTGTGCAGGTGTCTGTAGACCAGGGAATTATTTCTCTACAAATGGCCTTTGAACAGAGACAGGAAAGCTCGACAACTTTGCCAGTGTCTCTCTGCCCCGTGTAAGATGGCCTCTGCCTTCCCCCTCCTCTTCCTGCCATCGGTCCTGTGACCCCACCCTTCCATGCCTGGGGTCCTTGGGCAGGAGCCGTGTCATAAGAGCAAGGCCTTCCATCTACAGTGCACTTTGGGTGGGCGTTTCAGATCCAAGTTTGTGATACTTACCAGGAGAAGACTCCTAGAGGTGCCGTCAGAAAGAGAAGGAAAATTTCTATCATGAGAACTTACTCTGCACCAAGTATTGTGCTGGTCATTTTACATGAGGACCTTTAATTCTCAGACGTGATTTTGAGTGGAAGACATTTTTATGCCATCTTGCTGATGAAAATATTTAGGTTCAGGGACGTTGAGTGAAATATCCACACTGCACAGCTAGTAAGTGGTGGAGCCCGTGGTCTTTCTTCTGTTATCCTGTCAAGACTCATGAGTCCGAGCAGGGATGCTGGGAGGGCCTCTGAGAAAAGCCCCCCTGTTGCCTCTACTCTGCTCTAGGAGGGCGTCATGGTCGTTCCCCAGGAGGGGACTGTGGGTCCTTCTCCCTTGTTGGAGACTCAGTTACAAAACCTGGCTTCTCTATGTCCAGCCAATCCTTGTGTTTTATTCTCTGATCTCAGATTTGCCAAAGAGCAGGCAGCACACAGAAGGGATAGACTGTGAGTTCCGCCCCCTGGTGTGTACAACTGTGGGCCAATCTCAGCGGGCCTCAGTTTCCCCATCAGTGACATGGGATTATTCCAGAATGATATGTCAGGGTCTTTCCAGCTCTGACTTTATTTCATTTTATTGCATTTCATGTCTAGATACCCTTCCAGCTCTGAAATCCTACCGTCTCCGCAGCAGTCCTCCTTTCTGGCTGGCCTCTCTTAAGGTGTAGCGCCACCTTCTGGTGATGAGTTTACTCCCTTTTTTATCCCTCTGGCTAATGTTGACTCTTGGTTTGGTTCCTCTCTTCTGAACAGCTGATGACTGGGCCAGGTCCCCCTGGGTATGGGCATCTCTCTGCAAAGCTGCAGGCAGTGTCAGGGGTGGGTTGTGGCTGGACCCAGTCTCCTTCCCTCAGGATGGTGCTGGTGGCCTTCCCAGAGCCGAGATCACATCGGGAGCCTGGGGACTTGCCCACCGTGGCTCAGAGACCAGAGGGCCTTGGGTGGCAGCTGCTGAAAGTACATAATTCATGAGAGACCTGTTCCATCAGGAAGCAAGGGCGTGAACAGATGAGGTCCACGGCACATTTTCCTTTTTCCTTTCTTTCTTCTTTTTGTTATTGTTTTTATTTTTGAGGCAAAGAAGCAGGCTTCAGAAAAACAAATGGGTGGTCAAGTTTCAGAGGCTCTAAGAGTTTTGGATACTTTGGGGGGTTTTATTGGGGTTGGAAAAAAGCAATAAAGAGGATGTGAGAAGGGGTGTGTGCTTAGTGTTTTTTTCTCTCTGAGGGAAATACAAAGGGTTTCTCTGACTCTGTGGCCTTTGTCTCTCTGAGGCCTGTCCCCTGAGCAGATCTCGGGAGCCACCCTTGCCCACCTCACACCCAGCTGCAGGGGGCTCATTGCCCAGGACCTCTGGGCTCACTGTCAGTGAGGACAGGGTTTGGGCTCGTTTCTAGCTTGGAGAAATCCAACTGCCCCCAAACACGAGCGGCCAGGGGTGGCTTTAAATTCCGGGAAGTGCACTTAGTATTTATTTGGGGATATTTGCTGAACAAACTCTGGACTGGCAGGGAGGCAACCGGATTCCAGAGTCACCAGGAACCAGCGCTCTATGGGTTCTTAAGCAAGCACTTCCCCTCTGCAGATGACAGTTTCTTCTTCTTCAAGGAGAGAGTAGGTATTGAATGTTGTCAAGAGTTACAAGCTCCATCCCATCCCATTATTCTAGGATCCTAGGGGTTAAGTGATATGGGTTTTTTTTTTTTCTGACTCTGCTCTCCCCTGTAAGTCAGGTAACCCTTCTGGCTCTTACAGGGTTTATGAGTTTGAAGAGTGTCATCACAGAGCCCTTGTGCTTCAGAGTGGTGCAGGGGGGCAGGGATGTGCTGGAGCCTTACCTTACCCTCTGCTTCCGGGGTTGTAGGACGTGCAATGCTGGGAGGCAAAGTGGGTGCCTGGGCCTCCATCCTACTGGGGAATTGCGGGGCAGGCAGACACTCCCAGTGGGATGGATACGATCAGGTGCTGAGGGTCACTAATGGCCATAAATAAGGCTCAGCTCTCAATTAAAATAAAGGAATTATCAACAATTTAAAGAGACATCTAAGCAGAATTCCAGATTGTACATTATCTCCATCCAGGATGTCCAAATTTTTCTTTTTCTTTTTTTTTTTTTAAACAGATTATTTTTTAAATTTATTTATTTATTTATTTTTGACTGTGTTGGGTCTTCGTTTCTGTGCGAGGGCTTTGTCTAGTTGCGGCAAGCGGGGGCCACTCTTCATCGCTGTGCGCGGGCCTCTCACTGTCGCGGCCTCTCTCGTTGCGGAGCACAGGCTCCAGACGCGCAGGCTCAGTAATTGTGGCTCACGGGCTTAGTTGCTCCGTGGCATGTGGGATCTTCCCAGACCAGGGCTCGAACCCGTGTCCCCTGCATTGGCAGGCAGATTCTCAACCACTGCGCCACCAGGGAAGCCCCAAATTTTTCTTTATCTCCATCCAGGCTGGTGGTCCGTGTTTGTTTTGTTCCATGAGGCACACGTGTGTGCTTCTGTGCTCCACGGGAAAGGCTGCGTTGGACCAGGCCAAGAAGGTGATGCCCAGCTGCCAGGTCTCGGCCCCGTGGGAACTGGCAAGAGACTGTTGGTAAATCACTTGGGATTCTGCGGGTATGGGTGCGGTGTTCATTGAAAATATCATTCACGTCTTTTGTCAGGAGCCAGAAGCCCACAGTGGAGTCCACAGATGCCTGACTTAGCTTGTCTAGTAGTGAAATTAACATCATAAAACTCAGTTAACAGAGATGCTGTGGGTTTAATTAGTTCCTTAACAATTAAAGAAGAATTATGAGATCTCTGGCATCCATCTTCAAGAGCAATTTAGGTGGATTGATGTCACCATCTGACATCTCTGCCGAAATTCTGGGCTGCCAAAGTGGATTGGGGAAATTGCCCATATTATGCTGCTTCCAGGCGAGTACGTGCACTTTCCTACCGCCTTGAAAGGAAGCACTTCCGGGTAGCCTCCCAATGGACTCCTCCAGAGCCTGAGGCTAGGCGGGGTCAGCAGGGGGGGTAAGTTCTGTGTCTTCAGGGTTCTGGGGCTTCTGCTTTGTCGTGTCTGGCCTCTCCAGCCTCTGTTCTCACAACCCAGTGCCCTCCCCCATCACCCTTTACATCTGCAGGCATTGAGCAGATAGGGGTGTTGTAGCATCTTATCATTCTCTTAACTTCCTGTAGCTTGTGTGCCTCTTCTGAGCCTGTATTTGATGCTATCAAAGAGAATACAGCCATTAGGCTCTCTGTTTTCGGCTGGTTGATTTAGCAGTGTTTATACCCCATGGTAGAGACAGCTCCAGGAGTCTGGGAAAGCTCACTCAGGAGGCTCTCTGCTTGCTTGGCCTCTTAGTCTCCTTTTATCTCCATCATTATGAAATCTCATGCACAAAGCATCCTCTTGGCGGGACGCTATCGAAAGGACCCAGGTCTCCTGACCCTGAATCAGGTGTCCTTTATAAGCTTGCCACTGCGGTCCTCAGACCAGCAGCCTCAGAATCATTTTGGAGCCTATTAGGAATGCAGAAACTCAGGCCCCACCCCAGACCCACTGAATCAGAATCTGCATTTGAACAGGATCTCCAGGCAATTCGGAAGTTTATGCGCTTTGGAAAGGCACTGCTTTATAACACTTTGTGACAATCTCTTTTGTTCAAGAGGGCTCCATCTGGGGACTGATCTAGCTGAGGAGGCCAGGTTCTTGTCCCTGCAGGTGAGGGTTGGGCAGCCCGAGCCCTGGCTCTCTCAAATCCTGAGGATCCCGCCCACACACCCAGCTCTCTCTGGTGACAGCATTGTCCTTGAACCTTCCTTGGTGGTCTGATTTCAGCATCTTGCCAGTCCAGCGAAGGCACCATGCCACACTGACAGATGGCCCAAAGTAGGACAGACAGAAGAAATGTATGTTTATCAAATTTGGGTTGAAAGGACTGTGTTCTCCCAGCATAGGCTATCAAACAGCTGTCATTCAAGAGCATATGGCCCAGCGGTGAGAGGGCATGGGCACAGCTAATCCCTCTCTTCCAGAGATTAGCTCCGACAAATAATAAGTGAAGAAAGTTGCGGCTGTGGCCAGAGTGTTGCCCAGGAAGAGACGGTGGAGGACCGGCCCTGCGATGAGTTCCTACTGATCCAGACCCCTAGCTCCCAAAGAGATGCTGGGGTAAAATGATGCTGATATGAATAATACCAGTGACAGTGATAATAATAAACCTACCATTTATCAATCACCTGCTATGTCTTAAGTGACACGTGAGGTTATTTATTTCTACTCTTTTATTTATCCTGTGCCCTGGTCCTTTCAGGGATTAATTGTCTCCATTTTGCAGTTTAGGAAAATAGGTGTCTGAGATGCAGTTGTGGGTCCCCAGATGGTGACAGTCCCTCCAGTCTCTGGGCAGGTCAGATCACGCTCCTGCATTCATATGCCCAGTTCTGGCCCCCATGGAAGAGAGATGCTGACAGGTAAAACAGCAGAGGGGCTAATGCTTGTGAAGCAGACACAAAGGAAGTGATGCCTGGGGACAGTGGCCTAAATGGGGGCGTGTCTGCTTACACTTCGGAGAGTCCAGGACCGCGGAGAGTGGGACAGGCAGGCATAGCACAGTGTGCTGTACGCTCCCCGGTACAGCTGGAGGCCGTGGGAGATGTAATTCCTGGTTCCTTCCTCCCTGCACAAAGCTCCACATCGCTGCAGTGAGGGGTTAACTAAGCTGAGATGTCAAGGGCATGAGGGCAGACTTATTGAGCATCTTCATAAAGCCAAGCCTTCCTCTAGACACCCAGCAGGGAGCCCGGCCAGGGTGTGTGGCCCTATTGCCCTGCAGGTAGAGAGGGCTCTGAGGCCGGAGGCACTGAGGACAGCTGGGCTGGTTCTGACCAAGCCACAGTGAAGCAGCCTTCATGGCAAGCCCAAGAGATCTCCAGATGGCAGGCATTTCCGAGTGGTTCTGAGTCCTCGACTGAAGCTGTTATTTTTAATGGCCATGTGTGTCTTGCTCTGTCCAGGAACAAAGCTGAAGGCTTGAAACATGGTCCCGCTGAGCAACTAGAATAGAGATTCTGGTCTGATCAGAATGAGGGAGAGAGTGCTGAATATGGTATTAGAAATTAAAGTATATTTAATTGTGTCATGTGTTTGGAAAAAGATCATACAGGTCATTTCTTAGCCAAACTTTTGCAGGGTTTTCCTGAATGACCTGGTAGAGCTCTTGTTCCCAGTAAAAGCCAGCATTTCAGTTCAATGAATGTTCATGGAGCAGACAACCACGTGCCAGGAATCGCCCTCCCCCCCACTGGGGAGCTCGTAATCGAGAGGGACAAACAGGTGAGAGATCACCCTTCCCAAAGTCTTGGCTTTGTCATGGTTTAAATTATTGTAAGAAAACCCAAAGGTTCTTTTTTTTTTTTAATATTTTATTTATTTATTTATTTATTTATGGCTGTGTTGGGTCTTCGTTTCTGTGCGAGGGCTTTCTCTAGTTGTGGCAAGCGGGGGCCACTCTTCATCGCGGTGCGCGGGCCTCTCACTGTCGCGGCCTCTCTTGTTACGGAGCACAGGCTCCAGACGCGCAGGCTCAGCAGTTGTGGCTCACGGGCCCAGTCGCTCCGCGGCATGTGGGATCCTCCCAGACCAGGGCGCGAACCCGTGTCTCCTGCATTGGCAGGCAGACTCTCAACCACTGCGCCACCAGGGAAGCCCAATCCAAAGGTTCTTGATATGTACTTCCTTGTAATTTATTGGGCCATGTGGTAGGCAGAATAATGGCCCCCTAAAGATGTCCACCTACTAATACCAAATCCTGTGAGTATGTTACCTTACGTGGCAAAAATGACTTTGCATATGTACTTAAGCTAAGGATCTTCAGATGGAGAGATTATTCTGGATTATCTGAGTCATCTCAATGTTATCACAAGGGTCCTTATAAGTGGAAGAGAAAGGAAAGAAGGTCAAAGTCAGAAAAGGAAATGTGATGATGGAACAGGAGTCAGGGTGAATGCAGGGCCATGTACCAAGTCATGGAGGAAGCTTCTAGAAAGTGGAAAAGACAAGGAGATAGATTTTTCTCCTGGAGCCTGCACAAGGAACATGGACCTGCTGGCACCTTGATTTTAGTCCGGTGAGACCCATTTCGGACTTCTGACCTCCAAAACAGAAATCTAATAAATTTGTGTCATTTTAGGCCTCAAAGTTTGCATTAATTTGTTACAGCAGCAAAAGGAACCTACTCCAGGGCTCAATCTGAATCCTGCACATGAGGATGGTGAGAGAGTATGTCACCAGGCTAGCAAGGGACCAGGTCAATGCCAGACATCCGAGTGCCACTAAGTGGCACAGCCCCACACGTCATCATGTATGTGGTAACACCTGCAGAGTCATTTCGCTGCATTTTAAGGGGGAAAATGATACGCTCTAATGATAGTTACAAATTTGGGAGGTTGCGATGGTCTCAGATCTAGTCCTTGGGGATGTCTGGGCTCTGCTGCCCAGGTGAGTACAGGGTCCCTGGGGAGTCCGGAGGAGGGCATCTCACCAAGCTGGGTGAGTCAGAGAAGACCCCCCTGGAGGAAAGACCCCCCTGTTCAGTTTTGAGGGATCACAGCCAGATGACTGTTGGCAAGGACCAAAGAAATCACAGGAATAAACACATAGACGCATGCTCGGTTCTGCATTAAGAGAACGCAGAGCTCGAGGCTGGGAATCTGGAGAGGAATGCCGCTGTCTGATCATGGAGAATGTTTTACGCCAGGTAAGGGATTTACCTATTTGGTCAGTAATGACAAGTCATCAAAACATTTTAAATAAGAATTAGAATTATCAGTCTGTGCTTTAGAAAGTCGTGTGGACCTATTGAAGTTGGATGGGAGGGATCAGAGCTGAAGTCAAATTAGAAGAATTCCAGATGAGAAGGTAAGAGCTTCCTTGGGAAAACGTTATCACTAAGACGCTCTTTTCCCTGGAGACTAGCACATTTCATAGTACCCTTCCAGAGAACACCTTGTCTCGTGTGTTTAGTTAACATGAATGGGCTTCTCCCTTAGACCCCTGACCTCTCCAGATTAGTGAGGCCCACATCTTTTTCTAGTTTAGGTCGCCGGGATGGGCCCTGATATAAGCACTCAAACACTGCGAATGATTTAAAGAACCCCGGCCCAAGTGCATTCTGTACTGGAGGTTTAAAAGGTGCTAGAAAGTTTGTTCTGGAGCCCATGTTGTAATCTGTCTAAAATTTCCAAGTGCTAGAGGTCTGTCTAAATACTGGGAAATGGTCTGTTTTTCACAATGTACAAAATCAAGAATTCTGGAAGCTATAGTTGGAGGGGACTGGTGTTGATTTGATGCAGAATTCTAGAACAGGTTACAAAGCAGATTGTTACTATTTTGAGAAGAGTTCAATAATTACAAGTATCTATTCATCCGTTCCTCAAGAATAAGATCTGCCTTTCTATCCCCCAAACTCTAAAGAGATTAGATCTAGGGATAAAAGTCCGAAGAACCCACCTTCTTAGCTTGCAACAGCACGAACACACAGACGAATATCTATTGTGAGCCTGTCGTGTGTTGGGTATGGAGTAGATGCCAGTTTTGAGAGATGTCGGGAGTGGTCCTCAGAAGCCACAACTGGAGGACTCTCAGCGGGGAAATTCTTTGCTTGCCCCACTTGGGTACCTGAAAGTTGCTGGATAATCTTGCTTTGGAAGTGAGCCCAGGAAGTCAGAGAGAAGGGAGGGCAGTTGGAGAGATTTTAAATAGGACCTGGTGACTAGAAATGTTATGAAAATGGAGAGTATTTTAATTTGTGATCCTGTTATCACAGAATATTATGGGTCCTTTAGATGGTCCATTCACTTGTGTATTTAATGATGTGTTTCTGAGTGACTATTGTATACCAAGTACTGTGTGGAAAATAGAGGCTACAGAACAGCCTTCTCTAACAGGTGTTTCCCTGGCAACTAGTCTCAGCGTAGAACAAGAAACAGTGATAAACAGTAATTTTGTACCCGGCCCCTTTTCATAGCAGTTAGATCGATGTTTCTGGTAGGCTCAGTGTTGCAACTTGCAAAAAGATTTCTCAACAACTCTTTGATAGTATTTGGCTTTGAAAGGTATTTATTCCACTGCATTGTATTAAGATGTAGTTTTATTTTTAAATTTTTTGGTTGAAGTATAGTTGATTTACAATGTTGTGTTAGTTTCAGGTGTACAGCAAATAGATTCAGTTTTATATATATATATATATATATATATATATATTATTTTTCAGATTCTTTTTCCTTATAAGTTATTACAAGATATTGAGAATAGTTCCCTGTGCTATACAGTAGGTCCTTGTTGGTTAAGATGTAGTTTTAAAATATCATAGCATTGGTTACTTTTTCAGACAAATAAAGAAAATCATTAAGAAATCATCCAAAGTTACACCAAAATTCAGCCTTATAAGAAATCTTGGTATCTTATTCTCAGTGTGAAGACATACACATACACACATGATATTCTGCCCCTGAAGTGATAGGTTGAAGATTTCAAAATATTTCCAAGATATAATTCATTTGAGGGAGCTCTCTGAAATAATGGAAATGACCTTAATTGTACTATCTGTATTTTGAAGAACGATTTTAATCGGATCACTTATTTCAAAGTTTGAAAGAGTACCTCTTTCCTACACAACCAGATTCTTATCACATATGAAAAAGCAGAATGACCAGTTTTCACTATTTCCTTAAATCCCAAATTGAGGTCAGGAGACCACTGACCTCCAGCTGTGGATAAACAATGGCTGGGTTGACAGGTGTAAACTTTTATTTGGATGCGGTCATGCCCTTTCTTGTGGCACCCATGGTCAGTCCTCTGTCGGCTTGATGTCTACATCGCAGCGACAGGGAAAAACCCAAGAGGAGAAAAAAATCATTTGCCTGTAGCATGGTTTTCAGCGACAAACACAAGAAGTCACAGGGCACTGCACCTCTGTGCTATATGTAGGCTGAGAGCTCATTCATTACCTTCGTCTCTGTGGTGATAGTGATAATAATTGTTCTTTCGCATTGTAAGCTGCTGGTACTATCTATCACCCATCAGTATTAGTCCCTAAGGTAACTTCACTGCTCCCTCTCTCAGCACAATATTTGTCATTAACTTTGTGGGTGGTTTTACAAGCTCCTTGGCAACCGTGTAATTGTACCTGCTTTTGTGCTATGAAAATTTAACTTTGAATAATGTTCCTTTGGTTTTTGTATTTAAAAAAATTTTTTTTTATTCTGCATTTAGTGATACAATTCATTAATTTCCTATAGGGAAGTATTTTATTCAATTTGTTCTGAAATGTTCAGATTGGCTTAGTAGAAATATCAACAAACTTTGATCAAATCTGACTATATGACACTCTATGACTAATTTCTTATTACAGTGTGCTAGGAACTAAGGATGAATGGATTCCTTATCCAAAAACTCTAATTTTTGAATATATCATTTTAATTATTAGCCGTATTTTCTCTTTTCGGCTGCTTGAGCAAAACTCATCAGTGGCAGTGTCCGTGCTCTACCACATACGGAATCATGTTCCAGAGTCATGTTCACTCATTCGTTTAGGATCTTGCTCTGAGTTGTAATATTTGCTATTACCATCACAACTTTTATACCTCTATAAACTAATTTTGCACCATTGATTCATACTTTGGGGATTTGGAGAATAATACAATCGAACAATAACATATATACATGTCACAAAATGCGCAATAGCATGCAATGAGGTGAAGATACAGTATCTAAGATATCTTACTAATAGAATGATATCTTAGTTGAACTGACAACATAATCCTCACAGCCTGTGTAAAACCTTTGAGGAGATAATGATTACCTAAAATCACATAATTTTTTTGATTTGAAAAATCACAATCTTTTATTTCAAATTTGTGAATTGTATGTGAACATGGTTGTTTCAACAGGTTTGTCTGTTTAAACCATTACACCACCTGTAGACCATTTTGGAAGACCACTGGGAAACCTCAGGGACCTACGGACCACACTTGGAGAAATCCTGAGTTACTCAGAACCACATCCTTCCCATGTGGCATCATCAAGCTCAAATGTGCAGTCCCTGGGTTCCCCCTGGCTGGCAGTGATTTCCTCCTCAACCATCTTCAGCCTTTCCATCACAAGGCTGCTGTGATGACCTTCCCCAATTCTTTGAATATGTGTGGGTATTCTGTGCATACCTTTTCTTCACATGACGTGTTTTCCCCCTTCCCATTCCCACTGCCCCACATGCGAGTATACGATGAATATATGTTTCCCATCTGGGAGGTACCCACTGCAAGGCTAAGAGCAGGACAGTCTCCTGCCTTCATATTCACAGGGAGACTCTGGTGCCCCCAGGTGCTGAAGGCCACCGGCTTTCATCAAAGCCCCTTCCCCAAGGCCGATTTTAGCCCAGGGGTCTGGGCCAGAAGAAACGCTACATGTCAGAACTTTGTGATGCACTTAATGGTCCCTCTTTCTAATCCCGAGTGCTCTCTCCATCTGAGTTACGTACCTGTCTCATCTGCCCCCAGGAAGGGCTCCTTCTCCAGCCCCATCCACTGCTAGGTGGCTAGCGGGTGGTCTTCACTCCTTACGGTCATAGCCGAGGGGTCAGCCTCTGCGAGTTTCATTGTCATCCATCCTGGGAGGTTCTTTGGTCCCACATGCACATAAACCCCTCTGAGTCTATTCCATCATCTGTCCAGATATCTCTGGACGTGACAGAATTTGCAAAGAGGACCTAACTTAGTCCTGAACTCTGAGATTCCTCTCCAGCGGGTCCCCAGTGCTCACAGAATCAGGCCCAGAGTCCTCAGTGTCACATTCCAGGCATCTACAATGGGTGGCAACTAGTCTCCTGGCATTGTGCCTCTCCACTTCCCGGCACTGGGCCTGTGTCCAGCACACCCAACCTCTGATTCCTACTCAGATGTGATGTGCTTTCAAGTCTCCAAACCTTTTTATAGGGGAATTTAGTTATTTATTTATTTAACATCTTTATTGGAGTATAATTGCTTTACATTGTTGTGTTAATTGCTGCTGTATAACAAAGTGAATCAGCTCTATGTATGCATATATCCCCATATCCCCTCCCTCTTGCGCCTCCCTCCCACCCTCCCTATCCCACCCCTCTAGGTGGTCACAAGCACTGAGCTGATCTCCCTGTGCTATGCGGCTGCTTCCCACTAGCTATCTATTTTACATTTGGTAGTGTATATGTGTCCATGCCACTCTCTCACTTCGTCCCAGCTTACATCTTCCTCCTCCCTGTGTCTTCAAGTCCATTCTCTACGTCTGTGTCTTTATTCCTGTTCTGCCCTTAGGTTCTTCAGAACCTTTTTTTTTTTTTTCTTTTTAGATTCCATATATATGTGTTAGCATACGGTATTTGTTTTTCTCTTTCTGACTTATTTCACTCTGTATGACAGACTCTAGGTCCATCCACCTCACTACAAATAACTCAATTTCGTTTCTCTTTATGGCTGTGTAATATTCCATTGTATATATGTGCCACATCTTCTTTATCCATTCATCTGTCGATAGACACTTAGGTTGCTTCCATGTCCTGGCTATTGTGAATAGAGCTGCAATGAACATTGTGGTACATGACTCTTTTTGAATTATGGTTTTCTCAGGGTATATGCCCAGTAGTGGGATTGCTGGGTCGTATGGTAGTTCTATTTTTAGTTTTTTAAGGAATCTCCATACTGTTCTCCATAGTGGCTGTATCAATTTACATTCCCACCAACAGTGCAAGAGGGTTCCCTTTTCACCACACCCTTTCCAGCATTTATTGTTTGTAGATTTTTTGATGATGGCTATTCTGACCGGTGTGAGGTGATACCTCATTGTAGTTTTGATTTGCATTTCTCTAATGATTAGTGATGTTGAGCATCCTTTCATGTGTTTGTTGGCCGTCTGTATATCTTCTTTGGAGAAATGTCTATTTATGTCTTCTGCCCATTTTTGGATTGGGTTGTTTGGTTTTTTTTGATATTGAGCTGTATGAGCTGCTTGTATATTTTGGAGATTAATCCTTTGTCTCCCAAATCATCTGGCTCCTCCTTCTGGAATAAATGTGCCTTTGCTGGCCGTCCCAGCTCAAACACCATCTTCTGCATAAGCTCTCCATAGATTCTTACCAGCCTGGGTTTTGAAGTCAGAGACTTGAGTTCAAATTCCAGATCTGCCTCTTCCTTACCATGTGACCTTCCATTTCTCACTTAACCCTTCTGTGGTTTAACCTTCCCATCTGCAAAACAGGGCAATGCTTCCTACCGTGGAAGGAAGTTGTCAAAAATCAAGGCAATGATGTCTTCAGGTCAAGTGCTTTGCACAGATAATCTGCCTAATGCATCACCCCCCCACCCCCGCTCCTTCCTTTCACTGATTCCTTCAGGATGTTGATTTTACTTCTGTATTGGCTCTAATTTAATTTTCATATTGATAATGCAAATTAATCTTCTGCATTAAGCTGTGAAGTTTATAAGATCAAGAAACATTTTCTTCATCTCCTGATTCCCCTCTGTGCCTGGTTTGGAGTAGGTGCTCAGTAAATATCTGTTTAGTGGAAGTGGAATTTCTCAAGTGATATTTTTTATATATATTGTATATGTGTGTCATTTATGAACTCACCTTGGAAAGTAATGAACGTGAATACAGAAGAGGGAGTTGCTCTTTCAGTTAAAGGCATGATATAGCTAGTATCACAAGCTCTAACTTTTTAAGTGTGCATGGCACCATGCAGAGAAAGAGGAGGAAGTGAAACAGCTTCCTGCCCCACAAGAGCAAAACCAAAAATGAGGCGGCAAGATGGACAGGCATGTTGGAGGAGAAAGCGCACACTATTCAGAAACCTCTCACCTCAAACTACTCTGCAAAATATCAGCGCTGTTCTGGGCAAGGAAAAAACAAGGGTGGAAACACCACTCTTGCAAGTTGATCTCAGATATTATGGGGTATCAAGGAACACACACACACATACACACACGCATACACAACTGCTGTTCCCTCTCGCAAGATTAGTGACGCTTTGCCCAATGCCTGATTTCCCCAACCATGCTCCTATGCGATGATCCTTGGCCACACACAAGACTGTCATTGTATATTCATTCATTAGCGATAATGATTTTGAGTTTCTGTCCCCGCTGACCTGTGGACAGATGGCTAGCATGAATGCCACATTTATCTGGACACCAGCTCAGCTCCAGCAGCCCTCCGACCGGTCTGATCACCCAGTGGTCACTGCATCGCCGACCTCCTTTTTCCTCTCCTCCAGGGGGGCTGCCGACGGGGTTGTGCTGAGTGGTAAACTTATGCAGAAACAGGCCTTTTAGTCATGACCGATCTTGCTTTCTTTTCATAACCACCCGATAAATGTCAGGACTGCTTAGAGCTAATCATTTCAGATTGGAGTAAAAACAGTCTGAAGTTCTAGATGGTTAGAAGTTTTATTCAGTTCTGAATAACAATCACTGCCCCCCACTCTGTCTGTCTCAATACATAAGTGTTCATACAAAGCATAAAAGTCAAATGGAAGAGTTGCATTTGTGAATCATACCTGCTGAACTTTTGGGTGCATTTAAATAGCCAATTGCAGTGATGTAAAGAGAGATGGATTCTTGTCTAGAATAACTATGATGGACTCGCTTAGTGAAAAACAGGCAAACCACTAATTTGATCACATTAGACAGATTGTTTTCGGTGGTAATTACTCTCTTTTAACAAAAATTATTTCTCTTAGCAGAAAGACATGGTAGCATCGTTTTAATGAACTGTTTTCTTTATTGCCTTTGATAAGACATTTCCGTGTACCAAACTTTTAGACCCAGATTTTTATAAATGAATAAAGTAGATCAGTTTTGATGTAACCACCAATTACAAAGCCTCTGTCAAGGGAAAGTTACACTTAGGGCTTCTGACAATTGCTATTATTTCATTAATTCATTCAACAAACAGTTTCCACTTATAAAACTCTAGAGCGAGACTTGACCACCATATGTCAAGACAGTTTTCCCTCTTCCAGTTTTCCCTTTCCCTCTTCCAAGGCTGACTATCTCTCAAACTTCACCAGTAAGAAAAAAAGGTAATCTGAATTCAGAAGTCCCCGTGAGAGTTTAGAATTCATTTCCTCGCATTAACGCGCTGCCAGTAATTATCTCCTCTACAATACGAGTATTTTGAAACTAGGTCCTGAGTGTGTTGACAAACTTTGTGGGATGATATCTCCACCTCCTGCTCCTTTTTGCCGTCCCTGTGACCCGAAATGTTTGCCCCCAGCTCGAGTCAACATAAAAAAGCCCCACAGAGCACAGGGAAGCTATGGGTCCCTCCGGTCAAATGGCACACTCCTTTCGAGAACTTACATCACTGGTATTTTTTGAAGTTCCTAGGTGGCCTACCTCCACTTTTAACTGCTCAAGTTCTTTCCATGCTTTAAAGCTCATCATAAGTACCCAACCGCCTGCAGTCTTCTCTTGGCTCTGGACCCTCCCCTGCTCACTGGTCCTGCATCTGTGCTTCTTCCATTCTTGCAAGCTCTTCCCTCACACTGTATCTTTCTGTTATCTTGCTGCTCCTCCCAGCAAGTCCACATGGGATCAAGTTCATGGATTGACCCGGCTATGTCTTCTGGCTTTATATTTTTTAAATTAACGTACTTAATTTTTTAAGAACAGTTTAAAGTCTACTAAAAATTTTCAAGAGTTCCCACATACCTTGCACAGAGTTTCCTTTACCATTAACATCTTACAATTAATGAACCAATATTGGTACATTATTATTAACTAAAGTCTATAATTTACTCAGACTTCCTTTGTTGTTGCCTAATGACTTTTTTTCTCCAAGAATGCCATCCAGGATACCCCATTACATTTAGTTGTCACATCTCTTCAGGCTCTTCTTGACTGTGACGGTTTCTGACTTTCCTTGTTTTTGATGATCTTGACAGTTTTGGAAACGTTGGTCAGATGTTTTGTGGAAGGTCCTTCTAATGAAATTTGTCTGATGTTTTTTCTCATGATTGAACTACAGTCATGGGCTATTGGGAGGAAGACCACAGAGGAAAATTACCATTTTTATCACATCGTATCAAGGGGTACATGCTATCGATATGACTTATCACTGTTGATGTTGACCTTGATCACCTTGAGTTAGTGTTTGTCAGGTTTCTCAATTTTAAAGTTACATTTTTCACCACTCCCCCTTTCCATACTGTCCCTTTTGGAAAGAAGTCACTGTATGCAACCCACACCTAAGGAGTAGGGAGTTATGCTTCAGCTCCTTGAGGGTAGAGGGTCTACATCAGTGATTTGTATTAATGGTTTGTATCAGTTGATTCTTCTGCACAGATTTGTTCCTTCTCCTCCTGATTTGCCATGTTCCAGGATCATTCTCAGTGTGACATCCCTGCCCGATTCAATCAATATGCTTGGTTCCGTAGAGCAGTCGGGCCTCCCTGGTCATCTCTGCCCTCCCCTTATGCTCAGTTGTCCAGCTCTACAACACCTCTCATGATAATTTAACATCGCTTATGTAACAAAGCTCTTGCCTCTGTGTACAGACAAGACCCTCTATTAGCTGCCATTTCCACCTTCCCACTCTCATTTTCGCTCACTTCCCCACCCGCGCACTATCTTTGATTCAGACCAAATGAATTATCCTTCCACCCAGACCTCTACACTCTTTCAAGTCTCTAGGTCTTTCCAAATATTCTTCTTTCTGCCTGGAAAGCCCCTTCCCTCCTTGTTCACCTTTTAAGCCTTAAAGACAACCCAACCTCCTTATCCTCCAGGAAGTATCCTTAAACTAGTCAGAGCTTATCTCTCCTTTGTGCCATAAATCTTCTCGGTAGATTTCTCTAGCACTACACTTACCAAAGTGGTATTTTAATTATTTGCTCATATGTCTGCCTCCCTTTAGGATTCTGACTTATTCATCTCTCTACCAGTGTCTAGTAGAGCATCTGACATTTAGCATCTGGGGAATGAATGAGTGGCTGAATCACTATGTGACTTTTTACTCATACACCTATAACTGTCCCACTAGCATAGTGACCTCCTAGAGGGCATGCATCACCACTCACTTTTCTTGGTATCCCTGCACAGTGGCTGAAGGGTCACCTACACATGGCAGGTCATGGATACCTGCTATGTGTCGGCTGACTAATGGTCAGGCAGAAGCCCTGGGGTGGGTTCCTCCTTGAAGGCAGTGATGTTTCACGTGGCCCACTGCTGCTTATAAACGAGCCATTGAAATAAGTGGCTGCTTCATCTGAAAGTTGGTGTTGGTTGCAAAAAAGCGCTGACTATCCTTTAATACTGAGACAGGAAAGAGGCAGTGCAATCAAACATAATTGGAAGATTACAGGAGCTCAAAATTACCTTATAGCAGAACATTCTCTTTCATGCTAGGCAGAGAAACCTGGGCATTGATTTTTTTTTTTTTTTTCATCTTTATATGAGGAAATCTCTTGAAGGTAATCAGATTTCATTGAGAAGATACAATTGCAGATTTTCCCATTAAACAAATACCTCAGCGGACATTCCAAAAGATCTTCTGCAATGCTGTCAGAAATAACAGAAGCTCCTCATTAGGAGAATTTGGATTTGTATACATCTGTGCTTGCAAGACTCTCATGCTGAACTTTACTTAGTCCTTGATTTTTTTTCCCCTGCTGTTCAAGAACAAGGCTTCCAGGTGTGTGGTCATGACTGAGCCAAAATATCCCATAATAGGTCATTAGTCTTTCTAAAATGCATGGCAAACTGAGAAATACATGTTCCTGCATTTCCCCAAGCAATGATATATTCTCTTAAAAATATAATACCCTCAGCACTCTCATGTGGGGCTATAAATTGCTACAGCTTTTGTGGAAAGCAACTTGACAGTAAATTTTAAATGCCTTGGAAACACTCATACCCAGTAAATTTTATTTCTGGGAGCATATTGTTTATTTCTTTTTTTTAAATGTTTATTTATTTATTTATTTTCTTATTAGTTATCCATTTTATACATATTAGTGTATTTATGTCAATCCCAATCTCCCAATTCATCCCACCACCACCTCCACCCCCAGCCGATTTCCCCCCTTGGTGTCCATACGTTTTTTTTCTCTACTTCTGTGTCTCAATTTCTGCTCTGCAAATCGGTTCATCTGTTCCATTTTCTAGGTTCCACATATATGCGTTAATATACGATATTTGTTTTTCTCTTTCTGACTTACTTCACTCTGTATGACAGTCTCTAGGTCCATCCACATCTCTATAAATGACCCAATTTCGTTCCTTCTTATGGCTGAGTAATATTCCATTGTATATATGTGCCACATCTTCTTTATCCATTCGTCTGTCAATGGGCATTTAGGTGGCTTCCATGACCTGGTTATTGTAAATAGTGCTGCAATGAACATTTATTTCTTTTTAAAAACTTGTCATTCTGGGAAATTCCTAACCAATACAAGAATAGAAGAAAATAATGAACTCCCATGGACCCAGCCTCCAGCTTAAATATTCTCAATTCATGGCCAGCGTTGTTTTAACTATTCCTTGCAACCCCTCCCCAGCTAGATTATTTTGAAGCAAATCCAAGGCATCAGATCACTCATATGATTTCTTCCATAATTATGTCAGCGTATATCTTTAAAAGAGGTGGAGTTTATAAAATAGTCACAATACTATTACCATATTAAAAAAATCACAATTCCTTAATATCATCAAGTGTTTTGTCAGTGTTCAAAACTCTCTGGTTATCTCATAAATAGTCTTTATGTTAGGTTTGTTCAATATGTATTCAAACAAGATCTACACATTTCATTAGGCGGAAAGGCCTCTTAAGTCTCTTAACTTTTTAGTCCCCCTTCCTTCTCTTGTTTTTCCTTGCAATCTACTGAGTGGTTTGTACTATAGTTTCCCACATGTTATATTTTGCTCTTTTATATCTCTGTGCTATTGTTTAACCTGTTTCTATGCCCCCCACCCCATATTACCTATACACTGGTTGTTAGGTCTGGGGACCTTTTTAGATCTAGGTTTGATTTTTCGAGAAGGATAACCTCAAAAGTCATGTTGTATACTTCTGTTGTCTCTCTTTTCATCATGTTAAAATTGATCAGTGCATTCAGGTCATTGATGATCATTGCTGAGGTCCATTACTTTATTAGGGGTTGCATAATGGTGATAGTCTCATCTATTGTTCCTTCAAAATTTATTTGTTGGACTATTTCTTTAAAAAGAAACTTTTCTTTATCAGCTCTTTGGCTACTCTGAGGTACAGTTTGTAGAGAAAAGACAGGATAAATACTTCATCCTTTATTTACCAGCTTTCCTAATAATGAGTTTGTTCCCTTGTACCCCACGGTCAAGAGTGGTTGCAAGAATAACGAGCCCCTGATGTCCTAACTCTGGGAACCTGTGAATATGTTATCTCACGTGGCAGAAGGGACTTTGCATATGTGATTAAGGATCTTGAGATGGGGAGATTATTCTAAATTATTCTGCTGGGCCCAATGTAATCACAAGAGACAGTATAATAGGGAGGCAGGAGGGCCAGAGTCAGAGAAGACAACATGACAGAAACAGGGCAGGGGCAGAAACCAAGGAGTGTGGGCAGGCGCTCGAAGCTGGAAAAGGCAGGAAGTCAAATTTCCCTGAGAGTCTCCAGAAGGCACAGAGCTCTGAAGACTCATTTTGGACTTCTGAACTGCAGAACTGCATGGTAATAAATTTGTGGGTTTTTTTAGATTGTGATAATTTGTTACAGCAGCAGTAGGAAACAGACACATTGACTCTATTTTTAGTAATTTGATGTTTCTATCAATATTCTTTTTGATGCTCAGAGTATCTCAGTGACTCCTCTGCCTTATGGACAGAGCCTCAGTGATAACGTCCTTGCTTTTTTTGTATGATCAGATACCCCAGGTTTATCTTGTACATTTTCTGGCATGAGCCCTTTTTTCAAGGAATCCTGGGTCCCTTTACTGGGAAATGTTATTCATGGACCACAGTTTGCATGATCACTGCTACTGGGTCCGCCATTTTTTCCAAGACCTTTCTGGTGTGCAGAGCTTGGAAATATATCATGAAATCATGCTATTACTTCAAATTCAAATTCGGAATTCCTGGATAGTTAGTTCTTTCATATTATGTTTGTATCTCTTTTTTATGCTTAAAATCCTAACAAACTTACATGACTTCTTATTTAAATGCTCTTTCTCTGACCTGTATTTCTCTTCTTTCTGTCTCTGTCTTTCTCTGTGTATATATATATATATATGTACATATACACATATATGTGTATATAAAATAAATATAATTTTTTCCAGTATATCATATATTTGCGATAGATTCCTGTAAGTAGGATTACTGGGTCCAAGGGTAAAATTACACATATATGTAATTTTGAAAGTTTGCCATCTTGTTTTCCACAGGGGCTCTGCCACTTCCTTTCCCATGTGCAACTTCTGGAAATACACGTTCCACACAGATTCAACAACTTTTGAATTTTAGAGTTGATATATCAATGTACTTTTAATTTACACTTCTCTAATTCTAAATGAGGATGAGCATTTTTTCATATGCTTAAGGGCAATATACCTTCTGTTCTTTGTGAACTCTCTGTTCATATCTAGCCAATTTTTCTATTGGCTGTTTTTTCTTCTCTATTTGTAGAAGCTTTTTATATATTAGGGATATGAACCTCTTATCTGTGGTATAAGTTTCAAATAATTTTTTCCAATTGGCATTTGTCTTTTTACCCCTTATATTGTTGTTTTTGCCGTGCAATCAGGTTTTTTTTTTTTTTTTGACATTTAAAAAATATTTGTGTAGTCCGATGCATCTAGTATTTCCCTTATTGCCTCCAGATTTTGGGATATAGTTAGGAAAGTTTTTCCAGCTACCAAGATATAGAGGAATTCATTTATGTTTTCTTCTAGTATTTTTGCATTTCCATTTTATTTATTTATTTATTCTTAAATATTTTTTGTACATTTAAATACATTCTCAGTGTACAGTGTAAGGGGCAGATCTTATTTTATCTGTCTCCATATGGCTATTTACTTATCCCAACAATACTTATAAGTCTGTCTTTTCCCCATAAATTTAAAATGACACCTTTATCATGTATTACATTTCCATATGTAATGGGTCTGCTTCTGGATTTCTGTTCTGTTTCATTGGACTGTCTATCTAGGCATGTTTCATACTGCACTGGTTTTATTGTAGGGAGTCTAACAGTATGTTTCATATATCGCTCCTCTTTTACAGGGTTTCTTGCTGTTATTGCTTATTTGTCCTTTCAAATGAACTTTACAATCAACTTAGTTATGTCCAGGAAGAAAACAAATCTCACGTTATTTTTCATTGACTCAAATTTAGAAATAACTTTCTTCATGTTAAAGTACATAGTATTGGGTTGGCCAATCTTATGGAAAGATCTTATGGAAAAACCTGAACGAAATTTTTGGACAACCCAATATATCTTTCATTTGTTTAAGTCAAATTTTATATCTTTCAGAAGGTTTTTCTCATAGATTTTTCATATTTCTTAAGTTTGTGCCTACATTATGTATGTAATGCTATAATTATATAATATTTTATATTATAATACATATTATTTGCTATTCTAAAAGGAGTCTTCTCTTTTATTGTGTCTTAACTAGTTTTTTCTTTTAATATATAAAGTAATTAATTTTGATATGTTGATTTATTAATTATTAAATTCTCTCACAGTAGTTTTGAATTGATTCTTCCGGTTTTCAATGTAATTGATAAAGTTCTGTTCATATTATCCAATTCTTAATCTCTAATATTTTATATTGTCTGTTTACATTTGTTGATTACTTAAACAATTGTAAAAACTAGTGGAGAGGTGGATATCATGTATTGTTTTTGAGTTTAGGGAGAAAGCCTTTAGTATTTCTGTATTTTCCCACTAAGTTAAAATGCTGGCTTTTGGGCTGAGATGTGTGTGTGTGTGTGTGTAATCATAATATAATCATACTCAAAATTATATTCCGTCTCTTAATTTATTGAGTTATTTCCCCATGAATGAGTGAGAAATTTGAGATATATAAATGGAAGATAAACATGTTGTTATTTTTTCTCCTAAGCTATATTTATATCCTGAATTCCATTCATAGATTTCTTAATATTGAGCCATCCTTGAATTCCTGGAATAAACATCACTTTTTGTATTTCATTTTTAAATTGTTTGTCAGTTTATGCTGGTGGATTCTGTTTGGTAATGCTTTATTTGATATTCTTAGGTGAAACTGACCTCTCTTTTGTTTTGGTGCAATTTTTATGAGGTTTTGACATCAATGTGATACTCATGACAGAAAGGAATTAGAGAGTTTGCTTTTCTGTGCTGTGATGTCCTGCTAGTTCTATCTCTAAAATATATCTTGAATCTGTACACTTTTCTCAGTTTCTAGGGCCACTGCTCTATCTTCAGGCCAATATCATCTCTCACTTAAATTTTGTTATCACATCCTAACAGGTTTACCTACTTTTATTCTTGTATCCTTCTAATCTATTCTCTAAACAGCAACAGCAAAGCTATGTCACTTGCCTGCTTAAAACCTTTCATAGAGTCCCCTCAGCACCTAGAGTAATTGTAGTGCCTTACTATGGCTTGTAGGAGAATGCATGATCTGACCCCTGCCTATATTCCCTTTCCTCATTACTTTGCACACATCTTGTCCTTTTGGTTTGTTTGCTTTCCAGTTTCTAGGACACACTGAGATATTTGCATCAGAGACATTGTTGCTCTTCTTCTACCCAAAATGAGCTTTCTTCCCATTTTTTGCATGTCTAGCAACTACTCATCCTTCAATATTCAGCCTAATGCACTCACTTTCTCAAAGAGGCCTTCCTAAACATTGATCTAAAGAAACCCCTCTTCTATTATTCTCTGGTTACTTTTGTTTTCCATGGCATGGTCATGTTTGTGCATGGAGATTAACAAACTGGTATTTATTACTTTTTTGTTTATGTTTTTGTAATCTCCCTCCCTTACTAAAATATTACTTCCATGAGGTCAAGTTCCAGGTTTATCATAATTGATGTTGTATTCCAGAGAATAATGCCATACCTGAAATGTAATTGGTTCTCAATAATTATTTTATAAAATGTAAATTAGTATTTGCTGTTTTAGTGTGATGAGAAATTCTTATCAGCTCAGGGATTTGGGCTTGTGTATATCTGTATCCACATTGTCTAGACAATAACAAGTTCTCAGTACATGTTAACTAGATAGAGGGATTGATGGATGGAAGAATGTAACAACTAATATAAGATACAGAGATGAATTAGCTGATGAGTAAGTGAATGGATGAAAGTAAGTTTCATATTATGTTTCCTCAGCTTATTTTATTTAAATTGGTCTTAGCTCTGAAAACGGCAGAATCACAGCAGAACTGTTGAAATCTTCTCTGGTTCAAAGAACAGCAGCAGAAAGAGGGAGGCTTGGAATGTTTGATTCTCATGGGTGCAAAACCAACCATGGCTTCTCTTTGACCCCTTGGCCCTGTTTTGAATCCTGCTCTCTCTGAGTCAGGGTTCCGGGGCAGTGTATGTGAAGTGGGGTGTACATTAGGACACTTGACAATAGATGACATTAGTTTTTTTTGTTTTGTTTTGTTTTTTAAGCTTAAAGCCTTTGCAGAAGCTTCACTCCAGTCCCCTTACAGGGCTGTTGAGTGGTTGGGTCTTTGAACACAGCAAACCAAGAGTGCAATTTCATTGAAACCAAAGTTCAAATTTCTACCTGCAATCTCAGGACCTTTTCCTCTTCTGTCACACATGCCTCTGTTATATCTATGGAGGTGCACACTGTTTTTTGTATTATTATAATGTCGATGAACAGCGACTAGTTTTTTGACCACCTGCATTGTGTTAAGTACTTGTATATATTATATATTAAAAAGAAGCAAATAAAACAGCACACACACAAACCCCTGATATCTTACAGAGTATAGGAGACCCTCCCCGCCTTCAGGGTCAGCTATTTGCTCTGCTCACTTCCAGGTGCCCTTTATATTTATAATTATGTTGTAATCCTGATAACATCTTATGATACAGTGTTTTATCTTCATTATCCATGAGAAGAAATTGAGGTTCAGGGACATAAAGAACCCAGTTCAAGGTAATGCAGCTAAAAAAGTGTGACGCTGAGATTTAAGTTCAGGTCTGTCTGCTTTCAGATCTGGTATCTTCAGGTGTGGGATAGAGAGGTGTTCTTATCCTCTTCTTTTTTTTTTTTCAATTTTATTGAAATATAGTTGATTTACAATGCTGTGTTAGTTTCAGGTGTACAGCAAAGTGATTCAGTTTATATATATATATATATATATGTATATATATATATATGTACATATATATATATACACACACACATGCTAGTTTAGATTCTTTTCCATTATAGGTTATTACAAGATATTGAGTATAGTTCCCTCCTCTATTCAGTAGGTCCTTGATGATTATCTATTTTATATATAGTAGCGTGTATAATTTATCCCAAACTCCTAATTTATCCCTCCCCGCCTTTCCCCTTTGGTAACCATAAGTTTTTTTCTATGTCTGTGAGTCTAGTTCTATTTTGTAAATAAGTTCAATTGTATCTTTTTTTAGATTCCACATATAAGTGATATCATATGATATTTGTCTTTCTCTGCCTGGCTTACTTTACTTAGTATGATAATCTCTATATCCATCCATGTTGCTGCAAATGGCATTATTTGATTCTTTTTCATGGCCGAGTAATATTCCATTGTATATCTATACCACATTTTCTTTATCCATTCATCTGTCAGTGGACATTTAGGTTGCTTCCACGTCTTGGCTATCGTAAACAGTACTGCTATGAACGTTGGGCAATGAAAAGGATTCACGTTGATTTTAGACAGTATCGTCTAGATTCCTAACCCCATTCAGTACATTTTACTAAGCACCTTCTATGAACTAGGAACTGTTCCAAATCTGGAAAGATAAGTTAAATAAAATGTAAACCACAGAATGGGAAAAAGTTTGCAAACCTGTATTAGACAAAGGACTTGAATCCAGAATATATAACAAACTCTTATAATTAAAAAATAAGAGGACAAACAGCTATAGACAGAAGGCTTGAAAAGTTACTTCACAAAAGAAGAAAAGAAACTTCACAAAAAACAAATGCCAGGATATTCCACCTCACTAGCCATCAGGAAGTTGCAAATTAAAAACAATAAGATACCACTACACATACTCTACATTGATGAAAATGAACAAGACTGACAATAACAACTGTTGATAAGAGTGTGGAGTAACTGGAATACTCAGACATCGCTGGTGAGAATGTAAATTATATCCACATTGTGGAAAACATGTTAGCAGTTTTTTAAAAAAGTTAAACATATGCCATAACATACACTCCTAGGTATTTCCCCAAGAGAAATAAAAACGTGTTTACAAAAAGACTTATATTTAAATATTCAAAGCAGCTTTGTTTGTAATAACTGAAAAGTTTCCAAATGTCCATCAATGAGTGAATGAGAAACCAACTGTGTACATCCTTACAAAAGAATGCTTCTTCCACAATGACGAAGAATAAACTACTGATACACGAAACAATTTGGATGAATCTCAAAATAACATGCTGAGTTAAAACTGTCAGGCAAAAAAGTAAATGTGTTCTGGATGATGCAATTTATATAACATTCTAGAAAATGTAAATTATTCTATGTGGTTAAAAGTGACAAAAATCCAATCAATGGTTTTCTCGGGCCTCAGGTGAAGGAAAGGATGGATCATTAAGAAGCAGGAGGAAATTTTGAGGGATGATGGAGATGTTCTTTGCAGGTCTAGAGCCAAAGTCATCAAACAGTCCGAGTAATTGAACTGTGCCCATTACTCATTAGACATTTATTGTACATAATTATACCTCAATACAGGAAATTAAATAAAATAAAGAGATGGGAAGGTGCAGACAGGGAGATGCCTACACTGGACCACAGTTCTGAGCACATTCTGAGAACTCAGAGGAGGGAGGGGTCAAACCCAGGTCCCATTTGTGGGTCTTTTCAGCCTGGAGTCCAGGCACTAAGGAGACTTTTAAGCAGAGCTATCCTGTCCCAGATCTGAAAGTGATCATCAGTAGACAATTCTTCCTGCCTTTCCTATGTTGGATATTTCTTGCTTTTTAGAGACTATCACCTAGAACAAGAAGTAATCTTGGACCAGGAGTCTGCAGATAGTGGCTCTTTCATAAGCTTTTTGCTTGATTTTACATATGATCCTTTTCTCTTGGGGTTTCAAATTTTGAATCTGCAAAATGAGGGACTTGACCTGGAGCCCAAGATGATCAGAAAGGTTCTGAAAGCCTTGACATTTTAAGAAATATTTCACGTCCTTGCTTTTTAAAAAAAAAAAAAAAAAAAGTGACTTTTTTCAGAAACATATTTTTCAAAGATAATGAGGGAATTCAAAGTCCTCGACATGACTCATAACATGCTCAGAACCTGCCCAAGCTTCCTCTCTGGCCCCGCCTCTTGACACTCCCTTCTGCTCATCTCCACCCTTTTGTTCACCATTTGTACCCTGTGCTCCAGGAACAGGCAGCTCTGTGCCATTTCTGAGATGCTGCGGACTCTTGTGGACTTCAGTGCTTTTGTACATGTTCTTTCTTCTGCTGGCTCTTGTTCTGCCACTAAGGCTGAGAGAGGATGAGTGAATCACATGATCTCGCAGATGGCAAGAGGCATCCATTCAGCAGATGTTTCCTCAGTGCCTTGTATGTGCCAGGCACTTGCTCGCATTGGGGGCACAAATGAAGAAAAACAAATTCCTTACTGTCATGCCTCTTTCCTTCTAGTAGGAAGAGATAACCAACCAGACTGATAAGTATCGTATTAAATGGTGCTATGTGCTATGAAGGGCATCAGTTTAAGGTGGATAAAGCAAGTGGGGAAGGGTGTACTATGGGGCATCAGGTGATGGGAGAGGGCCTCTCTAACAGAGACCAGAGGGAAGTGAGGCAGTGAGCCATGGATATCTGAGAAAAGCTGTTCAGGGTGCAGGAAACTAGAACCACAATGTCTCTGAGGTGGGGACCTACGTTTAGTTGTCAAGATACAGCAAGGAGACCAGTGTTGCTGAAGGAGGTGGATGAGAGGAAGTGTGGCAGGAGGTGCAGTCAGAAGACCAGGGGGGTCAGCTCACACAAGACCTTATAGCAAAGAACCTGATTTTACTCAAAATGAAATGGAATAATGTTGGAGGATTCAGATCGAAAAATGAATGTGGTCTGACTTATATAGTTTATTACATTCTGAGGGCTGCCAAACTTGGTGGCTTAAAGGAACAGAAATGTATTCTCTCACAGTTCTGGAGTCCAGAAGTCCAAAATTAAGGTGTCAGCAGGGCCACACTCCTTCTAGAGGCTCTAGGGAAGAATCTTTCCTTGCCTCTCTCAGCTTCTGGGGGCTCCAGGAGTTCTTTGGCTTGTGACTTCATCACTCTCATCTCTGCATCTGTCTTTACATCACCTCTCCTCTGTGTGTCTGTGTCTTCTATTCTGTGTCTTCTAAGGACACTTGTCATTGGATGTAGGGCCCGCTTGGTTAACCCAGGATGATCTCATTTTAAGCTCTTTAATTTCATCTGCAAAGACCTCTTTCCAAAATAAGGTAACCTTTACAGGGTCTGGGTATTATTAGGACATAGACGTATCTTTTGGAGGGTGACCATTAAGCCACTACACATGGTAAACGAATCACACTCTCTGTTCGTGGAGAATAGTTTGTAGGAAGACAAGGATGGAGGCAGGGAGACCAGATAGGATGCACATGCAGTTATCCAGGTGAGAGATGCTATGGCTTGAGCCAGGATGGTGAAGTGGAGGTGATAGAAGTAGATACTTGTATTTCAAACATAGAGCCAAGTTTGAATGAGACTTGTGGAGGAAGGAGTGGAGACAGGGATTTCTACAAAGATGGAAGGAAATTGACATTAACAGAGATGAGAATAACTGTCGGAGGAGCATGTGTGGGGAAGTGGGGAGTAATCAAGATTTTGGTTTTGGATATAGACACATATTTTTTCCCTACTGGACATCAAGGTGGTGATGTTGAATAAGTGTTGGATATATCAGTCTGGAGTTCACAAGAGAGGTTGTTGCTTTAGATATAAATCAGTAAATCATCAGTGGGGACAGGATGAGATCATCTGTCAAGTGAGTGTAGATGGAAAAGAGGAGGTCAGAGGATGGAGCCCTAGAGCTCTCCAGTATCTAGCAGTCAGGAGAAAGGATGAGAAACCAGCAAAAGAGACAGAAGGAGCAGCTACTGGTGGGAGGACCAAGTGTCAGAGATTTGATCAAAATCTTTCTGAATCTAAACTTCTTTTCAACACCATATTGAGAGGAAGAACTGGGGATTATAAATCTCTGCCTGTTGACTGGCTATCCCAGGGCCAGCACAGAGCAGATGTCAGTCACGTACCATACCTGCGTTATGGTGAGAAGGATCCCAGACACGGTACCACGTAGGCTGGATCCTCTCCAGTGGTGACACCCAAAGTGCCTGGTGGAACCGGGTGGAAGGAAGGCAGCAAATAAGGTAGGACCTTGACTTTCCTTCACCAGCTGAAGAGGTCCTATGTCTCAGGTTGGCATTTTAGGAAGCCCTGAGGCATCTTGAGCAGTCCCAGACAGAAAGGTTGAAAAGAAAGCCAGTTAGGCAGGGGAGATGGTTGGCTGGTATGTGGGGTGGGAAGAAATGAAAGGCAGAAGAGATGAGACAATAAAGGGGACAAGGCGTGATCGTGGTGAAAAGAAGGGCAGGGCTCAAGGGCGTGGAGGAGGACCGGAGCAGAGAGCTGCCTGCGTGACCCTGGCATGGGGTGGCACGGCGTAGCCGGGACACAGACTCTTCCTCTAGCCTGGGTTCCACACCTTTCTGCACTTCAGTTTTCCCATCTGTAGGTGGGGATGGACCCTGTTCTCCTCATAACTTTGTGAGGAGGACCAGGCAAGATTATACAACTGAGATATCTTGCAAATGACAAACACTGTGACCGGGAAAAGGGTTTGTTTGGAAGGAGAGGTCGACAGCAGTAGCTTGGAAAGTGATAATCTGCCATTGCAAGAATGCTACATCCATCGAACTTTGTACAACAGACGTATACAGAGTTTCTAACCTGTGGCAAACTCTGTATCCAGCTTCGGAGGAATACAAAAGCACCAGCCAATATCCTCACTCTCAAGGGCTCCTTGACCAAGCATGGTGGTATGTGGGGGAAGCCAGCTCAGCCTATACATGGTGAGTGTCTTAAATCTTTCTGATGCTTCTTGAGGGCTTCCTATGTCAGTGGTCATCCAATCGTTGTAGGCTCAGAGGATATAGCAGTGAATAGCAGAGTTATCTGCATATTCCAGGCTGTGGGAGGATATCTTTATAGAGGTGGAGGAAACTGAGCTTTGGAAGATCAGTTGTTTGGGAATCACTCACCTGGGAGTTTATAGAATGCAAAATATGGGCCATTTCCTAGACTGACTCTATCAGAATCTGCAATCCAACACAATCTCCAGGTGATTCATGGGCACATTAGTATTGCAGATGCATTGACGCTATTGACAATTTGGACTGGTTAATTCTTTGTTCTGGGGAGATGCCCTGTGCCTTGTAGAATGTTTAGTGGCATCCCTGGCCTCTGCCCACTAGGTCCCAGTAACACTACCTCCACAGTTGTGAAAACCAAACATGTCTCCAGACAGCCTCTAAATGTCCCCTGGGAGGCAAAATCACCCCACCATTGAGACGACTGGACTAGAGTACAGCTTCTCAAAATGTGGTTCTAGATGGACAGCATTAGTAGCACCTGGAAACTTGTTAGGAACGCAGATTCTTAGACTTCACCCCAGACCCACTGAATCCGAAACTCGGTGGGTGGGGCTGAGCAACCTGTGTTTTGACAGATCCTCTAGGTGATTCTGATGAATGCTGAAATGTGTTGGAACAGTGGTTCTCATCCCTGGAGGCACAAAAGTTCTGAAAACTAAGTAATGTCCAGGACCCACCCCCAAGCAATTTCATCAGATCTCTAGGAGTAAGTGACCCAGATGATTCAAATGCACAGCTCAACTGAGAACCAATCAAGACAAATGCAGGAGGAGGGATTTGCTCAAGCTCTCAGAGGAAGCCAACAAGAAAAGGTCAGGACTCAAGTCTCCAAACTCTCTGGTCCAGGGGCCTTTCCTTGAGGAAGATGACAAGGTGACAGCCAGCCTCTTGAACTGGCTCCTGAGGAATTCCACACCCACAGAGCATGTTCAGACCCATCTTTGATCAGGTGTCTCAGTGCGTGCAAAACGCTCTCACCTCTGAGATGTTTTGTGACACAAGTTGCCCGTTGGCCTTTGCAGAAGGAATTCACTGTGTTCATAGCTTTCTGGACACCAGCTAAGAATTCTGGGCCCAGATCGTCCTCTGTCTGACTGCTGTCGCCACCCCTAACACTCTGTGGTCAGAATGTTTGCTGACTTCTTTCCACAGGGCTCCCTAGGTGATGTTTTCCTATCAGGAAACACCAGAAACGTCAACACTCATATAAAAATGTTTGTCACAGGTGATAACCCACATAACCACTCAAGCACCACAGGACAAAAATAGGCAGAAGGGGTTTTGGAAATTCTTTAGGGGAAGATAGGCAGTACGTGGGCTTCACACTCTTTCCTCAGCATCCTCACACACTGTTAAAAACAAGCTGAGAAGATGGATCCTGGTGAAGCCAGACACTCTCCATGGAGGGCTCTCATGTCTTGTCATGACCCGAGTCCGAACAGCTCCCGGCGCACTCACGTCCCTCACCTTAGCAGTCATCACGACAATTCTATGGAGAGGGATTTAGCTCCACTTTGCTGCTGTGGAAGCTGAGGCTCAGAAAGACTTTACTGAGTGCTGACTGCTGAGGCTTTGTGCCAGCACTGGGATCGAGGTGGTTGGGCCGCACTTCATAGGGCCTATAGCTGAATGCAAAGGTCAACAGATAAACAATGTGCTGTGGGTTTGTGCCAGGTATTTACCTTGGTCTCTCAGCCAAAACTGTTCCATAATCTGCTCTGTGATACTGCGGCTGGAAGTCTGTGGACCACGTTTCCCAGACTCCCTTGCCAGCTGGCTTCCTATTACGTTCTGGCAACAGGCGAGGCCAATGATGGCCCCCCTGAAGACAGGAATCTCTGGGTTAACTCAGTGTCAATCCTTAAAAACCTTTTCAGCCTTTCATCACCTGTGTAACAAATCCCCTGGATTAAATCCCCTCTGTTTGGAATAACCTATCATGGTTCCAGGTCCTGGCTGGACCCTGACTGATTCAAGAGAGCTTAACTCAGGGAAGGCCTTGAAAGTGACAAAGCAGAGAAGGGGAGAATGAATACAAGGTAGGGGGGTGAAGAGAGGAAGGAAGAGTGTGTCAGAAGATGGAAAAGCATGTGCAAAGGCCCTGGAGTGCCGGACATTGAGAGAAGACTGACACAGCTGGAGTGAGCGTGGAGCCTGATGAGGCCAGAGGGGCTGCTGAGGCCATATTGTGAGGGTCTTGCAGGCAGGGCGCAGGCTTCTCCCAGGGGTTGCCATGATGTGAACCCCCTCTCCTCCAGGGATGTCATGTGGTGTCCTGGCTTGTAGGCCATGTAAAAGGTGTTGGATATTATCTCAGGGGTAATGGAGAATCATTAAAGGATTTTAAGCAGCCAAGGTACATAATGTGATTTGTATTTGGCTATTTTATTGGGGTGTGGAGAATTCACTGGAGAGAGCCCAGGTGGAAATAAGAAACCAGTTAGGAGGTGGTTGTAGCAGTTTTTCTAGGAAGAAAAAAGAGAGAGGAATGAACCTTTGTGTGAGGTCATTCACTTTGTGACCTGGAGTTGGTCATCCCATCTTTCTGGTCAACCACCTATAAAATGAGGAGGTTAGACCACAGCAAGGATTCCTCAGCTGGGGTATGAGCCCTCGAGAAGGGTCCATGGATGGGTGTCGGGGGTTGCAGAGCCTCTGAGACTGTTCACAAATAGTTGGACGTATGTTCACATATACCTTTGTCCCACATGGCAAAGGGTCCCTGGCTTTCACCGCGTTCTCTGAGACGTGAAGAATCCCAGAGTTTAAAACCACTATCTGGACCATCTCGAAGTGCACTTGCAGCTGAACTTGCTAATGATTTGATGTTCCTGTGCCTCTCCAGGGAGTCATAAATTCTTAGAATTTTCCCGCTGGCTGTGAAAAGTGAATGAGGAAGAAGAGGGTGTCCTGACACAATCCCGGAGGCAGACAGCTATTCCCCCGGAGCCGCTCCAAGCACAGGTGCGGAGAAAATGCCGGAGGCTGGAGGACACCATTCTGCTGGAGCATCGCAACAACCAGAGGTGACAGATGCGGAGACAGCCATTGACACTGCTTTGTCAACTGTGCAAAGGCTCCCCGAGGCCACCGCCCCACCCTGCTGTCCTGCGAGAGAACGAGGGTCAGCTGCAGGGCCAGGGGAGCTCCCCCTGTTCGCTTTCCTCAGCCACCTTTCGCCCATGGCTGCTCCTCAGCCCTGGCCTGTGATCTGTCTGTTGACCCATTCTACCTCCCCTCTCCTCCAACACAACTATGATCTCTCTGGAAAAACAAAATCTAAAATCAGACTCTTCCTCGGTCTGATGAATTGAGGTCACTGGGTCCCATCTCCAAAGGGAAATGTAACTTCCTGCTGCAGTGACACTGGAGATTTCGTTCCTCTTTGTGAAAGTAGGTCAGGCGTTTTCGGGGCTGGGGTCTTTTCGTGGTGCCCCCAAGTCCCAGCAGGCAGGGCAGCGGCTGGCTCCGCTGCGGATGTACCCACCCACCCTGCCCGGCCAGCCTGCAGGCTGCATCCTTCAACCCGGGCTGATGGCGGAGAGTACAAATGCCTTTCCTATGACTCCCACATGCCCCATCTTGCCGGGATGTTTCAAATTTCTTTGTGGAAGCTCTTTACGGTCTGTGACCCTGGCCACTGCAGAGCCGAAAAGACAACAGATTGATGGTGGGCCTGGAGAGCAACAAGCCAAGGAGTGCGTTTTCCCCTGCTTTCAGTCTGTAATTTATTTTTAAATGATCTTTCTGTTATTTATGGGTCTCGGTGACTCTGATGATCGGGGTGAACTGCATCTTATCAGACTAGCAAAACTAACCGGATTAAAGGGAAACCCACACATTTCATCCAAAGGGGGACTCAGAGGGCTGCTTAGCAGTGCAGCTGGAAGGGGACATCTCCTTTTGTCCTTGAACAGCGACGTGGCTCAAGGAAAGCATTTGGGCCTCAGAGTCAAGACCCCAGTAAGGACCCTCTGCCGGCTTCCTGCCTTGTAAAGTGAGGCTTAACACACCTCCGGCAGGCGTTCACAGTGACGATTAGGGGGAGACTGTATAAAACATTTGGCACTTCTGTACTCAGTAAATGCCACCTATGTGATTATTATTACCTTCCTTACCTTGCTCTCAGCTCCCCTCTGGGAACACACAACTCAGAGCCCAGGGTGTAAAGATGATCATCTTTATATGAGGTTTTAACACTTTCAAAATATAAATTCAAACAATAAGCCCATTTGGAATCCCAGACTCTGATGTTCAAATAACATCCGAAAGTAACGAGGCGAGGATGGCAGTTTATTTCTCTCACCGAAATGAAGATCTGCTTCTGCTCCAGAATAATTACAGTTTAGCGGGATCTTTTCTGAGGCTGATGATTTTCGCAAGTACACAACTGTCTATTGTTCTCCTGTAGCTCGTTACCATGGTGATCTAATTAAAGCAGCATCCAATGCTGCCAGCCCATAGGTAGGGGCTGTGTGTGCAGCTCCTAGTCACCGGGGGGGGGGGGGGGTGTGTGGCCTGCCCCTCCCAAGGCCCTTCCCCAAATTCTGAAATGAGGGCTGGTTGTCCGGGATCTGACCCAGAAAAATGTCTTCGTTTTCTGAAACGAGCTGTGAATTAAGTGCCACTCCCTCCGTGTCATCTGATGGGAAGGTGATGAGCTAGGTGCTGCAGGCTTGCTTTGTGACCTTGGGCAAGTTGCTTAATCTGTTTCATCCTCAGATTCCCCATGTATAACCGGGATGACAATATCTGCTTTGAAGAGAAGAGAAAAGAGAAGGTCTGTGAAAGGGCCATGAACAAAGATGCAAGGTACAGATTGTCACCCCTACCCTTCTGCTCTATCTCTTCCCAATGGCAGGAACACGGTGGTGTCAGGGCAAGAGCACAAGTCTAGCAGACCCAGGTCCACATCATGGCCCAAGGAAGTGGGCGAAGACCTCTCAAGTTTGTCATCTAGCCTGTGAAATGCGGGCAATGGTAGCCAGCTCACGTGGTTATGGCAATGCAATGAGATTGTGTCAAGTGTCTGGCACCTGCCTGGCCTACAGTAGGTCCTCGACAAATGCCAGGCCATTGGAAGGACAGTTCAGTGCAGGAGCCAGTGGCCACCATGACGGGAAGAGGCATGTCATGTAGTGGTTAAGAGCGGGGGCTCTTAACCCATGGAGGAATTATATAGGGTTCAAATCCTCCTGGGGAAGTCACTGAATTTCTGTATACCTCCAGTCTTGTCTGTAAGAAGGGAATAATAAGTGATGGAGCTGGGCCTACAGGAATGACAAGAATAGTACATACTTAGAAGATACTTGCCACTGAATCAGTGGTTAACTGTCGTCCTCCTGCTCTATCAGTGTCCAGAGTACCCTAAGCCTCCTCGCTCTTTGAATAAAGGGCTCAGCTCAGTTACATCATGATCACGTTCCCATTTAATGGGCTTCTTCTAGGTGCCAACATCACGTGTGTCATCTTTAATCCTAACATCATCCTATGATGTGAGTACTATTGTTACTCCACTTTTTAGAAGGATAGGCACGTGAAGAGAGCTCAGGGGACGTGCCAAAGGTACACTGCTTATAGGTGATGGAATTGGAAGTTGAGTGGAGATAGTCACCCCAAACTTATGATTTTTTTTAACCACTGTTCTTTACTGCCACACACTGGATTGTCATTGAAAACCTGTGAAGTAGACACTAGTATCCCCACTTAAGGAGATGAGTGGACAGGTCAGGAGAGAGGCAGGGTTTTACACAGGGCCCAATGGCTAGTCAACAGTAGGGACAGGACTTCAATGTTGCTCTCCCCCCAAATTCAAGGGCACGTGCTCTCCTATCTTATTGCCGTACCCCAGCCCTGTTGATCACTGTTGATACTGGCAAACTATATCAGCCACCTGCCCATGTCTTCCCCCTTGCCTGTCCTCACTGCCTTACCTAGCAGTCATGTGAGTCAGGCAGGGTAGCATGAACACGTGCTACTGATTATTAACGGGGTTCATCAAAGGTCCAGTCCCTCTCCTTGTAGCTAGGAAAGCTTGTCCACCCCCCACAGCGCTAGTTTCCTTTTTATGAAGATTGGAGAGCAAAAACATTTCAAAAGCTACCAGTTAAATGAATCCCGCCATGGCCATAACCACAGTGCACCTTTGGCGAGCCGGATGGTTACAGAGGTAGTCACCAACTGCCCAGCACACGTGCGCTTTATGAATCTACAGTTCTTCTCCCAAGATGTTGGCTACTTTCCCTCAATTCTTGATGCCCTGTGTCCTGCCCAGTCAATCCAAGGGACAAGGCTATGGCTCCACCTGGCATATTTCCAACTGGTCTCTGTTAAGCCCGTGAGCCCACCCACAGGCCCCTAGTACCCCTCAGGCCAGGATAAGCTCATGGCCCCAGAGTGGCAGTTCCAATGAGGCAGGTTATGTTTTGCACATCTAATTGCTCACTGAAGCCTGGTGGTCCTATATCCCCTGAATCTCAGGAAACTTTCCTTTCTTTCCATCCCATCTCCTCTGCCCTCAACTAAGACTCATCACCTTCCCTCTGAGATGTTACAGTTGTCTTGTAACTAATCTCCTTTCCTCCATCAGCTGTAACGTCAAGCCATCCTAAAAGTGGTCACCAAAGGGATCTCCCTAAGGCAGATGGGTCTTTACTACCGTACTTAATGTCCTTTAATAGCTCCCTGTTGCCCACAGCATAGAGTTAAATCTCCTTAGGCTGGCATACAAAATCTCTGTCATGGGGTCCCTATTTTCCCCAATCTGCCATTCTGTAACTTCTGAATAGTATCAAGTTCCCTGTGGCCACCAAACCCTTTCTCACCTCCATACGTTCGCTGATGCTGTCTACTCTGCCTATGATGCCCTCCCAAGCTCTTCACACCACCACTTCTATTTACTCTCTAGTGCACAGCTCCGGTATCACCTCCAATGGATGTTGACCTCATGGCCACCCAAGTTCACGAACCCACTTCTATGCTTCCATACTTGTGGACCTCTTACACAGCACACGTCATTTTATGCTCTAATGATCTGATTTCTCATTTTCCTCCTCCTGCAGGCAGTGGACTTCTTCTTTTTTTTTTTTTATAAATTTATTTATTTTATTTTTGGCTGCGTTGGGTCTTCATTGCTGCACGCGGGCTTTCTCTGGTTGTGGTGAGTGGGGGCTACTCTTTGTTGCGGTGTGCAGGCTTCTCATTGCGGTGGCTTCTCTTGTTGCGGAGCACGGGCTCTGGGCCCACGGGCTTCAGTAGTTGTGACACGCGGGCTCAGTAGTTGTGGCTCGCGGGCTCTAGAGTACAGGCTCAGCAGTTGTGGCACACAGGCTTAGTTGCTCCGCGGCAGGTGGGATCTTCCCGGACCAGGGCTCGAGCCCGTGTCCCCTGCATTGGGAGGCAGATTTTTAACCACTGTGCCACCAGGGAAGCCCCAGACAATGGACTTCTGAGAGTAGGCACTATACCTTGTTTGTTTTTGTTGTTCTAATGTCTCACTCTGTTATTGGCTCAGAGTAGACACTCAGTAGAAGTCTGTTGGACTGAGCCAAGACTGAGTTGGCTCAGGGAAAAAGGAACAGCTGGAAGTCTGGGGAAAAATCCTTATCGTTTCAGGCTCAACTATGTGTTTCATTGATCTTGCATACGAAACCGATAAAGGAGTTCACACATCTCTGCTCCCAGCAGGCTGGTGTTTGACAAAATAGCAGTGTGTGTGTGTGTGTGTGTGTGTGTGTGTGTGTGTGTGTGTGACTTTTATCATCCAAACCTCATCCAACCAAGAATGGGCTGAGTCTTGCAAAATTTGCATTACATGCATTAAATGCATGTCCCAGGGCCGGAAGCATATTCTTCAATGCTTCCATACTCACCAGAGGAATGATGAAAGGAAGAGACAGCTTTCCCCAGGGCAGCAGGTTTGGAGCTCAACTCAACAAAACCTACATATAATGAGCTGCTACTTTGAGCCAGGCACCGGGGAAGGTCCTGGGGAGACAGGAGTAAGTCATTCTGGTCTCTGTCTGTAGAAGTTCACGGTTTAGGAACCAGGTTGGAAGATGGTATAGATAATTATAATGTGGAATACTTCATTTTATTCTGTTTTGCAGATATTGAGGTTTTGATCTGTTGTTTTTTGTTTTTGTTTCTTGGGTTTTTTTTTTTTTTTTTTTTACAAATTGCAGGTCTGTGGCAGCTCTACATCGAGAAAGTCTGTTGGTGCCATTTTTCCAACGGCATTTGCTCACTTCGTGTCTCTGGGTCACATTGTCGTAATTCTCATGATATTTCAAACTTTTTACTTTTATTATATTTGTATGGTGATCTATGATCAGTGATCTCTGATGTTGTCATTGTAACTGCAGATGTGGTGGAAATAGCAAGACAGCTAGAATTAGAAATGGAGCCTGAAGGTGTGACTGAAGTCCTGCATCTCATGCTAAAACTTGAACGGATGAGGAGTTTCTTCTTATGGATGAGCAATGAAAGTGGTTTCTTGAGATGGAATCTGCTCCTGGTGAAGATGTTGTGAAGATTGTTGCAATGACAACAAAAGACTGAGAATACTATGTAAACTCAGCTGATAAAGCAGCAACAGGGTTTGAGAGGATTGACTCCAATTTTGAAAGAAGCTCTACCGTGGATAAAATGCTATCAAACAGCATTACATGGTACGGAAAAATCGTTCAGATAGGAAGAGTCAATCGAGGTAACAGACTTCATTGCTGTCTTACTTTAAGAAATTTCTCCAGCCGCCAACCTGATCAGTCAGCAGCCATCAACACCAGGGCAAGACCCTCCACCAGCACAAAGATTATGCTCAGATGATTGTTAGTATTTTTCAACAATAGAGTACTTCTAGTTAAGGTACGTACATTGCTTTTTTTGACATTATGTGATTGCACACTTAATAGACTACAGTGTAGTGTAAACATACATTTTATATGCACTGAGAAGCCAAAAAATTTGTGTGACCTGCTTTACTGTGCTATTTGCCTTATTGCTATGGTCTGGATCTGAACCTGCAATATCTCCAAGGTCTGCCTGTACTTGGCATTGGTGCTATGATCTTGGAAAATCCGAGAGGCGGCAGGAAGCCTCCAAGTCAGACTGTGTGGTCTAGAGGAGGGGCTCCTGCACTCATTTTCGAAGGGCTGCTAGAATCAGGCTGTACGCTGTGTGCCATGCTGATGCTTTGAGAGGCCACAGGCAGCCCAGGCTGCCCCGTGCATTCAGAGAGGGGTTCACGTCTTCCAGTGGCCTCTGAATTTCCCTAAGGGCCTGGTCTCCAGGCCACTTTCTGCAGCATATCATTGGTGATGCTAAGCCAGGAATCACCCTTCGAGGCACGCTCGGTGGATCATTGCTTTTAAAGCAAACGGAAGCATTTTGCAGACGTAGCTCGTGGAATAGAATGATGATGGGGTCTACCCTGGGCTTCCAGTGTACACTTTGTCATATACGAGCTGTCCAACTTTGATTAAGTCTCCCTCACCACTCTGAGCCTCAGTTTCCCCATATGCATAGCAGAGTCTGACTTCTATGGCCTTTGGGGAGACTTGATTAGAATCTTCTTTCTACCGGAAAAGAAGATTTTGATGGCTAGGCTGGCCATCAAACCCCAGCTTGGGAGGAGAAGGCAGCCTGGGATTTCGGACACTGGGTCTGAGGACGGGGGTGGGGAGCGGTCACACCTGGATTTCCCGAGCTGGGCAGGCAGTGCTGCAGCTCGGTGGGAGCCATCGCCTTGAGGACAGTTGCTCAGACACAAAGCCTCGGAATTACCCTGCAATGCACACAGGTCATGAAGCAATAAAACGCCTTTTAAAATGTCATCTGTTGAACCACAGATTCCAACTAATAAATCCCCGTGACCTGGAGGTACCTGGAGGTCCCACGCTTGCGGTATGGCTCCCGGAGCTGCCCCGCTCCCTGGAAGACGAGCTCACTGTTGATGGTTGCCATAGAGGCCAGCACATCCTCACTGGGTGTGGGGCGTGGGGAGGGGAACAGAGAGACTCAGCAACATCTTGTAATTAGTCCAACATCCCAGCGAGTCATCTGTTTGCACCCACAGTTTGGGAAAAACTGGGAGCTGCCACTCTCGCTCTGTAATCTGTGAAACGGTGTGATCATCATCTGGGCTGGGAGACCAGGAGACAGGGCTGGCTCAGTTCTCGGGGAGTAAAGGAAAGGAAGAGAAAAAAAGATAACAACAGACAGCAACAGGGAGCAAACCAGCACAGAGTGGTACCTCTGACTTGCCTGGAACGCAGCTAAGTCAGTTCACCGTTTACCTCGCCTCACTGGCCAATAGCTCGTCAAGTGGTCCCCAGAGCACCCTTTGCCAGATGATGGGCGTGAGTTTGGAAGAGCTCATTTCGCTTTCCCAGGGCTGCCCTGAGAAGAGGTAGAGCTGGGATTCCAGTCCAGACCTTTCCAGCTCTTTCCTCAGCTCTGCTATTCCCTTCTCATAGCCCCTGCCAGGGCACGAGCTGTTTTTCTCATGCTCAGAACAGCCCTCTCACACAGGGAAGAGGCAGGTCATGCCTCCCATTTCACAGATGAGGAAGTGGAGGTTTGGTGCGGTGAAGGGGATCATGTAAGGCTTGGTGTAGAGGGGATGCCGTGAACCAGCCTTGGAGAGGTGGGGCTTCGGGTAAGCTTAGAGGGGAGGGGGAGGGTGTTACAAGCAGGCAGGGCAGTGACATAGGCGTGGGCAGCAGACACCTGAGGTGTGCCGGGGCCAGAGACGGGGCTCTTTGGCTGGAGCCCATGGTTTCCATGGTCCCATGGGGCACTCGGGCCTGGGGTACTATACCGAGAATCTCAGGGTCTCATAAAGTCACCTTCGTGGGGTGCTCCCAGATGCACCCCTAAGAAACAGGTGTTTCCTCCGCCTCCTCATGACGATGGTTGGGCCACCATCTGCTCACAGCTTCTCTCTCTGCAGACACTTCCCTTGCTGGGCCATGTGGCCAGGTCTCATTGCGCACACGTAGCAGCTCATTCCTTCCTCTGTGTCTTAAGACACCCTCTTCCTCTTACCCTTCCTGCTTCGCATGGCTGGGCGAATCCTGCCTCACCTTCAGGCAGCAATAAACCTGTGATCATTTTTGATCCTTACAACAAAGCAAAGAAGTAAGTATTTTTGTGCCCATTTTACGGATGTGGATACTGAGGCTAAGGGAGCTCCAGTGACTTATCTGAGAAGAAATCTCTAGAACCTAGATCTTCTAACATCAAATCCAGATTCATGAAATCTGTGGTCTTGCTGAAAACACAAAATCACCTCACCTAATCCAAGCCCCAACGCCTCCAGGAAGTCCATCTGGATTGCCAAATCTCTGAGACCTCCACACAATCAATGGCCAAATCCAAACAGCCTCTTCTCTTTTTCCAATAGGTACTGAGGCTCATAATAAGAGCATATACCAATTTATATATGACATATAATTTGTACAGAAAATGCTTTCTTGTCTTATGACTTCACACCATTCTTATTTTCTAAATGTGAAATCTCTGCTATATTCATGCATAGAACACAAGGCCTAGATCTGTGGATGATGCTTTGAAGACCAGAAAAAAGGAGAAGGAAAGCTGACCACATTTCTTGCCTTGGTGGCTTGATATCATTGCAACGCGCTTTATGTCAGCTACAGAAAGTTATGGAATTGGTCCTGCCTTTGGTGTCTTATTGTTCCAGTCTAATGGGGCCTCAGAGATGGAAGCTGTAGCTTATTCAAGCAAACCTGGCTTCATGGAATTCTGGAAAACTGCTAGGATCGGCGTACCTAATACAGGAAAACATTCACGGCGTGTCCTCTTCTGTTTTCTGTTCCCTTCTGATCATTGCCACTTCAGTTAGACCTACAGCCCTGTGGGGGCTGGAATGTCAACCTACACGGGGCCTGTCTCCCCCGTGGGCCCCGGAATCCTGAAGCGGTTCACGCTCCATACACTCTGGTTGGAGTTCTCTTTCACTGCTGCTGCAGAAGGGGACGGAGAAAAATGATTGCAGTGGCCCTTGCTAGTGGAAGTGACTAAGGTGTAGGGATGTATTGCAATTTGTATGTAAATATCTGTGGCTTAAAGCTGACTTTGCCACAGGGAGATATTGATGGAGCCTTAAAAATAATGACCCAGCTCATCAATGGTGAATTATAACACAGATCCTGGAGATGTCCTGAGGACCTTTTTCACTCAAAGCACAAATTAAAAATGGGCATGGTTGATTAGCTAGATTCGGCTCTCAGCTTCTGCTCTAGGAGTTGGAAACATAGGTGATATTCCCTCGGTCTCCCATCTGTGACTTTGAGGCCTTGAGATCATCAGGCACAGGATGTGTGATGCCAGAGAGAGCATCAGTTTTTAGTTTAGAAGTAAAATAAATGGAGTGGAAAGAATCCACGATTTGGAGCCAGAAAGACCTATTTCTTAGACTGAGGGTTGACCACAGGCAGGTCACTTAACCTTTGTCATCTCAGTTTCCTCACCTGGAAAATGGAGATTAAAATGCCCACCACACAGGGTTGGGTGAAGATGAACACAGAGAGCTTTGGAAAATGCTCCTTGCAAACAGCAGGTGCTTATACATGTTAGTCCACACTCCAGAGCCACCACCATCACCAACACATACATAATATCATTTCCAGGATTTTGTGGATCCCTCAAATATTTGTAAAGACAGGCTCTGGATTCTAAACACATCACTAGCTGTTTCTTCTTAGAACTGGATGATTGATGGCATAGTTGCAGGATTTTAAGGAGCTGATGGAGTTCAATGTGGAAGAGACTCAAAGTAAGGCCCACTTCCTTCAGGAAGTTTCTCTTACTGGTCCAACCCACCCTGAGCTCTCCCCATCTCCGTTTTCTTATCTGTTTGTATAGCTTTTGTGTTTTCAGCAAGACCACAGATTTCATGAACCTGGATTTGATGTTAGAAGATCTAGGTTCTAGAGATTTCTTCTCAGATAAGTCACTGGAGCTCCCTTAGCCTCAGTATCCACATCTGTAAAATGGACACAAAAATACTTACTTCTTTGCTTTGTTGTAAGGATCAAAAATGATCATAGGTTTATTGAAAAAGTCCAACTTATGGGTTTCGTAGTTCTTCCCGAAGTGACTTAGCATGGCTCTCAAAGCTCTTCCCACAAGAGCCCTGCCCTGGCTCTACAGCCTTCTCTCTGTCTTTTATCCAACGGTCCAGACAAATCGCACTACCCCACTGCCCTCTAAACGTCTCTCGTTCATTTCAGACTCCTCTTCTGTGAGGTTGTTGGTCCTTTCTATACCATGTGCCCCCCCATTTTACTAGACTTCACCTGGACTTGGAACCAGCTCAATCCATCCTCAGTGTAGAAGGTCATCTTTATTCCTCTGTCACCAGAGACCTCTCTCTTTGTGGACCCCACCAGGCATTTCTCATCCTGCAATGAAGTGGGGGTGGAGTGGAGGGTGTTATGAAGAAGAGAAACCTCATTGGGCATAAGAGGTGACAGATAATAATAACCTCTCACTAAGTACTAACTACGTACTTAGTTACACAGTTAGTAATAGGTGCTTTATAAACATTTACGTATACTGCGAAAACCTCCATTTGCCGAAGAGGAAGCAGAAGCTTAAAGTCAAAGTAACTCCCCTGTGTATAGACGGTGGAAGGTTGGAGCCAAGCTTTGAATCCAGGTTCGTCTGGCTCCTACTCTTTGTTCAACTGCGTGAAGCAGGACAGAGTTGGTTGAGTGGGCATTACAAAAAGGCATCCTCTAACTCGACAGAAGAATGCTCTTCCTAACCTTGAGAGCTGCTCACCGTGGAATGGATGTAGCCTTTTAGGATGGAGAGTTGCCTGACACAGGAATTCACAGGCAGGAGTTGAAAATGATTGGCCAGAGCTTCTGTAGAGGAGATTCGGGTCTCTTGCAAGCAAAGTGAAATGAAATAGAAAAAGAAGCTCTCTTTTCTCCTCTGGTTCTGACTGTTTACAGAGTTGCATTCTCTCTCTGATTGATGCCAAGAGCCAGCCAGACCCGTGCTGAGAATCTCTCCTGCCCTCATTCCGCCTCGTGTCGCCACAACGAACCTCTGAAGATGATGGACGGGCCCCTGATGTGGGTGTGTTCCCGGCCACCTCGCCACCATGATCGCAGGTCTGGGGTCTCCAGAAAACGCTGCCGTGAAACCAATAGGCCTGGCGCTCCCTGCACCCAGGCCTAGAGCACCCACCCGAGTGGGACCCAGGGCCCAGCCTGCCTGAGTGCTCGGTCTCCGGAAGGGTCCTCACAAGACGGGCCCCACCAGGGGAGGCTCCAGCGGGGGCCTGATTGCATGACAAACACCACACATATTGAAACACTCTGGCAGTTTCCCCGCTGCCCCCAGTCAGAGCCTGACCCTGGTGACCTCCAACATCTTATTAAAGCCCCCAGAGCCCCACGTCTCTGGGAGGGAGAGAAGGAAGCAACTCCTGGATCCATTCTCTTCCCTAATTCATTCAAGTGAGCCAGGCTGAGTGGGCCCTGGGCCTTTGATGTTAAAGGCCCCTAATTGGAAGGAAGTGAAGTGTTAGCCTGTCAGCCTTTCAGCCGCTCATCAAATACTTTAAGAGGTATCCGCACGGCGCGGTTCTCACACTGGTGCTGAGAAAGCCCGGAGTGGACTGCTTTTGGTTAAAATGTTTAAACTTTGCATCTGTCTAACAGAAAGTTCCATACAGATGTCACGGCTCCCCCTCCACCCCACCGCCACCCTTCTGCCTCAGCTCCGGGGGGCACTCTGCTGCTGGGCCCACAGTCTGGCCCACCCTGCCGCCCCGAGCCCACGGAGAGGAAGGTGGTGGCAGGAGCCAATCACTGACCCCAGACGTGGGCCTGCGAGCTCCTGGCTGGGGCCTCCCTCCGCGGAGCCCCTTTGATCTCCCTGTTTGGAATTGTGTCACTCCCCAGGAATGTTGCTCCCCTACCCCCCATCTCTGAATCCCAGAGTGTTCCAGTCAGAAGAGACTCCGAGTAACCCTTTAGTCTCACCTCCTCGTGCTGTAGCCCGAGTCCAAGCCCAGAAAAGGAGAGTGAGCGGCCCTGTGTCATTCAGGGAGCTTGTGGCAGAGTTGGGCTCATAACCCAGGGTGTCATGCTCCTGGGACAGTCAGATGTGACCCAGATCTCTGTGCTTCTCTTCAAGAAAATAAGGCAATAAATAGCACAGTTGAATTTAAGAAAATGAATTTATTTCTAATGGAGTAAGTATGCCTAGAGTTGGAAACCTCGATGAAGCCATCCCAGTGGGCAGACGCTGGGGGCCTGAGGGTGAAAGGGATGCAAGGGGTTTGTGCCCCTAATTGTGAGACAGCGCGTGCTCGGAGAGCCCCCAGCCCCTGTGGCTACCCCAGGGAGGAGAAAGGGGGAAGGAGAGAAGAGAGACAGAGAAGGAGAGAGAGTGCTGTCTGCAGACAGAGAGCTTGTGATCGGGAATGGGCCACGTGGCAGGGCTGGAGGGGGCGGGCTCTTGGCTACATGGGCTCCGAAGTGCAGGGCGTGCCTGGATCTGGCAAGTGGAAGCAGTTCCTTTCCTCCACGCTGCAGAAGGTGAGGGTGCGAGTGGTGAGGGGGCTCCCACCATCTGTGAGGTGCTGACCACTAGGACTTTGCAGACCCCTCAGACCAGAGTGCCCGTCCCAGGATGCACGTGCAAAAGGAGAGGCTGCCAGGCCAACTGTGGATTGGATGCGGGGTGCTCTTGTGTATTGGTTTTATGAATACTGTAAGTTTCTAACATTCTCTGTGGTCGATGGACAGAACAGCAAAATCCCTGCCTCATGGGGCCCTTGGGGGCCCCTATAAGGGCCACTGTTATGTGGCAGAAATACCTAACAAATACCAAATAAATGTCAATTCCCAACCCTTTTCTGACTCTCTGTAGTTACATTTTAGACACTGGGCACTGGTGAGACCCTCGTCAGAAATCTAATCCATTTTCTCTCTGGCATGTTTTTATATCATTAACATCTCCATCACAGAGAAAGGGAAGAGTTGATATTCTTTGCTTTAAGAGTGGGAATTGAAGTGGAAAACCAGGGTTGTTATTCCAGCAGGGACCTTCTGATGGATGCCACGCACACCTGCCTGGTCCCACCTGCCTGAAGGTGGTTTCCATTTCAGACGCCATCCCTGCCCGCCTTCACCAGGGCGGGCCACTCACTGGCCTTGGGGCACAGGTAGTCAGTCATGCATCTGACCCCATTCCAGGCTCGAGCAGGGTAATGAGCTGCACTAAAATAGACTGAACTCTATGTCAACTCACAACAGGAAACCCTTCAAATCAACTCACTCTTTGGAAAACCCAGGGCTTGAGAGTGACCTAAATTCTGCTACAGTTTTTGAAATCTCAACAGACTAAGGGTTTGAGAAGAAGCCAGAGAAGGTGAAGTGTCCTTTGGGAGAGAGACCCAGGAAGGTAGCATGGCGGTCCCTGACCAGGGAGTAGTAGATCCCAGACCAGTCCAGGAGATCTTTCAATCTGATCTATGTTCAACTTTGGTAATTCCATGACATCTCCGAGAAGGAATTCCTAGAGCAAAGCTCTGGTTAGTGAAGCTTGTCTGGGCATAGACAGGTTTGGAGAAGGCACAGAGGCCAGAACCCTGGTTGTGGACTCCGGGACCCAGGCTAGTGTCCTAACATACCAAATATGAATTTCTAAATTTCTTAAACCCTTTGAGCATTTAGAAAATGATGCTATTAGAACAGATTAGCTTTAAGATCTGTTCCAGAATGAATGTTTCATGATATTATGAGAGTACCAGAACACATGGAATAGTTTAATTATCATTACTAAATATAATAGTCCCCAGGTTGCCAAGTATTTGAATAAAAACAGAAAGAAAAGACTTCATCGCCGGAGCCTGTTTTTATAAAGTTCCATGTCATTTTCAGATTATTCAATTTCATCGGAATAGTCCATGTCAGTATAACCTAACCTCTCTGTGAGTTCCTTGTATCGATCCTGCAAAGTTGGCCTAATCATCATTTTTCCCAGGTGAGGAGATCGAGGCCGGGGAGGAAAGCAGTCAGCTCCCAATCTCACAGCCGGACACTGCCGGGCTGGGGATCAGAGTGCAGACCACCATGCCGCGCTGATGGACCCATCCCCCCGCACCTTGACTAAAGTCAGGTGGGTGTTTTTATGTGGGAACTAACGACAGTTGCCTTCTCACCCATATCAGACTGAATTTTTCACGTTTCATCTGGCAGTTTGCATGGTATCAGTAAAGCTACGAGTTACTCTTTTCTTCAAGGTGGCACAGGGTACCTGCAAGGAGGGTTGGATCCTTTTCTTGGATCCAATCCAGTTCTGATCCCATGGCGATACTTTAATCACATGGAGTCAATTTATCAGCAGCTCCTGCGATTTTAATCAAGTTGCATTTTTGTGCTAAGGCAAAGCCAAACAAATTTAAAAATGAAAAAGAGCCGTTTCCAATCAACCTGACCCCCCCCTTAAAGCATGTTAGCTGGGAATCTTCTTGGGCCCTTCTCTAACTGTCTAATTAATGCAATATTAAATTGACACCAAGCAAATGGGAGCCGAATTGTGTGCTAACAGTTTGGGCAAACTGAGAAGAATGTAACTTCTATGAGGAAGCCAGATGGGAGGGGAGAACAGGAAGGGATGCGTGCGTGCTAATTTGCAGTTTGACGGACTCTCTTTGTAAAAATAAACACTTTTGTAGGAGTCTAAGGAAAGCAAATGTCATCCGTTTCATATCACACAATGCCTACTGGTAGATACTGCAAACGTGCTCATTTCCAAGTGCATTTTGCAATAAGAGTCATGTCTAATTAAGGCAGAGAAGTTTGCCTCTTTATGAGATCACTGCAATGTTGGCTGTTAGAGGCAAAGAGACGAGCTGAACGAAGAGATGTACGCAGCGTGGTGCTGGGTGTAGATGCTGCAAGTTTGTTCTGGGACTGGCCAGAGGCCCAGGTGACTGAGCAGTGAGCCGGCTTATCATGTTTGCAGGTGCAAGCTGCCCACTGGAGATATCATCCAGGAAGGGAGCATTGTTCTGGCTGGCCTCCTCCATCAGGTTTGAAGCCTAGTCTGACGGAGAGGGAAGATTTGTTGCACTCCATCCCTGGACGCCCAGTTGAGGCTTTAGTGGAATCAAGAGCCATAGCCCAGGGGCCATGAGTACGTAGCACCGCAAGTGCACATCCCTATTGAAGGCAGACCCCCTTCGAGAAAGGACCTGTTGCCCCAGCCATCGGGAGTGAGGTCAGCAGACACGGCAGCCCCAGGGAGCTGTCTCGTGCAAGGCCACACCTTCTGGGGGCAGCCTGTATCAGCTGATTGGCCAAGCAAGAGGAGCACGGAGGCCCAGCCGTGTCCCCACCATGTGGGACCTCTGAGGGACAGCCCTCTCTCTAGAGGTCCCCTACTGGATGGTGGAGGCTTTGCCCAGCCTGCATCACACCTCAGCTTCTCCCTCCACCCAGTCTTGCAGCCTCCCTTTCCCTTCACAGGCATCCATCCCTAACAGGCATTTTGCCAGACTCTCTCTCAGCATCCTCTTCTGGGGTACCCAGGCTGGGACACTCTATTTCCTTCTTGTTTTGCCCTGTCTGATTAGCAACAATTAGCAACAAGATCCTGTATAATAAAGGAGCCCTTGTGTTGAATTTTAGGGACATTGGTGAAAGTGGGGAATATTTTGTTCTGCTTGGACCCCTAGGAGCTTGAAGACTTGGGTTAGGGACCCGAGTGGGTGATCCTTATCACCCCTTCAGCAGTAGGAACCACGGCTTTGTGTGGCTGTGCCCCTGTGCAGACGAGACTGGGTGGGAGGGATTGAGGATCGGGCTGTTGGCAGGATTCCTAGCACTCAGGGGTAAAGCAGAAGCCTCTAGGGGCACAAGCAGATTAATTCAGGTAGCCCAGATGATCATTTCTGAGTGTATTCAATTAAGCCCAAAGGCCAATCCAGGGATGAAAAGTAGCTTGGGTATTTGTGTTTTCAAAAACAAATAAATGAACAAACAAATTTTGTTTCCCTCGGAGAGCATCAGATCCTCAAGACGGAATTGAGCCTGAAGACACTGTAGCAAACCGTTGAAACAGATGTGGTCATAGACTGTGGCGCCATATTGCACCAACATCACTAGACATGATGGTGAGTGGGAGTGGTACTGTCTTAGAGAGAGACCTACTGCCACCACAAGATGCCCAACACAAATGGTGTGGGGAGACCAGCCACTAAACTGACCCTCCATAAACCCACAAGAGTCCCAGGGAACCCTCTTCAGGACCCTGGTTAGGATATAAGATTCAACTATCCACAAGAGATTAAATCCATCACATCCAGACATTTTACCAGGACAAGCTCAGGCCTTCTCTAGAACATGAGAAGGAAATGATGTGGCTCAATATGTACATGAAGCTAATTGTTATTTTGGCTTTATTCGTGGCTTAGGAGCATAGCTCGTAATGAAGGCTGAAGTGTCTCTGCTACCACTGATGCGGCAGAGCTTCAGACCCAGGGCAGAGGAAGCATGTTAACTCAAAACCTGGCAAAACAGGAATTATTAGAAAACATACAGGCATCTAGTGATTAGAGGAGAGTGGACCCTAAATTGAAACCAGGAGACAAAACCACTGTGGACTTTTTCTGCAAACCACAGGGTAGGATGCAATTTCAACTGAACTGAAATGAGTAAGACTTAAGAATGGAGGAAGATTAAAGATAACTCATTTAGGGACGTTCCAATGGTCCTGATTTGATACTTGATGGTCCATTAGAATTCTTGGAAAGTATAAAAGGAGGAACGCATTGTTGCCAATTTCCAAAGGGTCATCAGGCAGACACCTTCTGGCCTGCCTTCCTGGTGGCCATTCTGTGCCTGGATCACAGTTTTCTCAAGGACCCTCCTTAGAATCACAGAACACTAGAAAGAGACAAGATTTCAAGACACTCCCATGCCACAGATGAGAAAAGTGAAATCTAAAGGGGGTGGGATTTGCCTGATCCCACACCACTAACTCCCTGGCACCACATGGGGAGAAGGCTTTCTGTCTTTTAACCCATAGTTTTCCTTCAGAGCTAAGTTGACTTGCAATACTTACGCTTAGGATTTTTTAGAAGCCAAGAAAAGAGAATCCCATTACATCCCTAAGCCTTCTCTGGAGTCACAACACGTCATCCAAAAGCTTGGGCCTTGCTGAGCTCATGAAATGTGTCTGTGGTCTATCACACACTCTCCGCCCTTGTAGACCACACCAAGCCTTGTTTGAGAAAGAGCTCCAAATAGAGAGGACATGTGTAGACTACGACTCAATCCATTTTGGATATTGATGAAACAAGTCTGGTTGGTTATTTGGGGAAAACACACAGGAGGGAAGAGGAGAGAGCCCTTCTGTCTATGCAAGGGCAAACAGGGGCAGGTGGAGTGGAGTAGGAGATCAGTGACGGCTTAACCTGTTCTCCTGTCTACTTTCCCAATCTCCTCCAGACAACTCTGGTCTCCCCCTGCCACTGAGCTATGAAGAGGCTGGAGTAGCGGCAGGAGTTCCTCATCACTCCAGGATTGCTCACAACAAACATCAGACATAAACACAGGCACTAGAGAGCCTGTGATCAACAGGCTCAAAGGAATTAGTGTGTACAGACTTACTGTGATGAGTAAGGGGCAATTTGGGGGATAGTTCTCTCCATTATCCCCCCTTCCTGTAGTTAACAGTTGTTTTATAAATTATGAAGTTGCTCCTAATACAAAGTACTCATACAAATTACTAGGTCCTCCTCAATCTTTTCCTTTAGAGATTGCACAAAGGCACAACGTCTGAATGACAGCTCAGTACAGTGCCGCAGACCACCAATCCCATTCATCATTGAGATGCAGAGGGTCTTAACTGTGATGTCAAATGCAAAAATGGTTCTTGCCTCCTGATTTTGTTGTATCGACACTTGACCTGTATGTACTCTACTACAGTAGTTGGTCGTTTAAATGTTTGTTTCTATGTAAGTCTGATTAGGCTAGAAGGAGGCATAAGCCGATTAGAATGTTGAAAGTTCATCAAAGCTGAAATAAATAAATAATAAAATAAATAATAAAATAAATAATAAATAAATAAATATATTAATATTTATTTTCATAATCAAATAAATAAATATATAAAAAATAAATTTATATATTATAAATTTATATATTTATAAATAATATATTTATATATTTATAAAAAATAGATTTATATATTATAAATTTATGTATTTATATTAAATATATTAAAAAATAAATAAAAATAAACATAAAATCATAAATAAATAAATAAAACTTAAAAGGCTTTATGGTGCTGCTGTACCTACTATAAGTTCAAAAAAAAAAAAATGGGGCATGAAAAGATGGATTGCCAGATGTGTATGTGTATGAGGAATGTGGAGCTCATCAACTTGGGGCTGCCCTTATGGTGACCCTATGGAGTTCCTGCTACTTGGGAAAACAAGTTCCTTATCCTTGTTCTTTTTTAGAAGTATCATGGCTACTTTCAACCTTTAACTCTTTCATATATATCAGCTTCTTATAATTCATTTAAAAAATCCCTATTGGAATTTTTATTTATTTATTTATTTATTATTTATTTATTTATTTATTTTTAGCTGTGTTGGGTCTTCGTTTCTGTGCGAGGGCTTTCTCCAGTTGTGGCGAGCGGGGGCCACTCTTCATCGTGGTGCGCGGGCCTGTCACTGTCGCGGCCTCTCTTGTTGCAGAGCACAGGCTCCAGACATGCAGGCTCAGTAGCTGTGGCTCACAGGCCAAGTTGCTCCGTGGCATGTGGGATCTTCCCAGACCAGGACTCGAACCCGTGTCCCCTGCATTGGCAGGCAGATTCTCAACCACTGCGCCACCAGGGAAGCCCTCTGTTGGGATTTTGATTGACTCTATGGATTGACTGGGGAGAACTGACAGTATTAAAACTCTCTACTCATGAATATATTTATCCATTTATATATGTTTCTTTTACTATCTCTTTGTAAATGTTTAAAATTTTCTTTATAGTGGTCTTGAACTTCTTTTGACAGTTGTAGCTTACATAGTGCCTTCTCTTTAACTGTTTTCAATATATTTCAGCTTGTGTTTAGAATAGCAGTTGAAATTTTTATATTGATCCTGTGCACAGTCACCTTGCTAAACTCTTTTGCTACTTCTAATCATTTATTGGTAAATGACAGTTTTATTTCCAACTTTCTATATTTTTCTAAACTATTCATTTTTTCTGGTCTTATTGCACTGGCTAAACTTTTCAATTCAGGGTTGCCCAGATGTGATGACAGAATACATTTTTCTCTCATTCTTAACTGTAAAGAGAATGCTTCTTGCAGTTTCCCATTTAGAGTGGTGTCTATTTTAAATTCTTAATTGATGTTGCTTACTGAGTTAAGGAAATTTCCTTCTATTCCTAATTTACTAAGAGTCTTATCATGAATGGGTGGTGAATGTTATCAAGTGTTTTTCTGCATCTATCAAAATGGTCATATAGAGCTTTCCTCTTTCATTCAGTCTTAATCAATGAATGTGATGAATTATATTTATAGATTTTCTAATATTAAACCATCCTTGCATGCCTGGGAAAAATTCAATTTAGTAGCATATGATAATTATATTTGCTAATACTTCATTTGGTAGTTTTGATGGTGTACTCATGAATGACATGGTCCTGTAATACTCCTGCCTTATAGCATGCTCCTTTTGGTATTAGAGTTATATTGGCTTTATAGAATAAATAGGGTGATTTGGGGCATATTCTCTCCTTTTCTGCTGCCTGAAAGAAATAATATATTCCTTGAAAGTTAGATAGTACTCGCCTATAAAATCATCTGGCATGATGTTTTCTTTCTGGGAAAATTTTAATTGCTGTATCAATTAATTAAATAGTTGTAAGACTATTAAACTTATTTTTTAAATTTAGTTCTGATAAGTTATATTTTTCTAAGTATTTATTCACTTCACCTAAGTTTTCAAAGTTACAGGCAAATAATTATTATAGTATTTTCCCATCCTTTCTAAACTTTTCTTTATCTATGTTTATGGCCCAAATTTTGTCACACTTTTCATTTATTATTTAATTTTTACCTTCTCTTGATCAGTCCTGTCAGAGGTTTGATTATCTTGTTTTTTTTCCCCAACTTTTGACTTTATTAATTTTTATGCTGCATGTTTGTATTTTATTTTGTTGATTTCTGCTCTTAATTTTATTATTTCCTCCTGCTTTCCATGGTTTTATTTTGTTTTTTTCATTTCTTAAGGTAGACACTTAGCTCCTTAATTTTGAGGCTTTCTTTCTTTTTGATATTATTTATGGCTTCTATTAGAAAGTATGTTACCATATCTCACATAAGTTTTGATATATTCTGTTTTCCTTATCATTGAGTTCTAAATATTTAAAATATTAATTATAATTTCTTCTTTAACATGTAAGTTTTTTTTTAGTGTTCATATTAAAATTTCCAAATGAAATTTTAAGACATTTTTAAACTTACAATTTAATTATTTTGTGCTCAAAGGTCATAGCCTGTACAATTCTTTTTTTTTTTTTTTTAATAATTTATTATTTTATTTTATTTTTTTGGCTGCGTTGGGTCTTCGTTGCTGTGCGTGGGCTTTCTCTAGTTGGGGAGAGCGGGTGCTACTCTTCCTTGCGGTGTGCAGGCTTCTCATTGCAGTGGCTTCTCTTGTCGTGGAGCACGGGCTCTAGAGTGCAGGCTCAGTAGTTGTGGTGCACGGAGTTAGTTGCTCCACGGCATGTGGGATCTTCCCAGACCAGGGCTTGAACCCGTATCCCCTGCATTGGCAGGTAGACTCTTAACCACTGTGCCACCAGGGAAGTACCTGTACAATTCTTTTTGAAATTTAATTTATCAAGGCTTCCTTTTTGCTCTTAATAGCTAATCAATTTTTCTAAATGACATATGTATAGTTTAAAAAAGTCTCTTCTCTAATTATTGGAAGAACTCTGTACTTGCTCATTGGTCAAGATTCTTAACTAAGTTTTTCAGATTTTGTATATTCTTTCCAATTATTTTCTACTCGTATTATCAGTAATCAAGAGGGATGTGTTGAAATCTTCAAATAGGATGGGGGACTTTTCTACTTACCTTGATATATTTTGCTCCACATATGTTGTGGCTTTTATTAAGTTCAAAAAAAATTTAAAGTTTCTATGATTTCTAAATTAACTTACATTTTTATCATAACTGACCCTTTCTATTTTATTAATGTATCTAAACCAGCTTTCTCTTACTTAACATTTGTCATATTTTCCCCATCATTTTACTCTTAACCTTGTATTTTAAATGTCTTTTGTAAACAGCATATACGTGGATTAATAAAATCTAATCTAATTTTGTCTTTTCATTGATGAATTTCATCCACTTATTTTTACTTGAAGTACACATATACATGAGCTAGTTTCTGGTATTTTAGTAGATTATTTCCACATATCCCATGATTTATTTTAAAAATTCTTTATTATATTTTAAAAGTTGTTACCCACATCAACTTACATAAGGTAAGAACTTAGCCTCTCACATTCCTTAGCTCTCCATCCATACCCACCATACTAATATTATCTAAATTTTAAAACTCTGGATAAACTATGGATTATTATAGTTACATTTCTCTTTTTCTTTAGTCCTAACTTATTTTTTAGACAACTACAAACTTTTACAATAGTATTTGATCCCTTTTCAATGTGTGCCTTTGTGAGGAAAAATCTCTGAAACATTGTGTGCCAGGGAATATTTTTATCATGCCTTCATATATGAATGGCAGTCTGGCTAGAAATTATATTTTGGATTCTAAGTTCTTTTTCTTCAATACTCAATGTTACTTCATTACCTTCCTGCATCATTGCTGCTGCTGGAAAACCAAATGTCATCTGATTCTGTTCCTTCATATAGGATCTGTATTTTTCTTTTGGAAGTTTTAGAATTTTCTCTTTTAATTTCCTTATGATATATCCAGATATAATCCCCACCCCTCATCTCTTCTCTTTCAATCTGAAATCTTTCAGATTTTTTTTCTAATTCTGAGAAATGTACCTTCACTACTTTTTTAAATATTTCTTTTTGATGGCTTGAGTCTCCATTGGGCAAAACATGCTTTTCTAAGTAGGATCAGGAAAATGGGGATGAGCTCACTGAAAATAAGCCTGAGTGGTACCTATGCTAATAACTTAAGGTTTAGATAATTGAGACTCTTCTTCCCCCACCTTGCAAACACACTGGCTGTGAGTACTAAATGGCCATACTTAAACGTCTTAACTTCGTTTCTGTCCTTTTAGTTTTCCTGTCTCAGCCCTTGTGGCCAACTCTTGCTTCTAATGTTCTGTTTCTCCTTGGAGGATCTTGTGTGTATAAAGTGTATATAAAGAAGGTACTGAAAGGCTCCATGTGGGAATCTGGAGTATTTCCAATAAATAATGAGTGTGGATTTAATGAAAATTTTTGCTTGCTCAGAGACTCTCTTGCTTCTTCCTGGCATAATAAATAAAGAACTTAATTTGTGCATTTCAGTAAGGGAAAATGAATTTTAAAGCTCTCTTAAATTTGTATACAGGATCATCATCAGTGTGGATTGTTGCAAAGTCACGGAACATTGATACAGCCCTGGAGTGGGAATCAGATAATAGAGAATGCCTGGGTGGGGGAGCAAGGTGGTTACTAAGTGACCCCCAGGGCCTTTCTAATGTTGATTTTATAAGCCCATGAGACCAATTTGACTTTCAATTCTGACTTCCCCATTATGTCATCATGTGAGTTTGTGCAAGGTCTCTCCTTCTCCATCCATATAGGGGAATTATTTTGAAAACCTCTGTGGTCGTTTCCAGCTCTGAAAAACAAATTTTCCCAGTTGGAAGAAAATTGAAATGTCTCGTAGTTCTATATTACTATGGTTTGGCAAAATATTAGTGATAAGCAACAAAGAAATTCAGAGCCAGAGCAATTACCATCTGCCCCAAGTTGTATGTTCTGGTCCTGAATTACCTTGGCTTTCCAGGGGTGTCAAACGTGATCTTGCTGCGATGACTATAGCAACTGAGTCTGTAGAATTAAATGTAAAACACACAATAACATCTGCTGACTTTATGCTAACTGTCACACCAAGATATATAGCAAAGTGGTAAAATATATAAACATTTTAGTGAATATTGTTAAAAATTTACAAGTCTATTTTATGGCAGCAAATTTTTAAAATTACTTATTCATTTATTTTATAAATCAGAAATCATATTGAACCCACTGAATTTTCCATCAGGAGTTAGTTTTTATAATACAAAAGTTTTATAGGAAAAATGTTCAGGGTTATGAAGATCATTATTAATTTGTAGATAACTATGAGAAATACTGTTTAATACTGTCAAGTAAAGTTTTCACATTTTCTAGGTCAAATGTTTTCTCTGATCATACTTCAGTGTAAGAAAAATTCCTCAGTCCAATGAAATTTCCTGGTGAGTTGAAAACTGACTCTTTATGAAATACAACCTGTTAAAAACAGCTGCAAAAAACAATTCCTCCTGGTTTAAGAGATAGTTTAATGTGTGCGTTTCAGTAAAAGAAAATAGTATTTTTTTTTAAACTTTCAATTTAGATACAGAGATCATCATATGTGTGGAACTTTGAGGAGGAATGAATATTTATTGATAGAACATTGATAGAAAGGAAAAAGGTATTTCTTCAAGCATTAGAAAGACAGATGTGGAAGAAGGAAAGATCAGGGACACTTAACTGACAAATCACAAGACATTTTCATAGGTTACAATGTAAACTTTCTGGTCAACATGGTTTGGGCCAGATTGCATAATCCACACTTGATGGTGCCACAGGGAATGCTTGTGATTCACAAACTGGAAGAGACTCCAAGGCTGAGGCTACCTCTAGGAAGATCTGGGCCACCACAGGGTGCACAGAACTCTCCCAAAGTCTTTGGCATTTTTGTCTCCCCATTTTTGACTTCATATGTATTTATAAACAGTGAGTTGTCTTCAGTGCTTCTCAAAGGAAACGTTGTTGGCATTTTGTAAAGGCAATTCTTCCATATGCTGGACTGGTCTGTGTATTGCAAGATGTTTCTTATCTCTAGCTCCCTGCCGGCAAAATGCTAGCAACCCTACCCTGGTTATTATGGCAGCTAAAAATAATTCGGTGCTACTGGAATGCCCCCTGAGGGCGGTACTGCCTCTGGTTGATTACCACTGGCACCTGATGATCTCTGCAGTCTATTTCATCTCAGAGAAATGTGATTCTTCTCTATGTGTTGTGCATTTTCACTGTATGGAAGAATGCACTGGGGAAAAAGAACCCATTATATTTTGGAAGGCTTCTGAAGTACCATTCATTTTTCATGACTTGGATCCACTATCACTGCCAGCTGGAAGATTTCTTTGATCTTGCCAAACATAGGTGATTTCTCCTCTGGGCTACACTAGACCCAGCTAATCCCTCTGTTATAACAGTTGCCATATTGCTATCATTACCTGAATTTGTCCTCCCCTGTGACCCCTGGCTGTGAGCTCTTTGAAAACACCGACTGTGCCTTATTTATTCTCTACCTCCAGTAAACAACATAACTCTGGCATATCCCAGGCACTCTATAAAATGTTGCCAAATGAATAAATGGATGAGAGAATAGCTAAGTTGAATCCATTGCATTTTCACATGAACGCTTTCTCTCCAAAGGGATTTTCATTATATTTTCAGTTTAATGAAAAGAAATGGAGAGCTAAGAGATTAAGTCTGATTGATAATAACAATAAAATAACAAAAATAAAAATAAATAACATTAAGAGTAAGTCAGAATCATAATTATAAATATCATTTCTGAAGATATTCCTATGTGCCAGACACTTTATTTTAAGTTTAATATGTTTAAGCACTTTATTTACCTTATTTCATTTAATCTCTACATCAGGTTGGAACTAGGGTAAAGCAAATGAGGTACCTAAATCTTTGCTTATTTTTCTATTGAGTTGTTTGTATGTTTACACTTTGATTTTTAGAACTTCTTTATTGTAAATAGTGCTGCTATGAACATAGCAGTGCAGATATCTCTTTGAGATAGTGATTTCATTTCTTTGGATAAATATATTCAACATGGGATTGCTGGATCATATGATAGTTCTATTTTCAATTTTTTTTAGCAACCCCATACTGTTTTCCATAGTGGCTGCACCAACTTATATTCCCACCCAAAATACACGAAGGTTTGTTTTCCTCTGCAGTTTCGTCAATACTTGTTATCTTTTCTGGTTTTGTTAATAGCCATTATAAACTGGTGTGAGACGACATTTCACTGTGGTTTTGATTTGCATTTCCCTGATGATTAGTGATGTTGAGCATCCTTTCATGTACGTGTTGGCCGTCTGTGTGTCTTCTTTGGAGAGATGTCTATTCAGGTCCTCTGCCCATTTTCAAGTGTATTATTTGTGTTTTTTTGGTATTGAGTTGTATGAGTTCCTTGTATATCAGATATATGATTTGCACATATTTTCTTAGGTTGCATTTTCATTTTGTTGATTTTTTCTTTTGCTGTGCAGAAGCTCTTTAGTTTGATGTTGTTTTACTTGTTTATTTTTGCTTTTGTTCCTTTTGGTGTCATCACCAAAAAAATCTTTGCCAAGACCAATGTCAAGGAGCTTTTTCCCTATGTTTTCCTTTAGGAATTTTATGGTGTCAGATATCACATTTAAGTCTTTAATCTACTTTTTTTTTTTTTAATAATTATTTATTTATTTATTTATTTTTAGCTGTGTTGGGTCTTCGTTTCTGCGCGAGGGCTTTCTCTAGTTGCGGCGAGCGGGGGCCACTCTTCATCGCGGTGCGTGGGCCTCTCACTATCGCGGCCTCTCTTGTTGCGGAGCACAGGCTCCAGACACGCAGGCTCAGCAGTTGTGGCTCACGGGCCCAGCTGCTCCGCGGCATGTGGGATCCCCCCAGACCAGGGCCCGAACCCGCGTCCCCTGCACCGGCAGGCAGACTCCCAACCACTGCGCCACCAGGGAAGCCCTTTAATCTACTTTTGAGTTAATTTTTGTAAGTGGTATGAAATAGGGGTCCAACTTCATTCTTTTGTGTGTGGATATCCAGTTTTCCCAACACTACTTATTAAAAAGTTTACCTTTTCCCCACTGAGTATTCTTAACTTCCTTATCAAATGTTAATTGACTCTGTATACATAGGTTTATTTCCGGGCTCTTGATTCTGTTCCATTGGTCCATGTGTTTATTTTTATACCAGTACCATACTGTTTTTATTACTATGGTTTTGTAATATAGTTTGAAATCAGGAAGTGTAAAGCCTCCAGCTTTGTTCTTCTTTTTCATTATCACTTTGGCTATTCAGGGTCTTTAGTGTGTCATCTAAATTTTAGGACTGTTTTTTCATTTTCTGTGAAAATACTATGGGAATTTTGACAGGAATTGCATTGAATCTATATATGGCTTCAGGTGATATGGACATTTTTAACAATATTAATCTTCCAGCCCATGAACACAGATACCTTTCCATTTATTTGTGTCTTCTGCAATTTCTTTCATCAAAGTCAGTGTACAGGTCTTTCACCAGTGTGGGTTAAATTTATTTCTAAATATTTTATTGTTTTAATGCTATTGCAAATGAAATTGTTTGCTTTTTTTCTTAAGATAGTTGACCTTTAGTGTATAGAAATGAAATTTATTTTTGTGTGTTGATTTTGTATTCTGAAATTTTACTGAATTTAGTTATTAATGCTAACAGATTTTTGGTGGAGTCGTCAGGGTTTTCTATATATAAGATCATGTCATTTATGAATAGAGACAATTTTACTTCTTCCTTTCCAGCATGGATGCCTTTTATTTCTTTTTCTTGCCTATTGCTCTGGCTAGAAGTTCCAGTGTTATATTGAATAAGAATGGTGAGAATTTTCTTTTCTTGTTCCTGATCTTAGAGAATGAGCTTTTAACCTTTCATCATTGAGTATGATGTTAGCTGTCATATATGGTCTTTATTATGTTGAGGTAAGTTCCTTTTATGTCCAATTTGTTGAGTGTTTTTAATCATGAAAGGGTGTTGCTTTTTGCCAGGTGCTTTTTTTGTATCTATCAAGAAGATTATTTGCTTTTTATCTTTCATTCTATTAATATGGTGTGTCACATTTATTGGGTTTTGTGTGTTGAACCGTCCTTGCATGCCAGGGTTAAATCCCATTTGATCATGGTGTATGATACTTTTAACAGATGTACTGTTGAATTTGATTTGCTACTATTTTACTGAGAATTTTTGCATTTATATTTTAATAGAAATGTTGGTCTTTAATTTTCTTTTCTTGTAGTGTCCTTATCTGGCTTTGGTATTAGAGTAATGCTGTTTCTGTAAAAGGAGTTTGGGAATGTTCCCTCCTCTTCAATTTTTTGCAGGTCTTAGAAAGACTGGTATTAATTCTTTTTTAATGTGTAGTAGAATTAACCAGTGAAACTATCTGGTCCTGGGCTTTTATTTGTTGGGAGGTTTTTGATTAGTGATTGAACCTCCTTGGTCATTATTGATCTATTCAGATTTTCTACTTCTTCATGATTTGGTCTTTGTAGGTTGTATGTTTCTAACAATTTATACATTTCTTTTATGCTGTCCAATTAGTTGGTGTAAAACTGTTCATAGTAGTCTCTTATGATTCTTTGTGTTTCTTTAGTGTCAATTGTAACATCTCTTGTTGCATTTGTAACTTTATTTATTTGGGTCCTCTCTCTTTTTTTCTTGTTTAGTCTAGCTACAAGTCTGTTAGTTTTGTTTATCTTTTCAAGAAAACCACCTTTTAAATTTCATTGATCTTTTCTATTGTCTTTCTCATCTCTATTTCATTTATTTCTGCTCTGGTCTTTGTTATTTCCTTTCTTCTACTAACTGTGGTCTTTGTGCTTCTTTTTCTCATTCCTTGAGGTGTAACGTTATGTTGTTTATTTGAGATCTTTCTTTTTTCTTAATGTAGGCATTTATCACTAAAAAATTCCCTCTTAGCACTACTTTTGTTGCATTCCATAAGTGCTGGTATGCTGTAAATGCATTTTAAGATTTTTAAAAAATTTCTCCATGACTTTTTTTTTGACCTATAGATTGTTCAGGAATATGTTGTTTAATCTCCACATATTTGTGAATTTTCCACTTTTCCACTTGTAATTGATTACTAGTTTCATATCATTGTGGTCAGAAAAGATTCTTGATATGATTTTAATACTAAATTTCTTAAGACTTGTTTTATGGCCAAACATATAATCTATCCTGAAGACTGTTCCCTGTATGCTTGAGAAGACTGTCTTCTGCTGCTGTTAGATGGAATGTTCTATATCTGTCTATTAGGTTCATTTGGTCTAATATGTAGCTTAAGTCCAAAATTTCCTTGGTGATTTTCTGACTAGATGATCTATCTATTGTTGAAAGCGGGGTATGGAAATCTCCTACTATTATTGTATTGCTGTCTATTTCTCCCTTCGAATCTGTTAATATTTGCTTTATATATTTAGGTTCTCCAGTGTAGAGTGGGAATTTTTAAGGTTGTATGCGTTCTCTTGATACTGCAAAGCCTGGCTGGGTACTGACAGCCTCCTGTTTGCTTTCCTCAGGGCAGTGCTGAATGTCCAAATTTGAGCACTTTCTCCCAATCCTACAGAGTTGGGTTGGCTTTCTGTGTATGCTCACTAGCCATCTGCAAAGACTCACTGTCTCCATCATCCAGTGCATGCACAGGGAGCTGGCCATGGGGTGAGGGTCCACCAATTACTGGGGGTGACTGTTGGTCAATTGGGGGAATCCAGAAATGAAGTAGCCACAGCACTTCATGGGTGGGCTTTCTAGTGGAGTCTGTGAAGCAGTTAGTTGGGTCTTTGTCCCTCTGATGCCCTCTGAGAGTCCTGGCTGCTATCTTCCCAGATGCTTCCTGACCCCAGTCATGCAGCACACCTCAGTATTCTGGGTGGGGTAAGAAAGAAGTGGTCACTTTGGTGACATCCCACACAGCTGGGGAAGATGGACGATCACTTACACACTCTCACTTTCCCCTGTGGGAGAAATCATGGGCCAAGAAGATCTCTCTTGGCACTGAGCTGTGCTACCTTAAGGGAGGGGTGATTCAGCTGAAGGGAAACTGTTTCTCTTTTCCTCTTCAATGTGTCAAATCTCAGGGTTTTTTTTGTTTTTTTCCTCCAATGGTGTGCTGGAACTTCTCTACTGGACTCCTGGACTTTCACAAAGGCACTCTCATCCATGAGTGGTTGTCTAAGTTACTGTTACTTGAAGGGGGCAGGGGGGAAGACAATAGAAAACTCTTATTTTGCCATTTGATGATTTCATCTCAAAAATGTTTTAAAAGAAGATATCTGTAAACAGAATTTTTACATTTCAGTGTAGTCAAATTGATCTATCTTATTTTATAGTTAACATTGCATTGTCTTGTTTAAGAAATTCTTATCTATGCAAAGGTCAACTATGTTTTCTCTTATATTTTCTTCCAAAAATTGTACGATTTTGTTGTTGACACTTGGGTCCAAAAGGAGTTGATATTTCTATATGGTGTGAAGTAGCAATCCATTTAATTTTTCTGTGTAGAAAATAATTTTTCAGACCCATTTTCCCTCCTTTCCACTCCGATCTTCCATGCTTTGTTTGTCATATGTGAAAAATCTATATGTAAATAGATCTGTTTCTGTGCTTTCAGTTTATCTCCCTTATGGACCTTATTTTCTATATAAACTTTAGAGTTATGATGATGAAATGCTAGTAGCTGGTGCAAAAGGGGTATTTACAATTATTAAGAATCAATCAAACATTGTATTGGGCAACTTACTTGCATTTTATCCCTTAATCTTGGCAATGTTCTCTGATTTATACATCATTATCCAAACATCACATATGAGGAAACTAAAGCTCAGGAAGATGGTGTGACTTACTTAACCTCAATCAGCTTGGAAGTGGTGGAGGCCAGAATATGAATCCAAATTCTGTGTTCATTCTCTTATGCTATATTGTTTTCCTAAATCACCCAAATTAAATTAATTCACAACTTTAGGAACTGGAGTGGGAGTAAGAGCAATGTAAGAATAATTATATAATTTAATTTAGGCTTTTCTTCTAGTTGGAAGACAGACTTTGGAACACAGAGTGAACATGAAATATGCAAGCATTGTTTTTGGCATTCAGATAATGCGCTTTGGACCACAGACTCATTCTGCCATGTACCAACTGGTGGGGTTGGGTCACATATTACCAAGTCTTATTCTCACTGACTGAGGGAGTGAGTAAGGTGGAGCCCATGGCAACATGCTGGAATAAAACAGCAGAATCCAGAAAGACTGCAATTTTGTTCTGGTGCTGGCATTCACTTGTTGTATATACTTGCAAAATTACATTTGTTTTGCTAGGAGGGAACTTCAGCTCTCTTGTGGACCCAAACAGTAAGAAAAGACCTTATCACTCTGGCCATGAAAAAAGATCAAATCTTTATGTCATCCCTTGCAGGACAGGGAGAACATCGCGGCTTCTCAATACGGTCCTTAGCTGTATCATGTTTGCTTTCACTCCTTCAATCTTGCCTATTTCAGAGGAAGATTAAGTTATGAAATGTCAGAGAGGAAGGAGGATATCTGGGGGTCCACTAACTCAGTCCACTTATTGTGCTGAGTAGAAGACCCAGAGAGGAGTCTGGGTGTCACCCAGGGCCACACGGTGACCTGCGGTGGACCTCTTACCTACCCAGCTGCTACTGCTTCCATAAGCCGTCTTGCAACACCCTACTGAAAATTTGACAATCACCTCTTGTTAAGAATCAGCTACTCCTATTCACTTGCTATCTGGATACTACCTTGTCTTTTAGCTTCAAGTAAAATGGTTACTAAAAGATTCAACAGACCTAGAACAATAACTGCATGCCCTAAATAATAGTCAATATATGCAAAGCACTTACTATGGATCAGTGCTATTTAAGTGCTAGATAAGTCTTAACTCATTTAATCCTCACAACAGTACTATGAAGTAGGTACTTTATCATTCCTGTTTTGCAGATGAGGAAACTGAGGCATTGAGCTATTATACAAGTTACCTGAAGTTACTTGCTTCCTGAGTTTACAGTTTTAACCATTGAGATACAGTGTCTTATTTGTTTTGATGCAAAAGAACAGATACCATAATGACAAAAAGGAGCCCAAGAAATTTACTGCCCCCAAGAGAAAAATTAGGTTTTAGATAGCTAGGAAACTCTCTAGGGTTAGATTCTAGACATATAACATCCCTGTGCTTACTTTTTATTTTTCTCCCTGGACTTATTTCTCTGGGTGGGAGTTCCCAAGCAAATAGCTCAAATACCACAATGGACTGTTATTCAAAGAAGTTTAGGCAGTACTTTCTGGTAAATTTGATGGCGAAAACAGTATTGAAAATGTGTTTGAAGTGTCAAGGATACAAGCTCTAGGAAATATCCAATTACAGAAATTAAATATCAGAAATATGCTAAGATAATTTCATTAATAAGCAAATATGCATATAACTAAATAGAATTCACATATACACTCTAACTGTATATAGTATGAGTAAGACTTCCTCACTATCAAATCAGAATACACTATCTCAGTCTCGCAGTGCTGAGGTTTCAAAGGGAAACAGCAGCCTTTACAACAGTAATGATCATTTATAAAATTAGTTGTTGAACACCCTTCCCTAATTAACGTAACATCTATCCTTACCCATTGCTTCAATCGGTCTTTCACTATTTTTTAAGTATTTATTGGAAACTGCCAACTCTACCATTCTAATAAATTACAAAGTGAGATTAAACATTTTGTAATAGATGTAAAATTTCATGAAGTTCATGAAAGTAAAATTAGACATTGCTTGGATCGTATACAAAGTTATTGACAAACTGCTATTGGCAGAGACTGTCCAGTTGAAACATAGAAGAGAAATAAGAAGAGGTTAATGGCCGGGTAGGTGTTCAGAGGAGACTGACTTAAACATCAAAGCCCCTTGTAGGAATAATGAAGTCCTTGACCTTTTTTTATTCGTTGCTAAAAATACATGATCTTTATTATGATATGGTGAAATCTAAATGTGGATTGAAAAATGTTACAGTAAACCTTTATACAATTTTGCCTAGAAAGAACAATGTCTCCTCAAATTCTAAGATTTATCTCATTTTTGGAATTATAACTTTTTGTTAAATGTAAAATTAAAAACTTATTGTATTTTTTTTTCATTTTTAAAACAATTTGCAGCCAAAACTTAACTTCTCCCTGATATAGACAATAAATGACGTGCCCAGGTTAAGTTTAAATTACTTAAGTTTTATCTTTTCATGAACCCATTATTCTTATGGTTAATGAATTCCCCTTGTATTTAAATGTAAGCATAAACAGACTGTATAAGTTATACTTGAACAAGAATTCTTTTTTTTTTTTTTTAATTATTTATTTATTTATTTATGGCTGTGTTGGGTCTTCGTTTCTGTGCGAGGGCTTTCTCTAGTTGCGGCAAGCGGGGGCCACTCTTCATCGTGGTGCGCGGGCCTCTCACTGTCGCGGCCTCCCTTGTTGCGGAGCACAGGCTCCAGACGTGCAGGCTTAGTAGTTGTGGCTCACGGGGCTAGTTGCTCCGCGGCATGTGGGATCTTCCCAGACCAAGGCTCGAACCCGTGTCCCCTGCATTGGCAGGCAGATTCTCAACCACTGCGCCACCAGGGAAGCCCAACAAGAATTCTTAACAAAGAGAAAAATGCAGCTATCAATTCAATTAATAAAGAAGTACTTCTTAAGAGTCCACAATGCCATGATCAGAAACTGAATCATCTGATTTTATTTAGAGGGTTTCTAGAGAGAACATAACTCTTCAGTAACTTCCCTGATCAGTGTACAGATGAAAAATAAGAAATAGGGACTTCCCTAGTGGTGCAGTGGTTAAGAATCCTCCTGCCAATGCAGGGGACACGTGTTTGAGCCCTGGTTCGGGAAGATCCCACATGCCACGGAACAACTAAGCCTATTTGCCACAACTACTGAGCCTGCGCTCTAGAGCCTGTGAGCCACAACTACTGAGCCCCCGTGCCACAACTACTGAAGCCCGTGAACCTAGAGCCCGTGCTCTGCAACAAGAGAAGCCACCACAATAAGAATCCCACACACCGCAACTAGAGAAAGCCGTGCACAGCAACGAAGACCCAACACAGCCAAAAATAAATAAATTTAAAAAAATAATAAGAAAAATAGGAAATAAGCAAAAATGTCTCAGGTCATGCCAAACAAACAGTAGCAGCCCTCGGTTGTGTATATGTCTTAGTTCAGGCTTCTATAACCAAGTACCACAAACTGGCTGGCATATAAACAACAAACTTTTAAGAACAGTGATCATGGAGTCTTTATTTTCCTGGGAAGGGGCAGTTAATGAATTTTGGCAGTAATGATTATCTTGGCGGCAGTGAAATTCAAGTGAAGGTACTTTCTTCCCTAAGACTGGAAGCCAGTGCCCCAGTAAAGAACATTCTCCCATTTGGGCAGTCTTCCCAACAGGGAGATGGCACATTTACTAAGTGATATGTCTCACTTTCTTTGTCATTCAGATCCATGCCAATCTGTTTCTTTTCCTTTCCCCTCTTTCCTTCCTTTCTGATTTTAGTGAAAATGTTACCAAAGTTTCATCATTCAATATGATGCTGTTCTAGTTTTTCATAAGACTCAGGGTAAAGAAGTTCTATTTCATTGCTTGTCTGTATAGAGATTTTTTTTAACATTAATAATTATATAATTTTGTCAAAAATTTATTTCCGGCAAGTACTAAGATGTTTGTATATCTTGTAATCCATTATGAATTTAACTAATAGATTTTATGATATTTAACCATCTTTATATTCCCAAGGTAACCTGATTTACTCTGATTTATTTTTTAGTTTTGAAAAATACATTATTGGATCCAGTTTGCTAACGCTTGGGTTTTTACATCCATATTTTACTAATGATATTAGCATACAATATTATTTTCTCACACGTACTTGTCAAGTCTTTGGACAAAAGGAAGCTAATTTCATAAAATGAGTAATGAAGCTTCCCCTGTCTTTTGAGTGGATGTTGAATTTTCTCAAATGACTTACTTTGTGTATATTGAGATGACTGCATGTTTCTTCTATTCTAGTCTGTTAGTATGGTGGATTACATTGATTGGTTTTCAAATGTTGAGCCAGCCTTGTATTCCCAGGATAAGCCTCAGTTGGTTATAATGTATTCTCTTTATTATACATTGTTGGATGCAATTTGTTGAAATTTTGCTAAGAATTTTTGCTTCTATGTTCATGATTCAAGATTAACAGGTGATTTTCTTTTATAATGTCTTTGAATTGGAGAGCTTTCCCTGCTTTATATTTTTTTGGCAGACTTTTATAAAGTTGCTATTATTAATTTTAAAATATTTGATAGAATTCACCAGTGAAGCCATCTGGGCATGAAGTTATCTTTGTGGAGATTTTAAAGTACGAAATAATTTTCTTTAGTAGACACATGGTTATTCAGATTATACACTTCTTCTTGAGTGAATTTTGGTAGTGTGTGTCTTTCAAAATTTTTTCCATTTCATCTAAGTTGTCAGGTTTTTGACATAAATTTCTTCATAACATCCTTATTATTCCTTTTATATATGTAGAATTTATAGTGATGTCACCTTTCTCCTTTCTGATAGTATTTGTAATTTGTGTCTTCTCTCTTTTTTCCACCGTCAATCTGGCTAGAGCTTTATCAATTTTATTGATCTTCTCAAGAATTAGCTTTTGGTTCACCAAGTTTCTCTAGTTTCTCTGCTTTTAAAGACAATATCTGATTGGTCTAGTAGTAAAAGAGATAAAATATGTGTAAAACAGAACAGTCTCTGGCACATTGGGAGCCATTCAATGAAAGATAGGTATAATGCTATTCCTTTATAATTGTTGTCATCTTTAATGGTATTAATTTTCCTCATTGCAAATTCATCTTGTGTGTGAATTTCATTTTTTCTTTTCTCTGTGGTGTCTTGCAGTTTTGTAGTGCTCTCTCCCTGGTGCACTAGTGTTCCTTGTTTAGAATTAGGTCATATATCAATGACTTGTATTTTCATTCCACAAAGATACTGTAAATCACTTTTCAGAAACAATGGGCAGCTAGGTCCATGTCCTGGCCAAGCAGATATCTCTGCTCCCTCTGAATTCCTTGGTAACAGTTTATTATTAGCTGTAGTTTGGGGTAAGGTTTGTGGCTCTTTGCACTCCTTATTCCCAGGCAGTGAATTCCATCTCTGTTTTTTTCATATAAGTAATCATCCTTAGCACAACTTTTTGGATGGGGTAACAGAGATGGAAACCATTTATTTATACTATGCTGTGAATGGCATCTCTAGGAGTTGGACAGTATACTACTTACCCAACCACACATGGTAGTCATGCTTGTTCTAGACTTCCACATTTACCCTGAATGCCAATAGTTCTTGGCTTTTTCTGTATGTAGAAACAGAAGGTTCTGGAGCTCAATCATTATGTTTATGATTATGTTTCATCTCCTTAGTGATGTATTTCCACCACTTGTGACTCATGGAGTTGATAGTATTGCCTTTAAGCATGACAACTTTTTGATATATTTAAAATCATTGATCTACTGTGATATGTGTCTGGAGTGCAAGAACGGGATGAGGTGGTTATCTGGAAACTCAAAGCCCCATCTTGACTGGAAGCCCGCATTAATTTTAATAGTAAACCTTTTGTAACAACCTAAATACCCAACATAATCAGCATGGTTAAATAAATTATTTTATTTTCATAGTATGGATTTCATGCAGCCTTTCAAAGTTATATTTTTGAAATAAGTTTAATGGCATTTGAAAATTCTAATGTTATAATGTTAACTGGAAAAATAAGATTTTTACATTACGTACATAGTTTAATATCAACTAAGTAAAAATAGGTATACAAAAAGACGGAAGGAACTAAGGCAAAACAATAACTACTGTTCTCTGGATGGTGTTTCTATGGGTTGTTAATTGCTAAACAAATTCCTTTAAGAATTTTAAGGTTTTTAAATAATGGATACACATTATACTGATTAGCAGAAACACGTGACTAGTATAATAAAAGCAAAAGTCCAGCTTGAGAACTCACTTCTGTGTGCCACTCCTTTCTGTACCCAAATCTAGGGAGTTTCAGACTCAGATGATGCTGCCAGTTGGATAGTATGGCCCCCAGGCTCCTAGGACCTCCATTGTCATGGTGACAGCCCACAGTGATCTGCCTCTTCTTTGACACTCTTTGTGCATCTATATGCTGCACAATCAGCAGCTCATTTCTGCTCTGTTAAGGAAGCCCAATGGCTATTTTTGTCATCTCAACCACTACATGACAGCGTACATGTGGTCCAGAACTATCATGTACTATATGGATGTGGGAGCTACTGCATACAGCGGGTGTTTCATACATCTTCGCTAAAATCTTCATCTGCACAATTACAGTTCTGCCTCTGACCAGGACGAAGGGAGCATGGAAAAGTAATTTCATAAGGTGGTAGGGCTCTGTGTAGTTCTACTTTTCATTTTAAAATTTTTATTTTTGCTATTAAAATGTTTGAGACAGTAAAATAAGTTCAGGATGAGTTCTTTGATTCTTTTGATTCCTCCATAGTTGGGGCTGTGGTCAAGAGTCCTAGAGTCCTAGGTTCAAATGCTGGCCCATTCAGCCCAGTGTGCCCTTAGCAAGTCACTTGACCTCTCCGAGTCTCACATCCTTAGCTGCAAAAGAGCAATAACCATCCTGGCTTTGAAGGGTCGCTATGAGGTTCGGTCATGGTCACCTATGTAAAGCTCTTTGTCCATAGCAGTTAATTCATGAGAAAGTTCTTTCCTTCCAGCCCGCAGTATAAATCTAGGTGGGTTTATGGAGTAAGTCCAAATTGAGTTCCCTCAACAGAGTCTTTGCTACCGCTGAAGGATTTCCAGCCAGAATTCCAGAGTGGCTTTATCTAGATGAGCAGACACTCCTCTTGTTAATGTTGCCTCCTTTGAGGATGTTACACCTCCGAGAATTCAAGAGCTCGGGCTGTGTGTTGCTCTGTCCTAAGGTACTTTCCTCAGGACTACGCAGGCACCTTTTTTATTTCTCAGACACCTCTGCCACTTCCTTTCATCTCAGGGCCCAGTAGAAGAGAGTTTGATTGGACCTGTCAGCATCTCTAAGGAGGCCACTTGAAAGTCATTTGAAGAATTCCCACACCCAAGAGCATCTCGGAGCAGCTGGGAAGATCCAGGCAGGCCATGAGCCTCATGGCCATGTCTTGCCCCAGACTGCTTGCTTTTTAATGAAAAAGGGCCTGGTCTGTGTGGAATTGTCAAAGGGTTTTTCCTTATATGAATTAGTGGTTTTGCAACTCATCACAGTAGTAGAAAACTCCACATGGAATAATCAGACAGGAGGTTCTTTTTCTGCACAGAACATTATCATCATTAGCTATAATATTGATAAATATAGAATATGTAGAAAATAATATCAAGTATCAAATTCCCAGTGTGCTCCGGGGACTCTGCTAGATGTATTACCTACCTGATATCGAACCTTCTGTAAGATACATATCACTACTCTGCAAGGTAAGAATTACAGTCTCCAGGGGCTTCCCTGGTGGCAGAGTGGTTAAGAATCCACCTGCCAATGCAGGAGACACGGGTTCAAGCCCTGGTCCGGGAAGACCCCACATGCCGCGGAGCAACTAAGCCCATGAGCCACAACTACTGAGCCTGCACTCTAGAGCCTGCGAGCCACAACTACTGAGCCCATGTGCCACAACTACTGAAGACCCCATGCTCCCAACAAGAGAAGCCACCACAATGAGAAGCCTGTGCGCCACAAGAAGAGTAACCACCGCTCACCACCACCGGAGAAAAGCCCAAGTGCAGTAACGAAGACCCAAAGCAGCCAAAAAATAAAAAAATAAAATAAATAAATTTATATATTAAAAAAATTACAGTCTCCATCTATAGATGGGGAAGCTGAGGTTCACAGAGGTTAAGTGACTTTCTAAAGGTCAACTTGACAGAGGAGCCTAGATTAAAATTTAGGTCTATTTTATTTCAAATTCCGTGCTCCTGAAAAATGAATCTAAGTGCCTTTCAATAAACATAAAGATAGTTTGACGGAGGAGAAATATAATCAGTCTCTAATATTAAGAGTCAAGTTATGGAGGGAAAAAAAGCCAGTTTCTCTGGGCTGCTGTTTGAGTTAAAAGGTTCTCGCTGGTATGAGCCACAGTTAAATCGGTACCAATTAGAGTCAAGTGTAATGAAAAATAAATACAACTGAGCTGTTAGACTGGCTGCTATGGTCCAGCATCTGTCAGCACTTCCATTATACATTGAGTTTTTTCAAGGAATTATAAGGGCAGTAAAAATGTGTGCTATGGTGGAACTTGGCAGAAAAAAAGTTTCCATTTAAAGAGCTTTTCAAATATATTATCTAAAGTTTTAAAAAATTAGGTTTGACACTTTAGTCATGAAGTTAGCAACCTTTTAAATATCCAACACGTTTTAATCAACTGTTGGAGTGCAAAAGTACTCAGCACCAGGACATGTGCCTCCATGGGGGTTCCCTCAGCCTCCACCAGGGGCTTCTGCCTTGGTGCTTTCACCCTGAGAGTGTTCTTGTTGGTCTCTGCAGCAGCTGGAAATACTAGCTGCAGCCACCGTGTTCCAGGAGATGAAAGAGGAGGCTGTGAGGACCCAGCAAAGACCCTGGTTCCTAACAATGGGGAGAGGTTATATTCAACTGCCTAAGATGTTCATCAGAAACCCCATCTAGACCAGAACTCAGCTTTGTTGGAATGATCCCAGGCTGGAGGCTGACAAGCATGTTGGTGAGGGTATGGCAAAGAGGCTGGAGTTGAGGACATGGCTTAAGAAAAGGTAGGCGCTTATGTAGTCTGGTTGCAGAAAAAGGTGAGTCAGAAGGTCTTGTTCTGATTTTAAATCAATTAGAAGCTCTCTAGACTTGAAGACAGAAGATCACGGTGGTTTGGTGTGAATATAAGTGTTCCCCAAAATTCTTACATTGAACTCCTAACCCCAAAATATGGTATTAGTAGGTGGGAACTTGGAAGGTGATCAGGTCATGGAGGTGGAGCCCTTATGAATGGGATTAGTGCCCTTCTTAGAGACTCCACAGAGCTCCCTAGCTCCTTCCACCCTGTGAGGATGTGACAGAAGTCTGCAACCCAGAAGGAGACCCTCAGCTGACCATGCTGGCACCCTGATCTCAGACTTCCAACCTCCAGGCTGTGAGAATTAAATTTCTGTTTTTTGCAAGCCACTCAGTCTGTGGTGTTCGGTTATAGCAACCCGAATGGACTAAGACACGTGTGGTGGCCTCTAGCTCTGCCACCACCCTGTCTTATGACAATGTGCATGTTGCCTAATCACTCTGAATCTTAGTTAATATAATTCTGAATGGAAGTTATAATCTTTCTATGAATCTCAGATTTGTGGGATAAGGAGATAATAGGTAAAGAATTACTCTGTAAACTTTAAAGAGCTATGCAGATATAATGAATGATAATCATAATGAAACATTTCTTATCTTTTCCTAAGGATATTTTCCTAATAGCCAGACACTGTGAAGAGGAGAAACATGGGTAAAACATGTTTTCTGTACCTAAAACCCTAAACAACAGTTGGACCAAAGGACATATTGACAAATGCCCACAACGAAGGCAGAAGGGGTAAAGCCAGGCAGCAATGGGCCAAAAACAAGCAGCCTGCCCCCAAACTTCACCAGGAAAGTTCTGGGAAAAGAATTAACATTAAATGCCATCCAGGAGCCTCACTTATCCACAATTCAACCATTGCCCATCAATATGGCCATGCACGATCTTGGTGTTTCCTGTCATAAGTTCACAACTAGTTCTGGAGTCAGGACTCAGGTTATGCTTCTGCATAAGCCAGATCAGGACAGACTCATGGAAGTTGTGTCCTCAAATTTGACTCAAATACAGAGTCTCCCTATGGAGCTTATTAAAATGCAAAGACTCTGGCCCTCCCACTCTGTAGGCAACAGCCCTGGAGTCTGACTTTCTAAGAAACTCCCCAGAACGTTTTGTTCGAAGTGGGCCGCATGGGCACACTTTGAGAATCACTGAGTTTAGACTTCTCTGAAATGGCCACATGAACCCAAATGTCAGAGCTAGAGATCTCTAATATAACTTCCTCAGTTTACTGCTGAGAAAATCTGTAACGGGGAGCAATCAGTGTTCACTGGGTACACAGTATGTGTCAGTGCTCTGCTGGCATCAACCGCGGGGGTCTCATTTAGTCTTCAAGGTATGTCTGAATTCTCCCACTGAAGGCATTTCGATGTATCCCAACTTGAGATCAACGCATTAACCTGCCTCCCTGCTCTAACACCTGCTAGCTAAAGTAATAACAAGTTAAAAACAAGGAACCCGGAGCCACTGCCTGTTCTGTGTTCTGTTATGGTGGAGCTGTAAGAGCCACCTGCCAATCATTTAACTTTGGGGATGGCTTCCTCTCCCACCCCTCAGGGAGTACTTTAACACCTACCTCTCTCTTCAAGCTCCTTATATTACTCCAGGCTTTCATGCTCAAAATATTCCTGCTCTATTTTTTTTCTTTTTAATAAATTTATTTGTTTTATTTATTTATTTTTGGCTGCATTGGGTCTTTGTTGTTGCGCACGGGCTTTCTCTAGTTGCGGTGAGCTGGGACTACTCTTCCTTGCGGTGCTCACGCTTCTCATTGCAGTGGCTTCTCTTGTTGAGGAGCACAGGCTCTAGGTTCACGGGCTTCAGTAGTTGTGGCTCGCGGGCTCTAGAGCACAGGCTCAGTAGTTGTGGTGCACAGGCTGAGTTGCTCTGCAGCATGTGGGACCTTACCGGGCCAGGGCTCAAACCCGCGTCCCCTGCATTGGCAGGCGGATTCTTAACCACTGTGCCACTAGGGAAGCCCTCCTGCTCTATTTCTATTCTTCATTCCATTTCTTCCTTAAGGAAATTGCCACCATAAGTCACAATCTCCCTCAGCCACAGATTTGCCTATACCCATCTCCTCTCCAAGTCCTTTTCTGTGTCTCTGAGAATGGGACCCCTTTTCTACTATGTAAGGACATCTTCTCCCTCTAAGCCTTTGACTTGTGTCTTCCCACCATATTGGTTTGTTAACTTCCCATCACTGCCATTTGTGTCTGCAATCATCTTTCTGTCTCTCTCTTCTCGGATTCTAAACAGGTTCAAGTCTCTTCTGTACTATATCCCCTTCTATTCGCTGTGCAATCTTGCTTCTTCCCCTCTCATCCAAACTTCTGAAAGAACTTTCTGTTCTCTCTCCATTCCTGCCTCTCATTCACTACTCAACCCATTTCAATCTCGCTTCTAGTACTTTCCTTCAGCAAACTTCATTTTACTAAGGTTACCAGTGATACACTTTTGCCCAAATCCCATGGATATTTTCCAGTCCTCCTTCACTTGTAAGACAGAGATATTAATATTTATCTCACAAGGTTGTTTTAAGAATTAGTATATAAGTGTATAGGAACTGCTTGATACAAGGCCTGGCACAGAATAAGCACTTAATTAATGGTTCCCTTTCCCTTTCTCCTCCTCTTCCTTCTCCTCCTCCTCATTATTATTGTTGTAGCTCTTATTATTATTTCAGGGCCTTCCAATTGTATTTGACACCGTCAAGCTTTCCCGTCTTTTGGGAAACTCTTAAATTTCATGATATCATGTTGTCCTAGTGCCCGTCATCCTCTGACTGTTCTTGCCCCCTCACCACTCACAGGTCTCTCTGCCTTCTTCTTTCCCCAAAGATTGCAGTTCCCCAGGAGTCGATCTTTGGCCCCTTTCTTATCTCACTCTTCCTGCTTCCCCTGGTGACCTCTGACATTCTCATCCTTTCAGTTGCCATCTACTTGTCAACAAATCTCACGTTTTTCTTGAACTCAGACCTGCCCTGAGCCGGGGAACCAGTCTTCCTATACTGTAGACCTGGCACATGAGAGATGCTCATGACCTGACTGGCCTCACTAAAGACTCAGCCAGCTCCTCACTCTGTAGTAAAGCCTGGGGCACAGAAGCCTTGACTCCAACAGGAAAGCACGTGTGTGTGTGTGTGTGTGTGCACGCGCGCGGGGAAGCTCTGGGCTCTGCTGCCTTCTGTTGGAGATGGAGCACATTTGGCAGGGTGGGACCCTGGTCACAACTGGCAGATGGCACGTAGCCACCTGGAGGGAACGGTAAGACTGGCGTAGAGGGCGCGGAGAGGGAGTCTAAGCCAGCACCAGGCACAGGTGATCAAGAGAACCTTCCCAATGACATGGAGGGCCTTGGACCCTATCTGTCAGACATCATCACAGAGACCAAATGGAAGTTCAAAGCCTGAGAGACTAAGCGAAACTTTTGTCCAAGTTCAATTCACAATGCAGATATCTTCTATGCTTTAGTCTTTAACTTCCCATAAATGTGGGCAGAATGTTGGCACAGGAAAGTGCCACCTCCCCAAATCTGACATAGCACAAACATGTCAGTGCTCGGATTCTGGATTTAGATCCAGGTTCAAATTTTGGCTCCCTCTGTTCACTGAATGACTTTGGTTAAATATTTAACGTTTCTGAGCCTCTGTCATCTGTAGCACGATGACAACACTTGCCTCAAAGGATTTACCGTTCATGAATTCAACACTTATTGAGAGCCTAGGATGTGCCCAGATGACTCAGATGTGTCCTTGCTCTCATGGTCCTCAGAGGACAGAAGAGGACAGTGGCCCAGGCAAGAGACAGGGGCCTGGTTGGCTCCAATGCGTGTGTGAGAGGAAGAGGTCAAGGGTTATGCCCAGGCTACCGGCTTTAGCCAGTAGATGATGATAGGATAATTCAGTGAGAGAACCAGGCTTAGGGTGGGGATTCTGTAAGCTCAGTTCTGACCATAGGATGTGAGAACCTGTGGAGTATCCAAGCAGAGATGCTGGGTAGGCAAGCAGGACGATGTACCCAAACTCCCAGGAGAAACTCTGCAGCTAGAAACAAATATTTTCAGTCTTCAGCACAAAGATGATCAGTGATGCCCCGAAACAGATGAAAATGCTCAGAAAGAGTGTATTCAAAAAGGTGACATGAATCACCAAAACACAGCTGTCTAAACAAGGGCAAAAGGAGGAGGAGTCACGAGAAGGGTCATCACACAGGTTGGAGACCGGGAACTGCAGAGCATGGGAATATAGGAACAGAAGTGAGAGGGTCAAGAGTTTTGAACACATTCAAGGAAGAGAAGATGATGAAACATATCCAATGGACACAACAAAAAAATTCCTGGTGAGTCTGGCAGGAGCTGATTCAAAGAAGCAATAAGGCTGAAAGGCCTGGCCTCAGCCAAGAGAGCACAACATCTTCTAATAGGACCTGAGGGAGGCTGGAAGGACTCGAGAGGTAGGTAAGCTGACAAGACATTGTAGGATTTTCTTTCAGGTGGTTTCTAATGTGTGTGTGACACTATGGGTGACCTTTGCAAATAGCCAGGGTGAGCTTGTGAGGTGGTAGGTCAGGGGAAGTAAGGGGCATTTAACATGGGCTCTGGAGATGGGCATGAGCCAGGCGCCAGAAGTGTGGAAGGATTTCAGGTAGCATCTCAGATCTGGATGAGGAGGGAGATTACAGCTGGCAGTGAGGGCAACCTGCATTTTCTTCACTCAGGCAATGCATCCTGGGTATGGGTGCCAAGACTATGTCTGGCAGGCTGGGTCCCTGCTTTCGATGTTTCCAGATGAGTCTGAAGAAAGAACAACTGAAGTCAGACAGGCTTACGGGTAAGGGGAAATTAAAGGGGCTAAGAAATAAGAGGCCTCAGTGAAGCCAGAGAAGCTGACTGGTGAAGTAGGGGGAGACACCGAGAAAGAGCTGGAAGGATTTAGGAGACAGATCGTGGTCAGAGACGACCATCTGCATTCATGGTTTCAGAGCTGGCGCAGTTCCAGCTAATGGTGAGTTTCCAGGTGACTTTGTGAGAGTGGATGGCTGAATTGGGGTCGAAGGAAAGGTGGCAGGAAATGAGCTGGTCAAGGAAACAGAAGATCCCTTGTAGCTGAGGTCATTCAGGGTAAGGGCTGCACTTGGGATGGAGAGAAACCCTGAGATTTGGGAGTCAAGATCTATGGGGGGAGGAGATTGTTTAGGAGGCTGAACAGCTGATTCGGGAGAAGATATTTATCACCCAAGTATGGGAGGAAGGGGTCTGTGAGCCCACGTGTATGTGATGGCGGCTCTGACTCAGCCCTTTGGTACCTTAGTTGTGGGCCACTCCTCACGTTCCTTGCAGCGCTGGATGAACCAGATGCTTTGCCGGGTCCCTGATTGCTGATCACGTCACCTGCTATCCAGGCACAGCCCGTGAAGCCTTCAGTCCTTCCACCAAGGGAGCCCTCGGCAGAGTCCTGGCTGTGTGGTTGGGAACCACTGTCCCCAGGTCAGCCAGGGCAGAGGGGCACCATCACTTGCCAAAGGCTACTTCTTGGCCTTCAAGGGAGGTTTAGTTAGACACAGAACAAGCCTGGTCGTTGAAAACTGTTTGGGACTTGTTTCTGGAGACACTGGGGCAGCAGAGAATGAGATGGAGCATTTTAAGGCCTTCAGAAGGCATTTCAGTGGGTGGCCCACCCTGGAAGTCCATCCCAGGTCTGGCATCCCCCGCGCACAGACCCCGGGTCTAAGCCTGGTTGGTAGGTGGATGCTGACGGTGGCCTCAGTCGCTCACAGATGGGGCTCGGTTTAAAGTTCAAGTGGTAACTGGATGGTGACTGTTTGTCTCTGACCAACACTCAGCACAAGAAAAGGTGGCACTTTTTTCTAAAAGGCAGCAAATGTGGACAAATATTAGCTCTTGGAAATAAAGGGGGAAGTTATTCATTCACTCGGCAGCATTTTCCAAGCCATCAATCTTCCGGGGATTTCTATTGCTTTAATCATCAAGGTTGTTTATTTGGAGCAGTTTCTGAGAGAATAAAAGTACCTTTGGCCTTTATCTGCTGTCATCAAAGCATCCATTAGGGGGCTGGAGCCCTGTGGGGAGGCTCAAGGGATTATTCAGAGAGGTTTTCTGCAACGCACAGGAATTCTGCTTTTTCTCCTCCCCGGTGTGGCAGTCGAGTTGAAACTGTAATCTGAAAGGTTGGGTTTATCGTCAGGTTTAGATCATCTGAACAGGATTTTGTTCAAGGCAAACCTACAGATAAAAGCATTGTAAGGGGCCTGGAACAAAGGCCTGTCTGCCTGGAGAAACTGTGTGGTTTCTGGCAGTCCACGGGCATTGGTGCTCTACCCACACGGGGCAGGGGCGTCCCAGCTGCCTGTGGAATCATAGTGGGTCCCCTTCTGGGCAGAGGGACCCTGGGGAGAAGCGGGTAAGGGGCTGACTACTGTCCACCCTGCCGGAAGGTGCCTGTTTACTCCACTGGGGAAGCCGGAAGTGTAGGAGAAAGAGTTGAGAGTGTGTGGACCTGTGAGTAAGTGTGCACACACACACCACATGCACACACACCACACACCCTCACACACACACTCCTCACAACATACATGCGTACATACACACACCTCACACCACACACCACACACCCTCACACACACACTCCCCACAACATGCATGCGTACATACACACACCTCACACACACACTCCCCACAACATGCATGCGTACATACACACACCTCACACCACACACACACGCCACAGATATGTACGTGCACACACACCCCCATATATGCACATAAATACACACCACGTGCACACACCCTCACACACACACTCCCCACAACATGCATGCATACATACACACACCTCACACCACACACCACACACCCTCACACACACACTCCCCACAACATACATGCGTACATACACACACCTCACACCACACACACACGCCACAGGTATGTACGCGCACACACACCCCCATATATGCACATAAATACACACCACGTGCACACACCCTCACACACACACTCCCCACAACATGCATGCATACATACACACACCTCACACCACACACACACGCCACAGGTATGTACGCGCACACACACCCCCATATATGCACATAAATACACACCACGTGCACACACCCTCACACGCACACACTCCATGCCATACGTGCACACATAACGCACCATACACGCGCACATGTATGCACACACACCCCCTGTAGGTGTACATACTCACCCACCACATGCACGCACACACCACGTGTGTGTGTGCACACACGCCTTCACATACCCTCGCTACTTGGAGCCCTAACTGCAGGGTCCTCCAGGGCCTCGGCCTCAGACCCTTCCAGCGCCAGCTCTGCCTGGAGCGCCCGCCTCCCTCCCTCTGCTCTTCTTCACCGCTTTTCCCTCCTCCATCGTCCAGGGCAAACCTCACTTTTCAGACCTCTTAGCCCAGCACCCCTGTCAGATACGGACGGCTCAGGATGACACCAGGACCCCCTTTCTGGGAATGTCTCTGCTCTCCCTGGCCCTGCTCCGCTAGACGGCTTGCTCTGGGCTGCGGGGGAGCGAGGGCTGGGAAACCTCTGCCGACTGGACAATGCAGGGTAGCCGCCGGGTTGCCCATCCTGGGCGGGTGAGGACGGCTCCCTGTAACTTCCTCCCGAGCTGCTCGCTCAGCATTTTGCTGCGTCAGCTGTGGCTCACGGGAAAGCCAGGTCAGTGGTAATCTGCACGGGAGCATATGCACACACACACACACACGCACACACGCACACACACACACACACCATAGAGATGCACGCACCTGCATACACAAACAGCACACCAGATATGCACTCAGTATAGAGGTACACACACAACATAGAGATACACGCAACTTACACACATGCCCCACAGAAACATCTACACACACATATACAATATCTTAGAGACATTCATTCATCCATCCATCCATCCACACACACGCCAGAGACATTTACACACACATATACACATGCCACAGGGACATCCACACACTCACGTACCACAGAGAATAACACACACTCATACCATATGGATATCTACCCATATACACACCACTGGTGCACAACAAAGATATTTGCACACATATCTCAGAGACATCTACACACACCAAGCACAACGCAGGGATGTGCACACACACAGACACCAGTACTATTTGTTACAAAGAGAGGAAACACCCCAGCACCTGACCGTGCACATAAATGTGGATACACAGACACACACGATAATTTGCACACTCCCCCCAGGGTTCTCATGAATACAGACATCACAGGCGCTTACTGGCACACAGATATGTAAACTCCCATAGAGCCCCCAAACCAGCTTATGTCAGAAGCATTTCTGGAATGGCCCAGACCTGGAAGAGAGAAGGGCAGGTCTGTACCCGCCGGGCTCAGCAGGAGAGGCAGACGGTGTCAGAGCAGGAGCTCTCCAGACCCTGGAGGTCACAGAATAGCAGGGCAGCAACCCCAGATGGGAAAGCAAACTCTCCTCCTGTGAATGGCGAGGATGCTGAGGCCGGAGAGGGAGGAGGGCCGTGCCCTGCAGGGTGGGCCTTCGCTCAGGCCCCCTGGCTGCCCTTCTCTGGGACCTTGCGCAAGAAGCTCCCTGTTGTGAACCTCAGAGTTCCCATCTGTAAAATGGAGCTAATGTGAAAAACAAACAGAGGATGGGGGTAGGGGTAATTGAGAACATCAAAGCTGCGAGGCGATCATTGCTACCTTTGTTCTTTTCAAGGCTGCTTCTTGGCTGTGCTGGCATGAGCAGGTCCAACCCTCTGGTCTCCTCTTTTTTCCGCAGGGACATAACTTTTTTCAACAGTCTTTTCAGGACACTCTGTTTTCATTTTCCAGATTCGTTGGGGTCCCTGAGTAAGGGGTGAGGTGAAGGGTGGGGAAGCGGGGCGTTGTGGGCAGGGTGGGAGATTTGGGAGGCCAGGCTCTGAGTGCACAGAGGGTGCTGGCGGGGGCTGGCAGCTGGCGAGGTGCCTGCCCCAGCATGGAACCGACTCTTCCCACAGCGCCTTGCTCAGCGCATGTGTGCGGTAAAGGTCTGCTGAATCGGTTAGCTGAATTGCATTTCCTGCTTCAGTTCCTGGCTGGAAATTCTGCGGGCAAAGGAAGAGCCACAAGAAGGTTGGAGTTAATGCCGTGTGTCACAGGAGAGACATGCCAGGAAAGGGCTATGGAGTTCCAAGGAAGGGAAGTCACATCTATGAAAAAGTATTCTGAAAGAATTTGCCCTTGGGATGAGTCTTGCAGGATGAGTCGGGTGGCTTGCTTGCTGTCTTCCGCCCCGTGAAGTTGTGGCCGCTCCATTTGGGGACCTTCAGAGCTAGTGACTGCACGCGGAGTCCCAGAGGGCAGCCCATGGATCTGCATGGACTCTCTCCACTTTCCCTCAGCAAGTAGACAGGCTCACAGTGGGCTGGATGCTTCTACTTAGGGTCATTTCATCTCCGAGTAGAGTAGGCAGCCGTCTCTTGGAAGCCCACACAAGTCAGTACACAGCATCATGATGGCCCTCACATGCTCTAGCAGTGCCCATTCATCTACTTCTGTGACTGTCTTTCCCTCAAGATCGTGAGCTCCCGTGGCCAGCCATCAATCATCTTCATTTCCTGTCATGCCTGGCCTGCAGGAGGCAGTAGGTCTCCGGAGATTGAAGGATTGAAGGAGGGGACAGGACGTGGTGGGCTAGCTAGAGGCTGGGGGCTCAGAGCTCCTAGATGGGCAGTGACTGTTTTCAGATCCCCTATTCCCGCCCTCAGCTGTTTCTGTGGTGGGGACTGAGACCTGTGAGTGGAAGTTAGTTGAGGAAGTAGAATTTTGGAAAGCAGCCTTTCATATCCAGATGTGCACACCATTAGCAACAGAGAAGGTTTGCTCTTTTTATTTTGGTGAGAGTTGAAAGCAGATATCTAAAAATAGAGCTCAGTCTCACAGCAAAATCTGGCCACTTGGAAAATGTGTTCTAGTGGATTTTTTTGTTGTTGTTATTTAAGAAGATTTTCCTAAACAAAGTGTATTATGACTGTAAGAAGATTTAATTATTACTTTTTATTTTCTTCCCACCTCATTCTCATGCTTTCCTGGATGTTGGGGGTTGGTCCCAAAATGACTGAAGTCAGCAGTTTCGCAAGCTGAGTGTGTTCAGTGTGCTCCTAACACATCAAGTCTGATGCAGCCCCTGAAAGTATGAGGGCATGTGCCCCAGTTATCGCTGTCCTCCTGTGGGCAGACAAACGGCCTTGGGGACACAGACCAGGCCGTGATGGGCAGCAGGGGCACAGCAGCCAGTATTTTGCCTTCAGTTTATGACTGGGGTGTGGTGGAGGACGGGGCGCAAGGCTCTGGTGTTAGATAAATCTCAGATCAAATCCTGACTGCATGGCCGACCAGCTGTGTTCTTCCCTGAACCTACTTCATAATCTGTAAGATGGGAAATCTAGTAGCTAAATGGGCATGATCGTAGTGAGGTGTAAAGATATAATGTCTTTCATTGATGAAAGAAATTGAAAATGACACAAACCAATGGAAAGATATACTGTGTTCTTGGATTGGAAGACTCAATATTGTCAAAATGATTATACTACCCAAGGCAATCTACAGATTCAGTGCAATTCCTATCAAATTACCAATTGCATTTTTCACAGAACTAGAAAAAAATTTTTTTAAATTTGTATGGAAACGCAAAAGACCCAGAATAGCCAAAGCAATCTTGAGAAAGAAAAACAAAGCTGGAGGAATCAGGCTCCCTGACTTCAGACTATACTACAAAGCTACAGTAATCAAAACAGTATGGTACTGGTACAAAATATAGATCTATACAAATATAGATCAATGGAACAAGATAGAAAGCCCAGAAATAAACCTACGCACATATGGTCAATTAATCTATGACAAAGGGGGCAAGAATATACAATGGAGAAAAGACAGACTCTTCAATAAGTGGTGCTGGGAAAACTGGACAGCTACATGTGACCAGATACTATAAAACTCCTAGAGGAAAACATAGGCAGAATACTCTGACATAAATTGCAGCAATATCTTTTTGGATCTGTCTCCTAGAGTAATGGAAATAAAAACAAAAATAAACAAATGGGACCTAATTAAACTTAAAACCTTTTGCTCAGCAAAAGAAACCATAAACAAAATAAAAAGGCAACGTACAGAATGGGAGAAAATATTTGCCAATGATGCGACTGACAAGGGATTAATCTCTAAAATATACAAACAGCTCATACAGCTGAATATTAAAAAAACAAACAACCCAATTGAAAAATGGGCAGAAGATCTAAAAAGGCATTTCTCCAAAGAAGACACACAGATGGCCAAAAAGCACATGAAAATATACTCAACATTGCTAATTATTAGAGGAATGCAGATCAAAACTGCAATGAGGTATCACCTCACACCAGTCAGAATGGCCATCATCAAAAAGTCTACAAATAATAAATGCTGGAGGGGATGTGGAGAAAAATGAACCCTCCTACACTGTTGGTGGGAATGTAAATTGGTACAGCCACTATGGAGAACAGTGTGGAGGTTCCTTAAAAACTAAAAACAGAGCTACCATACGATCCTGCAATTCCACTCCTGGGCATATATCCGGAGAAAAACAATTTGAAAAGGTACAGGCACCCCAGTGTTCATAGCAGCACTATTACAATAGCCAAGATATGGAAGCAATCTAAGTGGCCATCAACAGATGGGTGGATAAAGAAGATGTGGTATATTTATACAATGGAATATTACTCAGCCATAAAAAGAATGAAATAATGCCACTTTCAGCAACATGGGTGGACTTAAAGATTATCATACAAAGCGGAGTATGTCAGACAGAGAAAGCCAAATATCATATGATATGACTTATATGTGGAATCTCAAAAGATGATACAAATGAACTTATTTACAAAACAGAAATAGACTCACAGTTGTAGAAAACAAACTTATGGTTACCAAAGGGGAGGGGGGGAGAGGGATAAATTAGAAGTTTGAGATTAAAATATATACACTACTATATGTAAAATAGATAAACAACAAAAACCTACTGTATAGCACAGGGAACTGTATTCAATATCTTGTAATAATCTATAATGGAAGAGAATGTAAAAAAGAATGAATATATATATGTATAACTGAATCACTTTACTGTACAATTGAAACCAACACAACATGTAAATCAACTATGTTTCAATAAAATTTAAAAAAAGAAAAAAAGATATAATGTCTTTATACTTACATAAAAGACAACATTGTTCTTGGCATATAACAGATGTTGAATTGTAGCCGTTATTATTATTATTATTACTATTATTTTATTTGGGTGAACAGTAAGTCTTAGAAATTTACATGACATTTGGTTTCCAGGACTTGTAAAAAATGAAAATATCATTTTAAGAAGGAAATAGCTATTTTATCTCCATTAAAGTCACCACAGACTTTTATTGTTTCTTAAAAGGATTACATTCACGTTATAATGATCTGTTTTATAATTTTAAAAAATAAATACACCAATTAGATCAATTTCAAAATTTAAACCAGATGTAACTTTTCAGATTCTAATTAGACATAAGATTATTTGTCTATGTTTATGCACAGAGGTGTGAGTATTTATATGTAACCGGATATAATATACATTTATCTATAAATATGTATAACACAGCTATTTATGACCTGATAATCATACTAGCAACTATAGATGCTGGACTAGACTTAGCTAGTGGTTTTACCCATTTGCTTTGTATGCCAACTTACTGTCTGATGCCAATCGGATTTAATATAATACAAAATCTTATATAGAGACATTGATAAATATGCACATAATATACAGGTATATGTGGTTCTAAAATATGAATATGTGTTTATTCCAGGTGTCAAATTAGTTTCAGGTGCCCATGTCTTAGGAGAGCCCACTGTGGGAAACACAAACTAAAATACTTGCCCTGATTGCAATACTGGGTGCTGAGCAAACCTGAACCACACGTAGGGGCAGTGGCGTGGAACCCCAGAGAGAAACTCAAATGAAGATGCCAGAGGGCCAGAGGCCTAAACTGTGTCACATGCATTTGATCCAAAGCAGGGCTGTGGTTTGTCAGAGCATGATTAGGTACTGTAACCCTGGGAGTGAGAATCACTTGACCCCGTAGGACCACTGGCAAGCCACTCAGTGTGGCTGGGAAGTTAATTTGACTTAAAATCTCTCTTTCTGTAATTCCTGCCCATTTCCTTTTCTTCTCTCCTCCTGGATCCTAGAAGAGTAGGTCATGGCCTTTCTTATACTTCATCTCAGCCCAGCAGAAGCCATAAAGATAACCGCCAGTTCTTCAAAGCTGGCCAGATCCCTGATAATTTCACAGAGGATTTTCCCAGCACTTTAGGGAAGAGGGCTGGGGAAGCTGCTCTGCTGATCCAACTGGGGGCCATTGTAAGGACTGGACGTGGCTGAGACGACTGCTCTGCGGGATGAAAAGGCACTTCAGAGTGACACCTTTGCTGGGGACCCTCAGGGAGGCTCTGGGAGCCACAGCCTAGGCTGAGATGTTTAGGGCGTGAGTCTATGGCGCTGTTTTCTGGGAAGCAAACTGCACTGAAGAAAGTCTGTTTTGGGTGGCTTGAGGAAATTTTCCTTTTGGTTTGCAATGATAAGGGTGGGGTGGGGGGTTAGAATCTAATATATACCTGAGAACTCACTTGGAAGAAATTTCAGCCCACTGGCACTTGAGATAATACACTACACATTATATACGCATATATACGTATATCTACATATCTAACATATAAGACAAATAACTAGTTTCTATCTTGAGCACCTACAACGTTCTAGGCCTTTTAATGTTTGTTATCTAATTGAATCTTCACAAAAGTCATCAAATCAGTAGCAAATCCATTTTACACATGTGGGAACTGAGGATTTGAGTGTTTAACTTGCCAAATGCAAAGCTAGGTTTCAGTCCTGGGCCTTCCACCTTGAATGCCCACTGTTTCTACCATGGCAATCGGTAAATATATGACTTCAGTTGTGGACAGATTGAGTTTAAAATTATGGACCACTGCCACATTCCTGCTAGTGTTGTTCTGAATTATTTGCTTTTAATTGAGACTGTATCAAATTATGAAAATGTATGTGCTTTACGTGGGAAAAGGAAGATTTCGAGGATATTGCTCTTCTCCAAAAGCTGCCTAATTCTGCTTGCTAATAATTAGAGCTTTCTATATACCAGTGTGTATTATAATCATAATAATATAATGATGTATTCAACCTATGTTTATTGTATGCCTACTATGAGCAGTCAAAGGGAACATAGCGGTGAAGTAATTTACAAATGTCCCTGTCTTCCTGTAGCTGACAATGAAGTGGTAGGGATGACCCTCTTTCCCTGAGGATGTTTTGTTTGTAGGGAGAGAGAACTCAGCTTGACTTCACTTGGACAGACACTCATGTTGTCTCACCTATTTAGGCAAAGAGAAGCAGTGGCCTGTCCTCAGGGACCTCTGAAGCTAGGGACTCAGGCCCTGCCCAGTCAGACTGCACTTTCTTCCCCTCTCATCTTGGCCTCTCTTGTTGAATGGGCTCCCATCTGCTTAGACTGGCCTTCTCCATTTTGCTAACATCATGCCAACTGGTCTTCCTAAGCCTCACATGACTCAGTGTTATTGTCAGAAAGGGAATGAGTTTATCTGTCTGTCTGCCTGTCTCTCATCTCAGTTTTAAAATCCTGGGGAAGGGCATTGATTGGTCCAGTTTGGGTCACATATCCATCCCTGTGTCTGCCCAAGGTGGAGAGTGAAGATGAATCTGTAAGAAGATGGAGAAGGACCACTCAGGGTGGGAGAGCAGCATTTCCCAGGAGGGGACCGTGATGGGTGAACAATACATGTCTACTACAAATGGTCATTCCTTAAATACTCTATCACATACAATGGGCTATTATGGATGTTACCCTACTCAAACTAACCCCATCAGCTTTGCAGGACAGAAATGATTATCCTCACTTGACAGATGAGGAAACTGATGTCAAAGAGGCAAAGCTGGGCCAGAGGTCACACAGCTAAGTAGCCGAGTCAGAATTCAAATGCTGATTTTCTGGATTCAAATTTCAGATCATGAAAAGAGACTGAAAATCCTTCTGAATTTCCAGAGACAGAGTCAGTCATGCTTCGTATAATTTTAGGGCTACCTGTTTTCTTGTGTGTGGATGCCTTGAACATTGGTAATTGCAATACAGCTTTCATAACCGCTCTCAACTGACAAATTTATTGGGTCAGTAAGAAACCCTGTTCCCCAGCCAAGCTAAGATAGCTGATATTTTGTAATTGCATGGTAATTTTAGGTGGTATGTGGCAAAGAGCATTAACTGGATTTTTCTAAACCATCCACTTTATCACTGTGGGAAATTCTCCAACATCCATCATGGCTGTATGTCAAAGCTTTTTGTTTGTTTGTTTGTTTTCTTACTGAATCTCTTCTAAAGCAAGGGTAGAATCAGGATTCCAGTAACATTTATTCCCTCATCCATCTATTCATCGATCCACTCATCCATCCAAACGTCCCTAGACACATCCATCCATTATGACATCTATTCATTCAAAAGTTTATTTACCTCATGTTTTATGCCAGCCATGGAGCCAACTGATGAATGGAACAGAGATAATAGAATACAAACCCTTTCTTCACAGTGCTCTCAGTTAAGTTGGGCGACATCAACTACTAACAAATAGCTGTCGTACCAGAGGCTACTAACAAATAACTCTCGTACCAGAGGCTACTCTCATACCAAGGCCACCTGGAATTCTGAGAGTGAGTAAATAAATGTATAGTAGGTAGCAGAATGTTCCCAGGCCAACAACACTGTCACTTGTCTATGCTTTCATATGTCATTAATACATTAAGGAAAAAGGGTCATGGTTATAGAAAAGCAAGATTAGGATAGACAAATATTAGAATCCATCTCACACTGGTATGCATCTGGGCCTTCAGTGATTGATTCCTTCTGGAGGCTGCCCTTCTCAGGACAGGCATACTTTTACCTCCTCAAGTTCAGGGGCAATAGTCTCCTCAAGTCATTCTACTTCTCTTGAGTATAGGCTGACCAAACAACATGTGTGGAAATAATTTTAATTCTAAAGTACCGGAATTCCAGGATGAGGCAGAGGGTGGGGTATTGCAAATAGAGTTTTCAAGTACTTTCGCACCTGCACCTGGATATTCTCAATTATCAATGGATACGTTAATGTTCTAATTTATTCATCCATCTTTTGTACTTTTGGTTAATTTGACTCTGTCACTAAGTTTCCAGGTTCAAGATTAAGGACCCAACAGATCAGGACCAAAACTCTGGGACAAAAACATTCAGCTGAAGTACTGTCCTTAAGGACTCATGCCGGGAACAAGGTAGCCCATCTAGAAAGCGTTTCATTTGCATCACACCCTCATCTTCATTTCCATCCCCATGTACCTTCTCCCCTGATTCCATCAAATTATGGCTGATGCCAGGGTAGATGAAATAATTCAGGCAAGTGGAGAAGGAGGTGCAAACTCTTGACGAGATTAAAATAGATTGTAGATGGGAAGCAGAATTTGAGCGGAGCCTTGAACGTGAGTATGATTTTGACAAGCAGGGAATGTAGGCTACTGCACTCCAGGCTAGGGGAAGCACGTGAACCACTGCATGGAGGTCAAGGGCAAGGGGTTTTCGGAGAAATGTGCATGGGAAGGAAGTAGAAGCTTGGAGAGTTAGCAGATAAGAATGGAAATGTGGACTGGCTCGATATTGTGGAAATTTGCAACGCCTCATTAAGGAATTTGGCTTTTCTCTTGGGGAAGTAGAGGTATTAACCAGAGAGAATGATGTGATCAGATTTACATTTTTGCATGATCACCCCGGAAGCAGTAGGAAAAATGGACTGGAGCCTGGAGGCAGAGAGTACGGTTGAGGTCCGTTGCGTTGGTCCAGGATGATCATTTTCTAATCTTTGGGGCAGACAATTAAAATTTCCAGGGTCTCTGTGATGCTCTTTATATATGAGGTCAGGTTTGCTTCTGAATCATTAGGAGTATGTCCACACTCATAAACTACTTTGTGTGTTTTGATTTATTTAACCAGTTCTGCAAATCAAAACGAAAATGCCAGGAAGCTGTTTCACATGTGTATGCAAACTTATGAGAAATTAAACTTGGCTCACAAATATTTACTGAGAGCAGATTTCCCACACAGCATACTGCCAGACTCCTGTGGATGGTAAAGAAAAAGCATAGGCTATGGGTTTGTTTCTCCTTTAGATTACGTCTCATTTTATGGATGGGAGAAAGCCAGGGCTGATCCGAATCACAGGGCACTTGTCTCTCTGCTGGCCTCTGGACTGATTGACAGGGCCCTTGGCCTGCAAAGACCTGGGAACCCTGTGGTTGGGTCTGAGGTGGAGAGAGGCAGGGAAAGGGGGCTTCCGGGAGCAAGAATCCTGGGGGGGGGATGAGATTCTTTGGTAGACCTGGGATTCATTCCTGAGACAGATATTTTGTAGAATCAGCATCTGGGTTCTGATATTCTGCTGGGAGCCACATCTCAGTGGAACATTCCAGAACTGTTGGGGCACAGACACATGTCTATTTATGACTGATTGGATCACAGCCACACAGAGATGATGCTGTCACCATCAGATGCCAGATGATTCTTCTCCTGGAGGTAGAAGGGGTCACTCATGGGGCACAGCGGGCTGCCCAGCCTTGGCCAGAGTGGGGTGGGACCCATCACTGACTTGCACAGGAACAATAATTGATGACCAGGGTCCTAGAGGCTTTACAATCCTCCTAAGCATTTTCTCTTTCCTGAAACCTGAACAGATAGAAGTTCTAGGTGGGCCTTACTTGAAGCTGCTCTCAGGCAGTGACAAGCTGTGCGTCCTAAGTTCTGTGAGATGTGTTGAGAAGAGAAGCCATAGGTCTAGAGGTGGGAGGTGTGGTGAACTGTTGGCCTCATCCCCATTTCACCTGGAGAAATTCTGGGGACAATGACAAATGTTTGAGCAGCACTTCTCTTATAAGACACTTATTGTGAAGCCTCACAATTTTCTAGACGAGGGAACTGAGCCTCAGAGAGGACACTGAACTAGCTCCAAAGACTGCTGGGTGGTGGCAGAGCTGGGACAACAACACGAGCCTTCTACCTGCAATTTTCATGTCCTTTCTGCCAAAATAAAAAAATCCCTTAAGCCTGGAAAAATAATCTCAGTGTTAGGATTTGTAAACTAAAGACAATAACAGAGTAAATGCTTGTATGAGTTTGCTAAGGCTGCCACAGAAAAGCACCACAGGCTTCCTTAAAGAATAGAATTTTATTTTCTCACAGTTCTGCAGGCTGGAAGTCCAAGATCAAGGTGTTGGCAGGGTTGATTTCTTCCGAGGCCTCTCTCCTTGGCTTGTAGATGGCCATCATCTCCCTGTGTCTTCACGTGGTCTTCCCTTTGTGTGTGTTTGCATCCTAACCTCCTTTTCTTATAAGAACACCAATCATATTGGATTAGGGTCTACCCTAATGCCTTCATTTTAACTTAATTACCTCTTTAGAGGCCCTATCTCCAAATACAGTCACATCTGAGATAGCAGGGGTTAGGGCTTCAACATGTGAATCGGGGAGGGACCCAATTCAGCCCATAACAATGGTTAACAAGCATTTGTGTTATTAAAAATATCTATTCAACACAGTTAACGGAGTTTTGTGAGGCTCAGTGGAGACAACCCATTCATTTATCCCACTGCAGAATGCTTATCGAATCCCTCTACTTTAGATATTTCTGAGGACTTAGATACAGTACAGCATGAAGCATCATTAGCAACGGGGCATGGTAGGTATTATCATTTCCATCTCACAGACGAGGAAGAGGAGGCTCAGGGAAGGACATGAAGCTATTCCCAAAGCTGCACACATAGAGAATGGTGGAGTAGGGATTCGAACTTGCATCTTTGCTGCCAACCTCATTCTCAGCAAAAAAGCAAGTGCAGATGGTTCGGATTTAATAGCAAGTGTATTCTGTTCCTTTCCCACTCGCCCAGCTTTCACTTGCACTGAAATTATTAAACTGACAAGGGGGTGGAGTGGGTGGAATGCAGATACTATTGCTTTCAGAAAATGAGACTCCATTGGGCGACCCTTTTTTACTGTCTCAGCCGGGGAAGGAGCCCCTAGCCAGAGGGAATCAAATACTTTTCAAATGTCTCATTAAAATAAAAAGGTGATTCTTGCATTGGTACCATGATAAAGACTACAAAGCAGCAACATGAAAACTCCCTGGTTTACCCTTCTGAATAGGCCTCAGCTCCAGCCGCAGAATGAATTAGCGGCCACCCCATTATCTGTAAGCCTCAGAGAGTGCAACCCAGGCTTTGATCTGCCAGTGTCAAGGAAACTGATAAAAACTCGTTCTGTTTCTAAGCTTTCCAGGCCTGAAATTCTCTTTTCCCTTCAGCACGCTATAAATGACCCTCTGAAGTGGCTGGGCATTCTTTCACAGCCTTGTGTCCAATCTATTCATAACCACGGTTATCAATTATTATACCAGCTGGAATTTCTGAGGGCCAGGAGGCTGTCAGGAGCTCTAATTGTGGTTCAGGGATAAAAGCAAAAACACACAAATTTTAACCAATCATAATTAACTTATTCTCCAAGTGCAAGAAAAAAAAAAGAAACCCTCCAAAACAAAACAACACAAAACCAAGGCTTATGAATCCCTCTCAGCTAATCACTCTTGAAAGCAACCACGGAGGGGGAGAGGGGTGCTTTTATGGCGATGGTCGCTCCTGATTGGCCCGTGGCGCCAGGTTCCCCAGGAAGGAGCGGGGCCAACTGGCAACCAGAGAAGTTCTCAAATCATTGGGGCTTTTTTTCCCCTTAATCTTAAAAAAACCCTCATTTTTCAAAGTAGCGTGATGTTTTCCAAGCTTCTGACAGAGCTTTGAATAAAGAGGCATCAATTTCTCATTGAACCCAAACAACTGATTGAGTGGTCCAAAATATTTCATTAAAAAGAAGTTCAGTGGCAGCTATCACATTAATAAAGGAGGCGCGTGTGACCTGGAAGGGGGCCTGAGGGATCTGATCCCCAGGCGCAAGGTCAGGCAGCAGGATGAGCTGGGAAAAGCCTTAGCACACGGCCTGGCACTTAGTAGGTGCTCAAGAGGCTAGCTCCCGTCCCTGCCCTGCTTCTCTTCTTAGACTGGCCAACAGCCAAATGTCTTGAAGGCATCTGGCTAGTGGCAAAGGCATCTGAATGAGGGGCCCATGATGTCATGGAAAAAGCATGGCTTTGGAGTGTGACAGGTCCCAGTGTTTAAACCTCTCTGAGACTCAGTGTCCTTTTTCTTACAATGGCAATAGCATGCCCTGTTGGTAGAGTTGCTATGAGGGTTAAGAAAAAACCTCCTAGGGAAGTGTCTGACACACAGTAGGTGCTAAATAAATGTTTGCTGTGGCTCCTACGGGTGCTTTTGAGATGTGGTCTCCATAAATGTCAGTTCTGGCAAGGGGCTGCAAAGATCACCTCAGCCTTCCATCCTGTTACTTAGCATTTGCCCAGAATCATTTTACAACCCTTGTTAGATCAGCGGATCTGAGGAAGGGTGAGAGCCTTCCCTGCAGCAAAGATGTTGGGGATGTACATCAAAAAGAAGAGATATCACAGGACTCTTTCCAAGACAAAGGAAACAAGGCGTTGATGAAACAATTCAACAATATTGTTATTTCCGCAGAGCTTATCTGACTCCAGAAAGTGACATTTGTATTTTGGTCATTGGTGTTTAGCCTTGCAAAAACAACTTAACAAGATCTCCCCAGTATGTGTTATGTTATGCTGGAGGATCAAGAATCCAGCTTTATTTGTGACATTTGTTGATATAGCTGCAGCCCAGAAGTTTGAAACTTTTATTTATAAAAGATGTGAAAGTATTCTCTCAGTAGTTCTTGTTCACAGAAGCAGACATAAACATGTCCTAATTTTTTTTTTTTTTGCACAAAGGAGCATTTCTTCAAAGTATTTACATACACGATAGGAGACAGTGTTTGGAGACATGTTCCTCAGTGAGTCTAAGGTGGAGAATGGCGCAGGCGGGATAATTATTATTAGCCGTCCGAGAATGGAACTCTGAAGTTGTAATGGCTTAACACAATAAGGGGTATTTCTCACTCAGGTGACATCAGATGAGGGTGGGCATCCAGCTTGCATCTTGTGGCCATGCTATTGGAACCATTACATTCAAGGTTTTTACAACCTGGGAAGACAGGGGCAGAGAAGCAAATGAATTCGAAACGGCTACATCCCAGAAGTGATATAAATTATTGTTTCTGCTCATTCTGACCAGAGCTGTCACTGTGGCCTCATTCTAATTGCAAAGGAATCTGGGAAATGTAGGGAACTACATGAAATATTTGCTAAGTAGGAAGTGTCTCTGTTATAGGGAACATCGGAGATGGTACTTTGGCTCTGTACCCATGACGTAGTGGGTGTTCCCAGGAGGGAAGGGGGATGAAATGAGGCTGTTGGGATATAGGTTCCTGGATAGAGTAGCCCAGGGCATGAGGTTGGCCCCCTCAGGAAGAGTGTGTAGTCTCCAAAGAGCAGGGGAACCTTAGCCTGGGGCTGTACCAATGGGCTGCTATTTGGGGCTGGGAGATGCATGGGATTTTCAGCACCAGGTGAGGGTTTCTGTGTTAAATATAGATCAGAAAGTTTCATCAGTGTTCCTGAAAGGGACTCTGGAGAAGGGGCTGTCAGGACTTTGATTAGGGGAGAGGCCCCCTGCTGACTAGCCTGAGGCTCAGAGCTGGGATTCAGCTGCAGGTAGAAGCTGGTGAGAAGTGACACCACCTAGTTGTAAGGCTGGGTGAGTAGATGGGTTAGCGATGTACGATGGGGTGAGATAGGGAGGCTATGGCCTTGGGTCAAAGCAGGTGCTGTGGTGATAAAGTTCACGCCAGTGGACATTGGCTAGAGGAGCAGCAGAATATTTCCAGACTCCACCTGAGAGGGGTTTGGGGAGAAATACCAAAAAGCCATCAAGGTCAGGATGGGCTGAGCCTCTAGGAGGCAGATATTTACACTAATTGCTAAAAGGGCCTGGGGCAGCCTGGGACTGATAAGATACATAATTTACTCCTATACAGTGAAAACTGAACTGATAGTAATTCCTACCATTTTATTTTAATATAGTCATTTTTGTTCAGCTTCTCTTTTTCAAAGATAAAAATCTAGACGATGAATGAGATTCTACAAAGGACACGATGAAAGTCTGGTAGAGAAGATGCTAACGATAATAGTGATTCTGGCAAGTGTAGTGTTTTTCATTTTTACCCATGAGCTAATTTGTTCCTCACCAAGAGTCTGTTAGGTATGCAGGGATTGTTTTTTCCCCGTTGTATAATATTAAGGAGGAAGCTGGGATCTTTCAGGAAAGCCTAAGTGATTAGTTCACAGAGGAGCAGCTAATATGACACAGGGCTGGAATTCAAATCCAAACCTCCTGATTCTTGCTCTGCCAAACAATGCTGCCTGTCAGCGGGAAGGAAGCAATGCCTGGGAGAGCGGCCGGGGCAGTGGTGGCCACTCCTCCTCTTCCATCTCCTGCATCATTATCATCACCACCATCAGCACCACCACCACTAGCACCACCACCGTCCTCATCATCTTTATCCTAAGGATGGTCCCACTGCCCAGCCATAACCAACATCTCTCCTCTCAGTTTTGTCTCCAGTGGTACTGAGTTTGTACAAGTTCATGCACAAATTCTCACCCACTTCCTAACCAACACTTTTATTCAACAATAAAAGGTAATGATGCAGTGTCAAAAAGGATCTGTATTATTTCATTTTGTTTAGATCTCCCCTTTGGGCTCTCTCAAGGGGCTGCAGAGGGGACTTAATTTTACCTGAGAAACAAGGGGAAAATGAGTTTGGGAGGATCAGAATTAGTCATTTGCTCTATCAGTGAAGACCACTGAGCACCTACCATACCAGGTGCTGGCCCGAGGCTAGATGGTGGGGGAATAGAGGTGGATATGTTTCATTCCCTGCTGTCGGGGTCTACAGTCTAGTTAATGCTACACTTCACTGAATCTCTGTAGAAGTGAATTCTTGGTTTTGATTTCAACTCCCAAATTTATAAAGCCTGCTACTTCAGTGTGAACTCCATCTTCTAACTCATCACCAGTTTGAATTTAGATGTAGAGAACAGATATGAATATACTGTTCCGTGAGTATAGCCTAGAGCAAGGGTCAGCAAATATGGCCCATACCAAACCACCTGTATTTGGAAAAAAGTTGTATTGGAACATAGCCACGCCCACTTATTTACATATAGTCTCTGGCCACTGTAGCTGCTGTATCAGCAGAGTTGAGTAGTTCTAACAGAAAACATATGGCCCACAAATCCTAAACCAGTTACCATCCAGCCCAGTGGAGAAAAAGTGTCCTTACATTTGCCCTAAGTTCCGTTTTGCAACATTTTCTTATGGGTGAACTATTGTATCCCATCTGAAGCCATGCCCTCCACTATGCACTAGATCCCATCCACTCTTGCCTATTCAAGGACATCACTCCAATAATTTTCCCTTCACCAGTATTGCACCTCTACTGAAATCAACTATAGTTCAATAAAAAAATAGGAAGTTCAGGGCTATGAGTCATTTATATTTGTACTTATGTTATATCTTCAATACAAAGTAATAATAATTTAAATCACTCTACATGTAAAGATAAAAACGACTGAAAAAAATATTGCACCTCTATTGGATCCTTCCATCAGGATACAAACATGCTGTTATTCCTCCCCTTAGAAAACAAAACCTAGCAAAACCTTCTCCTGGTCCCAACAGTTACTGCCCATTTCTGTGTACTTCTTTGCAGGGCAACTTTCCAAAAGCATTGCCAACTCTAATTCAGCTTCTGTCATTCATCCTTAAACTTATTCTAACACCCAAACTGTTCTTGTTCAGGTCACCAGTGATGTCCAGTTTGCCACCAATGGTCAGTTCTTGGTGGTCATCTTACTTGACCTCCCAGCAGAATTTGATGCATTCAATCGTCTCCTCTTTTAAACTCATTTTCTTCACTCGACTTCCGGAACATGGCGCTTTCACATCTTCCCTCCTACTTCACCTGCTGCTGCCTCTCAGCCTCTTCTGATTCCTTTGCTTCTCTCACAGTCTCACCACTGCAAGCTGAGTCCTTGATCATCTTCTGTTCTCTTTTCACACACTCCTTTGATACTCTTAGTTAATCTCATGGCTTGAAATGCAATCTCTATGGCGAAGAATCTCAGATTTTTTTCTTCATCCCAGACCTTTCTCTTGTCTTCAAGACTTGTACTTCACCATCTACTCAACAGCTATGCCTGACTCAATTCGGCATCTCAAAATCAACATAAGCAAAATGGAAGTTTAAGTAACATCTCCTCCCACTCCCACGGGAGTTGAGACACTACCACCCTCCCAGTTGCTTAAGCCTCAGACTTTAGAGTCCTCCGTGACCCTTCTTTCACAGTTTCTATCCCGTCCATTGGGAGAGCGTGCCATTTCTACCACTCACCCCCTTCACTGCTCCTCGTTGGACTCCAGGCATCGTATCTCCTCTAGATTACTCCGTTAGTTTCCTAACCCATCTCTCTGCCCCTACTTTTGCCTCCCTACCATGTCTTCATTCTATTCTTGAGAGAGTAGTCAGTAGTCAGTCAGTCAGATTATAGTCTTCCTTAGTCCTCTCCAATCACTCCCTATTTCACTCAGAGTAAAACAAAGTCCTTAAAAATTTCTGTAGGACCCTATGTGACCTGTTCCTACACAACTTAGCCCTGCTGCTCTGACCCCATCTCTTATTCCTCTGTGCCCCTCCAACTCTGTTCTAGCCACAGCACTCTTCTTTAATGCCTTGAATATGCCAGCCATCCTGATACGCAGGACTCTTGCACTGGCTGTCTCCTCTGCCTAGAGCTCTCTTCCCTTAAATATGCGTCTTTGCTCATATATCACCTGCTCATTGAGGTCTACTCCAACTACAATTATTCAAAATTGCAAATTGCCCCCTCCAGCATTTTTTCCTCTGCTTTTTTTTTTTATAACACTTTTCTTTTTCTAATATCCTCTATTCTTTGCTTACTTGTTATGTATACTGTTGACTGTCCGTTTCCCTCTACTAGGATGGAAGCTCTGCTAGGAGAGGAATTAACGTCTCTTCCTTTCACTGATTTATCCCATGTGCCATGAACACAGCCTGGCTCAGTACAGACACTCAACAAATATTTGTCCAAGTAATGAATCATTAACTACGAGGTAGCGATCGATTCAGATGATGAATAATGTTCTCAACTCTTAGAAAGGAGACACTGGCAGCAAGAGATAGACTTGGGAAACTGTCAGGAAGAGGCAGCCTCGGAACAGCCCAGGATGTTTTGGCTTCCGTGCCGCTGACCAGCGGTCAGAGGCTCACAGGGCATGTGGCTGAGTGGGGCTCCCTGCATGAAAGGGCTGCACGTCCCAGATAAGGGAGTGTCATGTGCAGTGGCGCTGGCTATAATGAGGACTATTTTTACATAACAGAGGGGAAGATAATCCTACAGACGTGATGTAAAGGTCTGAAACATGTACCATCTCAGGGAGGCTGGCAAGTTATGCTGTTTATCCCAGGGACACCTCATTCCCAGACAATGTTTGGAAGCCTGAGGAAGGAATCTGTAAGTTGTTTCTGGCCAGGAAATGTTCCCTTGCACTCTCACGGTGTTCCATGACCTACAAGTGGATTTGAAAGCTCTCCTAGAGTGAAAAAAAAGTACAGATTTGGAGTCAGGAGAAAGAATTCTGAATTATGTCTTTATTACTTGTTAAAACTTCCAGTTTGGGCAAATTACTTAACCTCTCAGAACCTTGATTTCCTTTTCTGTACAGTGGGGTTAAAAGTACTTACTCTTTCAAGATTGAGCTTAGGAGCGAATGAAACCACACACGTGCATGCTTTTATCAATTTAAAGGCCAGTCAAAAGTAGTTCCCATGATTATGCATAAAAACAGAGAATAAGTGAATCGCTCATGCTCATTTGGAAATATTATTTAATTAGTAAACTCCAAAACAACTAAAAAATATTTACTGGCCACTTTTATAATAAACCCAACATGTGTTCAGCATTGTGAAGGTTTGAAGGTCTGGAGCAAGGTCATTACCCTTGAGGGGTGACCAGCCTTGTGCAAAGGTGTAGACATAGAACAAGGCCAGGCAGCGGTACTGAGGTTCCTAAGCGCATCTGTGTTGTCTCCCCGTCTGACTCAGATCAACTGATATGTACTAACTCATTGTCACGTTCCAGGCCTTCTCAGATCAATTACTTAATGAGCTACGATAACTGAGGAAGTATTTATAGATCTAGTTTGCAGATGAGTCTCTGATAGGTAAAGTGATTTCGCCAATATTCTGTAATTGGCAGGTGGCAGAACCAAGCTCTGAATTTTTCTGATTTCAAGTCTTGTCATTCTTCCACAGTCCATTGATGCCACATATGGCGCACATCCTTCTATACCCGCAGGAATGCACTGTTTTAAAGGAGGACTGTAAAATCCCACACAGGCATACACCTATTTCTATGAAGATAATGTCTGTTGTCATGGACTGAATGTCTGTGTCCCTCAGAGATTCATATGTTGAAATCCCAATCCCCAATGTAATGGTAGTAGGAGGTGGGGTTTTGGGGAGGTAATTAGGTCATAAAAGTGGAGCCCTCATGAGTGGGATTAGTGCCCTTAGAAAAGGAACCCCACAGAGCTCTCTGCTCTCTGTCATACAAGGATCTGATAAGAAAATGGCCATTTGTAACCCAAAAGAGGGTCCTCAATGGAACCCGACCTGCTGACACCTTGATCTCAGACTTCCAGCCTCCAGAACTGTGAGAAATAAATGTCTGTTGTTTAAAGCCACCCAGTTTTTGGTACTTTGTTATAGCAACCATGAGGCAGAGGAAACAGGGAAGTCTCTCAATGTCATTTGGGGCCATTTCAAGTTGGTCACCTCACTCATTTCATAAAGGACAGCACTTCTGTTCAGAAGTCAAGATCATTTGGCAGGAAACGTGTTCACTAGGGTGTGTGATTATCCTCGTGCACTCACAGCCACGCACATGCACGCATGTGAAATGGTTCATGTCTCATGTCACCTTGTGAAGTATGAATGCGTTCAAGCAGGAGACAAGGGACAACGGTCTAGACCAAGCTCTGCCACCAAGAAGTGTGATGCCCGCTGTCAGTCACTCTTCTCACCCGTAAATTGAAATAATTACTTTGTGGACTTCCTGAGGGGAGGGCTGTGTCTCCCTCCTGCTCCCCCTCCCTCTTTTCTTCTCCACTGTTCCCTGCCTGGCCCTCCTCTTTCTGTCATCTTTCCACAAGGCAGGGTTGCACACTGACATGCTGCAAGCACGGTGTTAAAACACAGTGGACAACAAAACAGACACGCTTGCTCTGCTCATGGAGCTTATAGCTGAAGACGAATACGGACAAAGAACGAGCAGTAAGGGAATTCCCTGGCAGCCCAGTGGTTAAGACTGCACGTTTCCACCGCCCGGGGCACAGGTTCCATCCCTGGTCAGGGAACTAAGATCCTGCAAGCCACGCAGCGCAGCCAATTAAAAAAAAAAAAACAAGTGGTAACAAAGTGTGATACTTACTCTGACCTGGAGAAACCCACACACTTCCGGTTACTGCCCCGATTAGGGGACGGTTTTATTCATCTTTGTATTTCTAGTGCTTCACAAGGGGTCTGGCACATAGTAGGTGTTTAGTAAATGGTGTCTGGACTGACAGTGCAAACAAAAGAATGAAAGAATGAGGACGTTGAATTCAAAGAACTCTGGGTTCTTCTAACTCTTTCATCTTAAATTTATGGGAAGAAGGGGCTGCAGGTTAATACTTTTTACAGTCTTTACATTTCCACTTTTATCTTCCGTGGATTTATTTATTCATTCAACAAACATTTGTAAATATTTGTGCCCAGGTACTGTCCTAGCCATTGGTAAATAGCATTAACAGCAGAATCAAAGTTCCTGCCCTCAAGGAGCTTACATTCCAGAATCAGAATGAGAAATAGACCATAAACAAGCATGCATAGCTCGCAATATAAATTCAGGTACTGACAAGTGCAAGTAAGATGTCAGAGGGCGATGGAGATTCTTTTTCAGGAAAGGCTGTAGGGGAAACCTGTATGAGAAGCGAACATTTGAGTGGAGATCTGAATAAAGTGATATTTTATAAAAAATAAGCTCTTCATACTATGAGTCATTATGAGCCCAATGCCGGCCCTTAGATTTTGTGAATACAGTCTGTACCCAAGGATGAAATGATCTTCACAGCAGTCCTGCCATGGTGGACATGTCGTCTTGGCTTGATGAGTGATCACAACATTGCAACGTGTTGTGCTGTCAGACATTTAAAATGAAGCGGGTTCACCTTTTACTGAGCTCAAATGCATCTTCCCTTCATTTCCACTCATGGGAACTAGTTTTGCTTTCAGTGAACAGATTGATGGCTGTTCATCAACATCTTTATTCTCCTCTGCCTGGACCACAGCTGGACTCCATTTCCTGTCCCCTTTGCCGTTGGGAACATGTGCCTGAGTGACAGCTGAGGCAACATGGGCAAATGGCTGTGTGTCCCTGCTGGGCCTGGCCCCTGCAATCTGCTGGCTTGAGCCCCTTACTGCTTTCTCCCCTCTGCCGGCTAAACACAGATGATGATGAGGATCTGGGGATGGCAGAGCAACAATTTGGAAGGAGTTCTGGACCCCAGGATGACCAAGTGAAAGAGAGAAACCCCATGCACTTATTAACTTTCCCAGGACTGCCTACGTGAGCTAGAAACAGCTTTTCACTTTGTTGAGCCGATATCTACTAGGACTTAATTCTATGGCTGTGTTGAGCTAACCCATGTTTGGGTTTAATATTATAGCAGCGGATCTAGTTCTCATGACAAGTACACCCTGGAACAGAAGAATATATCTCCCAGGCAAGCCACTCGCTTTCAACACCTCTGTACCATACTGCATAGAGTCTATTTGCAGACGTGTCCTATTATCTACAATGGATTCATTTAAAACCCATAGGGTCTCAAAAGACAAAATGAAGGAAAATACAAGCATATGGACAATCTTTTATAAATCTGTATTTACAACTTAAGAGTACATGAGCTGGCACACGAGGGTAGTATAGTAGGTGGTCAACAAATGTTGGTCCAATGAACGAATAACAGTACTCTGATGGGCTTTATCCACCTAGTTGGTAGAGAGGGGTGTTCTTTGGCAGGTTTCTTACTTGTGAGCACTTAGGGGTCAATGTCTGTGGATGATGCATGCACCACAAAGAGACCTTGAACATGACTTAAAGCCAAAGGAACACACTATCTTACTTCTGGCTAAACAAAGACAAGAGAATAGTAGCTAAAAATTGCTTTCCCCACCTGTTTTATTTTCATGGAGAGCTGAATGATAAAATTTGGATTATGCTTCCTTTAAAAAAGGATTTTGTAGCTAGAACTGCCAAATCTCTACTGGATCTAGAGTCCTAGCACAGCCCATCTGTTCAGCCTGGAAAATTGGGTGTTGCCTTCCTTCTGAAGGGACTGGTTGTGCAGACCTGAGTCTGATGTGAAGAACACGCTCTTGTTTTCAGAATGTTTCAAGCCCTTACTACTAACACCAGATACGGGGCTTTACTCTTTATACACACTCATTCAGCAAATAAACTGCCATCTTCAATCTCTGAGCCAGGCATCAGGGAAGCAGCAGGCATCATGCCCCTGGGGGCGTTTAAGCAAAGCTGGGCAGCCATGAGCCTGTGTGCTTTTGGTAGTTCTCTCTCTTTTTTTATAAGTTGTTTCTGGGCATTGACTGAGCTCCAGTTATAGTTGAGGCTCTACTGTGGAGGGCTACAAGTGTGATGATTCTTAACTTATTTATTACTTATATCCAACCCCTTTCCAAAAGCTCTGTGGTACAAATATGCAAATAATAGAACAAGATAAAAAATGAAGCACCATTAAAGGTACATGTTTGCTAACACAATACACCTTGCAAAATTAGAATAGAAATGTTAATATCCACTTGCATATTCTAAAGTCCTGCATTTATGCTGAGCTGCAGTTTAGACTCTGAATTTCCCAGTAGCCAGTGGAGGGGAAAGTATGATCAGTCACACGATTCAATCCCACCTGATGAATGTACATCAGTTGCTCAGGAAAAGCACTAGAAATGAGAAAAGGAGAAATTTCTCCTGGGGGGAACAATTCACTGTGTTGTTCTGAACCAAATCCACCATCATGTTTTTACAATAAGTGTAATAGAAAGAGTGTAGAATCACTTGGTGTTGGCCACTGTTATAACGCCAAAGCGCTCTTCACAGGATTGGTGAGAATGAGGGCCAACATGATACTATCCAGGAGCACAGCTTTTGAATGGTCAGATGTGATAAGAGTTTTAATGGAATAGGGACTCAATTTCACGACCAAGTCTGTATATTTATTTTCCACAAGTGAGATGTTGATAAGTCCTGGAGAAGAGAGATTTTGCGGTTACCGTCTGCTTCCTGATTTGAAGAATCTCAGAGCATAATAGCTGCATAGTCAGTCTCCTGCTTCTCGTCCCTTCCCAGACTCAAGTCCCAGGTTTCTAGAGATTTCAGTCTTTCTCATTTTCCCTCATCAATACCTACTCGTTGGCGAGCATCTTTTGGTTATTTGAGAAGCAATCTCTCTGTCCCACCCCTACCCCCCACTTAAGGGGGGCAGTCATGGCTCTAGAAATTATTTTAAAACTTCTGCTTCGGGCTTCCCTAGTGGCGCAGTGGTTGAGAGTCTGCCTGCCAATGCAGGGCACACGGGTTCGAGCCCTGGTCTGGGAAGATCCCACATGCCACGGAGCAACTAGGCCCGTGAGCCACAATTACTGAGCCTGCGCGTCTGGAGCCTGTGCTCCGCAACAAGAGAGGCCGCGATAGTGAGAGGCCCGCACACCGCGATGAAGAGTGGCCCCCACTTGCCACAACTAGAGAAAGCCCTCGCACAGAAACGAAGACCCAACACAGCCATAAATAAAAATAAATAAATAAATAATTAAAAAAAAAAAAAAAAAAAAACTTCTGCTTCAAAATGTCACCTAACAGTACCTCACATAGGCTCTCAAAATCTCACCTTAGGAAGACAGTGGTCATGGCAGCACCATTTACAATAACCAAGACATGGAAGCAACCTAAGTGTCCATCAACAAATGAATGGATAAAGAAGATGTGGTATCAGTATACAATGAAATACTACTCAGCCATAAAAAAGAATGAAATAATGCCATTTGCAGCAACATGGATGGACCTAGAGATTATCATATTAAGTGAAGTAAGTCAGACAGAGAAAGACAAATATCATATGATATCACTTATATGTGAAATCTAAAATAAGATATAAATGAACTTATTTACGAAACAGAAATACACTCACGATGGTTACCAGAGGGGATTAGCAGGGTGGGAGGGGCAGAGGAGATAAATTAGGAGTTTGGGATTAACATATACACACTACTGAGTATAAAATAGATAAACAACAAGGACCTCCTGTATAGCACAGGGAACTGTATTCAATGCCTTGTGATAACCTATAATGGAAAAGAATCTGAAAAAAGAAGATATGTTGATATATGTATGAATATGAATGGCTTGGCTGTATATCTGATGCTAGCACAACACTGTAAATTAACTACACTTCAATAAAAAAAAAGATAGTGGAACTCCTGTGAGACTCTGAGAAGAAATTCCATCAGCCACAACACTTGGCAGATACATTGAGTATCATGATTTTTAATTGGCAGATGTTGCCCCTGAAGAAGATCAGTGCAGCGGTCCTGGGAGAAGATGGAGACCCACAAGGTGCCTCCCCACGGGCTGGACCATGAGCGTCTGAACCGTCAACAACCACAGTTTTACGCCGCCATTCTTCTGATGCTCATTTTTCAGGTAACCCATTTCAAACAAAGATGACCTTTTTTGCAGCATTGCTGCTCTCCACTGCCCTCATCAGAGGCTTCCATTTACTATCTGGTGAGAGACTATGATTGTCAGAAAATGAAAGACAAGTGGCAGAAGGGGATTAGCAACAGATCGCCTCCTGGGAGGTGTATGTACCCAAAGCAAAGCATCATAAATGTGGACAGAGAAGAGACCTGGGAGAAGTGCCCTGAGAAGGAGCCCCCATGGAGAGACAACGAGGATTTAAGAACCGAAGAGAAGCTCCTTAACGTGAAAAAGAAAATGTAAAAATCAACCGTTTACTGCAAACATAGTAAATGATGAAATGCTATGGGCATTCTTTCTAAAACCAGAAATAGAATAAAAATGCCCTCTATCACAATTATTACATAACTTTTTTACAGATGTTGTGCATTATGTTTAATCAACCTGGCTTATGATGTACCACGTATTGAGCTAAGCACTGGGGACAAAACCGTGTGCAAAAACAGATAAGGAACCTGGCCTCATGGAGCTTGCAGTCTATAAGGGGGATAGCTAGATATTAATTAAATAATTATATGCAATATGTAAACTTGTATGGGTGGTAAATGTCACAAAAGAGAACTCCATGGGTACTCTGAGCGTATGTAATTTGAACATTGACAGAGAAAAGAGTTCCCAGGGAAAGTGAGCACAGAGCACATGTGGAACGATGTTAGGAGTTTACTAAGTAAAGAAGAGTCCATGGAAGAGTGAGTGGAAATGACATAGTATAGGAGGGGCCAAAGGTCAGTGGAGCTGGAGTTTGAGAGGTGGGAAGTAGTGTGATAGATCGAGGTGGCGTGGTCATTTCATGTTGAAAAGATAGTCCAAGGTGTAGTACTGGGAGTAGATCAGACATGTTAAGGAGCTATGATCTCCATGAGGATAGGATTTGATGTGAGCTTGGACAAGAGTGATGGTGGTGATGGAGGTAGAGGGAAGTCGACAGGTTCAACCAGCACGATAGCATATGAAGCAGAATTAAGGGGAAAAGTACTGAGAGGAAGGGGCACCGTGCTCTCATCTGCTGGCAATACAATTATTTACCTAGAAAACCAAAGATAATCAATGAAAATTCTTTTAAATTATTGAGTTCAATAAAAGGCAGACTATCTAATATTATACGAAAATTCTATATTTCACCAATAAACCTGCTATAATAAGAAATTAGTGTATTCATAAGCAAAATAATATAAAACACCCAATAGTAACCTAAATAAGAAATGTGGTGAGAACCAAAAAATAATGAAACTGAAAATGTTACTGACTGATATAAAAGAAGATGCGAATGAAAAAATAAATATGGTAATCCGTAACAGGAAGAGTACATTTCATGAAGATATCAGTTCTTTGCAAACTGATTTATAGATTGAATACAATACCAATATTCCATAACGCTCTCAAAAATCTTGGTAAAATAATTTGACAAATCATCTGGCAAATAGACGGATAAATAATTGAAATTTTTGTTGTTTGTTTTAAATTGTTGTTTTTAAGTAAAAGAATGTAGAGGAATTTCGCTTCCAGATAGGAAATCTTCTGAAGCTACTGTCATTAAAAAAATTAAACATGTGATGCTGATGCAAGACTCAACTAACATTTTAACGGAAAGGAGGAGCTATGGCCTTAAAGCAGATGGCAGCACACAATAAAAGAGCATCACAGCCCCATGGGGAACGAGTGGTATATTTAACAAATGGGGTTGGATTTAACATTATGGTCTTAGGAAAGACTCCCATAGGAGTCTTGTTTTGAGCCATGACAGCTGATAGAAACTATCACAGTAAGAAAAAAATATTTGTGAATTTTCTAAGTTTTTGAATTTTGCACTAGATATTCAAACTCATCGAACTCTTTCATGAACTGTTATCCCTAATAAACTTTAAGTCTTACTCCAGCACTTTTCTTTGCAAATAGAAGGTAAGAAACGCCCTAATACAAAGGTTTTGTAATATTCCTTTTCAGCTGTAGGTGTTACCCAGTTTGGTTATAAAGTGTGATGAATCTATAAATTGGATACGTACTTTATCTCCACAGGGTCCCCCAATATTTTTGTCCAGTATGTTCTTAATTGCTTTTTATTCTTTAGATTTTTTTTCAAGTGGTCCCTTGAACAACTGGCTCAGAAGTATGCTGGGACATACACATATTTAGGGATCTTCAGTGTATTTAAATATTACTCCACATGGGAAGAAACACTAATATATTTTCTCTCTCGTCTCTCTGCCTGCAGTGACTAATTCACTCCCGTAAAACATTTGGAGTAATATAGCTAAAGAGAAACATCTAAAGTTTATGCATATTTCAGAACCTTTCTCATTTTGTTTCAATTTCCTACGAGATCTACCATTTCTAAATTTATTAAACTAAACGATTAAACGCGGAACATCAAACTGGCCTGGTGAAGGGGAAATGCAGATCAGAGCAACAACAATTTACTTCAGAAGGCTTTTCTGAGCCTGCGTGGTCGGGCAGTCTGAGAAATGTGGTGTAGAGTCAGACATGAAGGGGGCCTCTATCTTTCTCCTAGGACTTCACAGTCTGTGAAGAACCACAGTCAAGGGAAGAAACACCAACACATTTTCTCCCTCCTCTCTTTGCCTGCACTTGGAGCTCTAAAGAACCAGGACAATGACACATGTCAGCTTTCCATGTCATCTAAAAAAGCTTCAGCCTCTCTCCACAATTAATCTCTCTTCTTAGCAAAGGCCTGGATAGTTCATTGCTTAGTATGATTCCTTTGAACGGGTTCTCCCTTTCAATTGATTTGGCTAGATCTGGCCTAGCGCGTACTATCCAGGGGCCATACATGCTATAAAACCCCTGCTATTCATTGATCTCTGACTGTATGCCACGCACTATGTTAGGGTTTTGCATGCATTATTTTGTTCAGTTCTCACCACATTTGAGGTACATGTCATAATTTCCAATTCACAGATTTAAGAAAAAAATAACCAATAGTGGCTTTGTCACCAGATTCACCCATTTATAATGAGGTCATTGATGCTAGCTACTTCTCTAAATAGGCAGAGATGGCAATACCTTAGAACAAATGTTACACGCTGTGTGAGGAATCACTGATGTGCCTTCCTAAGTTACAGAACTTGTAAGGATTCCATTGGCTTAGGGGATGATTCAACAAAAGCTCCTGGGCTTGATTAAACATATTCACTTGCAGGATGGATGCTGAAATGGGAAACACAGACGCTGGTAACCTATGCACTCTCCTTAGGGCTCTCAGTGTGGTGGATGGCGATGGTGGGTGTGGGTGTGATGCACTGAAGGATGGCACGAACCATGTGAGTTCAGCGACAAACAAAGGAGCTGCCAACCGAGCAATGGCACTGAAAGTCTAAGGCGAGAAGGGCCTTGAAGAGTGAGCGCATCTATGAAGGCATCTCAGAGGAAGTGAACTTTGCCCTGGCCCTGAAGCCTCGTTTATCTGGAGCACGACATCCTGACTCAAGTTGGTTTTGACAGCAAAACAAGTATCCCATATAATAAAGATGCATCAGAAGAGCAGGCTCATGGCACCTCGCTACCAGGGCTCCAGGTCTGCTTCTCTGTAGTTACTCTCAACTGTGTCCACCTCTGAGCTTTGGATAGTAGCACCATGACACATCTGTTCTAGGAGCAAAATCCAGGCGGGACAAAAAACCCAGAGGAAGAACAAGACCTTCTTTTTCTCTGCCTCTTTCTTAGGAGCAAGGAAAACATTTCCAGAATTCCTCCAGCAAATTTTCCCTTATGTAGCTCATTGACCAGAATTGCATCACATGTCTGATACTAAACCAATACCTTGGTTTAGTGAGATTACCAAAGAGGGAGATTACCCTGATTGGCTTGTACCAACTAGGATTTACTCTTGGAGCTGGGGATGGGGTGGGTTTAGGAGGGGGTGACTTTCTGAAAATAATTTGGGTTCCTATATAAAGCAGAAGGACCAGAATGACATTGTGCTATAGGTCACTGAGTATGTTATGCACATAGATTTGTTTTCTATAATAAGACTAGGGAGAGGACAGTCTAAACAGGTGCAAAAGTGAGGCTGCTCATTTGAAGAGTAATGATTAATTTGGCTGAAGCTCGAAGGCGTGAAGGGAAGGCGTGTCCAGAAGAAGGTAGAGCCTGGGCTATTGGTATCCTCAGCCTGGAACATTCCTCAGAACCTTGACATGAATGTCCCATGTACCCCTGAGTGCGCATATTGGATGCTGATGTGTCTTTGGTTAACTGATATTATGGCTAAAGGTGGGATGGCTGTCTGGATGATGGAGAGTTGACAACATGGAAACAGGTCATATTGAAGAGGCTAAATAACCATCAGAGTTAAGAGACTGGGCAGCTTTTGCCTCCATTCCGATGAGCATGGAGTCCAGTTGGCATCTCTGCATCTTTTGTCCCTTGAAGGGAACTGTGTGGTCATCTCCTTCTCCAAGAGTCTGGTTACCATGGTCTTCCCAGTTGGGGTCAATATGGTACCTTCCCAGTTAATCTTTGCTATGAATAGGGCACTGCTTTGGTCGTCCCAAGCATGAATCAGACAAGGCATCCAATGAAGGAAAGGGGGCTCTGCCACTGCCCTGTGTGTGTGGGGTTTGTGGTTTGGGACCATGACATGGAGAAGGGATGGGGATGGACTGCTTTGAGATGCTGAAGTTCTGCATGATAAAAGGACAATTACGATACCAGAGAATTTTTGATTTCTCAAAATATTTCATCTGACTCTCCTACCCACAGAGGAAAGAAGGGCAAGTTTCCCCAGAGGAGTCGAAAGTCCAGAGCAGGTAGGTAAATTTTCCAAGGTCACACAGCCTGTAAATGATGAAGCTGATAGCAGAATTCAAGATCTTCGACTCTCTGCCCTGGGATCTTTTAGCAATTTCTTAGCAACAAGTTGAGGCAGGTCTGTTAGTCACCCATTGCTGCGTAACTAATTACTCCCCAATAGTGGCTTAAACAATACATATTATCTCACAGTTTCTGTAGGTCAGGAATTCGGGAGTAGATCAGCTGAGTAGTTCTGGTCCAGCTGAGGTTGTAGTCAAGCTGTTGACTGGGACAAGTAAAGCCCAGCTTGACTGGGGTTGCAGGGATCTGTGTCTAAGCTAAAGTTAAATGACTTTTGGTAGAAGCCTCCGTTCTTTGCTGGCCATTGATGGGAGGTGTCAATTTCTCACCATATGGGCCTCTCCACAGCGCTTCTTGAGTCTCCTGATGACATGGCACCCGGCTCCACCCTGAGCAAGTGATAGGAAAGAGCAAGATGGCAGCTGCAATGTCTTTTATGACCCACACTCAGAAGTCACATGCCATCATTTCCGCCACATTCGGTTCATTAGAAGTCAGTCACTCAGGGACTTCCCTGGTGGTCCAGCGGTTAAGACTTCGCCTTCTAGTGCAAGGGGTGTGGGTTCGATCCCCAGTCGGGGAGCTAAGATCCCACATGCCTCAGGGCAAAAAAAGGCAAGACATAAAACAGAAGCAATATTGTAACAAATTCAATAAAGACTTTAAAAATGGTCTACATCAAAAAAAAAATCTTTAAAAAAAAAAAGGTCAGTCACTTAGTTCAGCCTGCTCTCCAAGGGAGGGGAATTAATCTCCACCCCTTGATGCGAGGGGTATCAAAGAATTTGTGGGCATATTTCAAAACCACCACAGCAGCAAAAGTGCAGCCTGTATCCTGGCATCTGAGATGACTTCACTGTTGGAAAGCACTAAATTTGAAGGCATTAGAACACAAAGTGCAATCACTGTAATGATAGACTCAGATGACTCAGTAGGAAATATCGGGGGTGGGGAGCATCGGGATTTGACTAAAGCTCATCGATAAAAACCTCAATTGCGTTGTTTCCAGAGCTATGGATAAGAGAGGAGAGAGAGCACCTCTTATTGGTGGCGGGGAAAGGGTGAAACTTCCTGCCCAACACTCAACCCTGGTGACACACAGTAAATGCTCTCCATTATCATCAAAATGACACTTCATTCCTATTTCTGTGGGCTGTGTGGCCACAGAGCACCTAAATCTCTATCTCAAGGGGAGGTAGTTTCCCCATGATCAGAAAACATAGGATCTTTTCCTTGTGTTCTCCTAGCAGTTTGCAAAGCTCTGGAGAGAGGCCGGCATTCCTGGACCAGAAAGGCAAGCACAGAGTGGTACCTCGCCTTCCCCCACTGCAGCCCCAGCGGGGGCTTTCAGTCCAATGCCTTCATCCCGGGGAACCTTGAGAGAGCTGGCAAATACTCTACACAGATAAAAGATAATTGAACAAGGAGTGAGTCGTAAAAGGTGACAAAGTGCTATTTCCATAATAAGCTTATCTGAGTAAACTTTCTCAGAGCCCCCGAGTTCCCGAGCAGGGTGTGGATTTGGCAATAGTAAAGAAACAGGCCACGCCAGGAATGTCTGCGGAGCTAATGAATGTCCCTGAAGTGGCTGAGTTCCTCCTATCTCTGCTTTGGATCCCTGCCACCTTGACGCTCATGTCAGCCGCTGTTTAATTGGCAAACAGGGTTTCAAAGGCTTGCTGGGCCCTGCTCCCAGGGCCCTGGGGCCTGTTAATGTTTAATTGTCATGTGCAAGGGCCCACTAGCTCTTGGTACATTTGGGTGTTTTACTGCACTTTGAAAAAGCAGTGTTATGAGTCTCCCTCTTGCTCCATGGGCGTTTTTACAGTCATGTCTTGGAGTCACGTGTCCCTTAACCCCAACTCTGAGTAGCAAAGCCACCGAGTTATGTAGCAGGGGTAGAGCAAGTCACCTTCAAGCTGGAAATATTCCAGATTTCCTGCATTTGCCCTAAAATCAAGAAGTCTCCAGGGAACATATGGAATGATTAAAAAAAAAAAGAAAAAAAGTGGGTTGGGGATTTCGGGTAGGGGAGGAGAAGGAAACATCACAGAAGTGAAATCACTAAATGCTAGAAATTGGATGATTCCCGCCTTGAGTGGTCAGGGTGTCTGCAGTCCTTGAAGCTGGCTTTGTCACTCATGGCCCTGTTGGAAATGCAAAGGTTCTGTGAGGTTTTATTTTTTTCCTATTCCTCTCTTGAAAAGGGTCTATCTGCTTTATACTGTTCATGTAATTTCAAAAGTCAAAAGAGACTGTCTTAACAAGACTATATAAGCTTCGTCTAATTACAGAGGGGAGAAGAAGAAATAACAGAAGACAAATACTTTTTTTCCCTCAAACTACACGGGAATTGAAAGTAAAAGCATAGCTTCCAACTTCCTGACATTTGAAAAGCACTGCTTTGAATTGAATATGAGTGATTTCTTTGAATTTTCAACTCAGTTCAACTTAATTGAACACATCTTCACTGAGTGCTTACTAAGGGTTCATATCAAATAATTTCTTTAGTTTTGAATTAGTAGCTTTCATAGAAATTGCCTCTTTTGTTGTATTCTGGAAATGTATCAGTTTGTTGTTTTAATTATCCTTTTGCTGATTGTGAATATCTCCCTAAGGAAGGAACGTACAGAAAAATATTTAATTACACTGCTCCTATCAGAACGGCAAACCGTATATTTATCTTGTTTGTTAATTACATATGTCACAGCTAAAGACCAAACATCAGTTAATGTCAACATTAGCCAGAAGGGTCTGGCTAACATCGAGAACTAGGTGAATAATAAATAAAAAACAATATAGCAAGTAGAAAGGGTATATATCTTCTATATGTTTAGATTAAATCAAAACTCTTTGTTCTCTCTTTGTGCCCATTTCTGCTTTCTAAACATAGTCAGATTTTCATATCAAGGATCTCTGAGAAGTCTGCTTTGCAGCAGAATCACCGCTATGAGCAAGTTCCAGGTTGTCCAGCATGTGGTCAGTTTTCGAAGGCAATGCGGCAGACATTTAAAGTCTTTCAAAGGATTTAATCTCTTTTTCTCTAGCTCTCTTGTTTGCCCTAGTCCTCAATTCTTCCCTCTTTACCGCTGACTTAGCAATTCCTCTCCTTTGCCAAGAGGTAAGCAGACAACCTCTTCCAGTCAGAGCCAGCACCTTGAAGTTCAATCACGTCCAGGGTTCCCAGACCCAGAGCTCCAGCCTCCTCTGAATGTAGATTCAGGAATAACCTATTATGCACAAAGCATCAGCCCTCCAAATCCATATGCACAGTTAATTAGCTTAGAGCCCTAAAATGTTCTGTGATTTCTTTCTTAATAGAAATGAGAAGTGGTAAAGATGAGAGGCCTTTATTCATACTTTATCAGCTATTTTAAATGAAGGGGTATATTATCCTCTGGATAGATTTACAGTAACACCCATTATGCACCTCTCTCCTATTATCACTAATGGTGGTGAATGCAGGCGCACATGAGTACAGCACTCTGGGCTTTACACAAGAGGCCACTGTGGTCCTTCTGTTATTAACTGTTTCTGCTTCACGTTTCTTAAATATCTGCAAAATGAAACAAAACATTGTTCAGGATTTAAAGACTATCTGGGTATATGTTTTTCAAAGGAAATTGGATTGGTACATTACAAAGGTTTGCAAATTTACTTTATGATAGCAAATGATCATGACTGTTGCTCACAATCTGGGAAACGCTCTAGAGGGGAGAACATGGGGCTGGGGGTGGGGAGCGGCGAGCCATGCCGGGTTTTCTGTGTCAGCACAGTACGAAGGAATTAGTTGACTGTTTTCTTTCAGTGTTGGCAAAGCCAGGATTTATGTGTGGAAGAGACAGAGACGTGGGAAAAGAGACAATTTTTCTAATTATGGGGAAGAGGCTGGTATATATTGATCGACCCGTTCATTCATGTGTTTGTCTACCTATTCCTTTGCTCTATATATGTGTTAAACACCCACTGTGTGTCAAGCAGTGCTAGGCTATAAGGACAAAATAGTGAAGAGGGTAGACTAGGTCTTTGCCCCCTGGAAACTCACACTTTTCGGAAAGATAGAAATCAGACAATTGATTGCACAGTTAGTGCTGTTATTATTGCTGTGCAAGAGAAGCACAGGGAGCAATGAACATGAGTGAGTGGAGGGGAGAAGCAAGAGAGGCACCTGGAGGAATAAATGCATGAGCTTCACTCTAGCATGAAAGTCATCATGGTAGTGGGACATGGTTGAGTCAGCGCTTGCCAGGTGGAAGGGGCAACATGTTCAAAGGCCCCGGGGCAGCCAGTGTTCAAATTCTGGCCCTGCCACTCAGTAAATAGTAGTAACAGTGATTGGTCCTTCTTTCTGAAACACTGTTCAGAGGGTACGTTTATTTTCTTCTTTCTATTGAAAAAAGCATGTGATGAGGGTTACCATATGCAATGAAATTTAAGCTGGACTCCAGCCAAGGAAACTCTTAGTGTTTGGGTTATTAAGCTAGCAGAATCCCTACTAACTCCTCCTACCCATCCCCCATCCCCAGCCGCTCAGGACAAATCACCTTTGTGTTCCTTCCACACAAGGGTCAACTTCTGGCGGATGGGCCTCGGAAGTCCTCTATTCATGTGCTTCTCAAATTATCTGTGATGAAGGACCAGATTTTTAAAATTTCTTTTGTGACCTGATGATTTTATAAAATATAATAAAAATAAATTACTAGGAAAGTGATCATACACTTTGAGATCACAACTGTATTAATTGCTATACAATCTTCTAGATGCTTACTCTCAGTTTCTGTGCTCATCTCATTGAAGATCGAGAACAGTTTGCAGACTAGTCCTTCCCTTAAAGATCAGGACTATTCCTCATCTTCAAATCTTGTCTCATTGACCCTAGCCAGCCTATTAACCAGGAATATATCTACAACTCTTGAAATTATTGACATTTCCTGACTGGACCACCTCTTGGGCAAGAGGTTTCCCTGCACCCTTCCCCACAGCAAGAAGCAGGATTTCCTTTGATAAACTTGCATCTCTAAAACTCTAAGAGGCACTTATCTTAAGTCCTGGTATTTCCAGGGCTGCCAGGATAATCCCAGGTGTCCCTGTTTCATGCCTCTTTTTTCGCAAGACTTCAACGTTAATGTAAAGGACTAGGATTCTAAAACCAGCAGATGTGACCGGTTGGGCAATCTGGGCCGGGGAGTCTCAGCATTCACTCAGGGCTGAAGGGCGTGGGGAGTTAGCGCAGGAGGCATGTTTAGGCTTGTTGTTCTATGGGTGGGCTGGGAGTCTAGACGGGGGTGGGTCTCCTGCCCTGCTGGAGGATGGGGAGAAAGACAAGCCAAGGCAAGAGATTGGCCGCAAGGCAGAAAAGTGGTGGGGTCCTTGGGGGAGTTCCCTTTAGGCAGTGAGCTTCTGCAGCGCAAGCAGCTAGGAACCCAGGCCCTGGGGGAAGTCAGGGCCGTGGTCAGAAAGCAGCCCCAGACAGCTCTGAGAGGAAGAAACCCGAGAGATGTCAACTTGACTCCCATGACCCTCTTGCTGGCTCTTCTTCCTCTATGTGTCTTTATGGGTTTGGAAGACCTTAGGGCTTAGTTGTCACCTCTTTTATCTTCTCACTCTACACTCTTCCCCTAGATTATCATGAAACTAACCCTTAGCCCCATGTGGTAGGCTAAATAACTTTCCCCCAAAGATGTCCACGTCCTAATCCCCAAAACCTCTGCAAAGGTTATTTTCATGTGGCAGAAGGGATGCAGCAGAAGGAATACAGCTCTACCAACACCTTGATTTTAGCCTATAAGACTCATTTCACACTTCTGGTCTTCAGGAGGTGAGGTGAATCACTCATAGTATGTTCTACTCAGTGTGGCAACAAGGAAGGTATGGGATGGCAGCGGGGAGATGAAGTATCTGGGACCAGACCATAAAGGCTGCGAACACCACACTGTGGACCGCAGTCAGACCACATCCTTCTCACTGGCCTGGGAAGACAGGGGCCTTTCTCCTCCTGCCTGGTTCACCACTCGCTCTCCCAGCCTAAAGAGATGCAGGCAATTTATTTAGCAGTGAGTAGAGAGGGTGTGAACACTGACCAAACAAGTCAGAGGCTGGCCATAAACAGCTGGCATATCCTGGGTACAGCTTAGCTCAGCTTCTAGTCCGGCACGTGGGGACACTTGCTCCAAGGCTATGGGGACACCAAAAAGGAACTGCAGTTTGTCATGTCTTAAGAGCAGAAAGAGGATGGGAGTAGTCATCTCCTGGAATTACTCTTGATTATTAAAGGACTTTTGCATGAATAGATGAGAGAACATGGACCAGACAATGATCAGGCACCTGGGTTCAAAATTTGATGCTACTATTAACAGACCTTAGGATGCTGAGGAATTTGTTTTCCATTTGGAACTCCCATTCTTTATCTGTAAATGGAGTTAATCACACATGGGCTACAAGATTGTTGAGGCTCAAATGATATCAGGTATAAGAAAGTGCCTTGTGTATATGTTGCTCTTTATAATAATATATGAAAAATAAACAAAACAAAGCAAAATTAGCAAAATGCCACAAAGTAACTACTGGAAGATCTTAGTTGTAAAAGACACAGACTTTTGGGGGGTCCACTTTAGAGACTATCCATTCCTTACTAAAGGATGGTTGAAGTTCTACTCTGTACAGACTCTTGCGCTTTCCAAGAATTTTTCTGCTTTGCAAACTTTCAGAAAATCTGTAATTTTCCATTTTTGCAGAAGGATGTCAACAGCTCATTTCCCTGTGTCAGGACCTGTGGCTCTGACTCTGGTGCCCTCGGCATTTTCTTTCTTTGCCTGTCCTACCTGAACCATTCCTGAATTCTTCCCCTAACATCTTTTTCCTAAGTCCCCTTCACTGATGGTAGCAGCATGGCTTCTGCTTTGAAGATGGGCTCAGCTTGTCTGGAGAGTGTAGACCAACTAATATAGGCTTGTCTGTTGGAGGGGGACAAGTATATTTGTGTCCTTGCCCTGCTAAGGAAGGTATTTGCACTAGAGGCCTTCTAGAGTCACAGTATCTTAATCAAAATGACATGTCTTGGGCTTCCCTGGTGGCGCAGTGGTTGAGAATCTGCCTGCCAATGCAGGGGACACAGGTTCAAGCCCTGGTCTGGGAAGATCCCACATTCCACGGAGCAACTGGGCCCGTGAGCCACAACTACTGAGCCTGCGTGTCTGGAGCCTGTGCTCCGCAACAAGAGAGGCCGCGATAGTGAGAGGCCCGCGCACCGCGATGAAGAGTGGCCCCCGCTTGCCGCAACTAGAGAAAGCCCTCGCACAGAAACGAAGACCGAACACAGCCAAAAATAAATAAATTAAAAAAAAAAAAAAAAAAAATGACACGTCTTCTGTGAAGAGCCTAGATACTGATGTAAACCAATGGAGAAGCCATTTATGGATGGAGCGGTGATAAAGGAAGATTTTTGAGTTCCATTTAATCATTGTCCTCTTCTGGAAGAGGACAGCATTTACTATCAGAAGCTCTGTATTGATCCCTCAAGCTCAGCTATCTCATTTGTAAAATTGGGATAATAATAATAATATCCTTCTTTTAGGGCTGTTATAAGGAACAGATTGAAATAATGTCCAGGAATCAACTTTGTAAGTGATGAAGTCCAGTGTATTAGTCAGCTAAGACTTCATAACATCATATCACAGGCTGGGTGGCTTAAATAACAAAAATTTATTTTCTCACAGTCCTGGAGGCTGGACATCCAAGATCAAGGTGTCAGAAGGGTTGGTTTCTGGTGAAGCCTCTCTCCTTGTCTTGCAGTGAGTCACCTTCTTGCTGCATCCTCACATGGCCTTTCCGTGTGCACACAACCCTGGTGTCTTTTCTTCTTCTTATAGGGACACTAATCCTCTTGGATTGTGGCCCCATCCTTATAATCTCATCGAACCTTAATTACCTCCTAAAATCTATCTCTAAATACAGTCATAAGGTGTTACAGCTTCAATATATGAATTTGGAGTGGGACACAATTCACTCCATAATACCCAGTATTCATGCAAAACAATATTATTATAATGCTCAGTGTTCACCTTGGAAACAAACATAAGTTGGCCATGAAATATTTTCAAACTGGACTCTGGAAAATGAGTCATTAGTAGTAATATTTCCAAAGTAAAATTAGAACATGTCCTTTCATTTCTCTTTACCCAGCCACATTCCAGCTATACTTCTCTGCCCTCAGGAACCCATATCAGACTGGATTTCTTCATAAACAATGCTCCTGGAAGATCTCTGCAGTCACCGAATGGTGAGTTATTTCTCCAGGGAGAGAGCCTTTTCTGGTCTAAGATTTGAGCTTTCCAGGTGTCTGGGGCAAGACCACAGATCTGGGCCCTGGACCTCCCAGGGCTTCTTCCCATCAACTTGTTACTTGGAGCTCTGCCTTTGGAATATAACAGTTTATACATTCAGGTCAGCATGACCAACCACTGAGAACAGTCCTATCTATTTACCTGAAATCTTGCCCAGTGTTGAAAGGCCCATACAAAAAACATTTTTTTGAATGGCATTTTACTCAAAATGCCATTTTGAGTAATTTCTTTTAAGAGCTATTTCATCCAGGTGCTCACATAGCCATGGACCATAGAAAAGATGGCAGACTTTTGCAGATGGGAGAAAACATGGCGAGAACATGAAACAAAAATCATTTTTCTTACCCAGCCTGGGCATGAACAGGAAATGAGTCAGAGTCTCCCGTGAAGCAACCAGCAGCAAGAATGGACCCAGAATGACTATTTTTAAGAATAGCTCTTGATTGAACTACACTTTTTGTTATTTCAATGCTTCTGGTTCTAAACTATCTCCAACAAGAAATAAAGTTTATAGACTGGAAAAGGGACAAATGACTTCTCATATTTGCTTGGGGCTGCTTAGCCTGTGTCATGGGGCAAAGTGGATTTGGGGCCTGAAGGAGGGAGGCCAAGTATTCCAACCTGAACTCGAAGTCAGTGGGGACTGCAGCTGGAAACAACTGAGTATGTCATATGCTGGGGTGCGGGGGCAGGGAGAAGTGGGGCGGTATTCTGTTTTAAATTTGCATCTTTTTTTCTTCTAAGTTATGGTTACCATTTTTCCATTTCGTTCTTGGAGGTGTAGTCATTCATTTACTTAAAAACAATCACAGAACAGCAGTGCTAGGCACTGTGAATGCAGAGACCAATGTTAGGTTTTAAGGAAATTTGGAGGAGGACACATAACAGCTGGGTGGGTACCAAGTATGGTTTTTTCAGCTGCTTAAACATATCACCAAGGACTCAGCTCTCCTCCATCCTACCAACCACCCTTGGTTCCAACTTGAAGCCCTTGTTGCGTTAAAATGATTACTAGGACTCCAGGGGGCTACTCACTGTCTTGTCCACACCCATGCGAAAGACAGAAAGCTTCTCCTCCAACCATAAAACCTCTATGGGGCCAGCTTAGATGCACAACCTTGGTCCCGTAATGATTGTCAGTGAAATGCCATCTTGTGATGGATGTGAGGCTGGGCTCCTGATCAGAGCTCTTGAAGGGGTCAGAGGTGCTAACAAAGATTGGCTTAGACTAACCAGAATTCTAAGATGAGCATGAAACCACATTGCTGGTCTGTGGTAGGAAGATGGAATGGTGCTTTGGAGGCAACCCAGAATAGACTAGAACTAATTCTTCCTGTTCTTTAATTAATTTTACTTGAAATTGGAATGCTCATAGTTCAACAAAAATCAAATAGTGCTAACATATTTATGGTGATAAAACAAATAGCAATCCTCCCTTCCCTCATCCTGGTCTCAGCCCTCATAAGCAATCATTGCAATTCTTTTAGTTGTTTCTCTTTGGATATAGTGCTGTGTCTTGTCTTAAATAATACAACATTTTTTTCCCCTGATGAACATGTTTAAACATTATCCGTTACATTTCTCTACTAACAAGAGAGGATTTATCACCTTATCCCTCCCCTCCCCCACTACCCATACATAGTTTTTCTCTCTCTATTCCAGGGGTCAGGGGTCTCCACACTAATACCTGACGGCCAAATCCAGCCAATAGCTTGTTTTTCCATGGTCTCTGAAATAAGAATGGCTTTTACATTTTTAAAGAGTTGTAAATGTAAATATGCTAAAGAGATTGTATGTGGCCCACAAAACCCAAAATATCTTGTCCTTTATAGAAAAAGTTTGCTACTGTACAGCACAGGGAACTCTACTCAATACCCTGTATGGGAAAAGAATTTGAAAAAGAATAGGTATATGTATATGCATAACTGAATCACTTTGCCGTACACCTGAAACTAACACAACACTGTAAATCCGCTATACTCCAATATAAAGTTTAAAAAAAGAAAAGGTTTGCTAAATCCTGCTCTATTAAAATGTTAGCAAAATCAGCAATAACTTTTTACATTGTTATGATTAAGTAACTATTGCTTATTACGGGCCCAAATAATGTACTATGATAATATTCCATTACTTACACATTTTTAAAATCTGGTGTTACTAATTGCACTGTTTTCTCACCTGTCCAGTTTTTTAATCTTTCCTCCATCTTTGCCAGACTCTATACAATGTATCAACTGTCTATTGACATCACTTCTAAAATCCCAAGAATATCATGTGTTATGAGCTGGATGTTTGTGCTCCCCCAAATCCGTATGCTGAAGCCCTAATCCCCAATATGATAGTATTTAACAGTGGGGCTTTGGGGGAGGTAATTAGGTCATGAGGGCAGAACCCTCATGCATGGGATTGGTGCTCTTAAAAGAACAGACAGAGAGAGATAATCTTCCTTCTTTGTGCAACTTTTTATTTCAATTTTTAAGTTTATTGCAATCTATTTTTTGCTTAATATTTCTTCTCCCGTTCTCTTGTCCTTGTGGATTTATAATTGTTTTTTACCTCAATTATCATTTCAGCTGGAGAGTAAATCAAAGCGTATGGTCAATATATCATGCTTAAGTGTGTGTCCAGGTAACTTTAACATAGCTAGAATGTTATGTATGAGAAAAGAGGTGAGGGGTTCATGTTACGAAAGATCCAAGGATTTTCCTTTGGTTGACAATCATGGAAGATTTCATGGGAAAAGGGATACTTGAGCTCAGATTGAAGGATTGATATTAATTGGACAGGTGCACATGGGACATGGGAAAGCAATTCAGGCAGTGGAAAGATCAGGAGCAGAGGTGCATCGGGAGCGAAAGTATGGGGCACTCAGAATAGCATTCCCAAACCATTGTCTGATTTGTCTGGAACCTTCGCCTTAGTTGCTCAAACCAGAAAGGGGCAGGGCAGAAATGAAGGATGGGACGGGAAGAAAAAAAGCCTTTTGAATGGCAGGAGGGAAAAGAGGTGGCTTTTGTTTCAAGGAAGATGAATCTATAGGTCTAAAGAGTGAGTTGGTAGGGAATAGTTCATAGTAGAGATGTTCAGAAATGATGGGGTCTGAAATATTGTGATTTATAAGAAATGTATACTTGGTCATTCGGATGACCAAATATCTATTTCTCCTATATTGATATATTTGGTCTTCATCCACAGGACCTGGTTCACAGTTTCCAAGACCTTTGAAATTTCCTGAGTGATAAGAACATCTTTTGGTATAATATTTGTTCTCTTGTCCTCAGTTCTTGAAATTGTTTCAGAGCCTTAAAGGTGAAATAGGTGTCGTTATTCATAACAAGCCCTTTTCCAACACAAGACGGGTTATGTTAATGAGGTGACTTGTGGAAAGCACCTAAGGTTGGGGACTGGTTGCCAGGGCAACCAGCCTTAAATGGAGGGCTGGAACTTTTAGGCTTACCCTCTGACCTCTGGGGAGAGGGGAGGAGATGGAGATTGAATTCAATCATCAATGGCCAATGATTTAATCAATAATGTCTATGTAATGAAGCCTCCATAAAAACCCCAAAAGACAGGTTTCAGAGAGTTTCTGGGTTGGTGAACACGTGGGGATTTGGAGAGGGCGGAACATTCGAAGAGGGTATGGAAGCTCTGTTCCCTTTTCCCATACATTGACCTATAGATGTCCTCCTGAGTTATATTCTTTTATAATAAACCAGTAAACTAGTAAGTAAAATGTCTCTCTGAGTTCTGTGAGCTGCTCTAGCAAATTAATCAAACCCAAGGAGGGGGTAGTGGGATCCTCCAATCCAGAGCTGGTAGGTCAGAAGCACAGTTGATAACCTGACGTTGGGACTTGTGTCTGAAGTTGGGGAGGGGGAATCTTGCAGGCCTGAGCCCCTAATCTGTGGGATATGATGCTTTCTCCAGGTAGATAGTGTCAGAATTGAGTTGAATTGTAGGACACCCAGCTGGTGTCCCAAGCATTGCTTGGTAGTATGTGTGGGAAAAAAAAATATATCACTTCACCCATTGTAATTGGTGATCATAACTTTCAATGTCTCAACATTTGCTCCAACAATTGAGTTGTTACTATGTTCTGGTTCTGTGCTAGGGGATAAATATGTATAAGACTTGGTTCCTGCACTCACAGAACTCAGAGCCTGGGAAAGGTGGGTTGATGGACAGTCAAACAAACATTACAAATATGAAGATGATTGTGACACAGACAGTCCTCTGGAGGAGCAAAGTTCAGGGGCTACGCATCCCAGATGAGAGACACTTGGCTCAGGAAGTTGGAGAAGACTTCCTGATGAAGGGTGGGGATCTCTCAGTGGATTCAACTCTTCAGTTAGTTGGGTAAAATGGTTGCCCTTGGGTTTCCTGGAGTCTTACATAAGCTGGACAAGCCCATTTTTCTTCATCAAGGGACCAGCCTGGGGTAACCTTCCAGTCTGGACTCTGCCCTCTGGATCCCGTTTAGTTTATCTGCACATGTGAGACTGAACTTTATTCCCCAGGTGTGGGGCTCAAGATTAACATAAAAACCAGCACTTTCCAAGTCTCATTATGTGCCAAAAATTGTGCTGTTTCTCAAGCATTTATTTCATGAAATGCTCATTAGAATTTTAGGAGCCAGCTAGATCTTAATATTATTTCTACTTTATTATTGAAGAAACCTGGAGTTAGAGAAATGAAGTATCTTGTCAAAATATCTGCCGTGAGTGATGGGGCCAGAGATTGAACCATGGTCTGTTTGAATCATAAGATTATACTCTCAACCACTAAGATATGTCGTGTCCCATTTTCAGGGGAGTGGTGGCATGCTGGATGCCCTGAATATACACTTCCACTCAGAATCTCAAACCAGCTCAATCTCCGCCCTGGGTCAACCCTACAAGGTAGGAGGGGTCTGGGTTCATACAGGGCAACCTCTAGTCACAAGGCTTCAGGCAAATGTCACCAAAATGAACAAGGGTTTCACTCAAAGTCTTTTCCTAGAGTACAGAGCATGAAAGGGCAATAGAGCAATTAGGACTTTCTCCCTGTTGCCCAAAACTCTGAGTTGGTTAATGAAATTGAGAGAATGGGAGGAGCCACTGCCCCCTGAAGTTTTTTAGTCCCGTCTTTAAGCTGATTCAAACTGTAAGCATTCCAGACAAAGGCCACAAACCACAGAGCTGAGGCCCCACTGGTCTCCCTGTTTTTCCCCCATAAGACAGACAGATCCTGTGGCCTCAGAAAGAGTTATGGGCTTTGGCATCCTGTAGTGCAGGGAACAGGCATCTCCCCTCAGTCAACTGCCCTCGACTTGCTGAAAACATGATTCATGATTCATGAGAACTATTGCTTTCTTCAGAGGCACGCTTTGGCTTTGCTTTGGGCCCAGGAATAAACTGGCCACAATCAACTCCTCTGAAGAAGTGGTTTCCCCACCACATAACTCTTCTTTCTGAGGACAATGGCTTTTTTCAGTGTGGTAAAGGGGAAGTTTAACCAAAGGAAAAACTGAGCCCACACTGATAAAGCAGTCAGGTTATCAAGGGGCTGCTGGGCACCTCACCTTGCGGTGACCTCAGGAACTCTCTTCGTAAGGTTTCCCAACTGCCCTTCAGCATGGAAGTGTCACCCCAAACTACTCTCCAGCCTTTCTCCTTGCCCCACATAATCATGTTTACCAAGGTTCATAATTATACATTATACATATACATATAAGACAGTCCCCTTTCTGGGGACAGCGTTGTGTGGCATTGCAGAAGCCAGTATGACTCAGAGTAACTATGGGTGTTGATTATCGAATGCCTACTGTGTGCCAAAGAACTGTCCTAAATGCTTATGTTTGTTCCTCTATTTAATCCCCACCAAACTCCACCAGGAGAGTAGTAGTTGTCTATTTTTAGAAGCGGGTTCAAAGAGTTAAGCAAATTTCTTAAGATAACATGGATTGTTACAGAGCAGGATTTAAACCACGACTGTCTGATGCAAAGGAATATACTTAGACTGTCCCCCAAATGTTTCTGTCTATTTTAATATGTGAACCAGGCCTCCAAGAAAAGAAAATAGAAACCACATATGTTTTTGTATAGAATTCAGACAAATTTGCAGTTTCCTCTAAACCAAAAGTATAAAGGTTTTCAGATTAAGAAACAGAGATGCCCACATTTTGGAGCTCCAAGTGGGGAGTCTTGCACATTGAGGTGACACCTTCACTTGCAAGGGGACCTTTTGGGTGTGGAGACGGAATAATGTGGAATAGAAAGAATATCCTTTTTTCCCAAACTAAGGGGAAAAGTGACCTGAGGCTGACCCTCCAGCCCCTCTTTCTTCCCAACCGATAGAGGTGGGTCCAGGGAGGCTCCCCATACCAGGACTCCGTGTTGCCCCTCCCAGGTCAGTGTTTTCCTGGTCCTTCTAGAGTGAAATAGTCATGCACCCTGAGAGCAGCAAGACCAGGATGGCCCCAGAGTTCACCTCGCTCACCTTCTTGCTATTGCCTCAGCCTACTCCTATCTTAACTACTTCATAGTAAAAGAGAATACTTACCCATATAAGCATATTATTTTGTATTAATTCTATTAGACAAATTAACTAGACAAATATTTACTTGCAGTCCTATGTAGTAGGCACCTGCGGAGATTGCACAAAATGGTCTTTAAGAATATGGGAAATTATTAGAACATCTATTTTTTCCCTCTTTAAATTTTTTATCTGATATGTGGTTTATAATACATACGACAAATTAACAAGATACATATGAGTCTTAATTAAGAAAAGAATATATAAATTTCTATAAATGTATATGTGAATATACAAATGAATATACAGGCACCTAATCAAAAAGGTTTTTAAACTGATAAATGCATATTATCATAAAAGCTTTGAGACAACTATAATCTAATGGGGGAGACAGATGTGACCAGAAAGCATTGCAAAGGACCACTGGAAAGATTAAAACACTATATTTGTGCCTGGCCCTGGGGAAGGGGTAAAAAGGATGCAAAAGAAAATATATTATTATTGTAGCAGTAGTAGTAGCATTAGATAAACAAATTCATTGTGTAGACATTTAAATTGTCATTAGATATTATTACTGATAATTATTTAGCTGTTAGTAGTAGCACTATTTAGATAAATGTATTTGAATTTTCAGAGTTCTAGCCTTCCTTTTCTTTTTACAGGATTTTGGAATACCTGAGAAGTTGCATCTAGAACACTATTTCTAATGATAGAATTATTCTGCACAGCAGTGAAGGTCTGACAATGCTGGGATGCTTCCCACATTCTCCCAACAAAGTCTCTCTAGACTGCCCACAGTTTAGGGTCTGAGAAGGGGGTGATAGGTGTGGGGTGCGGTCCAGACCTCACGCTCCTCTCCCTGCAGTGTGCTCCTCTTTCCTCTTATCCTTCATTCAGAGAATTGATGCCTTGTCCATCCTCTTCTTGGAGTCAGCCTAGGCTTCTCTTGCTCCCTCGTCTCCAATCTCCACACATCTGCAGATCATCAAAGGGTCCCCTGGAGTCTACCTCCTAAGTATTCTGTCTGTTGCCTCCTCTGCTCTGCTGGTCTGACCTCACTTCAGTCCACCATCATTTATTGCCTAGAGTACCATGAAAGCTTCCTAGCCTTTCTCCCTGCTTCCAGACTCATCTCTTCTATTCAATCTCTATTCTACAGAGTAAACTTTCTAAAGCACAAATGTGATCCAGTCACTCCTGTTGTTGAAATATCCCTCATCAGCTCCTCATTCCCTAACTGGGTAATTCATACTTTCCACAGTCTGGCCCTAAGCCTGAGTTCCCATAGCTCTCTGCCACGGTGCCTACCTTCCAGCTGTACACTGTGCCATTGACTTGTTTCTAGACCTTTCTTCAAAATGCCCCATGCACTCTTCCCTGTCTTTCTCTAATGCATGATCCTTCTTGCCCTACAAAGTCTTGTTCCATGTTATCTTTGTAACCATAGGAAGAACTGAACACATCCTTTTCTGTGAGCATAATGTACCATAGCTGTTATCAATCTGTTGTTGCTATATATTTACATATCTATCTCTCCCATTAGACTAAGAGCTCCTTGAGGATCAGGGACCATGTCCTATCATTACACTTTCTACCCCAGCAGCTCGAGACAGTTCTGAGTACCCCAATAGCTCAGCCAAATTCCTTCATCCACTGCAGGTCAAGACCCATGAGCCAGGGCATTCCCCTCACTGGGAAGTTTAAAGACACTCAGACAGGTAAGGGCTGTTATTGGATCCAAACATGACTGGCTTACGGCCAACATAGTTCCATTAAGGGTTGAGAAATGCTCATTGTTTTAGAATCTGGAAACAAGCCCTCCTAGATGAAGCATCTAAATGCCGGTCATAGGAGGACTCCAGGGAACCACTACCACTTATTCACAACTGGGCTGAAACATAAACATCTGTATTCCATACTTAACCTCAACCCTCTCTCAGTGGTTCAGAGAGCCCCAGATATATGTGGGAATAGCAAACACTGTTGGAATCAACTGATACATATATAAAAGAGAAATGGATTTCAGAGATGGATTTCAGAGATTTCCCACATTCTGTGGATCCAAGAGCAAAGCTATTTGTTGTGAAATCCAAAAAGTATTGGGGTGGAGGCAGTTAGAGAGAAGTTGTCTGTGATTTAGGTGTAACCATTGGTCACCACCAAAGATGGTTTTCCCATCCCAGCTGCCTCCTTCTATCTCTCTTTAGATTCCCTTGTGTACTCTTTCTTCCTTCCTCTTAGTCACTCAACCCTCGGAGGCATGTCCACTCCTCTACATTGGTTTTTATCATTAACTCTAGACTGTGGGAGAGAGATGGAGCTAGAGGTGGAAGAAGCTAAGGCCATGAAGGGGGATCCCACTTAGCTGGCTAAGTCTCAGGCTTAGACTCAATTGTGAGGCTTTCAGAAACTTTGCTAGCTAGGACAAAGGATTGACCAATGCTCTGAAAAGTCAGCCCCAGGTGCTGCCAAAGACAGATCTCTTTGGCCCTAGCTATAGCTCAGAGGGTGGGAGAACCCTGCATAATTCCTTCCCTCTGACCAGATCTTTGTGGCCTCATCCATGGACTGGAGAGACTATGTCTGTCTTCTAAAGGTAATAAGCTGTCTGCATCTGGTAGGAATGTTGGTTGAGCTCTGGTAACTGGTTGGCTGTTATTGAGAGCGAGAAAAGAACCTTGGTTAGATTTAGGACTTCTTTGTATGGTTGTGTATATTGTGCTCTGCTCAACTTTAGGAGAGGCCCTTTGCTTAAATGCTATATGATGATAATCACATAAACTCTATTGTAAGTGGAAGCCCTAGAGTTGAGCAGTGCACGAGCTACATAACAGCGAGGGTAGCCCTGCCCAGGGAGAGCCTCAGATATGCCAGAGCAATCCTGGACCTCCTGCGATGTAACTCCCTTGGTTTATTTGGATGAGCTTAATTTCTGGTTGGAAAGGATACGCATTATCTCTGGGGACCTTCTCTTCTAAAATGAAAACTGGGACCCATGTTTGACAAAAGACTTTTCCTGGGAGACCCCCAAAACGGACATTATTGGTGTGCATAACAAAATCCAAACTAACAGGACAATTTAAAGGAAGTTGTTGCTGCATTGGAATTTTGGGGGGAGCACGGACTAGGAATAGTTATTATTCGGTAGTGTTGATGCTAATTGAGAGCAAGGATCCACGACTGCATGAAATGTGTGGGTACAGGGGTACCACAAACCAGACCTCCACCCTCTACCAAGCTGGGCTGAGTTACTGACCTTGCCCCTGGGTCTAAGGAAAGCCACCAGCAAGCTGAGCAGAGGAAGTAGCTTTGCTTTTGACTAACATATCCCAGCCCAAATATGTCCATCATGGAGTACGTTCTTTTGGCCTGGCTGTGACTCAGGTCCCTGCCCAGGTCCTTCTGCTCTGCCTACCTGAATCTTTGCCTTTTCTTCTCTCAGTCTGAACAACCTCTATGTGATCTCATCTTTTCTCATGGCTTCAATTACAGGACATAAACTAATGATTTCCATGGGTGGTCTTATCTCCAGCCCAGGTTTCTCCTCTGAGATCCAGAGCCACACCTCCAAACATCCAATGGACAGCTCGAATCGAATGTGCCATACTCAAGCCTCATTCCCCCAATTTATCAAGAGAAATTGATGTCTTGTTTTCCACCCATCTGCGAACATTTGGTTCTCAGCTTGGAGATGGACTGGTGAAAGAGACATGATTCACACTGATCCTTAGAATTCCCAATACTCCCCATTTTACAGATGGGGAAAAATGAGACCTGAGGTTGACTGAGCCCAGAAGGTAAAAGTCTCATATAAGGCCATTTATATAAAGTAATATACTTGTGATCTAAACCTGCATTTTTATGAAGTCCAAACCTATGATTTTTTAGCACAAGATTCTTGGAGAAGGTAGACGTAAGTTAGAATAAGTCATTTAATCATTTTGGCATTTAACAGAAGGACATTTATGGCGAGCTTTGGAGTCGTGGGGGATGAAAGAGAGGTTTAAATAGTAGTTGAAATAATCATCATTACCATGGCCCTCTGGGTTTTGGGTAACAGTTACTGCATCTAACCACCAACTCCGGCCAAGCAGCCTCCAGAATTTTGGTCTCAAGTGTGTAAAAATAGGCCTCAACAACAACAACAGCAAAAGTTTTCTCCCACCAATACTTAAAATTTACGGCCAATAGAAATGTCAAAGAATGTGTTGTCTTAGGGAAATTGCATTTATTTATGATAAACCCAAGATTTGCAGGAGGATATTTTCAAAAGACTCAAGACATATCTGTTTTGTACTTCAAAAGCCATTTGGTCCTGGGTCCAGCAGGCCAAGTGGTTATTATGGTCCCATGTGGGAGAAGGCGGGTGAGGCTGGAATGTGCCCAGTAAACATGAAACCCCGTCCGCAGAGCTCCACTTGCTCCTGCCGCTTGGTGAGGCTAATTGGAGGAGAGCAACCTTTTTTAGAAAGGAAAGAAATTTCTGGATTTGAAGCAGATGTCTGGACCTTGCCGAATCTACAATGCAGGCTTTTAAAGGAAATACTGCAATAATTAGGAGTCCGGTTTGAAGTCAGTGTGTTGCTGTAAAAATTAAGGATGTTTATAACTGGGGGAAGGTTCTCTTTAAAAACCCAATTCTGATTCCAATTTGCTAGCAAATTGCATCCTGGCCTCATGGAAAGAGCGATCAGGGGACCTGTTTCATAGATCAGGATCCTCATTGTCGGATGCAGTGGAGGATATCCATTGCTGTTTATGAAATGTAAATAGGAATTTTCATGCATCATCCAGAATTCATTTGTCGAGTTTTAGAACTCAGAAAGATAGTTGGAGATTTGGAACCAAGCAGAATGTTTTCTCAGTTGATTTTTTAAAAAAAGAAAAAGAAGATGAAAAAAAAAAAAAAAAAAAACCCTAAAACCAAACAGAAAAGAAGACTTGGCTTTCCTTGTGTGGTCCCTGGAATGGGAAATCTAGTATTTGCTAAAATTACCACAGTTTCTCAGATATTGGTTAGTCACGAAACACCATATTATACTCAATTTCAGGTTATTCAAGGACAAGAAATTAGGCAATGTATGGATTGAGTTTCCCCGCAGTCATGGATAATTCTTAAGTATCAGGAAAAAAATAGTTTGACTTGCATATGCCAGAAAGGAAAAAAAAGAGTCTTAAATTTATCAATCAGTCCAGAATAAGACCTTAAGTAGGAAACGCTGTAGTGAAGGAAAATTGGAGTTCGGTATATCTGAGTGCAAATCCAGTTTCTCTTACTTAGTAATTTTGTGACCATCTATTTTTCAAAACTTGACTCCTCAACTGTATTAGGGATAATAATATCTACCTTTCATTGTTATTTTGAGAATTGATTTTAATAGCATGTGTAAAGTACTTATCATGGCCTAGGCACACTGTGGGTACCTAAAAAATGGCAACCCCACACTCTCCCAACACAACACAAACACACACACACACACACCCAACACACATTGTGTTATCTGCAAGACTCTGGTTCTGTATTCACATATCAGTAGGTCAATGTCATTGCTGGAACAATATAGTGTATAGCAATTCAGAGGGGAAAGGAAGGAGACTATGTTAGAGACAAATAAATGTTCCCCAGGTCCCTTCTTTTCGTAACAAAACCCCAAGTTCTAGCTGGGCTCAGGATTGTTCAGCTAGAGGCTCATTTCCCCACTTCTCATATGGTGAAGTATGCCATGTGACTGGATTCTGTCCAAAGAGACATGGGAGGAAGAGATGACGTGTGTGTAGCTTCTACATCATGCCACTTGCCCTCCACCTCTTCTTTCTCGTCTCCCGTGGGTAAGAAGGTATACACAATGGTAGTGAGTACATTTTACTCTGTAAACCAAGGCAACACCTCAGTGGAGGATGGGACACCAAAATGGAAGGAGCCTGGGTAGCTGGGTGACTTTGTGTTTCCTATGCCTCTGGGACCATCTACCACTTCAGACTTTTACATGCAAGAAAAAGAATAAAGCTATTTTACTTCAGTTATTTTTATTTTGCTCATTGTTAACGCACTTAAATTTATATCCCATTACAGAGACTTATCTTTATTGTGTTCTAAAACACAGATTAGATCATGTCAGTCCCCTGATCCAGAAACTTCTCTAGCTCCCCATTGTTCATCAATGAATTGCGTTTAGGGTGCCCTATGTGTGACTGGTGGCAGAATCAAGAATGGCCCAGCTCTGTGGCAGAGAAGAGACCAGCCTAGCTGCAGTGGTGGATGGGTGCTGCTGAACAAAGGAAGACTGAGACCACCTTTGAGGTGCTTTATCTGATTACAGAGCAACTTCAGACTGTTAGGCTTAGGAAGTAATTCTCAGGATTTTCATCTAGCCTGGCTGAATACGAAATCATTCTGTCTGATTTAGCTATTCGTAGGCCTTGATTTTTCAGAGGTCCCTTTTGAGTATGCAAACAAACAAGGAATAGGCACTGGGCGTATTCTTTAAGCCCGGCCTCAAATTCCACCTGATTGTTTTTTTTTCTTCTTCTTCTTCTTATTGAGATATAATTGACATATAGCACTGTATAAATTTAAGGTGTACAGCGTAATGATTTGACTTACGTCATGAAATGGTTACTCCAATAAGTTTAGTGAGCATTCAACATCTCATAGAGATGCAAAGTTAAAGGGGGAAAATTTTTTTTTTTCTTGTGTTGAGAACTCGTAGGATTTACTCTCTCAATACATAACACATAACATACGGGAATGTCAATCATATATATCATGCTGTACATTACATCCTTAGTACTTATTTATATTATCGCTGGAAGTTTATACCTTCTGACCACCTTCATCTAATTCTCTCTCCCCCTACCTCCCACTTCTGGCCACCTGATTCTTAAAGGCTTCCCTCACTGCCCTGAATTATCTCAGCCAGGTTCAATTGTGAGTTCCCCAGTGTTTCACAACATTTAATTACTACTCATTCACTAACTTAGAGTTCATTTATTTAACAGAGTCTTATTGAGCACTTACTACGTGCCTGGTCTGTGCTAGATACTGAGCATAAAGATATATGTAAAAATTAACCCTTACTGTCATGGAGTTTGCAATCCAGAATCTTTTAAAACTCATTGCCAACGACTGTGCTTCCCCTCCACCACAGGTCTTTGGAAAGTGCTGTAAATGTGAGACAGCCTTTGTCTCTAGGAAGCTGTGATCCACAGTTATTATTAAATACAGTCCTCAGTTAGTTCTGCCTTACATGTAATTACACGTAGTTGTGTTGTATGCTTGGTCCTATCACTAGAGGGTGAATTCCTTGCTAGTGGAAACTGTGTTGAATTTATCTCTAGTTCTCTCCCTCTTCACAGCAAATATTTCTTGCCTAGTGCATAGTAAATATTCTACAAATGTTTGTTGAAATTAAATCCATTCAATGAAAGATATTCCTTCAAAATTAGGCATCTCCAGTCTATTAAACCAAAGGTACATGAGGAGCCATTTTAAATTTCTCAATTATTGAGCACCATTAAACTAATTATCGCCAAGGGAATAATTTTAAAACAGAAAACAATCCTATCTGCTTCAACGCTCTTCCTCACTTTTCCTTTGCTAATGGTAAGAGATGGTGATAATTCATTTTTCTCATTGTTTTCCAGAAACACTTTCTTTTGTAACTGGTAAAACTCAAGTGGTTTTTATATTTCATTTATGAGGTAGTAACTGTGTAAGTGGTTTTTACACTTCATATATAAAGTAGCAACTGGGCTTCCCTGGTGGCGCAGTGGTTGAGAATCTGCCTGCCAATGCAGGGGACACAGGTTCGAGCCCTGGTCTGGGAAGATCCCACATGCCGCGGAGCAACTAGGCCCGTGAGCCACAATTACTGAGCCTGCGCGTCTGGAGTCTGCGCTCCGCAACAAGAGAGGCCGCGATGAGAGGCCCGCGCACCGTGATGAAGAGTGGCCCCCACTTGCCGCAACTGGAGAAAGCCCTCGCACAGAAACGAAGACCCAAAACAGCCATAAATACATAAATAAATAAAATTTAAAGTAGCAACTGAGGTACATGTGTAAAAGTTATTCTGAACTAATTTTTCATGACAATCTCAATTTTCAGTACCAAAATTCTCACTCATATAAAAGGGAAAAAAATTCATGTCTAAAGACATTTCTTTAATCTTAACTCATTTTGTTTAGAAGAGGATGAAATTAGTTTAGAAAACATGTCCTTAAAATGCATTCCCATATTCTAACAAAATACCGACTATAATAATATATTAATTTTTTCAACAACGCTAATCAAATTTAATTTATAGTGACACACATAGGCCAGAGCAACACTGCCTTTAAGATATGCCAATTTGTCTAAACTCCCAACCAATAAAGAGAAGGTTGAAGAACTAATCTTAAAGGTTGAGTGCAAGGAAACCCTTAAGCTATCCTGCAGAGGCCCAAAGAAATGTCCTAAAGAAAGCATCGATAGAAACATTTGCCTAATATTAGCCTCAGTTAAGCATGGCACCTCTAGCAATTACCCAAAATATGGAAACCAATGAACTAACATAGGTTTTTATTGGTGATTTAAAAAGAAAATGCAGGGTTTATTTCAGTTGGAAGGGAGAAAAATGTCAAAATAACTGTCTCATTAGAGAAATACTCAATGGTCTTTAACTCAAGATATTTCTTCTGCTTAGGCATTAAAAGGACCTCTTAACTGGCCTCCCTACCTCTGAATCCCCTATACACAATCCCTCCTGAATATTGAGGCCAGAATGAGCTGTCTAAATTGAAAATTTGACCCTGTCCCTCTTCTACTTAAAATCCTTTAAAACTCTCCATCACTTTCAGGTTTCACAAGATGGTGTGCACCAGTGGTTCCCAAGCATGGGCCCAGGAACCAGTGCTGGTCCACATTGCGATGTTTTCATTGGTCCATAGCTAAATGAGACAAAAGAAGGGTAACATGGCAAATAAAGCTAAATTAATTAAAACTTACTCAACTTACTAAAATCAGTGTTCTTTATTCTAAGGTAATATCTGTCTGACTTTTTTGAAACTCCTTATTTCACAAGATAATGGTTACTGGTAGTCTTTTTTTTTTTTTTTTTTAATGCTGTTATTTGGTAAATTTAAAATTTGGCTTGGCCAGGGCTCTGTGAGCTTTTTTGCTTCCTGAGCCTGCAGTGTCCCCCCACTGGCCATGCAGACCTTTCTGAGTCTCTGCCATGTCCTCCATCAGACCCATGGTCGGGGATGTCCACCACTAACATCCATTCCAAAGTCACACACACAGGCCCACTGGCTCTCATCTCAGCTTCCAGGCTGCACAGGAACTAAGGCCATCTCGGGAAAACGGGGACCCTTCTCTGCCTGACTGTGGCCATTTGTCCTTGGAACTGGGCTGGGGTCACTCTATCTGTGAACAGAGACAGAAGACAGGGAAAGAGACATCAGGGAAAGAACTCTTTTGCCCATTATCTCCCTTAACTATTTTAATGACCGCTTCAGGGATATACTTTTATATTCTACCCACCTTTACAGATTAGGAAATGGGGATATAGAACTGTCAGCTCTGCCCTAACAGTACTATTGCTAGGAAGGGGAAGAGAGGAGATCTGAACTTAAATAATCAAACTCCTGTCCATTCATGTCTTTATCCCCAGTGCCTAGCAAAGTTCTGGCACACTGGGGTCAATTGATGGATGTCTTGAGTAAGTCAATGAATGATTTTTCATTTTTTTATCATTTAAGATATATAGTTTAATATTTTTTTCTGACAATAACTATACTTGCATGTTGTATGAAATTCACATATGTATTAAAAAGAGAGTGATCTGAAATCCTTCCGCTAAGAAGTAACCTTTTTAACATTTTGCTGACCATCAATGTATACATTCATGGTAAATATACACTCTCCCCATAAAAATGTCATATAAATGGAATATGAAACTTGTTTTCCATAATCTACTTTTTCACTCAACAATATCTCGTGGATAATTTTTCCAACCAAAAATTACAGATCTGAACATTGTAATGTTAAAAAAATTCAGATTATTGTGTCATTTGAATATACCATGGTTTAACTAACCATTGCTTTAACAGCATCCTACAAAAAACTGATACATTGTTTTCTTCATTTTCCTCTAGTACAAAAATGTTTTATAATTTCTGTTTCAGTTTTTTTTTTTAAACAGGTTATTTAGGTTATTTTTTAATTTTAAATTTGTAAATATTTGGGTGGTTTTTCCAGATATGATTTTGTTACTGAATTCTAGTCTAACTCTGCTGTGATCAGAAAGCATATGTTGTATGATTTCAATCTGTTTAAATATTTTGAGATTGTCTTATGACCCAGAATATGATGTGCCTTGGTGGATGTTTTATGTACACTTGAACTTAATTTGTATTCTGCTACTTTTGAATTATGTGTTCCATATACATCAACTTAGTCAAGTTGGTTTAGGTGTGGATCAATTCTGCTCTGCTTTTACTTATTTTTCCATTTATTTTACCAATTACTGAGAGAGAAGTGTTGAGATATCCAAGTATAATTGTGGATTTGTATATTTCTTCTTGAAGTTCTACCAGTTATAGCTTAATATTTTTTGAAGCTCTGTTATTTGGTTTACACAAATTTAGGACTGTTATATCCTCCTGATTAATTTATTATCTTTATGGAAGTCCCCCTTTATCTATGATAATATTTTTTATTTTGAAATTAATTTGACATCAATATAGATGCGCCATCTTCCTATGGATTAGTGTTTGTGGGGTATATCTTTTTCTACTCTTTTTTTTTTTCTGTTCTTTACTTTTAATGTATCTATATCTTTACATTAATAGTGGGTTTCTCGTGGAAAGCATATCCTTGAATCTGTTGGGTCTTACTTTTTTTCAGCCAATCTAATAATCTCTGCATCTTAATTAGACTGTTAAATCATTTCATTTAATATAGTTATTGATATAGTTAAGTTTAAACCTATTAGCTTGTTATCGACTTTCTATTTATCTGTTTTTGGACTATTTCCCTCTTCACCAGTTTTTTTGTTTGTCATTAATTGTATATAATTTAGGATTTCACTTTATTTATGATTCGTTTTATTTTTAATTACTTGCATTTCCCCTTTAGTCTCTGTACTATTATCATACAGTTTTATGTGTTATAAGCCTATAACATAGTTATTACTTTTTATGTTAAACAACTCTTTAAGTTAAGAAAGCTAAGAAAAGGAAGAGAATATCTTTTATATTTACCTACATATTCAGCATTTCCAGTGCTCTTCATTTCTTTATACAGATCCAAATTTCTATCTCATATCATTTTTGTCTGCCTAAAGAATTTCCTGTAACATTTTTTTAATAGCACACATCTGATGCAAGTGGATTCCTTCAGCTTTTCTTTGGAAAGTCTTTATTCCATCTTTATTTTTTTAATTCATTCGGCAATAAATTCTAGATTTACATTTCTTTCACTATTAAAAATTCTCATTATCTTCTGTTTTGCATAGCTTCTGTGATAAATCTGCTGTGATTCGTTTGTTCCTCTGCTTACTGTGGATTTTTTTTCCTATCTGCTACAAAAAGTTTTATCACTGGTTTTCAGAAATTTTACTATGCTGTGCTTTGGGGTGGTTTTCTTTGTTTCTTCTGTTTAGATTCATCAAGCTTTTTGGCTGTGTGTGTTTATAGTTTTCATCACATTTGGAAAATTCTTCAGCCATCATTCCCCCCTTAGCTGTCTCATCTCCCCTGGGACTTGATATTGTTTCACAGACACTGGTCTGAATTAATTAATTAATTAGTTAAATCTGTTTTCTTTCTGTGTCATTTTGGTTCATTTCTATTGTTATGCTTCCACATTCATTGATGATTTCTTCTGCATGTCTAATGTGCTGCCTGTTCCTTTCGGTGTATTTTTCTGTTGGATAATGCATTTTTTCATCACTTAACGTTCCATTTGGGTCTTTTATATCTTCCATTTAACTTCTCATCATGTTCATGTTTTCCTTTACGTTATTGAGTTACCAGAGTGTATTTATAATAGCTGTTTCAGTGTCCTGTCTGATGATATCGTCATATCTGTCATTTTAGTGTCTGTTTCTATTGATTGATTTTTCTGCTGGCTGTGGATCATATTTTCCAGCTTCTTTGTTTGCCTGTTGATTTTTATTGGATGCTCTACATTGTGCATTGTACGCTGTTGGGTTTTGGATTCTGTTGTAATCCTTTAACTAGCAGGGAACTTTTTTTTCTTGCACGCAGTTAAGTTACTTCACACCAGTCTGAACCTCTATAAGATTGCTTTTGAATTTTCGTGGGGAAAACCTACAGCAACTTTTAGTCTAGAGCTAATTTAGTCCCATTCCTAAGTCAATACCCTGTGGGTGACTATACCCATTGTTAGCAGTCCTATGAGCTCCCAGAAAGGTTCCGTCTACTGCTTTTTGTTGCCCCTTTCTCTCCTCACCTGCTCATCTCATGGAGTTTTCCCCATGCATGTAGACCTCACTAGTCAGTCAAAGATTTGAGGGGGCCTCTCTGCAAATCTCTAGAGCTCTCTTTTCAGCATTCTGCCCTGCAAATTCTAGTCCTGCAAATTTGCTTTCTGGAACTCTGATGGCTGCCTTCAACTCAGTTTGGTTTGGTTTGGGTTCCCTGTTCTTCCCTGTGTCCTGGAAACTGCTTCCAGGCAGCAAACTGGACAACTGTGGGGTTCATCTGCTTTGTTTCTCTTCCCTCAGGGATAACAGGCCTAGCTCTGCTTGTCCTGTTTCTGAAAACAGTTGTTTCATGTATTTGTCTGGTTTTCTAACTGTTTATGGTGGAAGCACAATTCCCATAGCAGTGAATACTTCATGGTTAGAAGCAGATGTTGGCATCAATATTTTATAAAGTTCTCTGGGTTATTCCACTGTGTAGCCAGAGTTGAGAACCAGTGCTTTAGACACTCATCAATATCAGTTTTGTTTATCTTTTAAACCCTTGTCAATTCTTTAGAAGAAAAATGATACACATATTTTTTTGCAGTTTAATTATTTGTGAGGTTGAATAGCTTTTCATATTTACTGGCCATTTGCATTTTTTAATAGATGAACTTGATAATTTTTTAACCTGTTTTGTTATTGCTGTTGTTGGTGTTGAGAGATTTGCTTTTTCCTTGTAGGTTTGTATTTATATTGTTTGCCATTTGTATTGCAAATGTTTTTCCAGTTGATTATGAGTGTTTTCACCTTGTTTATGGTGGTTGTGATGTGGAGGAAGGCAAGGGGGAGGTCATAGATATGCCATGAAGATGCTTCTAATTTTATATGTGACCCACATACCGGTTGTTTCCATTATGATTTCTGACTTTCATCTCATGGTGTGAGAGATGCTGTTCCCTCACGTAGTAGATGGATTTATTTATTTTCAACAGCTTTCTTTAGGAACATCCGTTTCAGGGCACGCTCTAAGGCTCTTGGTTAGTGGTACTTTCCTTTTTGGCTAACAGACTCTCAGGAATCTGATAGAATATAACAGATCCTATGACCTCAGAAAACTGCATGTGTATACATATGCTCCAAGTTTACATATAATTCCAGATCTTGGATCCCCGGTTAGTGACCCCAACCCTAGACTGACTGTGAGAGAAGAATCCTTCAGTGACGTCATTGAGTGTGGGAACCAAGGTCATCGCAGGCTTCCTGGTAGCCACGTGGGAAGTGGCATTGCTGCGGGAGGGGCTATTGCCGGGGGCATTTCTTCTCACTGGATCTCCTCCCACCATCAGAGAGGGCTACTTTACTTTTCAGTGAAGTGCATAGTGGGATGGACAAACGTCTGAGTTAGGAATTAACAAAGGACTGAGGTTACCTGGAGGTCAGTGGGATCCTGACCCCTGCAGGTCAGCCCAGGTTTGGTCCTGCAGATGAGTTCAGTTCTCTGCCGGGTCCTCATCTGAAGCTTTCAGACTCCCAGGCATCTTGGAGTTCACATGAGTTTTCCAGCTGACTTGATTTGCTTACCTTGCTTCCTTCCTTTAGGTGACACAGGAAGGCCAGAGGAGCTGCAGTGGGAGTAATATCCTTCCCCCAGTTGGGATAAGACTGTGGTAAAGTTTTGCTAGTGTAGTAATTATGTTGCAATGCAGAAATATACAGACCAACACATTATACATCTCAAACTTACACAATATTTTATGTCAATTATATCTCAATTGAAAAAAAAAAGAAGGTTTTCTCCCTAGAGAGAAAGCCTCTGGGCTATTTAAAAATGATCAGTTTTCCCCTCCCCCTGCCAGAGCCAGAGGGGATCTTTCTTGGCTTTTCACTGTGAGAACCTGGTAGGGTTCCCAGAAGTAAACCCCATCCATGTCCCACAATGCATCTCTGCCTGACAGTTGCCTGAGGACCAGCGAGCCATCATATATGTCTTCCTGCTGAAGACATTGAACTTCCTGGTTCCTTGACTCCCCGCTGGGATCAGTCTTTTCTGGAGTTTAAGGGAAAAGGTGGCAGTGGGGAGAAATGAGATTTGATGAGCAGATGGGGCCCAGGCCAGGAAAAGGACTTTGCACTTTCTTCAATGCCCATTCTCTAGGTAGTGGGGAACCACCTAAGAAAAGATGGAAAATAAATGAAGGAGATTTTCAGATTTGCACGTCCAGAAGGTCATTCCATGCAGGTGTGTTTGAGGGGAAGGAGTTATAGTCTATTGCAGTCATTGAGGCCGTAGCTCCAGAGCCCCTAAACTTCTTCCCAGAAGTGCTTCTTGGAGCGTCTGCTTAGCATGGTTGGTCCCTGTCTTCCTCCAAGGAGGTGATGAAGGATGACACGGAGGTGCCTTCAGAACTCCCTTTATCCACCATCAGGCACAAGCATCAACGTGTTTGTGAATAATTGCTGAGCACAGTCTACTCAGATGCTAATCATTCCAGGAAACACTTATTTGAAGCTCTTAACATGGGAACAGTCCTGTTACACTATGAAAGATTGGCGAAATACAAAAAGAATCTGGTTTATATGACTAACTTGAATGTGCCAATTAAGCTAACTAGTAGCAGCTTATGCAATTGTTTGCATCTTGGGAGTCTCCACACTCAAATGGACTCAGAGGAGTAAGAGTTTACACAGCACAGGCTCGGGTAACATTAGGCTAGCAGGGTACCCAAGCCAGATGTCCCAGCACCACAGTCCTCAGAACACTAAGAACCTGCCAACCATGGTCTGGACCAGTTCCTGGCTTTCAGGAAGGGGCCACTGCCATTTAACTAATGAAGTCATTGCATCACTGAGACATCAGGCAGACAGACCCAAGTCCCTTAGAGCCAAACATTTCAATTATTTTACAGGCCTCAAGAAATTCCTTCTTTAACGATAAAGGATGAAAATATCAACCACACTTAAAGGTAAGCCTTTATTCTATTTCCTTTGATGTCTCTGAATTGATATTAAAAGATGAACGGTTAAAATATCTACAGCAATTGGATAAAGATTTGGAAGGTTGGGAGAGAGGCAAGAAGGTAAAGAGGCTAAGAATTCCTTTTCTACTGGGGCTCCTCTTGCCAAGCCCAGTGCCCGATAGGCAAAGTCACCAGATAAAGGGTTTTAAAAGTTAATTGATATTTGCTACATCAGGTCTGTACAGATGTCCTTGGTATCCATGGGGGATTGGTTTCAGGAAACCTCCCCCCTACAGATACCAAAACCTGCAGATGCTCAAGTCCCTTACATAAAATGGCATAGTTTTTGCCTAGAGCCTACACATCCTCCCATATACTTTAAATCATCTCTAGATTACTTATAATATCTAATACAAAGTACAATGCTATGTAAATAGTTGCCAGCCTGTGGCAAATTCAAGTTTTGCTTTTGGAACTTTCTGGAATTTTTTTTTCTGAATATTTTTGATCAACAGTTGGTTGAATCCGTGGATGCAGAGCCCGCAGATATGGAGGGCATACTGTCCTTCAAATAGGCTTTGGCCATTATTTCTCATGGTCTCAACCATAATCAGTTATCTATGAAGATATGTTCATATTAATAGTCAAAATAACATTTTTATTTCTCCCAGTACTCTCAACCCCAAATTAAGCTCAAGCTCAGTATGCTATACTCCTTGGTTCGTGGCAGCACAGACTGAAACGCTTTCCTTTCTTCATAGAACAGAATATGCATGCCCTCCTGGCTCCAATGGGTATAAAAGATTCTCAGAGTCCTTTGCAAATCATTTACAAATGTTCACGATGACCGTTCTTAGAACTCTTTGGAATTTGGAACTTCCATGAGACACAGTGTTGATTTCCTCAAAAGTTATTTTCATTCATTAGGTGGGCGCTTTCACCTACCTAGGCTTTTCCATCCTGCAAAGGACCTTCCTTTTCATAGATTCTTAGTTCAGAACCTTCTAACAACTGGTGACGTGGGAAGACAGTTCAGATTTTGAGTCAGATGAACGTGGGTTTGAGTCCAAGCTTTACCACCACTTAATTGCAGGAAATTGAGGAAATCACTTCTCTCTGTGCTTCAGTGTTCTTTTTCATCAAATGGAGGTTCAGTCAAGGGTCATTGTGAGAATCAAAAGAAGAAACAAAGAAAAACTGTGAAATCCTTTTATAAACCTTAAAGCCCTATATAAATGTAAAAGATTACCTTATTTCTATACGATATAGAGATTTTTATCTGAAGCCAATCTGTCCCCAATTCTATAATACTACATCACTGCAGAGCTCAAAAAGAAAATGCCTAAGGAGAGACAAAGAAGGACAGAGAGCACTCAAAATTGACAGAGCGTTAAATGGAATCTTCACGTGATACAATGGCCTACACATTTATCACTTGTGGCATCCTTACTGGTGAAATATTACTGAACCTAAAGTCTTTGTATAGCCTCAAATCTATAATTGACAGAGTTCCAATGTCACGTGGTGAAGGCGTGGAAGCTAAAACCTAGGCCTAATGGTTCCCAGTCTCTGTTCCCATATCTCTGTGCCTGTCCACGTACATCCTTTAGAGTCTGTAACAGGAATGACATGGTACCACTTCTGAAGGTAATGAATCCCCCATATTCGGAGGTTTCAACAATCATTGATGAGCAATATAATTTAAATGATGTCAATCTTATATTTGGGAGTTGCTGGGGGATGGTAGTGGAATCAGTGACCTATAAGGATCTTCTGACTTTGAGCTTGTGTGAACTTCTGGCCAATTCTGAGCTCATAGATCCGGTTCTCACTCCCAGTCATCACAGTGACAAGAAGCTGGTGGAGGCACTGGGCGGGGGAAGGGATGAGTGTGGATGGTCCCTGAGCTGGTCTCACATTTGCCCAGCCTCAACTTCCATACAACACCTTTTAGAAACTCCCCAGGCACTGCACTCTTTTCACAGCTGTGTACAGGGAATTCAAACAGAATGCAGGCAGCCAAAGCCACTCTCAGGAGCTGTCATAACAAACGCACCTCAAGTTTTTCCCCAGGTGAACTTAAGTCAAGGAGCAGCCAAACTAACTTCCGAGCAGGGTTTACCCAGCTTCTTCTTACTGCTTTCAGAGATAGGCGGCTCTTCCAGAGACAAAAGGTTTCCATTTGGAAGTAGGTCCAACTGTTAAAAGTATTAACTCAACTCAACACCAGTATCTTGCTACGAGATGCTAAGAGTGAATTAAGCAGTTTCACCTCCAAGTGCAGTGTTAGTGGCTGGCGAGGGTATGCACGCAGAAAGGGTCGTGCTGAAAGCTGTGCTCTGGGACTCCGTTCAGCGACTCTGTGTCAGTGTCTGTGTACAAAAAAGCAGTGGAAGATATATGATTTTAGTCTGGAGGCTTGGGCCACGTAGGAAGAGCAGCTACCTGAATTTCTTTCTCTGACTCAGTGTCCTCCTGCCTTACTCTTCTTCTGTGGACTGAGGACTCGCCATATACTGTGCTAGCTATGAAAGGGATGACAGATAAGATGTGATTCCTGCCCTTGAGAAGTTCACACTGTAGCGTGGGAAGCAGGCATACAAGAAAGAGTTGTGATGCCCTGTGATGGGCGCTATGCCCTGAGTCCCCATCAAGGGCATCACTTCTGGCTGTGGTTATTGAGGAAAGTTGCAAAGATAAAGCGACATTTGGGATGGACCTTGGAAATAATGTGGGACCCTAGGAGTTGATGCAGGTACAGAAGGAATTACGTGCACAGGCTCGGAAGAGGGTGAGCTGGTCCAACCCTGGATCTGCCACCACGCTGAAATATGACCTTGAGACAGGTTATTTCTCCTCCCTGGGCCTCAGTTTCTCCATTCATAAGGGAAAGGGTTGTCTAAATGACTTTGTGTTGATATTTTAAAACATGATGATTATAAGGAGAAGAAAATTAATTTAAAAGAATGTAAAACTATACTAATCCTGGACTTGCTGGCATTCAAGACCTTGATGATTGTAAGCAAAGAAAAGAAGAAAAAATTTGAAACAGTTAAAGGAAAAGCACAGTAGGGCTTGTTACTGTACAGGGTAAAGAACCATGACAGGTGCTGTGTCCCTAACATTTTACCCAGCAGTTACAATGGCACTTGTGTCAACCAAGATTCAAGACCACAGAAGGACAAGGTGTACTTTAAAGACAGTAGATGGACCAGGATAACTTTCTCTGCAGAAACACGGAGCCATGAGGAGAAAATTCCAGGAGAGAATCAACTTGCCCCATTAAGGTGTCCACCCTCATTTCTCCTCCAAATATGCCCTTTCCCAGACCCTTTAATCTCTAAAACAAGCCTCTATTATGCTGAAACCACAGGAACCTTGAGGGGAGTTCCATGGGATGCACTCCAGCAGGAAGATTTTACTTGCATGTAGAGGAGCCCAAGCAAAGACTCAGAATCAGGACCTGGGGTCAATCAACACGGAGAAGAGATGTCTCGAGGGAACGTGCCACTGCCTATAAACCTCCATAGAAGGAGGAGATTTGTTCTGTGTGCCTCTCTGGGACAGAGCCAGGGCTGATGGATGGATGGAAGTTACACTGGGACAGATTTACATCCAACGTAAGGAAGAAATTTTTGATGCAAAAGCTATTCAAATGTCAGCGGGCTACCTTATGAGAATGAGTGCCCCCAGCCACTGAGTGTGCATGAGGCTGGCTGGCCAACCTCCTCATGCACTTATTTAACAGGAGTGAATTGTTGATTACATGACATTTACTGAGTGACGAGTCTATGCTTGCACTATGTTTGACAATGGCAATTCAGAGACAAATGAACTGCACTCCCTACTTTTTTGGAATGTGTGGCCCAGCTAAGCTGTTGTGACATTGGCAGGGTTGTTGTAGAGGGGACTGAGTATTATTGGTTGGGGAAAGCAGGTTGTCCTCAATGACCATTATAGGTGCTTTCTGTATTTAAAATCCTCTGAGATTTTCCAATTCTCCTTTTTTTTTTTTTTTTTTCCAGTTCAAAGCCCAATTCATCTATGCCTTTTTCAAGCCTTTGGAAGACCAGATAGAGACATGCTAGGAGAGTAGGGGGACCCTAGGCAGGGACAGGTCAGATGGCCTTTATCCTCTTGTTCTGTATCACAGCTCTTGCCTTCAGTAGATCTAAGCAGAACTTGGGATTTAGATAGTGATGTTAAATGCAGAGGGCATTCTTGGTGCAAACGACTGTGTGAGCGAAGACAGGTTCAAGGGGAAGTGAAGGGAGCAGGCTGTCTCAGGGGAGAGCTCGTGTGGAAGGGAAAGTTTTCTGGGGCTGGGGCCATGCTGGGGAGAGTCTGCATTTCTACCACCCAACTCATTCGATTAGCTGGAGTTTTGGAAAACAACGCACTTCATTTTGCCACTGTGGATACATTCTTCTAAGACTGTTTGTAAACACAACTCAAAGTTATTGTGGGAATAGCTAATATACTGTAGATCATGGTAATTATCTAATAAGCCAACTAATAATTATACATGACAAGAATGTCCTAAAACTTAGTAATTAGACAATGATGAACAGTATGATTTTAGGACACTCTTAATGGTTGATATACAGAGAGATTTGCTTACCAAAATGAACATGCAGACATGTGCACACACACAGTTTACCTGATGAAGTCAGTCTATGCTCATGCCCTGGGAGGTTATTGTAAGCACTTGTCACCACACTTGTAACCCAGCTGCAGGGGCAGGCAAGGGCTTCTGGGTACAATGCCCAACTGAGAAAAGTATTGCCAAGGGGAACACCGTTGGAACCAATGCAACCTGCACGGTTGACTCATTTGGCTGTATGTGGACTCAGCTAAAATGTAGGCCTGGTGTTACATGTCATCTATGCAGACACGGAACAGAACACCTCCTGCCATTCACAGAAGTCCCAATCTTCTCCTTCAGGATATCAAAAGGGAGGAGCAGTCTATTTCTCACTTTAGAAGGAGAGGGTTAATCTGAAACCAGAAGTGCAAACAAACTTCCAGGGAAATGCAAGTCCATGACTCTAGAGAGCCCCAGAGGCCACCCAAGTCAAAGGAACAAGTGACAGAGACCATCGGCCAGGACATAAAAGACAGAAATAGCCAGGGAGGTGGAGAGCAAATGGAGGGACACTTTTGCTCAATGTCAAGGGCTGTCTGGGACTTGGGCTAACTAGTTTTCTCTAAAAGGCCAGGGGGAAGAAAGTATGATGGCAGCTTCCTACTGATTTTGTTAGGTGGCAAACCTACATTTTAAAATTGAGGGAACGGACTTCCCTGGTGGCACAGTGGTTAAGAATCCACCTGCCAATGAAGGGGACACGGGTTCGAGCCCTGGTCCAGGAAGATCTCGCATGCCACGGAGCAACCGGGCCCATGCGCCACAACTACTGAGCCTGTGCTCTAGAGCCCGGGAGCCACAACTGTTGAGGTCCACGTGCCTGCAGCCCGTGCTCCGCAACAGGAGAAGCCACCGCGTTGAGAAGACCACGCACCACAACGAAGAGTAGCCCCCGCTCGCCACAACTAGAGAAAAGCCCATGCGCAGCAACGAAGACCCAACGCAGCCAAACATAAGTAAATAAATAAATAATAAAAAATAAAAATAAAAAATAAAATTGAGGGGAAACTTCAGAATGTATTAATTTATGCAGATCTGTTGTTGAATATATATATCAGTTGTACTTCTGTAAATGGAACCACATTTTTGACATATTAAAGAACTTGAAATATATAGAGTTTTAAATTTTATAATGCAGATAACTGTTAATAAAGGTGTGTGTATATCTCTCTTCCCCGATACTTAACACCAGTTCTGAGACGTAAGCAGGCCAAGCGAACGATCCCACTTCACAGATGAGGAAGTTGAGCCTCCGAATGCCGAGCTGACTGGGAAAGTGTCAGAGAGCCGGCGTGCAGGGCCCACCTAGAGCTGGTCCCATGCTCTGTCCCTTAGGGCTTTCCTTTCCCTCTGAGGCCTGCATCATCATGGAACTGGAAACACACTGGCCCAGGGAGCTGAGGATTGACTTCATCTCTCTGATCTGTCACAAACCCACAGTCTGACCTCAGGAAAGCCGTGTCTCCTTCTCGGTCTCTGCACTCCCAGTGGGTTACAATGTGAATTCCTCACTACTGTCTCTGCTTCCAAGCCCCCTTCAGAGCCATTGTGTGGGCACGTTGCCGGAACAGCCTTTCCATAACCCACATCTCTGCACCTGCTTGCCTAACACACTTCAATGGCTTCCCGTCCCCCAATAAAGATAAAGGCCACACTTATTAGTCTGATTTATAAGGTCCTCTGTGACTAGCCCTTGCCTATGTCTCCAGCCTCATTTCTTGTTCCTCCTTCCTCCATGCTCTATGCCACAGACGTATCAACACGGATGGTGCCCAGATGCTTCTCTTCCCTGCCTGTATTACCTCTTCTCAGGCCCCTTTCACCCATCTGACTGCTACTCTAAGACCCATGTCGTGAATCTCTTTCCCAAAGAAACTGTCTATGACCCCCGCATGCCCATCCTTCCTAAGCAGCGGTTTTGATCATTGTTTTCCCTCTGGGGTCCTGTAATCTGTGAATATCATTGTTGCATCTTGACTTATAAAAAAATAACTTATTTTCATGGTTGCTCCTCCATTTACTATGAGGTTTTATTTTATTTTTTTTTAAGATTATATCTGAGTCATCTTTTAATCCATAACATCTAGCATTTTATCCAGCACACAGATGTCAAGGAAGTGTTTGCTGAATACATGAATGAAGGAATGAATGAAAGAAAATGGATTAGAGTATCTCTGGGACTTTCTACTTACGATATTTCAGATGTCTGATCCACATGCATGTGCACAACATGTTGCCAGAACAGATTTTCTTCCCGCTTATGGAGATTTTATTGCTTTTCATAGTGAGCTCCATTCTAAGGAGCTGCCGGAAGGGCTGAATGCTGAACGCTTCGCACTAGCGCCCACAGGAACAAGGAGCTGGGCAAGAGCCATTGCGGTTGGTGCAGCTAATCCTGGCGGACGGCTCTGCCTGCAGTGACAACGAGGCCACCCAGGCTGCCGTCTGATGTGGCCAGGGCCAGCTCGAGCACGGGTGGTTAGTCTCTCCGGTTGACCGAGGTGTGGGTATGTGGGAATCTGCTCCTCGCCCACACAGCCCAGGATGCCCAGTCTCGCCGGGGGGCAGACTAGGGAGAAGATAAGCCCACTCCTCCTGGGAGATGGGACAATTTAGGGCCTTTCTAGGTTTTCCAGAACCTCAGAGGCACAGCGAGAAGTTGACTTGAGAACTGAAGGGAAATGGGAAAATCTTTATTTTGGAGAACAGGCAAGCATGCTAGTGGCGTCCTTTCCTCCAAATTCCTCACTTACAGGTGAGAAAACTGATCATTGAGATGAGAGATGTTTTACGGTCACTCAGCAAGTGAGCTTCTGGGCATTTAAGTTTGCATCGCAAAGAGAAAGGGGGCCACGTGCCGAGTTCACCAGCCTGATCCTGGGGAGTTCACACCATCACATGAACACGTGCTCTCAGCCCTCCCCTCCTTCACTCCACCTCCACGCTTTCCCAAACTACCCATCACATTACCTCGTTGACTGAGCACCTAGCTTATATATGGATAGATTCCTGTTACACGTGTCACATACATCAAGAGGTGAGCTAGTGTAGAAGTTAGGAGCACAGATGATGAAGCCACACTGCCGAGGGTGGGGTGCTTCTCAGCTCTACCACTAACCAGCTCTGTGACCTTGGATGACTCAGCCATTTCATGTCTCAATTTCCTAAACGTTTTAATTGGGTAATAATAATACCCACCTCGTACCATGCGATGCTAGATATGGCTACCTTGAAAACCCACCATGTGCCAGGTCCTTTACATCCATACCCAGCTAATTCCAAGCCACACACTGCAAAGCATGCTGTATTATGATTCGTGTTTCACACAGAGGGATACCAACTCAGCCCGTGAGGGGTGGGGCGCAGTCTCCACCTCAGGTCAATCTGACCTCAAATCCAAAGCTCCTTCCCTTATGCCTACGGTCATGACGTATCCCAGTTTCCCTGGAAAGTTCTAATTAATACCTATTGTCTAGGAGTAATTATTAATAGTGCCTCTCTCACTTTCAAAAGTGTCCTGGTTTGAACGATAAATTATATGGTTGTCCTACTTGCTCTATATTTCCCCTCTGAGAAGGAGACTCTGCCTTTCTATAAAAGGCATATTTACCTTGAAAATTCTGTCTGGAGTGACATTGGTGGCCAGGCAATCTGCCCTGGCTTGGTAAATAACTTGGGCGTCTTGGTTTACTAACAGAATTGGGGGCCAGTTAGAAGAAAACATAGGAAGCAATCGAGTCTCCCTTTTTTCATTTTTGCAAGTTTAACCAAAATGCATCTGTCATCACCTGGCCTTTTCACAAATTTTTCTGGAACTTGGAGACCTGTTTTGTTGTGGTCACTGGGTTATCTACTCTTAACTGGGATGTTCTCTCTCTGTGATGTTTCATAGGTCAGGTAATAGAGCCTGGGTAGAAGTTCAGGCTGCTGAGTTCAGAAAACTTTTCTATAGACCTTTACTTATTTTCATTTCTGAGTTCAGAGTTCTAATCCTTTAATATCATTTCTCCTTCCTTATACAAAATATTGATACTGAATAAAGAAATAAACAAAATAATAACAAAAGAATCACCATAAAAACCAGAAAACAAAACCCAAAGGCAACAAAAAACAGGTGAAAACGAAGTCTGTCCTGTTTTGAAGTCAACAATGGAAAATCATCCTTGGAAGAGAAAGTACATCGGTTCAGAAAATGCTCAAGGGAAAACAGCTGGGATCACACTAATGGTGATGGCTTTGATGTCACCGCATTATTTCACCTAGATTTGCACTTGCTCAGAACCCAAGGAAAGGAGAGTCTTACTCATTCCTCCCCCACAGTCAAACAGAACAGGTGCCCAGCAGCCTCCAGTTCTTGACCTATGACCTTGGACAAATCAGTCTCCATCTCTCTGCCTCAGTAGCTACTCTGTAAATTAGAAAGGGATAATTTCCAAGAGCCCTTGGTGCTCTAAATCACCATACTACTTCCTACCTTTTATTTGGCCAAATCACTGTTCAGGGTAATGGCCATGGAAATCTGTCAAGATAAACAGGAGAATGACCAGGTTATGGTGCTTATTGCAGCCAGCCTTGAAATTCTTCATCTCTCATGCTCATGTTCTTTGAGCTCTTTGAGGAACTGTGTAACTTTCATCCTAGTGTCTCCAATGCCTGGCAAAGAACATATTCAATAATAATTTGTTGAACAAATGAATGAATACATAAATTTTTGTCACCACATGGAAATCTGAAACCTTGCTCTAAATTATAACATCTCTTAATGATGCATATGAAACAATATTTGTCATTACAAATCCTTTTGTAGAATTAGGTAGGAAAAATAAAAGAAACATTAGCATGTCTGTATTAAGGATTGGGCTTTATTTTAATAAGCGTTAAAAAAAAAAATCTAACTTGCTTATGCAGTATATTGGCTAGTCAGTTGGCTCCTTTGGCCTAATCAGGGCTCAGCTAAGATACAAGCCTGGTGCTAAGGAGGAAATACATACAAAAATCCCTCATCTCTTGCCAAGGGTGAGAATTGTTGTCTGAAAAACACCAAGGCTGAAACTCCTTAGTTGGCAAGAAGAATAAAGGTCTTACTGAGAATAAGGTGTGGGTGGAAAAGTAGTTGAAATAGTGCTAAAAGTAGATGTTAACACAGTCAATAAAACTTCTAGGAAAAATCTCCACTTTCAAACCAGACTAGTTCTGTTCAGGCTAAAAACGTAACCTCCAAGGCAGCCCTCCTCCTGTTGCTTGGGAAGAGTTGCTGTAGCTTCATGATCTGCTGTGATGGATTTTTAATTTTGTGACAGCCAGATTCTACCTCATTTTATGTGGCTTGAACCTACCATTACCAACTGAAATTGCACTTTTAATCTCCCTTTAAAAGTTTTTGCATGTCTTGGCAAAAATGCATTGGCAATCACCTGGCCTTTTCACAAATTATTGTGGAATTCACAAACTTGTTTTGTGGCGGTTATCAGACCGTCTGCCCTTAAAACGGGATAGTCTCTCTGCAGTATTTCATAGGTCAGGCCACAAGACCTGGGCAAAGAGCAAGAGTGGTAAGAAATAATTTCTATCATGTTCTCTTCCTTAAGAGGACTAAATAGAATCTCAAGGATTCAAAAAAAAAAGTCATGAGCTTGAACACTTTGACGTACTATTGTAAACTAGTATCAGTGCTAATCTCTAAATTGGCAAGAGACTGAGAGAGCTTCTGATGCAGGTGACACCTGAATTAAGTCAGTTGCTCTCTCCTCCCATCTCTTTCTCTCCACCTTTCCCCCGACAACTCCCCAACATTTTCAGGAGGGCTGAGCAAACATCATGGTCCTATGGGGTGAGGCAAGTAGCAGGGGCATTCCTACCACAGTTGCAGAAGGGAGGTGTTTGGGGGTGAGCAAGTTGAGATCTGTGCATAATTAAACTGGAGAAAAGGTCCAAGTGGGTTGTCAAGACAAGGAGGGCCCGAGGCTTATGGGAGGAATCAGATAACAGAGATAAGGTGTGGGAGAGACAGTGAAAATGAGCAAAAGCCATAGTAGGAAGGAACAGGTGGAGGAGGCTCTCTGGGTGATTGTCAAAGACAGGGTTGTACACTGGAGCATGGCTAGGCTTTTCCATGTGCCCTGTGATTGGCTATTTGGTGGGTTAGAGCCATTCGAAGGGCTTAGGATGAAGCCCACCTACTGTCTTCTTCTCTCAGCTCCTCTTGGCCTCTTACTTTTACTTCCCTATTTCTCCAGAACCTTCCCTTCCCATACTGTATCCTCTGCCTGCTAGAACCTTTGATCTAATTTAGATTTTCTAGTATAACACATCTGATTGTCTTACTGGGCAAGGGCTCAGAATCAGGGCATCGTGTGTGTGAGGGATGTGGGTGAGTGTGGGGCGGGGAAAATCATCCGCAGCTAGGGCTCATTTCCAAAGGAGCTCTTCTCCCTGGATCTCTAAGGCCTATGTTGAACACCTCCAGTCCCTGAGGTTTCTAAACATCCTTACTGGTGATGTTCTTCCAGAAATGCAGTGTGATGTGGAAGAAAGAGCATTGAACATCAAGCCCAGGTCTCTGGTTTCAAGTCCAAAGTTCTGCCCACAACACTGTACTTGAAATCTTGACTAGGCACACGGGCTGACACGCCCAGGCACTCCAGGAGAAACGGAAAATGGAGAGTCCCTTTCTTTAAGTAGGATACAGTATAATAAAGCAGATGGCACTACCACCCAGTGCAATGAAGAACAACACAAAAATGATACAAAATTCACAAGGTGACTTGAGTGTGGTCTGGCCTATAGATGCTGGGGAAATCCAGAGGGTTAGAGCTGGAGGAGCTCATTTTTGGAGCCAGGACCCAGACCTCAGGAGAGTTCCACATGCAAATGACGAAGATAATAATAAAACAATAATTATAATGATAGTAATATAACTATTATTTTGAGTGCCTATTGTATGTTAGGATATTATACTAGGTGCTTTGTTTTGAATTGCTTTTTATTAATCCTCACGCAAATCCACAAGGTATAAGTTGTTAGCTATATTTTGTAGATGAGGACGTTGAAGCTCAGGTTAAGCTCAGATTCTACTAGTACCAGCTGGAGCAGGGGTCATGTTATGCCCCAAATCTGCCTGTTGATCCTCGTGACGCGTCTTCCTTTGTATTACAGTGTCTCAAATCAGCAATGCAATCTGAGTTCACACTCTTTGATTGAGTAACTTGAAAGCAAGTCAGTCCTTCAATGGGGCCAGCCCTCCCCCTGAATTTCAAGTTATTTGCCTTGCTTCCTCAGTTCATTTATAAAGACAGGGCCGCAAAGCATCCCACAAATAGGATCATTTGCCAGAAGGTAAACTGGAGACAGGAGACTGGAATTTCTTTGTATGTCTTATTTCCAACTCCTTCCCTGGGCTCAAAATAACCTATTAAACCATGCAGTCAAAATAATTAGACAGAAATATTTCTCATTTTAATTTCCATTCTAAATCTTTCATCATTCTTACCGACTTGTTTATTTAAGAATCTAAGTTTAATTACGAAGTGACACACTATTAATCCCATTTGTTTTTGTAAAGGAAAGCACTTCTTCGACTGGAACATAAGCCTCACATGCTCAGTGGTCGGCTGCCTTCATTTCAGCTGCTTAGGACAGGTCTGCTCCGGCGAAAGCATCTCCACCTGCTGGCAGGTACACCCCTGAGGCAGCCTTGGGGGACCACCACATCCGACCTCGTTCAGCTTCCTGGGACAAGCGCAGGCTTCGGGAAGACTGCTTTTGAAGACAGTGACATCAAATTACGAAAGCCATGGGGACAGTGTGTATTGTGTGTGCCTCCAGAGGTAGAGAATGCATGGTGTGTAATATAAGAGTGTGTGTGTGTGTGTGTGTGTGTGTGTGTTTGAGAGAGAGACAAAGAGAGAGAAAGAGAGAGGGAGAGAAGGAAAACCACCTTTCCTGAGCCCCAGCTCTCTACTTTTGCAGAAGCACCAGGAAATATCTCTTAGGTCTCGTCAGACCAAGCTGTAGCCTTACGATTCCTGAACCAATCAGTAGAATTACTTTAACAAAGCAGACCCATTCCTGGAATTGGGAGTGTGGTCAGCTTTCTTTGAAGTGAAGAAGTGGATGGAGAACGTGTGAATATCTGAATAAAAGTCAGGGATGCCGGGAGAAATGGATTCTGGGTAAGCCACTAAAAATGTCCATGGCACAATTGCAGGGTTGAAGATTGATTTTATTCTGGGAGATGCCAGGTTCGTTTGGGCCTTGAAAGACCACCTGGGCCAGAGGTTACATATATGTGGGCTGTGGTGGATTCCAAAGGCAGAGTCAGAGTAGCTGAGAACGAAAGCTGGGAGCCTGGGAGAGGAGGAGGCGGGCGCCGCAAGTCTGGACGAGCTGCCTTGTAAAAGGATGGGAGCTCCGTGAGACCCTCTGCCAAAGCTCTGGCGGCGCGTGCAGGGACCCAGGTGAAAGACAGGTGTGGGTGGAAACTGAAAGAGACCCCTTGTTGATTTCCCGAGGAAACTCACCTGTTTGGCAATGACCTGGTTCTGCAAGTTTTCCTCCTGCGTCCATGTGTCCTCATCAACTCCAGACTCACAGGAAAGATGATGGTTGTGAAATTTGGGGTTTATGCAGGTAACTCAAGTTCAGCATGAGAGGTTATGCAGTACTGTTTGGCACCCAAACCACCATTTTGGACTCCTTCCTCCCCTTTGCCCTGCGCCCAGGCACGCCACTAGTCCTGCCATTCTGTCTGTAGCGTCTCACAACCGACCTAATAATTACTTCTGCTACTGCCCTAGATAGAATCGCACCCCCTTCCCCAACACCTCCAACATCTGCCTTCGGTCTTTCCCTCCTGATTGTTACAATCAGCTAGGTTTTCTTAAAACAAAGCTCTTACCTTTTATTGCCTCTGCTCAAACACTTTCAGTGGGCACTCATTACCGACAGAATACAAATTCTCATCCTGGATGCCCACAGTCTGGCCAAACCCAAGAGAGCTCTAAGTACTGGTCAGCAGTTCAGCAAACACGCATTACTCCGTGCCGGGCATTGGCCAAGGTGTAGGAACTGCTGAGTATGATTTTTCAACACTCTCTTTCTTATCATCTATATTTCAAACCAAATCTTTTCCATCCATCAAAACTTGTGGACTATGGGCTCTCTTGAATTACTCGGGTTGCATTTCTCTCGTTGCATCTGCATGATGGTCATTTGCATTCCTGACCAAGAGTCCAACATTTTAGACTATGAGTCGGTCATCGCTGAATTCCCTCATCTCCCTATGAAAATCCTAGTACCTGGCTCAGTTTTGGGGTAAAAGGTGTATATTTACTGAGTAGCACCTGTATTTCTAGGACTATTATAATGTGTTCCACCCCTCTGGTCTCCACCCCATTGAAAGCAGAAGAAACTGACAATCCTCACAATACACACATTTTATTTTTAATAAATCACTTTTCAAACATGATGCTGATTCTCCAATGTTTAACGTATTTTGAAAAAAAAAACCTCTCATAGTGTTTCTATTCTTTTTTTTCTTTTTTTTTGCCCATTGTAGATTTGAAACTCATAATACTACCAGCTTGAAACAACAACTGTTCATATTTTAGTCTGTGTCCTTTAAGCCTTTATCCTAACGAATATCAATAATTCAGAAATTGCAGAGAAAATAAATATTTTTTATCTTGCTTTCATTACTTGATTTTGTACCATAATTTTCCTGCCAGCAATGTATTCCAGGAATATTTTACTCATTGTCCTTTTGCTACCATAAACAACAATGTAATGAACATCTTTGTGTACAAAGCCTTTCTTACATTTGTAGTTGTTTCCTAAAGATATTATTCCAGAATTGCAGTTGGTAGGGCAAAAGGGTATACACACTTTATGATCCTAAATTCCTACCTCAGCTTGGCTTTTAAATATACATTTAAAGGAAAGGTCATGAGCAAAGGTGACTGCTTAGCAGAGATCTGAGGGGGAGTCTTCAAATTCCACTATCTCAGCCTAATTTATTTCACGACTATGTTAATGTTTGCCTTTGCCTTCTTCTCAGTTTCAAGAAAAAACACAAAACACTGAAACTGGATTCAGAGCCAACCTCTCCCTCTCATTTATAAAGTCTTCTTTCTTGATGGGAGAGGGTGAGAACTTTAAATCTCTCTCTGAAAAAACATGCAATGAAATTGGAGATGGTGGGACCCTAGACCCAGAGTCATCTTTGAATGGATGTGTATTTCCCAGTGCTTTGGGAAAATGGAAAACCCTAACAAAATAAAATCAAGACCAATCCCACATAGTTCAGTCTCTTAGCAAAAAGAACCTTATTTCTCTGTTACTGGGGCAGCTATGCACAGATGCAAAACACAGACAGACTGTCCTTGCCCTGCGTTATAAAATAGTGATTTCTGTTGAAGGTCATATTGCTTAGGAAGAAAAAAAAAAAAAGACTGGTACTTGGCAGGGAGGCCACAGAAACTGATGCATCTCTGCCAAGGACCTTCGACACGGATGGCCCGGGAGATCTTCCACGTCACCCCAGAGCAGGTCATGGCCCTGGTTACTGAGGGAGGAAGAGGAGGAAGATAAGAGTTGGAATAAAATGAAAGAGAGAAGCTTGTTCTCTAATTCCTCAGAGTTCTAAAATTAGAACCCTCCTAAATAAATTTTCAAGATTAATAAAAAGTAACTGGACCCCTAAGGTAGTGTATCTTCGTCTACCTACACAGTTCTCCTCGCAAGAGTCTCTTTATTCTCAAAGTGGGCTGTTTGAAGGGGAGAGTCAGCCCCACCCTGGATTCCGGGAAGGAGGGGGGCAGATTGGTAACCTCTTGCAGGCTGAGCATCTTCAGTCTAACTGAGGAGGAGGCGGGGGAGGAGAGCGCCCTCCCCGCTTCCTCCACTCACCACCAAGCAGGGGCTTTCCTGGGAAGTGAGGGTCTGGAGACAGTGATGATCCTTTTATCCTGTCCGAAGTCTCCAGGAAAGCCATGCAGGAGTCTCCTCGTTCTGGTCTAGTGTTTGACTCTGATATGCTTTTACCCACCACACCATCCATGGCCCCATAGATGCCGCAAATCCAACATGTTCAAAGCTGAACTTTTCTCCTAGGATGTCTTCTCCTCTTGTTCTATATCTCAGCCAATGGCTTTATGGAGTGCTTCTTTACTCAGCCCAGAAACCCGGGTGGCTGCTTCTCCTTTTGCCATGTGGCTTGACGGTTCTCTCTTCCCAACCTTGATGTCTTCTCCCAACTTCCGGTCACCCAGCTCTGGTCCGCGTGATTCCTTACTTATACTTTTGCAAACGTTCGCTAGTTGGTTTCCCTTCTCCAGTCTCTCTCCCACCTCCCCTGCCCATTCTCTGTCCTGCCCTCGCTCTCCCTTCCATTAACCACACTAGTGCCAGAAGGCTCTCCCTAAAACAATTTCATCAAGGTACTTCTCTGCTTCAAATATTTCAGAGGCTTCCCACTGTTTTCAGAAGAAAGATCAAGCCTCTTAGCACAGCAAGCAAAGCCCTTCCTTGGTTCCTCAATTCTTCCACATTCCGCCTCAAATTCTATACTTTGCGCATTATATACTCTCCAAATGTGTCAGGCTCTTTCAAACCTCCATCCCTTGAAAGAGCTACTGCTTCTGACTGGAATGCCCTTCTTCCAGACTTTTTGACTTTACTAAGTTCACTTCTGGACTCATCTAAAATGTCAGTGAAGTGCTCTCTCTGACCCTAAGGCAACCTAGACATAGCCTTATCATAACATTTGTCAATATGTATTGTAATGATTGATCTCTCAGCTTGTCTTTCTCACTAAAGTGTGAACTCCTTGAGGCCAGGAACTGTCTCTTCCACATCTGCATAAGCTAAGAGCATTAAATGGTCGTAGGCATGTAATACATATTTAGTTAATTGAACAAAAGAATGAATTGATAAACAATGGAAAAGAATTCTGTGCTGTGGGATGGCTCTTTGGCTAAACCATTCTACGTGTGCCTCAAGTTCTCTGTATGAGAACATGCTATCTCCTTTTTTAATAGCTATTCAAAAGCTGAGAATAGTATGTGTGTACATATGTGTGTGCATATGTGTGTATGAGTGTGTGCACACATGCATCTGTGTAACTGGATGTCCTAGTCTGGGCTGATTATGGGCATTATCTTTTGGGAGATGATAGTCCTATGGTAGGGGGTTTAGAAAATAGAAGTGAATGTTCCATAACAAATGTGACACTTCCTATGGAATAAGACCAAATTCAAACACAGTAGATTCAGAAAGAAGAATTTTGGTTTGTAACTTGAGTCCATCGATGAACATCATCCTGATGTATGAAGTGGTACAAATTTTCTATAGAACAGGTCTTGCCTGTTATGTGAATTAATATTCAGGCTCCCAGGATGACTTTCCCAATACTGTATATTTTTAACAATTCAATTAGTCATTCCCAAGTGAAGCATTCTAATTGATTATTTTCCAGTCTCTGTTGGTGATGAAGATAATGGATGTTTTTGTGGAGTAAATTGGCTTCCTTGCTTAATATCTGTTTCTTGATGTCATTGCCCAGAAAATAAATGGTGAAGCATATTGCTATAAATAGCATGATGGCTGGCAGAGGAAAAAAAAAATAGCTGTGTTTCCTGACAGTGCAAATTTCACACTGTTTTAATTACCACAAACGTTCACTCCTATCTCAGAGAGCTGGGCAGGAAACTGGGAATAACTGAAAATTTGTAGACATGGCTGAAATGACAAGCCTGGGATGAGACTCACGCTGGTACGGGCAGTGTCCCCATGACATCTTCTGGGAACTTCAAGTCTAGGAGGTGAATTGGACCCTTTGGGAATCAACCACACGAAACCTGGAAATGTGTCCCGCTCTTTGTGCTGTTGAGACACGTGTCTCCCTAAAATAAAGAGTTTGGATTTCAAAAAAACAAAATAAAAGACAGAGTGCTGGAATTTTGCTCTTCAGGCAAATACCTACACGCTTTCACAGTCCACATATTAGGCAGTGGTCGAGAAATAACAGGGATAAGGTTCCCTGAAGGCATTCTCTGGGTGCTAGACTTTGTGTCTACCTCGACTGAGTATGAAGGCCTTTTCTCCCACATGGCCTGCATCTCTTCCCATTCCCATTTCCTCAACCATCACCTGCCTTCCCTCTGACCTTTCCCACCCTGCCCTATTACCTGGAACCACCTCTCCTCTTCCCTGAATTCTGGACAGTTCCCAGCCCTCCTGAAATCCCACTTCAACAAGAGAATGGTGTTAACAATGTATTTGCTCCAGTGCTAGAGATCCTCTTCTTGGGCCTTTTGTCAATTTTTTGAATTTGGGGTGAGAAATCTCTGGCTCTAGCCCAGAAATCTCTACAATACTTTGTAGTAACAGAAAAAGCATGCATTGGCACAGGCGTTTATAATTTATGCCAACCTCTCTTACATTTTTTCCCATGTGAGGGTAAATCTCATCGGATTTGAAATTGGATACAACAGTATTTTATAATTACTCAGAGGAGTTTCAAGGCTTAAGTAGGTGGAAGAAAAGGAAAAATTTTCACTTCCCGTAGTGATAAAGATGTAATTTCTTACAGAGGGTAGGAGGTAGGTTTGCGAGGCTTAGAAAAGACCCAGGAGGGGTTGGCAGAGACCCAAGGACCCAGTCAGTGCTGCCGCTCTGTGGAGTACGAGGCAGTGGCCCTTTTCACCCATCATAGAATAACCATTCGATGAATATTAATTGATTGACTAGATGAACGTACAAACTAAATAAAGAATACAAAAGGGTGCAGCATGGATTACAAACCAACATTACTCAAAGTTTAATGGGAAGTAAGTTTAGTAAAAGCCATCGATGTGGCCTGGCAACCAAAGTCCAAACCATGATACCATGTTTCAGTACCAGAGAAATATCCACGCTAAGGGAAGTGCTTGTTAGTCTTACTCACTTCTGTGTTCAATAAGAAGACTATATATCATGGTTTGCATGTTGTAAAAAACGTCTTCTAAATGGTCCAAGAGGTAAACCCTAAGACCACATTGGTGGAAATACAGTCAAACAGACATCAGCTTGATACAAAGAATCGCACGCAGATGGAAGCTCAACGGTCAAAGAGGTGGACGGCGCTAGTTATCAAATTGCTTCCTAGTTCCAAATTCCCTCTTTTTGCCCACTCTTGGAAAAATGGAGCTGAGCTGTTTAACTATTTTTCTTTTGCTAACTAAGGAAGGAAATGGGTGTTAAGCTTTGTCATGACAGAACAGTGGAGAGACATTGCAGGAAGAAAGTCTTTGCTTCTGGGTTCCAATGTGCTTGCTCAGCCATCTCCTGCAGGGCCTGTCATCAGGCTTCTGTGTGCATGCAGCTTCCCCAGCACTGAAATCTTGAAGCACGGTAGCTTCCTCAACATCGTCCTAAGGTTCTTGCAACATGCACAGATTCGGTGGTGCACGAGTGGTTGGCATCCTATGGCACTCCCAGCCTTGGGCGGTTTTATAGCAAAGTGCCTCTAGTGAAACATCTCCCCAGGAATAGCTTTCCCTGGCTCCCTAGAGGGCAGATTTCCAGCAAGTTTCCCTAGTATGGCACCATGGCAACTTCTCATCCACGCGGCGAGCCCTGGACTCTACAGTAAGGTCTGGACCTTGGCCCTGGGGAACCTATGCCTTATGTGTTATCTCAGTCCAAGGCAGAGAGTCTGCTTCTAATATTTGCTATTCCTTCCATCTTTGGTGTGCTCTTCACTTTTTACCAGCCAATCTCTTACTACCACAATCCTCTGTTATAGTTAATAATTCTTTATATTAGACTGTCTCTGTTCAAATTAATATGTGGTTTTGCTTTACTTACTGGGTCCTAATCGATACACCTAGCAATTGCGTGGAGTCCTGAGAAATGGGTAGAATTTAGGTAAGCATAGAGGAAGGAGAATGGAGGCAGAATGAAGGCATTAAGGTCCATATTTTTCATGTTTATACTATTTTCAAAGAATGAAAGAACTAGCAGTAAATACATTTGATCTAATTATAAATTCCTTGAGGCAAAGACTATGTCTTATTTTTCCTCAAGTCCTCTAATATAATACTTGATGAAAGAATAGAATCTTCTGGACATTGACTGTCTAATCCATTTAACCATAACTGAGACCTGGGAAGAAAGACCAGTCCTCATTGCAGTGTTTCACAAAAAAACCCCAGTAATATTAATAATACAAATAATAATGTTAGAAAAAAATATTGAGTAATACCATGTACCAGGCTTTGTACAAATGAGCTCATAAGTAAAGACCCTCAAAGTCTTTACAAGATAAATATTTTTATTATATCTGAAGCACAGAGAGGTTATGTAACTTGTTTAAATTCACCTAACTAATAAGTGGCCAAGTCAACATTTAAACCAAAGCAGTCTGGCTCCAGGTACCCTTCCCTAAATCACCACACGCTACCACTTCCTAACTATGCGTGGAATTGTGATTATATACCTCAGTGATAATGATCTTTCCTTTCAATATTCCAGGGGAACAAAAGATGGGGGTCTTTTTTATACGTTAAAGACAGGAACTTTTTCTTTGTAAATCAAGATTTCTTCCATTGAGGGTTAGGAAAAGGAAAGATTTCAGAACTTTACTGCTTGAAATGTTGAATATCAAAATGTTCCATATATTAATTGGTACACTTTCTTGTGAAGAGTTGTATGCCTTGGGTTTCTTCCCTCTAGGATATTTACCTTTTCACCCTTATCTTTAAGAAATTGTGGTTTTGAATGTTTGGGTTCCATGACAGAGATTCTGAGGGCAGTAGGTGGACCTCTTCTTGAAACTGGATTCCTGAAATGCCCTCGTATTACATTCAAGACCTGCTCTGATTTCTTCACTACCTGATGAAGTAGTTGAAAAGCCACGCTGGCCCACATCCAAGTTTGCCATTTCTACATGATGTGCTTTTATTCTGGAAAATTTGGAGTCCAGGACCCCTCTTCTCCTCCGTGGATATTAATGTCCCTCAGGATGCCACTTAGGCTAAAAACACTTCTGAATTGCTTTGACCTATAAAATCCTACATGTAATGTTTCTTCTGCCTGGAATGTGTCTCTTCCTTTTTCCCATCCTGTAAGACTCTACTCAAATAAGATGTCCTTTGTGAGGTCTTTCCCAGCCCCTCAGAAGAATTAGAGTTCTGTGCTGTGCTCCCCAGAACATCTGGCTGCCATGTCTCTGTTAGGCCTTGTTATGTTACCCTGGCACTGACACATATCTGCCTCTCCTCCAAACTGGAAGCTCATGGAAGGCAGAAGGCTATTGCATACCCATATTTGTTTTCCCACAGCCTGACATAATCACTAGGACTCAGTAGGTGTTCAATAAACATGTGTTGCTGACATAAATATATGAATAAGTGAATGGATTGGGGCCTTTCCCAATCCATACAGGATTTATGGACTTGGGCAAATCATGTCACCTCCTTTAAAATGAGTCAGTGGGATTAGATGATGCCAAAGGTTCCTTCAAATTCTGGTTTCTTAGGGGTATGAAATTCAGTAACCATTTTTATATTTTGCCCTGAAGTTACTAAGAAACTTTTACAAATCCAAAGCTTTTTTTTTTTTTTTTTAATTCCAAACATTTTAAACAACCGCATCTCCAAAGATCTCATGTAGAAGAGCTCTGCTCATCTCTGCTTCAGAAGATCCATGGGTTCAAATTTTAATACAAGCCTTCTGTCCATAAGCAAAAATACTACTGCATAGGGTAAGAGGAAAGTCACATGAACTATTGAAGCTTCTTTTGGAGTATCAACTTCATCAATCACAGCTCTGGAAGTTCTGATACCAATCTGTTAATACAAGGTCAGGGATGAAATTGGGACCTTGGGCACAACTGGAAAAACATCTCTGAAGATTTTCTATCTGTGAGGGAAGATCACCTTTTTGGGTCATTCCTCAATTTGAGACCTGGACTGCATGCTTTTCTTTCTTTCTTTCTTTCTTTCTTTCTTTCTTTCTTTCTTTCTTTCTTTCTTTCTTTCTTTCTTTCTTTCTTCCTTCCTTCCTTCCTTCTTTCCTTCCTTCCTTCCTTCCTTTCTTTCTTTCTTTCTCTCTCTCTTTCTGTTTTGTTTTTTTTTTTTTTTTTGCATTATTTTAATTTTAACCTCACTGAACTATGAAATAATCCATTACCGGGAAGCACAGTCTTTCTCTGCGCTTGATCAAGGAGTTAAATGCACAGTTCACATTACAATTCCATTATCCAGGAGGGGATTCTGCTCTTGAATTAGGGCCTGTGGTAACAGTTAGTCTCTCCTCTCCTTTCCAGATGCCAGGCATTGTACAACTTCCAATTATTGGATGACCAAAGCCAAGGGAGGCAACGCCCCCATCTGGCCAGACAGAAGAAACAAGATGAAAATAATGATTAAGAAACCAGAGTGTATTTATTGACTTCCCTCTAGAGATGAAGAAAGAGGCTTACAGAAGTTAAGTAGCCAGCCCAAAGTTATAAAGCTAACATCTAATTCTAAAGTCTGTACTTTTCTGTGAGTGTGAGTGTGTGTGTGCGTGTGTGTGTAGCAGAGGTGGGCGGTATGGACGAAACACAGACTACATTTAAAAGTACAGCGTCCTAGATAGTTCTCTATTCCAGGTCATTCATTTCAAAGAAGAAAATTAAGGTGAAACATGCGGAGGTCAGAGTCATAAACCAAGGTGGCAGTAGAGGCATGGTTAGAATCTAAGGTTCTTTAGTCTCAACACTTTGGTCTGTGCAGAGAACCCCACTCCACACAGCTGGGGAAAGAGTACACGACAAAGCTGCAGTCACACTTATCAACTGTTTGACCAACTTATCATCGACATCTTATCATTAAGGAAAATCACGCTTGGAGAAGATAATGACCACATTGTATTCATTTTATGATGAGGAAGCTGAGATGATGTGTGCCGTGCCCATACCTCAGGGGCTCAATAAATGTTATGTTCCTCCTGAAACGGGCTACTTAAATTTTTAATATAATTATTAGCAGGATAAAATTAATTCACGTACACGGTAAAAAATTTTGAAAAGGTGTGGAAAGTTTATGGAAGGAAAAGGTAATTCTCTCCCCAAGTCCATTCCCCAGAGGTAATCATTTTTAACCTTTTCTGATTTCTGTCATTCTTGGGGTTAGTGCCATAATTCTAAATATTATGGTTATAGTTCTATTCATTTGTTTATCCACTTGCTTATTTTAAATGATAAACTTTTATTTCTTATTCCACCAACTCTTGGCAGAGTCTTTTCTATCATGTGATAAGATGAGAAATTGTCACTCTCTGTCCCTCATTCATTTCCAAGGTCCAATACAGCAGCTCTGTAGTGACTTTTACACTGTTGAAGTTTACAAAACAGTTACATTCTATCTGTATCATGATTAAGTCTTTCGTTGCTTATCTATATGTTGATGCTATACATAGAAACAAACAGACTTTTAAATATTTGATCATATACTGTTAGACCAACTAGTGTGTCTGGATCAGCATAGAAAGAAAGTAGAATTCCTTTTCACTGTTGTATGTTTAAAAGAGATCCAAGCAATATATTCAGGGTGATTCCTTTTTCTTTTGCTTCTTTAAATACTCCAAATCATCCCATATTTTAGTTTGCTTTATATTTGATTCTTAAATTTGTAGTATAGTTTTATATTTCTCTTGGTGTTCCTAATTGCTTTTTTTCTTAATTATCAAAGAAACATATGCTTTCTTTACAATATCTGTAACAATATCCATATTTTTAGTCAATCATATTAATTGTCTAATAATCTCATTTGGACTGATTGCTTTCCCAACCTGTTGCTTTGCAGTTTGACTGGGATTTCTTTTTTTTTTTTTTTTTTCATTTACTCTTGAACTAGTTTCACTGTTTCTTGAATCTCATGTCTTCCTTTTTAATGTCTATGTATTTACTATATAGCTGCAATATAGCCTCAAGTATTTTACCTCCAGAAATAGTGGAAGAAAAGTAACTTTCTGAGCTCTTGTATAAGTGAAAATGCCTTTTTCCATAATGTTTAAGAAATTCTCTATTTGCATTATTGTTGCAGATGACAAGTCTGTTGACAATCTGAATATCTCTTTTCCGTTTAAAATTTTCAGGTTTTTTTGTTTAGTTTTCTGTCTCTCAAAGCACCTAAGACTGTCTTCTTTTCTCAACAAACAACTTTCACAAGGATATGTGCATCAAAATGTGGATTGTGTTTCACTTATTCTGTTTCTTAACTTTTAGTGGTCCCTGCAATTTAAGGATTGGTGGTCTTCAGCTCTGGAAATTTTTGTTCTGTTATTTAGTTGGTAATTTTCCTTTTTGATTTTCTCTTTTCTTTTATTCTGGAGTATCTGTTAGTTGGATTATGAATATCCTGAATTGAACTTCCTTATCTTTTAATTTTTCTCTTTCATTTGCCTTTAAAATTTTTTTCTTCTTTCTGAGAGATATCCCTGATTTTACCTTTCATACTTCCTATCGATTTTTTGGCCAATCATGATTTTTTAATAGATTTCAAATGATTTTATCTTACTTTCCAAGCATTCTTTTAATGATTCCCATTTCAAAAATAATTTTAATATTACCTAAACTCTCTCTAACAATCATCATTATACTTTTCCATTCTCTTTTGTTCCCTGGATTAATTCCATTTCTTCTTTAGGAGATGAGTTATTCTCATTTATCTTTCTTTTTCTCTCCCGTCAAATGTAGGGCAGATCTTAAGTGCCCATTCACATTTATGGATGAAGAGTTGCTTGACTAGTATGAAGAGCTGTCATGAGTTTCTTCCATTACAGCGTTGACTTGTTTGCCCAGCAAGCCTTTCTCCTGAATGAGGAGACCGATGGTGAACTGTGTGTACATGTTTGTGTTGACTGGAAGGGTTTAGATTGGATCTGGTGAACAGACTGCCTTGCCTGTGCTTTCTACCCACCACCAGCCTGTCAGAAAGAAGGGTGCCACTCTGAGGCCAGCTCTAACACTGGCACCTAAGACTTTTCCCCCAGCAAGTGTTCAATTTCTGTAGAATGGAGTGTTCTCTGCCTAAAGCCAAGTAGCTGCAAGTTGCTCAGTTTAGGGAGAAAAGATTGAATAGTTCAAATATTTCATGAAGGGTTTTTAAAAAATTAAATAGCATAGATACTACTCCTTAATTTTTGGCTTTCCATAGCTACAGACTTCAAATTTGGAACCTATTTAGAATTTTGTTAATTAAAACAGTTCCACCTCTGCAGTAACCTTCTCCTCTTCTGTTCTGGCCATCCGCTTTCTCAACTTTGGGTGAGCTATTCATTTGATTTAATCTACATGTCATCTTTCAGAAATTTGCTAAAGTTCTTGGTATACTGGAGTCCCTATCTTTGTCCTCTACATTTCTATGATTTTATTTTCTGCCGTTTATTTTTTCTGTTATTTCAGTGGAAATCAGGAAAGAAGAGGAGGTAAATATGTATGTTCAGGTCTTCATCATGAACCAGAAACCCCCAACTATTTAAAAAAATCCTGTAAGCTTTTGAAGGGATTATGTACAGTTTTTGGCATTTTCTCAGAGGCTTCTAATTGGTTTATCATGAGGAAAGAAACTTTTTGAATATGGGTTATGTTATTTAATTCCAAAGTAATACTGTACTTGGATAAGACCTAAAATGTCTTATCCAAAACCGTTTACGAGTATGAACTACTGACACCAATTAAAACCTGTTATTTTAAAAAATAGAAAATAAGACCTAGAAAACAGAAAAAACAGCATAGGTAAATAGAACAGATGGGTTCAGTTACACACACACACACACACACACACACACACACACACAGACATACACACACAAACTGTTCTCTCCCCTTGGAGGATGGGGCCCTCTAACCACTGCACATAACTTCAAACCCATTTCTTTGGCTGCACAACTTTGTCCTCAAACCCTGCTGGCCCTATCTTATTGGCAAATATTAAAATGACATCGACAATCTTCTGATCTGCCCAGTATAATCGAAAATTCAGATTAAGGAAAGATTATGCTAATGGGGGAGAAGATCATAGAGTGGGAAGGGCTCTTTGAGGATGGCTTGTTCAGCTGTCCGACTGACACAGGCTTTCTGTCTGTAATATCCTGCCTAATGGTCTTTTCTTGATCATCTCCAGTAATGAGAAACTTGTAACCTCCAGAGGCAGCATTTTTCTCTTCAGACAGTGCTGTTAAAAGGCCTTTAAAACGTAACCCTGATCTGGCTCTATGTACCTCCCAGCGTGTTCACCAGCTGTGCTCTCCAGGATGTATAGCACAAATCTAAACCACTGTCATATGGAAGAGAAGTTTGATATTTCACATGTTAACAGGACAGGTAAGAAAGAGATCCATTTAATGTCAGAGACAGTTGTCACTTCCCTATCTAAAGATGCTTGCATTCCTCAAGCGGGTCTTTACAAAGAGCGAGGCTGTTAAGTAAAAGCTTTAAAAATAATTCCATTACCCACTTTACAAAGACAGAGTGACAGCCGATCATTAGAAGAAGAAAGTCTTCACGGATGATGCACAATTTGCAAAAGATGTGATTTCATCCCTTAGAAAAGAAGATGTACAATAACTTCGCACTAAGATAAGTTGTGTTTGCTTGCATTTCATATCATTCCTATGGCTTCAGTTTATAGATGAGATTCATTGCAAGTCCCCCTCAAACTGTTAAAGGTCTATGGATACAAAGAATTTGGTTGTCTGGAAATGCCTGAAACTTCAGCCACCTCTAACTGCTTGTAAAGAGACAACCAGAAATTTCAGAAGCATGGGTAGCCCACACTGCAGCTCCGGCACAAACGCACCCTGGAGGCTGTGTGTCCATCCGAGTGGGCCACTCTTGGCCCCATGGGTAAATCTGAAATGCATAAGCAGGGTCCAGAGACCACAGAGGCCCGTAGTCATCACTTCCAATTCCCTCATCATATAGATAAGGATGCTTGAGGTCCAGGAGCAGACATTAGAAGCCTGGAGTCATTCAGGAAGTCAGGGGCAGAGAAAATACTAGAATCAGAAGCTTTGGTTCCCTGGTCCAGACATTTTTTTCTCCCTTCTTTACTTTTCTGTTATGGGCTGTGGTTCTCTATGTCCTGGCCCCATCCCCCATCTGACGCCCTCTTCTGGAGCTCTCCGCCCCCCACCCTTGTTCATTCTGCTCTGCCACACTACAGACATCTCACTGTTCTTGAAACACAGCAAGCAGGCTCCCTTCTCAGGGCCTTTGCACTTCCCATAGGTCTGCCAGGTATGCTCGTCTCCCTCCTAGCTGCAGGAACCACCCCCTCACTTCGCTTAGGTGTCCGTCCACATGTCCTCAGGGAGGCCTTTCCTGATCATTTTATCTAAAATAAGACCCCTTATCACTCTCTCATTTTCCTGATTCATTTTTCTTCACAGCATTTACCAATATCCTGACATATTAGATTTCAAAATATGCATATTATGTATGTATGAATGTATGTATGTTTCTTCCCAATAAATGTAAGTTCCATGAAGTTGAGGACTTTGTGAGTTTGTCCACTACTATACACCCAGCATCTAGTGCGTGCAAAGAAGTATTTCTGGAGGCCTGATTAAATAACACCTTTGAAAGTGTTCGATGCAGTTTAAGACGGGAATCAACTGAGAGGTCGAATGGCACAACACACCCGTCTACCGCTGGGAGCTCAACTCAGAACCTCATCCTGCAAAAGACACCATGATGTCTTTAACTCTGGTCTCCATCTCCAATCCCTAGTTCAACTCAAATATTCACTGAGCACCATACACTCAATGAATGTTTGTTAAATTAAGGAATGAATAAAAGCACTGATTTAAAAGGCACGTTTTTGTAGTAGGATAAACATAGGAGACCGGGCCTCAGGAGACCTAGAAGGTTGGTCCTTGCTCAACCAACAGCTGTATTAGTTTAGGCAAGTTTCCTAGGCAATTTCCATCTTCAATTAATCACCATATAATCAACAAGGAGGGTAAAACAGATTGGTTCTAAGAGACCTTCCAACTCTGACATTCTAGAATATCATAAAATATTCTCTTAGGTTATTTTCTTCTTGCAACTTGCCAGTGTTAAACGATTTTAGTAATACCATTGTATTTACAGGCGGCTAGGAAATTTGTTCTTTACCACAGCGATGGCCAAGGTCCTTTCAAGGAGCCAACATGCCAAGCCACAATTAGGCTCCATTTATCCACAGGTCCATTTCCCAGCAATCTGACTCATTCAGGACCTTTTGATCCTGAACTCATCAAGAGTCCCCGGGTACCCACATGAGCTGGCAGAAAGCCTCAGCATTAAAGATTATATGCATTGCTTCTCATGCCTTCTTTCAAAGGCTTGCAGAGTCTAGATTCTTGTTTTCCATCAATGACTCAAGGGGGCTATTTCCTCTTCTGGAAATTGTCTTCCCTGTCCATTCTTGCTGATGGACCCCTATATGTTCTTCAAGCTTATCTCAAATTTTCGCTGCCCTAAGAAGCTACTACAGCCTCCTGCTGCCCACAGAGTTTAATGTTCTACCTTCCATGCTGTCGTGCTAACACGTGTATAGCTTCATAACAGCTTTGGCCATTTTGTGTTATCGTTATGCTTGTTGAGAGTTTGAGCTTGTCGAGGTCAGTGTAATATTTTATTTACCCTATTCCCGAGGATGGAGTCTGGCATGGAGTAGGTGTGCAGATAGTGTTTTCTGGAGACTTCTAGTGATCTCGTTTCCTGGACTTTAGTAAAAGAAACCCAATAACCCAAAAAGGAAAGGTTATAGAAGGCATTCAGGAGAGATAGATACATGATCCCTAAGCAGAATAACTGGTGACATTGCATGACACTGAGGGAAGAGACAGGAAGATCTAAAACCAGATACAGAGCTGTGATACTGCTCCGGACGCTAATGGGTCTTTAGAATGACATCGCTGAGTGACTTTGAAATGACAGAGTTCTGTATGGCAGATGGGAATTCAGAATTTCTGGAAATGTCAAATACTTTTCAGAAAGATGTCTCTTGACAAGGCTTACTCTGCTTGTTTGGCGTTTGACAGGCTCAACTTTGGTTATCTGGAAAAGACCAAGATGCCAGAGGAATGGGACTTTATCATAGTCATAAACTGACAAAATTTGATTAAATGGTATCATGTGCTCAGCATTGTACATGTGTCCAATAAAGTGCCAAAGACTGGACTCTCAAAGAAGTGAAGAGACCAGACTGGCCAAGACCGTGAGGGTTTCAGGTTCTTAGTGGAGGAGGAAATGTCAGGGATCATGGTAGCCTGGAAGACATGGGGACAGGAGGGGGACTTAGGCCAACCCGTACAGACAGGGAAGGATGGATAAAAGGAAAGAGGAAGAAAAGGTGCTCTAGCTGATGGAGACCATTCAAGCAAAGGCCCTGGGGCAGGCCTGGCAAGAGAAAGTGAGATTGGGAAGTTCAGTAAAGTAGAAGTTAGGACAATGTCTTGCAAGGTATGGCAGACCATGGAGACTGTTGACAGTTGGCCACAAGTACTTGGATCCAGAAACAAGGTGCTGATACATGAGTAAGGAAATTATCTAACCTAGCGGCTACTGCACAGTCAAGTCACAAATAACTTGATGGTGTTGGTGTGGGTGAAGGGTCCCAGTTTCTGGAATTCTTCCAGTGCGCTTCTATGTTACTCAGAGTAAAATATGCTGCCTCTAAAAAGGCCCTCAAGGCCCTGTATGATGTGGGCTCTGTCTCCTTCTACTCTCCCCTCTGCTTAGACCCCAGCCACACTGACCTCCACACAACCAAGTACCCTGCTACCTCAGGGCCTTTGTACGTGTATTTTCTTCTACCTGGGATTCTTCTCTCCAAGACACCCACAACATTGGTTTCCTTTTTTCTTTCTAATCTTGTTCAAATGTTACCGCATCAGAGACCACTCTCATGTGAAACATCTCCTCTATGGAATGCTCTGTCTCTCTTATGTTGATTCATTTTTCTTCCTGGTGCTTATCATCAGCTAGTACTCTGTACATGTATTTGTTTATCTCTTTACTGTCTTTCTCTATCCTCTAGCCTCCAAAATGTTTACATGCAGAGATTCTGTTTTTTACTATCCTATTCCCAATATTTAGAAGAGTCCCTAGCACATATAAGCACTCAGTAATTGTTTGCTGAATGAATGAATTGTGAAGCTATAGGAAACTTCAGGAATTACATCCAAGGTTAGGTCATATTTTTCCAAATGATTTCCAAAATTATCAGTAGATTCTCCAAAAGACCTACGACCAATCATTTTAAAAAACTATATAGAACCCAGTAGACATGAGGAGACCTGCGATCTCATCGTAGCTGTGGGATTTCACCTAGATGAGGCTCAGTTTCTTCATCTATAAAATGGACATAAAAATACCTGTCTCATTTCTACTACATTTGCAAAAGCCAAAGTTGTTGAGGCCTCCCATGTGCCTATTGCTGTGGTCCAATAATAACGAAGACAGCCAGTCCTCCAGTCTCAAGAAACTCGCAGTTCAATGAAACAATGAAGGGAGGAGTGGTGGTAAATTTCATCACATGTGAGTTGCTAATGAGACCCAGTGTGAACATTCCTGCTGGAGGCCACTCAACTATAAAGAGGGTCTCCATAAAGAGACCTTCATGTCCATCCCCGCCCCACCTCTCCATAATCTAGTGGACGTTTTCAGGGCCCCCAATAAAACTAAGCAGGTGTTTGCCACAGTTGTCCAGCATTTAGCTGAACCTTTGTAAAGAGTGTTTACATGCCTACTAAACACACATGGCAGTTTGTCCACCTATCCTACCTTGTAGGGTTGCTATAATAATCAAATGAGATAACGTCTGTACAGGGCTTAGTACAGAATCAGAAATACAATTATTATTGTTAGCATAAACTTGCTAAACCTTTATTAATGCTGAAGATGGTATATAAGTGGTAATAGAAAGAACCTGGAGGGATAGATAGAAGGAAAAGGTCAGAAGGAGAGAATAAAAAATATATAATTTATTTCATCTACAAAGTTATATCTGTTTTGCAAATTTAATTGGTCAGGTGTTTTCTGAATGTAGCATTTGGAAATCATCGAGATGCCGTATGAGACACAGACACTGACCTTAAGCTAGGCAGTAGGAAGGCTAACTCAGATGAGGTAGATGAGAACAGGGCTCGCTGAAGCTGAAGACAGGGCCACTACGCAAGAGTTGTATGTAGTAGTTCAGGTGAGAAATTGTACGGAACTAAACAAAGATGGTCACAGTAGGGACGGCAAAGGAGAAAACACAAGGCACATTGGGAAGGAAAATATGATAGGGGTTGATTAACATGCTTTCATTACTTATCATTTCATTCGTTCAGTTCCTTTTGCTGAGCTCTTTCTGCCAGGCTCTGCAGCATTTACTGGAAATACAAAGATACAAGCATCAGGATAAGCTGCATTTGTTTTGTCCTCCCAGGAGCCAGACATAGTATTAAGAAGTCTACATACACCATGGCATTTAATGTTCAGAAGGTCCCTGTAAATAGGTATCGCCACTCCCCACTCTATAGTTACAGAAATCTGAGCTCAGAGACAGAGGGTAAACAACTTGATCAAGCCGCACAGCTAGGCTGAGCTGGGGTTAAAATGCAGGCGTGTGTATTCTAAGCCTGGCTCTTTCATCTCTGCTGCAGAGATGACTAGGGCGTGGCTCGTGTCACTGCAGGGGTCAGAGTCTAGTGAGGGGAAGGTGGAGGACAGATAGGATGGAAGGTCGTCACAGGGGCACGCCCAGAGCCTCAAGAAATGGAACAAAGAGTCAGAGGAGAAGGAAAATCCCAAGATGTTTAAACTGCTGACTCTGAAGATAGTTTCTTGCCACCAAGTGTGTGAGGAAGACTCAGAGGCCATTGGGGAAAACCTCTGGGCTGTGCCTGCATAGGCTGGGGTGGAGGTCCTGATTCCACCACGACCTTGAGCAATTGACTTTCTCTCTATGGGTCTGGGTTTTCTCCCTGGCCAGGAGTTTTGGACTAAGTATTCTTCAAAGTCTCTTCCATCTCCACATTGGTGGTGGAGAAACTGGATTCCCGCGGGCTGATTAACAATGAAAAGTCAATGGTGGCAGGAGGACTCAGTTGGCCCTTTTTTGGTCTTTTTTTCACTCCTCCATGAGATATTTCTTCCATTGCTTTCCAGTTCATCCCCTAAAGTGTGAGACACAGAATCAGAAGGTTAGGGTCCTGGATGTCTATGAGGAATCTCAGGGGGAAACCAGGTGGGGATCCTGGACTAGGTCTTTTTTCTCTGGAGCCCATGATCTCATTCCCATTTCCCTGGGGTGTGGGGAATAGAATGCCCCATTCACTTTATCTGAATAGAGAGAGGCACAGTTGTAGAAGAGAGAATGCCCACAGCCTGGCCCTTGGCTCTCAGCACTGGGTTGGGGAATGGAGGAGCCAGGAGATGGGCATGGAGTGGAAATTGACTTGGAAAAAGCACACCCTTCTCCCCACAGGCCGTGCCTTCCAGCCATCGCCCCACGTGGGTGGACGGAAAAGCTGAACACCCTGCCACAGGTGGAGGCTCAGCTATTATACACGTCTGGGCAAAAGCAAAATTGGGGCAGAGAATGGACTTTAGGCAGGACTTTCAAAAGGTTTGGTGCCCACGCTGATAGTTTCTGCTGGCACAAACAATGTCTGTTCAGTTGAAACTGAACCTCTCCATAAACTCTGTTTCCTCCTACCCACTTCCCCTGTCTCTCTTTTCTTATACTTTACAGAACAATAAAAAAAAGTACATTTTTTACCCAATTTCTGATGGAAATACACTAGATTTCTTGACAGTGGTGTGCTCAAGTCAGCTCATAAGCTGATGGTTCAATTTAAAAAAAAATTTTCAAGTTGGTTGTTAAACACAGCCATTATTAAAAATTAAATTATAGAACTTACAATTAAATAAATTATAGTGAAAACAACAGTAATAAATACTCAAAATTATCACTTCCTAATTATTTTACTACATTTTATCTTTATCTATGCTCTTGAGGTTACTTACGTTCCATCATATCTGTGCAGTGAAAATACTATACAATGGTGTGTAAATATTTTTGTAATTCCGTATTCGATGAGCTTATCGTGGTAGCTAGAAAGTGGTCATGGTTGAACGTATTTACACCATGGAAATCTGCAAACATCACAAATCAGGGCTTGATTTATTAATTTGATTGCCTTGACGTAAGAGAGTGATGGCTAAAATGTTAATAATGTAACTTAACCTAAAAGTGTGCCAGGTCTGTAGCCATTACATTGTGAATAACATACAAATATTGAGGAATGCTATTTTAGTTTCCAAAAACAATTATCTGAATCAGCAAAGAAGTTGCTCATGTCATTGACAAGTGAGATTCCAACACACACCTTCATTATTTCACTTTCATCTTCCTTGTTAACTAAAATGAAAATATCAACTAACATTCATGTCTAAACTACATGCATTGTTCATCCATAGCATTATAGGTCGGCAACAGATGCGAGAGTTTAGCAAAAATCAATGAAGTGTTCTGTGAGAATCAATTGGCTATATGGAATTTACAATAAAGAATGTATTTATATTTTATTATCATTTGTGAATTGTGTACTACACATACTTTAAATTAGTAAAATTTATAATCAACTATGTACAAATATATATGCAACATATATATTATATATGTTCTCAATATATACTTTTCTCCTCAGAGAGCTGGTTGGGAAATAGTCACCAGCATACTATTGGCTCTTGGGGTCATCACTTGACTGACAGGAAAATGGAGGTTTGTATTAAATGTCACTGTTTGTGACATTGGGTACAGACAGCATTGGGCCCAGAGTAGATACTCTGGTTTAGTGACTTGGAGACTACATCAAGATTCCATAATGTTATTAGATCATATTAAAGTACTCTATCATTTTTATCTACAATGTTTTCAACTGACTTCCTAACATAGTCATTCACTCCTTATCTCCTAATAAAAATTTCTGACAGTAGTCTTTGACACTGAGGACTCCCAGCAGGATAGAAACGTGGCATGTGTTTTGAGCCAGGGGGGGAGCTCAGAAAGAGGGCGCAGGCTAGGAGCGCTCTCCCTTGACAACTTGGTGTCCCGGGAGGGAGATTCCATGCGAGAACAAACGGTGGACATTTTTAAAAGGCTAGCCTCCTGGCAACCCACTGACACAAATCTATTTTACCTTTACCTGGGTATACACTAAGCGCTCTATAAATGCAGAGTCCACAATGAGTTAACACAAGACATATCAATCAAAAGTAGCTATTATTTATTAAAAGCATGCTCTACGTCTTACTCAGTGCTTGGTGCTTTATAGCCATTAACTTTCACCTTTAAATAGCTCTCCACAGCTATTATTATTATCTGATTCCATTTTACAGGTAAGTAAACTGAGGCTCAAGGATGCTAGATAACTTTTAACTAATATTTGGCAGATCCATTATTAGCTGGTCTTTGTTTACGGGCCTCTCTGATTCCAGTACCTGTCTTCTTGCCTCATACCATCGTGACAGAGGTAGGGAGGTGAGAGCTGGTGCACACGGAGGGAAGGACGTGCCTGTGTATCCATGCCCTGTGGTCTGCATATGAAGGTGAAGATTAGAGTTGGCACTGCTAAAGACTCTTCTCGAAGCATCAGAATGACTTAGAGAAGCTCTGGGAGGAACTGTTTTCCAGGAAGCTTCTCTGTTGGCACAGAAACGGAAGCTCTCAGAGAAGCTCACGTGACCACGATGTGCCTGAATTTGCTGGGATCTGACAAGGGAGGGTTCTAGAGGCCTCCTAAACCACCCACTGCAGCACTGGCTGGAAAGACTAGGGGTGCTTCCCAGTTTGTATCTTCAGTGAACTCTCTGAGGGACCAGAATAAAAACTAAAATAATAACACAAATATTTATGTGGCATCGACCAGGTGCCAGGCGCTATTCTAAGCGCTTCGCAGATATTAAACGAAGGTCACCCTCAGGACACCCTACATCATAGGTCGTTGTGACAGAGACTGTTGGCTCTGATCCATTCTCCTCTTCTTCCTGGGCAACAGCTAAGACTGGACTCCCAGCCTCCCCTGGGTCAGGTGTGGCACGCCTCTCAGCGCTGGTCAATGGAGTGTGAGTGGAAGGGACTAGGGCCTCTTCACGGCCAGGCCATGGAGCTCCTAAGGTCCCCTCCCCCACCCCCCTCCCAGTTCCTCCCCCTCAAGGGGTCTTTGGAAACCAACCATTAGCCTGAGTCCTCTGAATTACTGGAACAGAATTCCCTGCTCATCTGAAACTTCTCTGGACTATTTTTGTGAGTGAGAAATAAACTTCTTTTACGTTGAGCTACTGCGAGTGTGAGTATATTTGTTACTACCGCCTAGCTGACTCTAATGAAACTTCATACTATGATTATCATCGTCTCCATTTTACAGATGAGGAAACTGAAGCACAGGTCACCTGCCCAAGGTCACACAACAGGTCACACATCTAGACCGTGGTACAGGTGGAATTTAAACCCAGGCAGTCTGGCTCCAGAGTTCATGCTGTTTTTTTAAACTGTTTTTCAACATCTTTATTGGAGTATAATTGCTTTACAATGGTGTGTTAGTTTCTGCTGTATAACAAAGTGAATCAGCCATATTCATACATATATCCCCACATCTCCTCCCTCTTGCGTCTCCCTCACCCCTCCCTATCCCACCCCTCTAGGTGGTCACAAAGCACCGAGCTGATCTCCCTGTGCTATGCGCCTGCTTCCCACTAGTTATCCATTTCACATTTGGTAGCGTACATATGTCAATGCTACTCTCTCACTTCGTCCCAGAGTTCATGCTGTTGATCATCACACTATACATGGGGCTGGGGTGGAGGGGACACAGGCCACCAGGCGTTCCCAGGTCCTTTCTGTCCAGCTTGGATGGATGGGTAAACTGAACTGTTAGGAGAAGAGGCTTCCCCAAGGTCCCTCAACAAGATTAGGATTCATGTTTCCTGATTCCCATGTCTCTCGGCTGCACCATTTAGCCTGGCTGCTAAACACAGTATAACCATATGTAACCTACAGCACTACGAAGCTGCAGGTACTCCAGCAACATAGCTTTTGTAAAGCTCCTCTTTCACAGATGGGGGAATGGAGTCGTGGGAAATGACCTAGCCTGCTCAAGGTCACCGAGTTAGAAAGTAGAGTAGACCTGAGGTTCAAATCCAGCCTGACTCGGGGCTGTTTCATTAACCAGCCCCACTGTGCCCGAGATACGTGGTATGGAGCGAAGAGCTGAGATACCAACCCTATAAACGTAAAGGAAAATAATGTGTTGTGAAAGGGGCTTTCAAATCCAAGCTCAGGGGCCCTCCGTTAAGAGGTAATAACAATGTGCACAGCTGCCGGGCGGCTTCCGGGCGTTCCCACCCGCTGTATTCTCCCTACAGTCCCTCCTCTCACAACACCCTAGAGCCCTGGGCGCGCCTTCTGTCCCTGTTTGGCGCATCCGCGGGCCTCTCCTGGGGCAGGGCTGTCTCACTCACCAGGGAGGTCCCGGAACCCAGCGCTGCCTGTGGGCGTGGGCAGGAGAGCGGGTAAGGTTTGCTGACTGCAGAATCGAACAAGGGTGGTGGGGGTGGGGGAAAGACATCCGTGGCCCCATTTCGCAGATGGGGAGACTTAAGCTCATGGCGTTGAAGGGATGTGCCCAGGCCCTATGGCTGTCATGTCCTTTGCAGTCCAGAATCTGTGGCTCAATAATCAATGAACGGGTGGCAGCCAGAGGCATGAAGGGATGGCGAGTGGCACGAGGGGGGGCTTTCCAAAACGCAGCCGCCGCCAGGGCCTTGCATGAAGAAGAGGCTCATGTCACTGCTCTCCAAAGACCCCCTGGCCAGCTCAATTCACCTGCTTCCCTGCAGGGGTGGGTGACAGGCGGGCGGGGGCTGGTGGGGGGACTGGAGCAGCCCCGATTTCCCATCCCACCCCCCTCCCCAGCCCAGCCCGCTCCGTCTCGCCCGGTCCGGGCTCGAGTCGCGCCTCCCTCTCCGAGGAAGCCGGAGGTCCGCATTGCAGGGGTCCCTGCGGGCCCCGGGTCGCCGCGCCCCCGCCGGTTCTTCCTTTGTCCCGGCGCGTCTGCGGCAGCAGCTGAGCTTGGCTGCAGGCGGGGCGGCCGCGCGCTGCCCGGTGCACCAGCACCATCTAGGGGCGATCGGGGTGGCACAGGTGGCGCCCGGAAAGGGGGCAGAGCGCTCCGCCGGCAGCCGTGGATCACCGCGCGCCTCGGGCAAGTCGCTGCTCTAGCGAGGCCTCAGTTCCCCTAATTGGGGTAGAGGTGATAATCAGGCCCACCCCTTTGGGCGCGCCTAAAGGTGTGATGCCATTTCACTCCCCTGATCGCGTTTGATGGTCCCAACAGCCACTGTCAGGCAAGGAGGGCAGCTGAGGCTCTGAGAGGTTGAGTAACCCCAAAGGGCACAGCAGGTCGGAGCAGAACCAAGAATCAAAGCCAGGCGCTGTGTGAGCCCCAGATGTGTGCCCTGACCTCCTCTACTGCACTGCAGAGCGCGGGGGCGGTTTCCCCTGATGTCTACGGCTACGGGAAGGCTTCTCTTGCTCGTTCCTTGTCTTCCGCCAGCTACTTCCTGTGTGATCTGGGCCAAGCCACATGACCTCTCTGGTGTGGTAACCTTTCTCCCCAAAGCTTCCTGGAGCCCATCCTGTCTTCCTGAGGCCACAGCCCACTATGCCTGGCTCCTCTGACATCCCTGTATACCTTATTCTCAAAGGGGTCCTGACTATATAGCCTGTGGCTGACAAAAGCAGGTGCAGGACTTATGAAGGGGATTTTGACGCCTCTCCTGCGAGGGCAGGTTTGTTCTGATGTGCAGTGTGGCCCAGGCCTCCCTGGCAACTACCGGGCCCTGTCATTTGTACGGGCTTCCCAACTCCCGTCAGCTCTGAACAATCCCTGTCACTTCCGGTGACCAGAGAGTGTATCTCTTACAACTCAAGAGCCTGACATGCACCTCACAGTGATGTGTCCTTTCTCAGAGCTGTGGCCTGGGTGTGAGGCTTGTTCTCCAGGCACTGGGACCTCTGGAAGTCCTGGACTGTTCATTTTCTGCCCTGCCTTCCCCACTCCTACCCCAGCACAATGCTGACAATCAGAGAGGAGTTTTCTAGAAACACCATTGAAGTGATAGCACTTTACCCCTTCCTGCCACCTATAGTCACTCCAGGGGCTTCTTGCCGCAGATGTTGGCTGAGGATCTGCTATGTGCCAGGCACTCTGCCCGACCCAGATGACACACTGGCAAAGTCCCCCGACACATCTGTCCAGGCAGATTCATTAACCCCATTACACATGTGACTGGGAGGTACCATTTCATCAGTTTAGGAGTGGATACAGTCACATATTTCTCATTTTTCCAGTTAATCTCCCAAGTCCATTTGCCCAATTTAGTGGGAAGGTCTCTATTTCCCTCTCAAGGCCAATGCCTACCCCATCTCCAGTTGCCCACCAGCGTATCAAGGACCTTTAGGTCTTAGTCAGGCCAGGGGGATCATTCCTGCTTCCAAATGTTAGTACGAGAGAGTTGGAGTTAAGTCCGTACCATAGTGGGCCTCAGCAGAAAACTGGTCCTTGACAGACTGATGAGTCGCTGTCTACTGTTTCTACGGTGCCCTTCCCATCTGCATCCTGCCCCAGCCCCGTGCTCGCGAGGTTACAGCTTTTACAGTTTCTACTCACACTCTCAGGCATTGTGATGAAATGCCACTTTCTGATCCACCAAAGCCGGGTCTGTAGGGGCTACCATTCCATCCTCAGCCACATGCAGTGCCAGGTCCCGCCTTTTCCTCACAAGGTACCTAGCTTGAGTCTGGTCCATCCGGACCCCTCTACCCTCTTGACAGTGGATAGAGGTAGGTGTGACCTCATTCTTCCAGAGATGATCCAATAACAGAAAATCTCCAAAGAAGGGTTAAGAGCCCAGACTTTTTCTTTCTAGAAAGTTCCTTGGTCCTTGTGAAAATTGGCGCACTGCTTTCCCATTGATTCACTTTACTAACCAAAGTTTTTGAAACGCCGGCTTTGTTAGAGAAGGCCAGAAAAAGTCCCATAACTCCCTTCTCCTCCCAGAGCAGTGGATGACAACTTATTTTCTTACCTAACCAAAGGCAGCTGCTTCATGACTGAGCAGAGAAGATCTGCCGGACCATCTAAATGAGATGACCTGCCATTCCTCTCACCACCATAAACAACAAATATACAAATAATGAGCTCAGCTTCTCCAGACACCCCGCCGCGGCACACGGGGAAGCTGCAAGGCCGCCAGGCGGAATGTTTTGCACGAGGTCCCATAGCTAGTGGGAGAGCTGGCATTCAAATCCATGTCTGCCTGTCCCTAAAACCTGGTTTTTTTCCATTATTATTCTTTCTGGTGAGGGTATTTAGCCATCTCAAAGGTGACTCACACTTGCAGCCTATCGGACATCTGGTATTTTTATTGCTAATACTATTTAAAGGACAGATCCCTATCCTACCCTATTCCTCCCAAACTCTAGTAAAAGTACATTGGAACCAATGGGACTTCTTTTTTCTCTCTGATCCCCAAGCGAAGTCTGTGGTCTCCGGTTGGCATCACATCACACTGTCTGTTCAGATAGACCAAAATGGTGCCCTTAGTCAGACCTGCGCCAGCACAATAGGGTAGCCCAGTGAATCTGATGTGACCCTGGACCTTCCGCCTCTGTGCACTGACAGGTCCAATAGGGGAACTTGCCCAGTCTCTTCTTTGGAGGATGTCCATATCACTGTGGGGCGAATGGGCAAAATGAGCTGGGTCTTGCCAAGAAACCAAGACCCAGCAGAGACTAAGGGTCATAAACTATCAGAGCTAAATGAGTCCCAACCAGGCGCTTGGATCGCTCAATCCACTATACAGTTTAAAAGACTGGGGCCTGGGGAGGGGAGATGATTTCCTGTGGCCACACAGAGCTGTTGATGGAGCTGGGATTAGAACAAAGAGATGACATGTATCATAGAGCTTCTTTGATTCAGCGTCACTCTCTCCAGATACTGTCTTTTAAAGATATTATCACTGAAAAGTACATAGGGTACAAATTAATTTTACTAAGCTGTGAATAAAGTGCTGGGCCCCAGGTAGGTGAAATGTCTTGCTCAGGGTCACTTGGCTGGTAGTGGAGCCAGCAATGGGATTCAGATCTTGTAACAGGGAGGTGTTCATTCCTGTTGCTTCTCCTCGCCGGGAGCGAAGCACTAAGAAGGTTGTTAACCTTGCAGGTGAGGCTGCTTTACAACTCCTTCTTCGTGGAGGGAAAAGAGGGATATTTTGGTACCATTTCAAAGGAGACAAGACTTCTGGGAACTGGCTCAGCAAGAATCCAACTTTCCCCACTGCCCTTACCCACTTGCCTTTTTTTTTTTTTTTTTTAATACATTTATTTATTTATTTATTTATTTTTGGCTGTGTTGGGTCTTCGTTTCCGTGCGAGGACTTTCTCCAGTTGCGGCAAGCGGGGGCCACTCTTCATCGCGGTGTGCGGGCCTCTCACTATCGCGGCCTCTCTTGTTGCGGAGCACAGGCTCCAGACGCTCAGGCTCAGTAGTTGTGGCTCACGGGCCCAGTTGCCCCACGGCATGTGGGATCCTCCCAGACCAGGGCCCGAACCCGTGTCCCCTGCATTGGCAGGCAGACTCCCAACCACCGCGCCACCAGGGAAGCCCCACCACTTGCCTTTGACTCTAGATTGCGGCAAGGGGGAAAGGACTCAGGGCTGGTGTCATAAAGACTGAAATGAAAATCCCGACTCTATTTCTTACCACTCGAGTGATCTTAGCCACCATTCTTCGAACCAGAGTGTCATTTCCGGTTCCCAGACGCTAACAAATGTCTTTGTTTCTTGACCTTTGCTGCTTGATGCTAGTTGCACTGTTCATGTCTGTGCGCTGAAATTTCAGTGTCTGTATCTAGACCTGGGGTTTGTTCCGAACCCCCAAGGGGCCTTCCTCTGGAAGCTTTAGTGTAAAGCTTTGGACCCAGCAGGCACAGAACCCCAGTTGACATTGTTCCGTCTGAGTTTCACTGAACATAGGAGTCTCTTAGTCCTGGTTGCTGATGAGTGGACCAGGACTTTGTTAATTTCCAGATCAAAAGAGGCATATTAGTTGTTCCCTGTAAGACAACCCTTTTGGTCCAAACTTAAGATGGTTGCTCAGCAATAAAAGCTAGCACCTTTTCCATGGCTGCAGTTGCTGCCATTGACCTTTGGGGCCTTCTAGACTCTGACCTACCTGGAGACTATACCCAGGTGGGGTTGAGGGCAACCACAGGTTGCTCACTCAGTACTAGGTCACCCATCCCTCCAAACATCTTTTTTAAAATTTGTTTTGCAGACCTTCGTCAGTACAAGGGTTGGGCTTATGCATTAGCCAGACAATAAAGAGATTTAAGGCAAATTAGAAGGAAGAACTATACTTTAGCTTGCAGAAAGTAGAGTGAACCAAAGAAGTTAATGAGAACTAATGATTATTTGTAAATGGACTGTATTGTACACAATTTTTTTAACCTTGCACTTTAAAGTATCTTCAAACATGAGGCTTTCAAAATGTTATATGTAGCTAACTAAAAATATTCCACTTTCTTTTAAAGGAAAGACAAGTGTAAATTCTTTTTTTTTTTTTTTTAACATCTTTATTGGAGTATAACTGCTTTACAATGTTGTGTTAGTTGCTGCTGTATAACAAAGTGAATCAGCTATATGTATACATATATCCCCATATCTCCTCCCTCTTGCATCTCCCTCCCACCCTCCCTATCCCACCCCTCTAGGTGGTCACAAAGCACCGAGCTGATCTCCCTGTGCTATGTGGCTGCTTCCCACTAGCTATCTATATTACATTTGGTAGTGTATACATGTCCATGCCACTCTCTCACTTCGTCCCAGCTTACCCTTCCCCCTCCCCTTGTCCTCAAGTCCATTCTCTACGTCTGTCTGCGTCTTTATTGCTGTCCTGCCCCTAGGTTCTTCAGAACCTTTTTTTTTTTTTTAGATTCCATATATATGTGTTAACGTACGGTATTTGTTTTTCTCTTTCTGACTTACCTCTTGTTCTGATCTAAATCTCAAATTAAAGCACGAGCCTTGTAGTTTATAAGGCATATCAGGCAATTAAGGTTCGTGGTTGCTTCTTTATATTGAGCCTGCAAAGATAAGCACCTAAGTTAATTACAGAAATGTCACTAGTTTGTTTATTAAACATCTTCAAATATGATTTTTTAATGGGGATGAAAGGCAGATTCAACTGTATATGAAATACACTAAGCAGGGCCTGTCCCAGGCTGGGTATCAGGAATCAGAGAAGAATAATTGACAATTCATTTATTGAGCCTATATTCATGTTTCCTTGGGGAAGGGTCATCCTTCCTTAATTCAGGTAGAAAGTTTGATGTCTTGATCGTAGGTTGTCAGTATGAGAAAGTCTTGGCTGAGCCCTGGTCCCTCTTGGGCAAGGCAGGGTGTGTGAGCCGCAGATGGACACGTGCCCATCATCTTACTCCCTCTATTGATTGTCCAGAAGTGAGTCTAATGAAGACAGAATGTCTCCTGTAAACACATCATTATCCCTGATCAAGGAAGTGTAAACAGAACCTGGCCTGGGAAGCAGGCTCTTTGTCTCTCCCTACCACAGACATGAAAATGCCCGGGCTCCAGGGATTTGCCGGAGTCTGGAGTCAGTAAGGAAACTTCCTGGAGCACAGGGGGAGGACCCAGAAACCAGACATGCCAAGAGCTCCGACAGTGTCTTCAACATCAGATCTTATCCCAAAAGTTGGAAAGATGGAATTAAAGCATGAATAGGTGAGCCTTATCAAAAAGAATTCAAATAATCTTAAATGCTTAAAATGATGATATAGAAGGAATGGAAATATATCACAGAAGCATTTGCTATAAGAATACTTTGAATGATAGGAACTAGAGTGGGATTCCGTTTACCTGATCTTACTAAAATCAACATTTATTTCTCAGTGTCCTCAAAAAAATCATTAGGGCTTCTTTTTTTTTTTTAAAGTTTAATTTTTATTTATTTATTTATGGCTCTGTTGGGTCTTCATTTCTGTGTGAGAGCTTTCTCTAGTTGTGGCAAGTGGGGGCCACTCTTCACCGCGGTGCGCGGGCCTCTCATTATCGCGGCCTCTCTTGTTGCGGAGCACAGGCTCCAGACGCGCAGGCTCAGTAGTTGTGGCTCACGGGCCTAGTTGCTCCGCGGCATGTGGGATCTTCCCAGACCAGGGCTCGAACCCGTGTCCCCTGCATTGGCAGGCAGATTCTCAACCACTGCGCCACCTGGGAAGCCCCTCATTAGAGCTTCTTGATTCTTCATTTATAATATGTAATCCATCTACTTCGTATTTATAATATATACTCTAAACTTTGGTGAATTTGCTTTTTTTTTGATGAAGGTAAAGCTGCTTAGACAACTATAAAGTGCCAGGTAAATATAAGGGGTTATATTTATACAATGTCTAGCACATCAGCCCTTAATAGGTGGTTGCTCTTATACTTGTTATTATAATTATCATGATCTCCATCATTCGCACCATTTAATTACCTCTGTGTAAAGTGAAGGGTGTAAGTATGTTTTAATTAATAATGTAATAATGGATACCTCTTATTGATTGTAAACTATATGCCAAGTCCTACACTAGGTGCTTTGCATACAAATTAACATTTTAGTTATTACAGAGACCCGGAGACAACGACATTATGAGCATCATTTTACTGAGGCTTGGGGAAGTCAGGCATCTTGTAGACAGTCCACAGGGTCTATTTGGAGGAGCATTGGTTCAAAGCCAGATCTGTCTGACTCCACACACCTTGCTTGTCCTGCCATCTCGTGCTCCCTGTTTTGAAGAGATGGACAACGCATTTTAGAATTATTTCAGGTTGGTTTTTTTCCCCCTCTAAATATATGTCAACTGTAAAACCACTTGAAATATAGGCTGATCCTCCTTTCTGAAAGACAATGCAAGCCTAGAGAAGTCCCTTGGAAGGTGAAGATCACTCTCCCCATTTCATCAACCTCGTCCTGATTGTTGCTATTCTCACAGGCACGGACTCCAGCTTTGTTCCATTAGCGTCTCCTGCGCACCATCCCTGCTCCAGCTATTTGTGAGCATTTTACATTGTAAACCTGCCTTCCCACCCTAGATCAGCCCACTGATTGCTTGAAAGTGGTCCTGTGGCTCTAGTATCTCCCTGCGGTCATAATTAGCCAGGACCACAGGCGGGATAGAGCAGAGATGCTTTCTGTGTCCTGCACTTTCTCCCCAAACCCACGGAGTGGCTGCATATCAGTTATGCTCAGCAAAGTGCTCTTTAGATACACTTGATCACCTCCAGTAACAAGAAGCTCACTACCTTCCAAGGAAGCCCATTCAATTATTGAAAAGCTCCAGTGATTTGGAGATTGGATACAGGCATTTCTTCTTCTTTTTAAATTGATATATAATGGACATACAACATTGTGTCAATTTTAGATGTGCAACATAATGATTCGACACAGGACATAGGCATTTGTGTAAAAAAATAAAGGAACACAAATTGGTACACACTTTCTAGGTACAATTTATCAATAGGTATCAAGAGCTTTAAAATTGTTCTTTCTTTTCAATCTGCTGATTCTAATTCAATCAGCTAATTTTCTTCCTCGAAATTCACGTTACCAAAAGAAACCAAGATGGTGGAAGAACTGTTGTAGTTTTAGATGTCAGCATTATATTATTTATAATAGTTTAATGAATACATGCAATGATTAAGGATTTCAGTGATCTTAACTCTTACTCAGACAGCATGGCGTGTAGATCCTGAAAGATGACTTACAAGAGGAATGGTACTTCACCGTAATTCCTCACTAGAATGTCCCAGACCAATTAAATGAGAAACTTTAGGAATAAATCCAGACATTAGTCTTTTTTTCTTAAGGTACCCTAGTGATTCTCATTGTGTAGCCAAGGTCAAGAACCTTTCTTCTAGAAGTTATATAGTCATCAAAATGGCTTGTTAAAGTTGCTAAAGCTCCTAGTTTTGAGAAAGGGAAGCAGGTGAGAAAGCAGGCCACCCGCTTTCTACTGCTGTGGTAGGGAATCACTGTTTGGCCCTGGTACCCCAGGGGCTAAGGGGTTCAGCACTTGGACCTTCCCATTGCATCATACTCACATCCAACCATCCAAGGGCCCTCATGAGCCCCTCATCCAGATGAGTCTGCAGCCCTGCTGGGAGGTCCAGACAATTTTGAAGAGAGAAGGCTCTGATGTGACAGGCAGACTGGGTCTTTTTAACTTGGTTTACCATCATGATCATGTATATGTCACTTCGAAACTCTGGGTTTCCATTTCTTTTGTAAAATGAAGATAATGACTCCTGCCTTACAGAGAGCTGTGAGGTTGGAAGCAGAGAGTGGGGATGGAGCCATTCTATGCTCTGGACCAGATGAAGTACCCACACCGCCAGAAGTCAGCTGTGTGGAGGAGGAGAGAGAGCGCTTCACATGCACCTGAGTGTGGGAAGCGGACAGGACAGACTGAGCTCACCTGGGGGGCTTTACTGAGATCAGCCCCTCCCCGCCCCCCCCCCCTCGCCTGTGAGACCCCTGTGCCTGCCCCCATTTCCTCCAGGAACCTGACCAATGGTGGTTTCTGTGCTAGTCAGCCAGCCTTCCTGGTCCTTCACTGCCATCTGCATTCCTTAGAGGTACTGGCCTCTCTTTTAAATGCCATCCAGGGGGACCAACATTCCCACTTTTATCCCCTCTGGTGATTTCTTTTGCACAAATTGGCAAAAGCATCAAAAAAAAAAAAAAAAGAAAGAAAAGAAAAGAAAAAGAAATCCACCAATCAAACAGCTCTTTCTTTCTCTTCAGAAATAGCTCTTCTGGTCCCATACCACAGGTAGGGGTGTAATTCACAGCTTCTGTTCTTTTAGCGTCTATGTCCCTCAAAGTGGCAGGTTAAGGCCAGTGTGAGATATCTGGAAGGATTTCTCTGAGAACCAGTATTTAGATCCTCCAGATCTGGTTCATTTGTTTGTTGTTTGTTTACTCATTCATTCATGTATTGAGAATAAAAAATGTTACCATACCTTGCAGAGGGCAGCATTCTTGGACAGACACTTTCCTGAAGTCAGAGGCCAGGCACTTGGGAAGTAGACAGCAACATACATCCAGAATCCGACCATTCCTCAGCACTGCCACCACACTTCCCCTGGTCCCAGCCACCGCCACCTCTTCTCTGGTTGACCGTGGTAGGCTGCTAACTCCTCTCTCCATTCTCTCCTTTTCTCCTGCCCACCTCATGGGCCAGTCTCAAAAAAAGTCAGAGCGCCCTTTTTTTGTAACCATTTTTAAAAATTGAAGTATAGTTAACTTATAATGTTGTTAGTTTCAGGATGCTCTATTTAAAATGCAATTTAAAGTATGTCGCTTCTCTGCTCAGAATTCTACAGTGACTCACCATTTCGCTCAGAGTGGAAGCCCAAATCCTTACTATGACCTGGCAGGTCACTGGATCTTGCCCTGCCCCGGGACGGCTCTTAGCTCTCTGGCCACTGTCCTCAAGCCCACCCACTCCAGCCACGTGGCTCCTCGCTCACCCCCCATCACCTCGGGGGTAAGTCTGGGGCTGCTGTGCCCTGCCACCCCTTCACTCTTTTCTTGCAATCCCATTCAGTGCCCTTGATGTGCAGTCTATTTCAGAACGCTGAGATCCCTGCAGCCTCAGCACAGGAGACAGCAGGGCGGTCTGGAGTTTGGACATGTTCAGAAACACTAGTCTCTTCATTAAGGATTTCCTCGTCTGCTTCTACCTGAAGCCAAACATCTGGATGGAATATGCAAAAGCCAGACCAACATGTCTGGGGGTTCTTCACATGCTAACAGAACACAGACCATCTGGGGACTGTTGCTGTTTCACTCTTTATCCTTGTTAAGGTTCAGTTACTTTAAGTTCAACAAACGTTTGTTTACTCCAGCTTTTTGCTTTTTTTTTTTTTTTTTTTTAATCTTTTCAATAGAGAGATGAACAAGTCCCACCATGAAGGAACTGGCAGGCTAGAGGAATGGGTGACAGGTCACAGGTAACTCTACCCAATTCTACCCAGTGCCACGTGAAGGTCCCAGATCTGGATCCAGTGGCTGCTTCATGGAGGGACGCCCGAAAGACAAATCAGAGGCCATCAGTGAGCTGGAACCTCGGAAGTTGTAGTCTGTCAAGGCGATGAAACTGAGCCCAAAGCTCAGTTGTTGCCTCTGTAAAATGAGGGGAACACCTTTGGGTTGTCCAAGGCTGGAGTGGACAGTAAGGAAAAGAATTTGAGGTCATGGTATAGGGACACTGCTGTCCTTATCAGCAAACAGGGGAGATGCGCATGTAATTTAAAAATTCTCTGACTTTAAAAGTACAGTTTAACCCACGGGCTAATCAAACAGAGGGGTGTTACCACTTTTGAAAGTGGATCCTCCCTTGCTGTCTTTACCGGGTAAACATTTACTCATCACTGAAGAGGCAGCGCAATTGCCCTCACTCTCCTGGAGAAGTCTTCTCAACTGTGAGTACACTGGCCACCTTTGTCTGTCTGCGGCCACCTCTCACCAGGCTAAGCTCTGCCATGCTTTTGACCCCACCATGTTCTCACTGTTTATGTCTGGGACCTGACACAGACCAGATGGAAGGGAATGCACGTCCCCCTCCCTGGATACTTCAGGGCTGAGCATCGTTTGCACTCCAGTATGGCACCTTCTCCAGACACTCTCCAGGGAGCCAGTCCTGAAGGGATGATGGAGAAGGGACAGAAGGACCCTGCATGGCTGAGATGGGAGATATAGGAAGACAGGGACAGTGCCCGGGGGCACACATGGCCAAGCCCTCGGGCTTTCTCTCTGCACAGAGGATGTTTCTGGACATGCACCGCTCTGCCATGGGTAGATATGGGACATCTGGGGTGCTCCTTCCTTTGTTTTCCAAGCCTTCCATGACACATGCACTATTTTTTTAACTGTTTATTTTATATTGGAGGAGTATAGTTGATTAACAATGCACCATTTATGATGATAGTTTTAAAAGACACGAGACAAAATTATGATGCTCCCAGACACATAGATTATTGTTCTTTGGTCTTGCAGGAAACCATTCTCCCTAGTATCAGAGTCTCTATTCCTGAGAAGGCAGTCGAATAATCAATTTCCTATAAGGTTGCTTTGCACAGGAAAAAGAACTTGATTGAAAACCAAAGCAGAGGATTCTATCTCCCATCTGCTCTGAGCAGGCTTTTCTTCCTGGTCCTTTGGAGTCTTTGGCCAGGATGGCTTCTTGGTAGCCAGGGTCCATCTCTATGCTGGGAATGGCGAAAGGCAAGTTCCTATGCTGATGCCAGATCTTTTCCTACCCCAAATGCTGCCATGTAACATCTCAGAAAGTTTCTCCTCTTGTTCTGTCTGGATTTAGAGACTGGTTTCAGCTGCTGATGTGGTGCTTCTACTGTCTGCCCAATCTGGATGTGGAGTGTGGTCAAACCCAGCTGTGTTGATGGGTCAAGTCTGCTCAGTCACAGGGAAGGGGGTGGTTGGACCAATCTGTCACTTCGGTGCTTTTCCCTGAGGGCATTCTATGCACTGAGGCTTGTGCTAGGAGCCTGGGGGAAACAGAGAGGGACATGACTGAGTCCCTCCACGTGGGAGCTGGGGGTGACAGAAATAACATAACTCAGGCTGAACATGTTCAAAAGCAAGATGCATTTGTTTTGCCTACAAGCTCACTCCTATTTTGTAAATGATCCTGCCCCGTGACCCACTCACTCACTCATACCAGAGACCTGACGTTCATCCTGGATTTTTCCCTCTCTCTTCCCTCCACAAAATGATCCTAAATTCTCTAGATTCTTTTTCTGTTCCTCCTTTTCCATCTCATGAGCTCTGCCTCCATCCAGCCATTTCTTTGATCTCCCTGAATCTCTCATGCCATCCCTTCTAGATGACAGCTCATGACAATTTCCATTTAAAAACTTGCCAGTGACTTTCCATATCCTTCTGGGTCAAGCCTGTCCAGGCATTTGAAAGCCAGGTGACCTCCATGATGCAGCTCCATGGGACATTTCCCATCTCATTTCTCCCTCTTCTCTTTTGGGAGTCAAAGCAAGCTCTTTACACCCTCCAGGATTCAGTTCGCTTTCCCAATGCCTCCCCCTTTCTTTGGTGACTTTCATTCTGTCTAGAATGTATCTCTTTTTGTCCAAATACTACCTGTCACACCTAGCTCAAATGCCACTTCCTACAGGAAGCCTTCCCTGATCTTCCAATCCGAGGGCATCTTTCTCTCCTCCAAATCTCTTGAAGACTTTGAAACTGAGCAGGACCCTGTGAGGCCCTCCCGGGTACGAAAGCCTTTCCGTGTCCCCTGTTTCTTAATTACAGGATAAAGGCTTCAGCCTCCTAGACCTTCCCTGAGTTCCAAAGAGCAGATTCAAACAGTTGCTAATCAGGGAAAGGAGGGAACACAGAAACAAAGGAGGAATAATTAAGAAACTATAGTGCAGCGATTAAAGCAGGATCCTGGTTTCTTCTCAGGGAATATACAAAATACCTTTGAGTTCTTCTGCAGGAACTAAGGCCCCCCACCCAGGTGGAGGATGGCAACTTCAAGTTGAGCACAAGATCCCTGGAGCACCACCCTGTTACCTCACCACCAAGCAGTCAGAAGAAAGTCACACATCCTGCAGCCCTCACCCCAAATTTTGCCTACAAAAACTTCTCCCTGAAAACCATCGGGGAGTTGGGGGTTTTTTCAAGCATGAGCCACCCCTTCTCCTTGCTTGGTCCTGCAATAACCCTTTCTGTGCTCCAGACTCTGACATTTCAGTTTGTTGGCCTCACTGTGTGTCGGGTACACAAACTTATGTTTGGTGACAACTGTTTGCAGAAGCATTGTAACTAGAGCAGAAGCTTGAGATAAAACGAGCTTGGGCTGGAAATTTAATTAAGCCACCGAATAAGCAGGTGCTCTTAGGGAGTTAACCTCTCTAAGCCTCAGTTTTTTTATCCATGAAATGGAGAATCCTCATGCTTCCTACATTTGTTGTGAGGGTGAGAGATGATATAAGCAAAACACTTAGTGCAATGTCCATTAGTAGGTGTTTGCTAAAGGGTGAGTATTGTTATTATTATTCGAGGCCATAATTATGCACTCACTCTCTTTAAGTTATGTGGGTATTGGCCAAGTCTCCTGCCTGAGACTTGAGTGCTTCTCAAGGGATGAGGGGTGGCTGTTCCAGGGTCGGCCTGGTGGGTGATGAACCGCTGGGGACATGGCACGGGGGCTCTGCTCTGGGGCTGCTGAGGGCACAGAGCAGTCGCAGAGAACAGCAGGCTCAGGGCTCACACTATCAAAGGCCTGAGGCCCCAGAAGGACCAGCTTGTTTCATTAAAACAAAGAGAAGGGTTTCCTTGAAAATCCCACTTCTTCCCAGATTTCCCTCTCGGCTGCTTCTGTGGTCACACATGTTTCCGATGAATCCACATTCAAGTGAATTTCGGTCGACAAATAACTCGATACAGCTCTTTGGTGGGAGAGAATTCCTTCGGGATGAGGTCATGGTTTGGCTACAGTAAAATTAAAAATAACCCAGAACCCCCCGCCGCCCGGGCTGGCATCAACCCAGGACAGTGCATTTGGGAACCATTATCGGGTTTATCGGGGTAACGTATCGCAGAAAACCTGCTTCTGTTTATAGACCATTTTATTATTCCGTTTTGACATTTCCCTTTTTTCTTCAACCTTTTTCCCCCTTAAGCAAATATCTATTAGACTGAGTTGAAATGTGAGCCAACCAAATATACTCTTTTTCAACTTCAGGCTAAAGCAGGTCTGACTAGAAGCAGAAACGCTTAAATGAAAAGTTATGATTTACTTTCTTTCTAAAGGGAAACAGTGTCAGAAAGAGAATTTTATGTGACAAGGGAACATTCGGAGCACAGAATGACAGCTGGCAGCTGACACAGGCCTTGCCTGGGAAAGGACTGATACTTAGAAGGCTGGACATGATCGCACTCGGCACCTCCCACCCCCAGGCAGACCGGGAGCCATGCACAGGCAGAACCTCAGTTACTTCCAAAATGGCAAAGCTCCCAGATTGGATTGTAGGCATAACGATGGTCAGATCAGGAAGAGAACTTCGCAGTAACACACCAGTCTTTGTCCCCATTATCTTACTATTGGATAAACTGAGGCCCACAAGGCGGCAGTGACTTGCCCAAGGTAACTCCACTGAGGTATGGTATTAACGGGGTTGGGTCTTAGGCCAGAGCTCAGATGGCATGAGCTTGAGGACCAGCTCTGCCCCGTGATCTTAGGCAAGAGACTTGACTTTATTGTGCCTCCAGTCTATTGACTGACTGTAAAATGGGATAATAATTTCTGTCTTGTTTGTATCATACAGCTATGGAAGATCCAAAGAAGACCCAGCTAGTATAGCAAATATTTACCAAGTGCTTTCTATGTGCTCTGCAACTGTTCTAAGCCTTCACAAAACCCACTTACCACTCACAGCAATCGCACCAGTTAGATACCAGAGTGATGCCCATCCTGGGGATGAGGGAGCTGAGTGAGACTCAGAGAAGTTCAGTTACATGACCAAGGTTACGTCGTTGGAGGATGATAGAGGCTTGATTTGAACCTGGAGCGTCCCACACCAGAGCCTGTGCTCTTGACTCCAACCAATTGGTCTCTGGGACCTATTAACTCAGAGCCCAAATGCAAAGGTGAAAGACCAGGATTCCTGCCTCCTGCTGCATGTCCTTTACCAGGACCCTGAACTGCCCCAACTTCTGGAGGGGGAGATGGTCAGGCTACTTTCCTACCCTTTCTCTCAGGCCTGGAGCAACAGATTAAATGATGACATGGAAAGATGGTTTGAATTCTCTTTGCATGCATCTGAGTACAGACCTGAAAGGAATGTGTGCTGGTGAGGGTTGGGAGTTCGAGAGGCGGGCCTTTCCTGAAGGAGGGCCCCCCTCCACCCCCCCAACCGTGGCTGCTGAATCGGGCTCTGCCCTTGCGTTTGCTCCCCTCCCCTCTTCCTCTTTCATTTCGATTTATTGCTCCCAGGCCTGACTACCTCCTGGCTTGCCTCTTCACAAGCCCCTGGATTCTTGGATGATCTGATGACCTGGCCCCCAACTTCCTCTTTAATCTCCACCTTCCTCTCCCTTTCGCCCTCTGGGGGGGTGTGTGTGTGTGTGTGTGTGACCAGTTCTTGAATGCATCAAGTTCTCCCCCCACCTAGGGGCTGTTACCTCTGCCCAGAATGTCCCACACCCAACACTTCACCCTTCTGACCCTGGTCCAAATAGCTTTCCTCAGACACAACTTCCTTGACCCTCAGTCTTAATTAATCTCCCCCAACATCTCCGTACTTCTCTCATAGAACCATTTCTTTTCCTTTGTGCCCTTCTTACCCTTTGCACTCATACGTGTATTTTTTAAATCTATCTCTTTATTTAGACCAGGGATCTACAAACTCTCTATTACTGTCATAAACTTTTAATTACAACCCACATGGCCTACGAGTTAAAAAAAAAGATTTGTACATTATAAATGGCTATGTAAGCACCTACATAGTATCTTTGATTTTGCTTCTTCACCTTGCAAAACCTGAAATATTTTTATTTATATTTATCTTTTAAGATGAAGTTTGCTAACCTGTTCTAGACTGTGAGCCCATTACAGCAGAGACTGGATGTCTATTCTGCATATCCAGTAGCTGACCCAGTGCCTGGCATGTAGTGGATGTTCAATAAATATTGGTGTCCTGAAATTACCAATGGATTCTTCCTTCCTTCCAGCTCCCCCCAGGGGGAGGCAAGAAGTTCAGTAGGAAGAATTCATGCTGCATCCAAAATCTCATTTGAACTCCAAATTTGAACTCTGCTGTTTACTAGCTGTGGGACTCTGGATAAGTCAATGTCTTTGAACCTCAAACCTATTATCCTTTAAGTGAAGTTAGTAATTGGAAGGATGCTATAAGGTGATAAATGTAAAGATCACTTAACAAAATGTAAAGACCATATAAAATATTAATTACTGTCATAATAATTTATGTTATTGTGCCAAATGTCAATTTATCACCTCTCAGCTCCCGAGCACTTTTCATTGCTTGCTCTGTGATAATGGAGAAGGACCCTGTAAATATTTTCTCTTTGCCAGTTCACACAGCGCTTAGTTCTCTCAGTACAGGGTGCTCAAGAGACACGTCAGAAGGAAGGGGCTCCTCCTCTTGCTTCTGATGTGCTGCTTCTTGCTCCTGTCATTCTGCTGCCAGCATCACATTTGGGGACATTCACCAGTGCTTACCCCCAGCAACTTTTGGTTGTACCTCTACGGACAATTTCCCTTTGATTTTCAGTGGTAGCTCTGTGGGCAGATCCCCACTGAGTCCCCCCCTTTCCCTTTGACGTCCAGTGGCCAGCTTCCCAGCCTGGTCCACACACAGTAGGTTTCCAGCTTTCCAGTCATGGCTGTGGGTCCCCACCCATCTGTTTCAACCTACCTGTTCCTAGACGGGGTATTTCCTCTTGGCCACTTTCAGCTGAAGTTCCCTACTCACCAGCCTCAGCCTAGTGTCTGTGGACCAGCGTTGACTTGGGGTAAAACAGTGAACTTCCCTGACATCCAGCAGAGTATAAACGGCACCTTCCCCAGTGAGGTGAACCCCATCCCTGGAGAGGGCCTCTGCCTTCCAAGTTTATTTCTTCCTTAGGTGCTCTCCATCAACCTTAGGGAATTCTTTAGAGTACTCTTTACTCCTTTATAGATTAATTATAACTGTTATAGTTAATAATTCCTTATATTTTTTCTGTTCAAATAACTTTATGCCATCTATCTCCTGATTCAACCTTGACTGAGACAGAATTGTTATCGGGAATGATCTCAGGAGATAGGCACACAAAGTTGGGGTTCAGGGATTGGCTTGGTTGTGTCTTTGAACTTGAGTGTAGTGCTATTTTTTTTTGCCAGTAGGAAATGAGGTGCTAGCAATCCATGACATGCGGTGGCATCACCATTAGTCCAGCTGTCGCCTGTGGTTGAATGTGATAAGGTGCCAACTGAAGACATGCCTTGGAAGCCCATGGCCTTTGCGGCAGTAATGATGACAATTGGGACTGTGGTGTGGGAGGATTCTTCAGAGTGCACTTGAGCAATTATAGAAAGAAAGTGACAAACTCTAGTCCTTTCACTGTCAGCTCAAATCACAGATTGAGGAGCAGAGAGCTTCCAAGACGGTTCTAAAATATGTTCTCATTTCTTACAGCTTCAGGGCTGATATTGTGGAAAAAATCAACAAAAAATTTATTATGCAAGTTACTGAGTTACAATAACAGTTGAATTCAGGGCCTTGCCAAGTTTCTCATGCGAAAGTGAGGACACTTATTAGGAAAGATTAGGAGACTAAAACTAGAATTGAGAACATCTGGTTGGCCGCAGATGAAACTGACAATCTTAAGCCTCCAAATCACTCTGGATTTCCCTTGGCACTGAAATTAGCTTGTTCTCCTGTACACTGAAGTTAGACTCACATTCCTGTACCTGAAAACCTTATTATTTAATTTTACCTGGGGTAGATGACTTAATAGTGGACGATCAGTCTCTTTAAAATCTACCACAATCGTCCTCTGTTGCCAACAGACCCATAGTTAGAGTCACATCTTTTTATGCCCCAGAGATAAGTACATATTAAGGCCCAGGTGGAAACAGCTTACACCCAGAAGAATGGAAATTGTGCTACTATATTGGCAGAAACTTGGGGAACGTGAGTAGGAATGGATTTTATGGGTGTTCAGCCAGGGAGGGTAGACTATAGCAATAGATTGGATCAAATTCATTGGTACTACTAGAAGTTCCACGTAGCACGTTAACTCATGCATCCAGGGGTAGCTCTAACAGCTTACTTGGGAGCTGTGAGCCGGCAGGAGAGGTGGGGTTTGTACAGTGAAGAGATACAGAGAATTTCTGATCTCATCTCCACCCTCCAAAAATCCATGACTCTGCTGGGGAAAAAAAACACATAGATCCATGTGAAAACGAATCAAAAATAATCTCTCAGCCACCTTGAAACAGCAGGAAAATAAGCAGCATCAACAGTCAGAATTGTGGTGCTCAGGGAAGAGGAACTCTTACAGGCTGCAGGACTGTTCCATGGAAGGAGGGAAAGGGCTTTTTTGGGAGCTGGAGATGCCTAGGTTTGAGGAGGCCAGGAGAATAGTGGTAAGTGAGAGGGAGAGGCAGGTTGTTAGATCAAGACTGAAAGTGTGGCCACAGACCAGGGCTCATGAGATCTGTGGAGCTCAACAAATATCCCATAGATGCTTAGGGCAACTCAAGGCCCCAACAGGGCACTGACTCCTAATGTGTAAAGTGCACCCTATGAGCTCAGCATCTTCAACCTGTGCCCAGGGCTGTAATGCCTCCTTTCCAGATCCTAACACGTTAGGCATGAACTTTACACTTTCCTCCCGGAGCCCATACATCCGGGCATTTACTATCATCAGTGTCTGGATCCAAGAGCGTTCGGGCTCCGAAGAGTAGGAATCACCACAGCTGTGTGTTAACCTTCTTGTTGATTCTAGTTTCCTGTCTGAGGAACAGACCTCTTTCCTGAGGTGGCTGGATGGAAAGTCTGCTCTTTTTAGGAGACATGCTGCTCCTATCCTAGAAGTGTGGCCAACATTCATAGCAATGTCTGATGATCACAGTAATTGGATTTTGACAAGATACAGTAGACCTCTCAGAAGAGGTTACCCACATATCATCAGCATGGAAAAAAAAAATCAGTGGACTTTCTTCGTTCTGCCTTTTGGACACTGATGTTCATGGTATTGTCTTGCTTTAGCCTTCTGAGCATTTGTCATGGTTGGCTAGTCAAAAATGCCACTAAAGGAACTAAAACCCTCCCAGGGCAAGGTGCCTGGCAAAGAGGAGGATATGCGCTGTGTCTGGCTCCAGATTGGGGTGTGTTAAAACCTGCTACCGTCTGATGCTGGATCTTCTCTCTGGAAACTGAGCAGCTCTCCAGCTGGAGACAGTCGGATCAGCGCAAGGGGAGAGTGACTCAGTGGGGCAGGTGGGGTCAGAAAGTCCAGCTGACCTTCCCCACAAGGAGATTCTCCTTCCCTTCTTGTCTTGGATGATCTGATTTATATCTTTGATATTGAAGGAAGTTCCCAATACAGGCATGTTGTGTTGGAGACAGCAGAAAACAGGCAGGGATCTAGCCTTCACCAGTGGGTTGGTCACCATCACAAACTGAAGGAGAAAGACCAGGAGGTGAAGGAGTTGGACAACACGGCACATGAAGGAGAGCCGAAGAAATGGGGGGAAGAAGAGAAATGTAGAAAGGGCTTAGTCAGTGTCTCCGGACCTCTGGGAACTGGGGGTAAATGCACTTTGTTTGGTTTCAGTTTCTACCCATTCCATTCCTTCCAAAGGAATGTAATGGAGAGTAAATACATGTTTGAATAATGAATGAAGATCCAAAAACTAGATCCAGAATCAAGTGAATGTAAGGTAAAACCAAGATATATTTTAGTTGAATATAAAGAATGCATTAAAAATCAATGTCAACTAGCTAATTGAGCAGTGTTCCTTTGGAGGTATAAGCTCCTCACCACTGGGGTGTGCAGGCATTAGCAGAATGGCCCTTTCCTAGGAGTGCCATGAAAAGGCATTCTGAATGGCATAGCACCCAGGGACACAGGCGAAGCTGTCGCCCTCTGGATTTATGCTGGTCAAGCTGTGAGATACACAGGTGAGGCGGGCACTTGGGGTTGCCAGACTCCACAGACCACAGCAGGGAAAGGAGGGCTTCCCTTGTTCATGGATCCATTGTTAAATTCATGGATGTTAACAATCCTGATTGATCAGTATCTCAAGCTTTTCTCTTAAGTAAAGCACAGACCTGTAAAAAGAAACAAGAGAAGACACAGAAAGCTGGGTGACTGCCACAAGGCTAAATTGGATATGCCATGAATAATAAAATAAAGATGAAATATGCCTTATTATTTGCAAATTTTAACTAAATCTATTAGAAATATTTAATTGCAGCTATAAAAGTTGTCATCAAAATGGCCTACTCTAATGTGAACATAAAAAGGGTAGACAATGAAATCTTCATTAGTTAATTAAAATTTCTTAATTGAATGAAGTGTCATCCTGATAGATTAAGTTAAATAAATATGGTTTGCTCTGTAGTTTACAAATGAAACCCTGAAAATAAAAATGGTTCAGAAGAATAGCATTCTGTCTGTGTTTTGCTCATTCATTCATTCCACGCCCTCACTATAGTTCCTGCAACACACAAGCTGTCAAATGTCAGAGCCGGAAGGACCCATGGCAATGCATGAGACTCAGTAAACATATCTACATGCACAGATGATTATCAGTGCTCAACCATGGCTCATTCAGAGGAAGAAACACTGGGGACCAAAAGCACTTGCACTTTATTAAGGATAAAAAATTTCATCTACAAGGATCTTGCTTTAATGACAGCATTACAGTCATTATCTGTCCTCACTGGGGGAACTGCTCAGTGTAGATGCCAGTGACTGTGTTAAATTGAACATGGGGTGAAAGAATGAGGATGATTGGTTGCCTGTCTCTCCCACGACTGCAGGGCACTCATTCCTCACAGATCTCAAAGTGAGTTTAGAAACTTCATGAACTGATAAAAGTCCCAGCACAGGACTTGCTGCACTCAAATGCAATAACATCGGCCCCGGTGAAAAGGTGGACCAACCCCAAGAACCCAGCAGGTGGCATTATTCCGACCTTAGGACATGGGCTGTGTTAACCAGCTGGTGTGCCCAGATCCACTTGGTTAAGGATTCCCTTTCCCCTCCCATCACACCTCTACTTTGACTGAGTGATAGTCATGCACACCACCTGAGCTGAAATCGACCCTGGCTCTAGATCTAGTCTTCAGAGATTGACTGACATCATCATTTCTCAGCCCTCCATTCATATCCCCTCACCACCTCATGAAGCTGTGTCTTCCCTAGCTCTGAAACATATCGGTCCCTAGATTGTGGAGTCCCCAAGGCCCAAGATCCAACTTTGACTTTACTTAGGGCCATAGCAACTGGCAAGAGCTAGCATGTAGAGAAGAACCCCACAAGATGATGAGAGCCACGCACGCTGATGGAGAAGCAGTGTGACCCAATCCCTCACTTCTCATCCACACCATGGTGATTTATCACTGAGCCTGGCTTACTGCAGGACACTTCAACCTTTAAACCTTCATACATATTAGCTGTGCAGACACCCATGTTCAAAATATCGCCCATGTTTCCAGGCCCGGTTTATGGATCACAGGCACTAGGGAGATGGCCCTGATGACCCCATCTTCACATCATCTATATTCCCATTCTTTAGGGAGTCAGAACCATAGAGCTCCTGGGAAGCTTCCATAACCTCTGAACCAGTAGTTTTCGAAGTGTGAAGTTCAGTGTCTTCGTTCTTTAGTGCTCCACAGAGATCAGGCAGAGATCACACCTGCCCAGGTAGGTGTCCCGACCCATCACCCCCGCCGTGTCAACAAGCGTGACTTATGCTTGTTTACCGGCTGGGATTCTAGTTAAGTTTTTATTTGAACAAAGGGGTTTTTAGGCAAAAATATGGAAATCCAAAGGTCTAAATCAGTGTTTCTTAAAATAAATCACATAGATGCATATGGAAAATGAAGATTTCTTGGCTCCTTGCAAAGAAATTCTGATTCAGTAGGTCTGAAATAGAAGCCAGAAAACTGCTTTGCAGAAAATTGTCCAGGAGGTTTTGACACTGACGTTTCAAGGACTAGGGAACGTGCAAGCCCTCTTCCATAGAACTTTCGGCCATGTAATTCCTCTTCAATAGAACTTTCTGCCATGATGGAAATGCTCTCTCTCTCTGTGTCACTACAGTGGTCATTACATGTGGCTACTGAGCATTTGAAATGTGGCTGGTGAGACTGAGGAACTAAATTTTAAAATTTACTTAATTTTACCTAATTTAAATTTAAGTAGTTACATGTGGTTAGTAGTTACCACCTGGATGGTACAATACTGATGTTCTCCCTGTGAAGAAGTCTGCCCTGTAACATCCTTAACGGTTAGACATACATTTTGTTTTTTCAAAGACCCCTTTGCCTACGATGAAACATTTTCGGGTTGGGTTGCATTAATTAAGTTGCTTATCTCCTATTTAATATGTATCTGGAATATATGGATAAACAAATTAGGGTCTCTTTCTTCAAAAAGCTCAGAATCTAGTGAGGAAGATTTTAGTCAGGGATATCAGCAAGTCCAGTCACATCAAATGAAGTAAAGAGATTCCAATCTTGGCAGACTGATTTTTAATTCATTCTGAATCCTTCAGTTTCTAACATCCACGAGGGCTTTATATCAGGTAAGTTTCTGCTTCAATAGTTAGAGCCACTATGGAACTCCAGCAATCACCTGCTGATGGGGAGGACCACGGCAATTAAAGGCATAGGCTCTGGAATGAGACAGCTTGGGTCCTAATCTTCCATCTGACCTTTATTAGCTGTGTGCCCTTGGGAAACTTATCCAACCTCTCTGTGCCTCAGTTTTCTCATCTGTAAAATGGGGATAGTACTATCACCTCCCCTCAGCTATTGCTGTGAAGAGTAATTGGGATAAAGTATGCTAAGTGCTGAACCCACTGCCTATACACACACACAGTGAGAGCCCATAATCGGGCAAGTTTCTATAGCACAGTGACTGACAGCATGAACTCTGGAACTCGGCTGCCTGGTTTAGAATCCCAGACCTGCCACTTACAGCTCTGAGAACCTGGAGCATTTACTTTACTTCTTTGTGCCTCAATTTTCTCCTCTGTAAAAATGGGATTTATTAAATGGCAGGGATCGTGTAGAGAGTTTAATATGCATAATTAACTTACGGGCTAGCTCCTGGTACAATGCATAAGCATTTATATTTATTTGTACCCTTACTACTAATTGTTGGTTTTCTCTCTTCAGTCTATATTTTCCAAGTCATCCTCCCACACATCAGTCAGAATAATCTCTGAAAGGCAGAAATTTGACCGTGTCATGTTTCAGTTTAAAGTCTTTCCATATCTTCCTATCACCCTCATAGCCTTTCACTTTCTTGTTTGGCCTCACCTCTCATTGGGTTCCCATCTTTTATCTCCCACCTTCAGGAAAAACAAAACCCATATGCTCCATCCATATAAAGCCCCTGATGGTGTTATGGCCTCTTGCCTTTGCACGTGATGCTCTTTCTATCTGAAACAGTTGCCCTCTATCCCTTGCCCCTCTGCGGGGTATCAAAGCTCTTCTGGTCTTCAAAGCTCAGCTGCCTTTGCCAAGATAACCTCCTTGACTTCCCCCCAACCAGGCTAGGTTAGGTTTCCCATGTCCTTCGTGTCACGTGACTTTGTGTTTATCTCTATCATAATACTTATCGAATTGAATCATATTTATGTCCCCCCAAAAGAATGTGAATTCTCTGACTTTCATAACCATATCATTGGCAATTAGCACATGGGTTTTATACTCAGTGTAAGTAAGTCAGTAAGTGAGAAATAAAAAAAAAGGGGGGGGGACCGAGTTCTGGGCAAGAAATAAAGGATATTTTCATAGAGAACTTCCTCCTTTTTATCCCTGGGTCAATGATCTTCACTTATCACCACAAGAATTCAGAGATGTTAATTTGACACCCCTTTGAAAAAATTGTACATGTGAAACTATAATTCCACAGGTACAGTCTAATTATCCTGAGGTTACAAAATGAGCTAATAACAGGTAGTTTAAATCAACATACCATGCATGGCTGCTTCTCAAACAGCCCAACTCTGTCTAAGGCTAGAAGGGGACATTTATTAAAAACACTGGCAAAGTCTGTCAGAGTGAGACCTTTCATATCCATAATTCCTACCATCTGTAACATCTTATGTTACATAAGATCCCAAATTACCAGTAGTAGTGTTAATCCATCATCTGTCCTAAATATTTTTAGATGTTCTTTATATACTCTACTTAGCTCCCCTTTCTGTTTTTATAAATGTATGTACTTTACTTGCCACAATTAATTTTATGCTGACTTTATCATATCATGGGACAATCCAAAATCCTTTGGGATGATTTTTCAGAAGTAGTATAAGGTATGAAAACAATTTATATTGAAACCAAAGAAAAAATACCAAGTCTCTTAATTAAAAAGAGGCATTCAAGTTTTCTCCTCCCACCATAAAGTATTACAAATATAATTTCCTACAGGGTTATTATTTCTATCTAGATAAGAAGTTGCTCTATAAAATCTGTGTTATTATTTGTAATAAAAGGAAAAAATACACTTCCAGTAAATTATTAATGCTAACCATTTCAGATTGCATCTATTCTATGTTCTTAATCTGCATGAGAGTTACTTACTCTTCAAGTTACACTTTGACATAAAGAAACTCTTAGTCAAATAAATATGAGCTATTATTTACCATCTGATAAATAAGAAGGTTCTACACCTCTGTATCTCTATGTCTTTCGTAATGGTAAAACGATCTCATATTCCTGAATAGAATTGTCTGCCTTGTGAAGTACTGAGCTACTCTTTGATACAAATTTAGAAGCAAAGGCTGGAAATTATACCCCAAAGAGCCTTAAAAAAATAAAACCTTATCACTGGCACACTTTACAAATGGATGGAGATGATTTTGTGTGTAACATACAAGATGGGTTCCCACACCAGATCCCCTAGGCCTATCCAAGATGTAACGAGCAGCTTCAGTGGGCAGTTCCCATACGCATTGTCAGTGGCCCGCCAGAGGTTGGACTATCTCTCTCCACTTTTCTGTTTCCTGGCTTTCTCTGAACTGAAGGAAGGTTGCTTAGTCCATTCACAGGTGCAGCCCAGGAGGCTGGCAAACTGTGGATGGACGCTCCAGAATCCAGTCTTCAAGGAGATGATATTTAGGAGTTTCTGTACAGTTCCTTAGAGAGTTTTCAGAAGGATTGGGCCCTACTTGTCCTCAGAAGTTACTTGCTCAACAGTGCATCTGTTATTGGGTCCTCCTCCTGCCCTGTCTCTTTCTCTCTGTTCTCCTGCCCCTGCTCCCTGGGTTCATCTCCTAAATAAACTACTTGTGACTAAGTCCTAGCATGAGGCTCTGCTTCTGGGGGGAATTCAAACTAAGATATCAGGCTACAAAGAAAACCTCGATTAATTCCAAAATTACAGCAATGGTATAGGTCACACATTCTGATCATGATACAATAATACTAACATTAATGACAAAAATTGGAGTACAAAACCCAACAAAATCCTTAACTCTTTAGATATTTAAAATTACTCCTAAATTATGCATAAATGGAAGAAAAATTACACTCAGAGTATAAAATAACCTAGTAAAAATGATAATGAGGTGAAGCTAAAGGTATTATCATAGAAAAATGCATTTCCTAAAAGAGTTTTTTCATGAACAGAGGAAAAAAAAAACCACTAAATATTCCACATAAGACATTATAAAAATATGAAAGGTAAAAAATAAAATAAGGAACTTTAACTAACAAAGTGGGAAATAATGAAGATAAAAAATTACTACAGTAGACAATAAATATGACTAACGATTGGTCACTAGGTGCAAGGCCCTTTGTCACATTTTTATAATTAACATAATTTCACAGATGATAAAATTGAGGCACAGGGCTTCCCTGGTGGCGCAGTGGTTGAGAGTCCGCCTGCCAATGCAGGGGACACTGGTTCGAGCCCTAGTCTGGGAAGATCCCACATGCCGTGGAGCAACTGGGCCCGTGAGCCACAATTGCTGAGCCTGCGCGTCTGGAGCCTGTGCTCCGCAACAAGAGAGGCCGCGATAGTGAGAGGCCCGCGCAGCGCGATGAAGAGTGGCCCCCGCTTGCCGCAACTAGAGAAAGCCCTCGCACAGAAACGAAGACCCAACACACCCAAAAATAAATAAAGAAATAAATTAAAAAAAAAAAATTGAGGCACAAATAAAGTTGCCCAAGATTACACATTTAGTAAGTTATGTGACCTGAATGAAAACCTAGGCTGCTGTTTGGACTTTGAGTGCCTTCCCTCTCTTAAATCATGAACTGCTATTCAATAGCTACTTCTTACAACATACACACACATGCACGTGTGCATACATGTATATACAAACATGAACAGATAAATCATGTATTTGTCTAGTCAAGGTAAAAAAAAAGAAACACAAATTCAAAAATGTTAATTCTAAGGAAGTAGATGTAACCACAGGTAAAGAGAAAATAATAAAATAATGAATAATTTCTAAAAGGTTTTGCTAAATATTTTTAAATGTGGATAAAATGTACCATTTTCTATGAAAATGCAAACTACTTAAATCAAAAGAAATGTATAGAGTACATGAACAAACCTCACAAATATGGAAAAATTCAACACTATTTACTGAGAATACCTGCCTAAAAATGTCAGTTGAGATGGTTTCTTAAGTGACTAGTGACTAGTTTTAGATCTTCAAATGGTACATAATTATTATTTTTTAAATTACAGAGTTGATTGAAAAAAAATAGATTATTTTAAAGAAGTCTCAGATGTGGATTACTATTTCTATGACATATTTGGGCAAGAGAAAAAATGAGACCTAAGCACAGCTGTTCACCACTAGTCTCTCTGGTACTACCTAAATCTGAGAATGGTACAATGGAGATGGGAACATGGTAACGTGCAGGAAAGAGTAACTAACTTCGCTTGGGTAAAGCATGGAAAGGGTCAAAGAAGAAGAGCCGTTTGAGCAATGTCTTAAAGGATGAACAGGATTTCACAAGACAAATTAGGGGAAGTAGAATTTCAGGCAGAAGGACAGTGTTAATAACAGTGTTATTAGCAATGTTATAAAAATGAAGACAATAGATGTTATATCAGAAAACTGTGAATGTTTTTTATAGCATGGAAAAATGGGATGCATGTTTGATAGAAGGTAAGTGAGATGGGAAAATTAAGTTGTTAGGTTTGATTAAGCAGTGTTTCTGCAGAATGCTAATGTCCATGAGAAATCATAGATGTTCTGTGAAATATGAATTCTGTAGACAAATACATTTGAGAATTGCTACATATCACATGCTCTACCCTCCTGTGGAGATTTACAATGAATAAAAAATTCTAGTAGAAAAAAGAATAAGTAAATAAAATAATCTGTTTAACCTGTTTCACAAGTACTTGAAAATTGATTTTCTTTTCATGGAACACCAATTAACATCTCCAAGACTATATACTTCAGGGAACTTGCTAAAGGCAATAGTATGGCACAACATTGTCAAACATATGTCACAGAAAGGTGTGTTTGTTAGCTGTATGCAGAATGGATTAGAGGAGGGAGAAAGTAAAGGCTGAGTGACCTTCTAAAGAAGAGATGGTAAAGCTTGGAGTAAATAAAGCAAAATGAACTGAGGAGAATTTGACAGATTTTGAGAGCTCTTTAAAAAGGATATTTGTTAGGTCTTAATAATCAGCTGGAGGAATAGGGGTAAAGAAGAGGAGAGATTTATTTTTATGAGTTTGGTTTGAATTTTAATATATTGTGAATATGAAAATGCAAGATGATATATGGGCCTTTCCAAAACGACTTCCTGCCCATCTTATGCGATATTCAGAAGTCCCAATACAAAGAAAAATGCTTTTCCAGCTACCGTGAAACTTTAATTTTATGAGGAACATATTGTCTTGATAACCAGAGTTCTAGAGACAAAGTTGAACTGACGAATAGGACTTATGGATTCCAGGGTACATGGCAGTGGACGGTCAGGGCGACAGGCCTAGATTGCTGTCCAAGGTGCTGAATTGATTGGTCAAGTTATTGGAAATTGCTTCACTTGCATTTCTGCCTCTGCCTCAAGGTCAACTCTCTGACGGAGTAGCAGCCTAGCACCAGACCAAGCAAAACTTCATCCAACTAGCATGTCTGCCCGTGCCAGAACTAGCTGACTCTGACTTCTGATCAAGACAACAGCTTGATTTCTCAACTGGACTCCTGGCAGATCTGCTGCAAGCTGCAAACTCTGTGTCCACAGAGGTTAAAAATACCCTGACAGGTAGGTAAATATTTCCTCCACGAATAAAGTTGACCAGTCAGAGGAGCTGGTAGTTTGTGGCTGTGAGCTGTAGAAATTAATTATCAGGGTCTCATTTCAGCACACTCAAGTTTTAGGACCCTGAAATTTTCTCTTTGCAGGCAGCTTCTATTGGCCACTGGCCTATGTTGAGCTTGACACTCTGTAGGTCACATTTTCTGCCCACAGGAACTTACACATCTAATGGACAAACCAAACACATAATTTAAAGTACTGTGCAGTGGCCTATATTTAACATCAAATAAATTAAATGCATTAGGAGCCAAAAGGAGAGGATTAGCATGGACTGGGTTAGTTAGGTAAAGCTTCATGGAGGAAGTGGATCATCAAGTTTACTTGAAGCCAAAGTAAACTTCAGATAGACAGTGAGGAAGAGGGTGTGCGTTGAAGACAGCATCACGGGAGTGGAAATGCCCATGGAACATTTTGGAGATAGTAAATACTCACCTGGTTCAGCCTAGAGCTCCCTATCCTTTCATCCTCCCCACCCATATTCACATGTAACACCACCACCTTTATAACTTCTCCCAATAGTGATCGCATTATTTCTATCACACAAAAGGAATAAAAAAATCCTTTCAAACCTATTGAAATTTGGAGGGAGGTAATTTTATAGCCTCCTCCAAGTACTTTTGATATTTTCTAGAGACAAGCTTCTTCAAGGTTTAAGAAGCCTTTTAGAACTACCAGTCCTCAAGTCACAACATTGAAGACTTTAGCTCTTGGGTGGCTTAGGAATGTTAATAAAATATAGCTTCTGACTTGAGAAAAAGCCTGTTATGGGGCAAACAAGGACAATTTAAAATGAACAGAAAGTGCAGGCAGAGAGAAAGAGGAACCTGGAAATGTGCAATTTGATAGTGAAAAGTAGAAGATCTTATAGAGAAAAGACTATTTTGAGTTTACAAGAACTTTCAGCCTAAAAGACACTTTCTAAATTCTGGGACATCAGGCAAGGGAAGAGCTAGAGTAATAAAAATACAGTCGCAGGAACTTGATGTGACCAGGGCATAAAAATTCCCTTCTTTGGAGTTTGACCTGTGAGGAGGAGCAGACAGAATAGCCAAGACCTTTCTATTTACTGAGTAAGAGGTACATGTAGGATGTGCTCAGTCAGGGTGGAGGTTACTAGTAGCGACCAGGATTTTGGTATTGGATAGATTAATGTGCTTAATGAATATGAACAGTTTAAATAAATTAATCAACATTATACAGTATTATTTAATTGGTCATTTACATTGTGATGACTAATTATCCTACATACCTTTCAAACAGCAAACATCTAGAAATTCTGTCTGCTTACTGATAACTTAAAGCACGAAATCAGGTGTGACTACAGATTGCAAATATTCACCAGGTTTCAGGAATGTGCCATCTGAGCTCTTCTTTACCATCCTTCCAAGAGAACTCTGATTAACAACAAAATTTCTGGTTGGTATGAAGGATATTCAGTTCCTCACCAGCTGTGCTCCTCTTGACAATTACACTTATGCTTACTCATTTCTTTTTCATGTATTTTGACTCTCATCACTTATTTAATTAGGGTCTCTCTCTCTCTCCCCTTCTTCTCTCTCTCTCTCAAAGGCCCCTTTCATTTTCTCTCTTTCCAGCTTTTGTCCATTTATAATTTGTCTGTGTCAATGTACAGAAAATTTACCATTCCTATTCATTTCCCTTTGTGTTTTGTATATGGCATCATGGAAGGTCTCTGCTGGGGACTCTGACCCACTGAGAGCACACACAGTTAGGTCTTAGGTGATTATCTTAAAAGGTTCAGGGATTAAAAGTAATGCTCTAGAAAAGTTTCAGTGTTTAATAGTTAAGAGAATTGCTTTAGAGTTTAAGTTGCCTGAAAAATGAACTTTTGTGGAATAGGCTCTTTGCTAATTTTGCCAAATCCATAAAGTGCTACTGTACTCAAGAGAAAAAATAAAAGAGCAAATAAATGCTCTTTTATTTCTTAGCATCCTTGAATAAGTAGGTCTCATGCAACTCTAGATATCAGTCACGTATCTCCGTATTTTATGCCTTTTTAAAAAAATAATGGGGGTCTTTGCTGAAATGAATAAATACAGCTGGTACCAAGACTAGTTCATTTTGGGTATTTCAGATTTGGGGTATATGAAGTAATTGAGGCATAGAGAGGTGAAGGGCGGTTGGTGTGATTTCCTGGTCCGCAGAGCCGGTGTTTAGCAAATATCTATGTTTAGCAAGTATCTGTGATCATGTGCTTATTACCCACTTAACCTTGAACATCATATAAAAGAGGTGTATTTTTAAATATATGTACCAAACTTTAATTTTCATTTCACACTCAAAACTTCTGTACAAAAAAGAGGCAAAGCAGGCAAAAAAAATTACAGGGACTTCAGCAAACAATATACAACAACTTTTAAACAGCTTTGTGTATGCAACAGCCTTTATAGATGTAGTGGGGAAATTGGATTCCAAAGTTTTTGTTTCTTTAAGATAAAATTCCAATGTTTATTATTAACATCTAGAAAAATCTGTTATCTGTCTGGGATACAAGATTGAATGAGAAGTTTCTGATGTCTTCTGCACCATTAGATTCCAAGATTGAGTGAGCTTCATTTTTCTTTTGAGAAAGCATGAAATTGCTGTTATTTAAATGTGATGATGTATCAAAAACCTCAGTCTACCATTAATAACTTGATACAATGGTGATGACTAAGAGCAAACACCCATGAAGCATGATATTAACTAATAGTTAAAGGATAGTATCCAGGATTTTCTTTCTGGTTGTTAATTAATACTCCAGCCCCAATGGGTCACCACAATTCAAAACATTCATTGTCACTTTGTTTTACTAATTCCTAGTGGCACATAAAAGGTTTCCGAGAACAAAGTTATAATGCCAAAGTAGCAGTGCATCTGAGAAATGTAATTTTCGCCTTGTTGCTTGCCCCAAAATAAATATGAGTAATGGAAAACACTTTTATTTGAAAACCATGAGACATCGAGTATGAAATACAGTTAACATTGACATGGATACTGTGGCTTGCACTTTCCCCTGAACCACTCACAGGGTGTGGACACATGTGCATGCAGCACAAAAAGCTGTGATTTTTCAAGGATGTCTGATGCCTGGCGGACAGTCTGTTAAAAGAATTTGTCTCCCACATTAGCTCCGGAGTGGACCCAAGGCCCATCACCTGTTAGTGATCACAGACATTCGGTTAACCGTCCTCCTGATAGTCAGAGGCAATAGTTCAGGTCCTGGGCTTTTGAGAACCCACGTACTAGTGAATCTTGGCTTTGAAACAAGGTGGCTTGGCTAAATCGGGGCAGGCCGGCAGCCTCTCCCATGTGTTTGGTCCCATTTGATAGAAAGTCTAATTAAAAATTATAAACGTGCTCAACTATTTACTCTGCAAGTCCTTTCCCCTCTCCAAGACTTAATCTCCTTCCCTGATATGGGAGGAAAGTAAACCCAGTGACGATAAACATTGAGTGCATCTATATTTCTAGTCTTGACAGTTGTTTCCCAAAGATAACATGGGGCTGCCAAGTAAAAGAACATTTCTTAAGCTGAATATTTAATGAACTTGTTTACTCAGTGTTATCCTAATTTCTGGCTTCCTCTAGGGTTTTAGAATGCCTAGGTTTGGAAAGGTCTTGAAAGCCATCTAATGCATTTCTGTTCTGATGAGAGAACCCTCATCCAAGCAGCTGTACTTGTTCAGCTTGAAAAGCTCCAAGGAAAAGGGCCTTTCCTCTCCTTGTTGACTGACATTTAGATACAGACTGGGTAATCTGTTCTGTCACTTGAATGGATTTCTTTGTTAAAAATAAACAAAACCAAAGTATGTCTCTCCTCTTCTTGGAGGACTCAAGGGAATGCCAGCTGGCCACCAAAGTCAGGAAAGTAATGGTGTGACAGCTCATTCCTTGGGACATTGTGACATTGGGACATTGTCACAATGGGACATTGTGAATGACACCAAACCCTGATATAACCAAACCCAACTTTGGGAATTACCATTCCCTGGGCAACTCTTTCCTTCCATCAGAAATAGGCAAGCAATTATATGGTTCAGGCTAAGGGTTGATTTAAAAGCGTCCAGTATCACCCCCATAGTATGTATGCACAGGCCACGTGGTGAAAAAGAAAGGGCATGGAGTCAGGAATGAGGCAGCCTGGGTTCTAGTCCTACATGGGGGTGATCCTGTTAGACTTCATCCTCTGTCCCATTTTTCCACTGGAGACCAGAAGAGAAGATTTCCAAGATTCCATTCTAAGCTCTGTCTGCAGACAGAATGACCCTTGTCATAATGCTAAGCATCAAGGCAAGGTGGGGTGATGCTTACTGGATTCTACTTACAAAGGAAGGATGGTGAGAGTCAGTCTTTCTATTGACTCATAGTCTTGTAGGACTATTGGAGATTATCTGTTTTATTTGCCCACTTTATAGATGAGGAAAGTGAGACACAGAGAACTTAAGTGAATTTCCCAAGATCCCTCTGTGAATCAACAGGGCTAGGACTTAATCCAAGTACTCAAGCCAGAGTTTATACATTGCAACAAGCTAGCCGTTGGGGCGTGAAGGAGCTGCCATTTAAATATTAGATAACCAGAAAACGAAAATCTCCCCTCTAAGTTCCTCTAGTTTTCTGGTAACTAATTAAGTGTCTAGGTCTCTGCTGCCACAGGGATGGTCCCCAGAGGACAGGGCTCCTATTAGGAGGGGCTGTGTATCCAGCGCTCCACAGACAACAGGAACGTTAGCAACCTTACCCACAATTTTAGCCAGAGCTCCATTTCCCTGTCCCTGGAGACAGAGGGCTGAAGCAGAGAGATGACCGTCCAGTTGCCTGGGTGCCCTTCCTCCCCACCTGTGCCCCACTTCCACCACAGCCACCGACCCATCCACAACAGCACATCTATCTCTTCTTGCTTCTCTCCCATGAACCGATGCACACACACTGATTTTTCCTCTTGCAAAATGGAAAGGGAACATTAGAGGGTATAAATCAAAACAGGAAGAGAGTATGCTGATAAATAAAATACGTGCAACAAAAAAGTTGCACGTGTGCTGCGCTGTCTGAGGAAAGAGAGGGGGTGTGCTGAATTCCAAACACTTGGCTTTGTGTCTCCACGTGCATTTTTCTTTTCTGGGATCCCTCTCTCTCTGTCAGGATAACAGTTGTGTTTCTTGTAGTTGAGCTGACCCAGGAAATCAAATACTTCGTGTTTCTATAACTATACTTCCCAGAGAGATTACACATCTAGAATTAAAACATGACCACAAGCTATTAGGAATTTCTGATTGTTAAAGGTGTGAGGAACTCCAGTAGCAAAGATCAGTGTCTCTAAAATTTTCCTTTTGGAGAAGGGGTTTTCGTCTCAGACATCGAAGATAAGGCTCTCCAGTCAATTTATGCTCTGCTGGATTGAGTCAGTCAGGATACAAATTAAGGTCCATATATTTCAGGGACAAGAAGGAAACGGTTATGTAAATACACGAGTATTAACATCAATTTGTATTAAATTATGTAAACATATACATCTTCTGAGGTCAGTTCAAAGATCCTCTTCACTGAGCAAAGCTTTACTGAAGCATTGCTCGAATCTGTTTGGAAGTCGATTCATCATTCAAGTGTTTTGTAGTGAACCTGGATGGAGAGAAAATGATGGCGGTCAGTGCAAACAGCACTCTGAGAAAGCTTCGATCGTGACTCTCCAGCTCATCTTTACCTTGGGAGACATAACTGATATTCAGAAATCAAACTTGGCATTGGTTCTTTAGACAAACAGCCACACTTCAATGCCCAGAGTAGTCTCAGATTTAATATTTGATCCTTCCTTCCAAAGGAGTTTTATGTTACGGTTGTTAAACAAGCAGATCTTCCACCTAATCAAATAATTTCACGGAGGAGACACAAGCAATCTCATGTTCCAGGGAGGCAGACTTCACGTGCTTGAGTGCAGGATCTTGGCCATCTAGGCCACCCCTGCTGAGTCACAAATATTAAAATATGGGTTTGCATATAACAACATTACCCAACACTTAAACTGTTAGGGTTTTTTACTTTTATGGGAATGCTTGTCCTCATTGCCACCACAAGGGGGCACGAAGGCAGGTCCATATACTGAAGAAAACTGGTGTCATTTGTCTCCTCACATTAACTGGTGTAGAAATAGTTCATGAAAAGAAAGGAAAAGAGAAGTAACATGTAATAAAATCTTGACCGCGTCCCAAGCACTCCATGGAAGTTTTTATTTCACTCACACTAACTCTTTGTAGGACAGGTTATTGCCTCCATTTTACAGATGTGCAAACTGAGATTTAGAGACATTAAAAGACCCATTCTAGATGACAAATATAATGATGTATGATTTGTAAACAATTTGTGATTTCTGATTTGGATCTAGGTCTGCCTGCCTCAAAAACCTGTGTTCTTTGACTTCCTCACAGTGTCTACAGGAGACACCAAATGCCGAGATTCGGATGGAACTCACAGCCTACTGCAGTGCCCTGCTCTCGAAGCTCTGCTTGATTGAATGATGCTGGAAAGCAAAACAAACAAACAAACAACAGAAGCCAAAGTCTGCTTACTGAGTGTGGAAAGCCAGCCTTTTGTGAAATGGGCACCAATGGAGAAAACCTTGGTTTACCCACAGAATCTGGAAGGCTCTTGGGTTAAAGCTACATCTGTTCTGAAGAATGATGACTTAGCAGCTTCATGAAAAAGGATTAGCCTCAGTGTATAATTATTCATTTCATGTGCATCTCAGTTTCTTCATTTATTAGATGGGGTAATAGATCTTATCACTCTGACTTGTGATGATTAAATGAGAGCATGAAACATATGTGTTGTACGTGCATAGAGGATCACTGCTCCATTTCACTTATACTTATGGAACATTTACTACATGCATGAAGTTGAGAGGAACTGAGGGAAATCAAAGATGAATGAGACAGCAGGGACCATGAACTTTCCAGATTGCAATCCCGACTGGCATGATTCAACAAACTCCTGTGGCTATGTCACAGCTGAGAAACAAGAATACCTCCCCTGAAGTGGATTAAGTGAATGTGCCCTTGGGAAGAGAGCAGGTGCTCGGGCATGACTCGTTGGCACTAGCCAACTACAAGGGCATCCAGACAGGGGAGAGCAGGGTTTTCAGTGTTGGCAGCTGCACGTATGACTCACCCAGGGACCTCCAGAGCAAACCCACAAATGCAAAATGGATGCCTGAGGCCCTACCCCAGCGATTCGAGCTCATTTGGCCTGGGTTGGACCCTGAGCATCAGTGTTTTCAAAAGCTACCCACATAATTCTCCTGTGCAGCTAGGTTTGAGAACCACAGGTGCAGGGGGAAGTGAGACCGGGGAAGCTTCTTCTTCTGCCAAGTCCCCACCAACCACAAAGCATTGTGGCTGGGAGTCAGGCCTTTGACCTGCGGGGTCACCCAGGCCTGGGTTTAGATCCTGGCTCAGCCATCTGCTGTGTGACTTTTGCCAAGTGAGTTGACTTCTCTAAATTTCAGTTTCTTCCATCTGTAAAAAGGGGATGATAAAAATGGGGCTGACCTCAACAGGCAGTTGGGAAGATGACATGTATTAACAGATGCAAAGGGGTTAAGCCTGGTGTTCTAGCCCTCGGACCCAAACAGCATCTACATTTGCAATGGTTCAGAAGGGTCGGCTGCCCCACAGGGCCAAGGCTCACCTGAGGGCGTTCAGCAGCCCCTCCACACTGTCTGGGGCCTGTTCCTTCAACACCTTTATACAGCCTTTCATCTAGAAGAAGGCACAAGAGTTTGTTAATACCCCAGTAATTCCATCATAGTATCTGTCCATAACAACATCTGTTCATAATAATATCACGGTATTTCTTCCCATAGAAATCAAACTCAGAAATGTCCAACAGACCTTCCTACCCCCTCAGGCCAGTGAGTTGTTTCTCTGGGCTTCTAGAAGGTTCTGTGCCAGTTTTCATACTATACTGCAATCGAACATTTTATGTGTCTGACTTTTGGGGACAAAGACCTGAGACGTTGATTTTCTTGTCTTGGACTCCAGAGCCAAGGGGAGAGCTCCTCCTCTAGCCTGTGCTCAGTTGAGACTGACTGAATGAATTGCAAACCTGATCATTTTATGTCATCTCTCTGCCCAGAATGCTTTTCCTCCTTCAGCTGTTTGACTGGTAAACTCAACAACTTAACAAATTTTTTCTTTTTCTTTTTTTGTGAAGGAAGAATCTTTCTGCAAAGAACGCCATCACTCATTTTAAGCTCAGATGTTCATGCACTGATTTGGGTATACTGTACTAAGGGCCTCTTTTATAAAGGTCACTTATAAAAATGTTCTTGTATGTTGAAAGTTTTTTCCTAAAGGCCTGATAAACCCTGTTGGATTGATGGGGGCAGCCAGAAGCCCAGGGTTGAGAATCATTTGGGGGCATGTTTAGGCTCATCCAAAAAGAATGTCGTGGTCATTCAGAGATGCCTGTCATGGGTGCAGGATGGGATCAAGCTCAGAATGAAGAGATTTGGTCCCTCTCCCAAAAGAGCTCATAGTCTAGTGGGAGAAGAGAGACAAATAGCTCATTATCATCCTGTGATATGTGTTCTTGTAAAAAGTGCCCAAGGAGAAATGGGGACATAGATTAGAGAAGAGGCAGAAAGAGCAGTGGATACTCTTTGGGAATTTCGAGTTCTATTTCAGGCAGATGAAAGCCTTGAGTGTGAATAACAGCATGCAGTCAGAGGTGTACTCAGGGCCAGATTCAATGTGGGTTTAACAGCATGTTCGGGAGTTGGGGGCCTTTACCTGTGTAAAACACCCTTGATAGGTGTTAAACAATCTAGTAATGTGATTCATACTGCAAGGGATGGGAGGAAGCGCGACTGGAGACGGGAGGGCCAGTGGGAGCCCCTGAGGGTGAGGGTGTGAGAGCAGCAGTGGGCACGGAGGATCAGGGCAAGACGGGGGGGTGCATCCGAGGTCCAGTTCACAGGACTCGGTGATTGAGAAGGCGTGAAGGTGAAGAGGGAAGAAGACAGTGCCTAGGTTCTGAGGGACAATCCCAGGTTTCTGGCTTTGAGACTGAGTCGGAAGAAGGTGAAATACCTGAGACAGGAACCCAGGAGGAGGAGGAGCAGGTCTGTGGGGGAAAGGATAACCTTTGATTTGAGGCCGGCCATGCCTCAAGTGTCCGAAGGAGGAGGGGTCTGGAATTCTGGGTGAGGTTTGGGCTGGGGACCACGGTTTAGGAGTGATTCTGTGTTGGATCATTCCATACAATTTGAAGGACATCAGTTGAAAATGCCATCTCACTCCAGCCTGCTCTCCTGGCACCCACGAATAGCATCAGTTCTCTAAATGATGCATATCCCTCCGGGCCTCGATGACTTGGCTCTGATGATTCCCTCCGCCTGGCGTACTCTTCCTTCTCTCGGTCCATTTGGTAAAATCCTCAAGATACACCTGAAACGTCACCCTCTGTCTCTGCCTCTACGTCAAATGAGTTTCTCCCTCATCTGGGTTTCTAGAGCTCAGTACCTCCATTTTGGACTACAGAACACATTCTTTGTAAGCGCAGGTAACAGGATCTATTTCAATATTTGCCTTTTCACAGTTGATGCTGATACCCTAAGTATTTATAAAACAGTGCAAGAAGCTGCTGGCTTAGAAGCAGACTGGCATCTGGAAAGAAACCCTTATGCCATCAAAGAAAAATGGCCCATCATACACGTGTGCTCCGTAAACCTGAAACTTTCTTAGAGACACATACAAACTTCTATGAACAAACCTTCTTAGTGAGACATACATGAGCAAATGGACTTCATCAAAACTGGGTAGGGATAGATCTAATATTACATAACGTTTATAGCCTCAGCAGAAAGACTCAGTAAATGACAAGCAAGGACAAGCTTTTTAAAGGTTAGGGCTACAAGACATAATGGTACCCAGTGTATTTTTAATTATTGACTCTGTGACAAGTTAACAAAAGACTGTGGTAAATGAGAATGTCCTATGAGTACTATGCAATAAATTCAATCCATATTCAGATGATATTCATGGGTTATTAATAGAGCTATTTATACTTAATCTATAGCATAAAAATGTTAAAGCCTCACAAAGAATACAGTAAAAGTATTGATTGGTATGAAAAAACTTCCATAATATACTGTTATGCAAATTAAATGTTTTAATATAGAAATTATGGCAGGGTACTAATCTGTTAAGTATATACACACATACACACAAACATCTATACAAAATGAAGGGACATATATATGTGACATATTGACGGTGGTCATCTGTCCATGGTGAGGTTACCACTGATAAATTTAATTTTCTGTATTTTGGGTTTGTTTGGTTTTTTTTTGGCTGCCCCGTGCAGCATGCGGGGTCTTAGTTCCCTGACCAGGGATCGAACCCGCGCCCCCTGCAGTAGAAGCATGGAGTCTTAACCACTGGGGCACCAGGGAAGTCCCAATTTTCTGTATTTTGATTTCCTGTATTTTCCCAAAACTTTTATATAAGTATTTATATAAGTATATTTATAAGTATTTATATAAGTATATAAGTATAGATAAGTATATAAGTATTTATATAAGTATATAAGTGTAAGTATTTATATAAGTAATTATATAAGTATAAGTATCTTGATAAATAGAAATAATTACATTAAAAATAATGAAGAACCATGGCTAGATACGCTAGGGAGCCAAAACCTCAAAATGAGTAATCCAAGTTGCATTACTAATTGATACATTTTCTTACAATCCTTAGATTCATGGCCCCCCTGGGCACACGGACTTTCTGTCTGCACAGAACTAGAGCATCAGAGATGCTGGTCTGCGAGGGTGAACGAGCGTAGAGTGTGCACGCCCCGACTCAGCCGCGTCAGAATAAGGTGGTACCAAGAGGTCCTATTCCGTACTTAAAAGGCTTTACATTAATACAGGGTTACACTGCTGGGTGCCACTGCCGGCAAACACTGGGCTGAGAGGAACCTGTTTTATCCCACAAGCAACAGGAAGTCACCTGCACACCACAATCATTTGTTTTCCAACCATGTCCATTCGTTCAGCAAAAACTCTAAGGAGTACCTAGTGAGCGCCGTGCTGTATGCACCAAGGACACTGCCAGGAAATGAAGCAGACATTAGGTGTATAGATCTTGGTCTCTGCCCTTGTCAACAAACTCAGAGGCCATGAGGGAGTCAGAAAATCCAAAATGGTAGGCGCTCCGGGCCCGGAGGAGAAGCAGGCCTCTGCTCCTTGCAGGGCACAGGAGAGACGTGCTCCAAATGAGGTGACCTGTGAGGAGGGCCTTAAAAGAATCCCCCCATCAGAGAAGAGGGAGGGCGCTCTGGGCAGAGTAAAGAGCTCAAGCATAGTCCAAGGACAAGAAAAGGCATGGGAATCAGGTAGAGCCATCTGCAGGGATGGTGGGAGAGGAAGCTGGAACGTTGTTTGGGATTTGACCGCGGTGCCTTGTAATCTAGGATGAGACACATATAACATATAAAAAATATATATTTATATGGCACACTGGGTAAGCGGAAGGGGCAGCTTGTAGCTCAGGGATTGTTTACCTCTCAGCTCCTCTACAGGCTGAAGGCATCAGCACCTCCATATTCCTGCTATGTCTTTGAGGTTGGATGTGTTTGCTGCAAGCATATGAACAGGACTGGACTTCTTGCTACAAGAGCTGCCACGATGGGGCTCACATCTGGGAGAGTTCACTCCCGGGCCGGGGGGTAGGGGGTGTGGAGGGGAGGGAGAAAGGGAAGCAAGGTCTGTTTGATGACATTTATGAGCTCTTATTGGGAAATCACAGTTCGTAACTATTCTTACATCGATCTTGGACGTCTTGCAGAAAGCTCCCACAGGGTGGACGTGGTCGTAGAGGATGATGACCCCCACCATCACCCTCATGCAGAACATCAGCGTTTCTTCGCTTGTAAACCTACTCCTGTACTCCCTGGAAGAGAGGACAAGTGGCAGAGATATTACCTCCGTGACGGAGCACGTTCATCTCTGGCTCCACAAATGGCTACTTCAGCCTCCTCCGAGCCTCCCTGGAGAGCAATTCCAGACCTGCAGAGCCAGGTTAATAAGCTCTTACAGAAACCAGCGATGGTAATTCTCCTTGAATCTATCTGACCACTGTGAAAACAAGGTAAATTAGAGGGCAGTAAATTCTCTTCTGCCCTCAGCGAGGCAGCTCATCGTGTACCTAAGTCCCCCGCCCATCAATCTTGAATATTTTATAGCAGGTCTCTCTGGCTGTCCTAGATTATAGAGAATAATGGCTTCATTATGGAGAAAACGAATCAAGTTCATTTCTATAGAGCAGCTACCGTGTCTCCAGTCTGGGTAACTTCCTTTGTTAAGATACAGGCTGCAGATTGAATTCCATTGGCAAAGGTACCTACCAGAAATTACATACCATTCATTGGGCTGAGAGTATTTGTGGAGTTTGAATTTTGTTCACCTACCTTGACAGGGTCGCTGATGATTCAGATAATTCAAGCCAGTTCTTGAGGCTTTCTTTTTTTTTTTTTTAATTTTTTAATTTAATTTAATTTAATTTAATTTATTTATTTATGGCTGTGTTGGGTGTTCATTTCTGTGCGAGGGCTTTCTCTAATTGCGGCAAGTGGGGGCAACTCTTCATCGCGGTGCGCGGGCCTCTCACTATCGCGGCCTCTCTTGTTGCGGAGCACAGGCTCCAGACGCGCAGGCTCAGTAATTGTGGCTCACGGGCCTAGTCGCTCCGCGGCATGTGGGATCTTCCCAGACCAGGGCTCGAACCCGTGTCCCCTGCATTGGCAGGCAGATTCTCAACCACTGCGCCACCAGGGAAGCCCCTAGAGGCTTTCTTAACATCTACTTCATTATGGATTGTCCCCACAATGATGATGATTACTATTTCCATCTTGGAATAAATCTTAACTTAAATATAAATGAACTATCTGAAATTAACACCATCTTACATTTGAACAGAGCATCAAATTTTATAAGGCACTCTTGATGCCTTTGGCCCTCCCAAACTCTTTGCATCATAGATGGTATTATGGGAACCTTATCAGATGAGGAAACCAAGGTCCAGGCAGGTCAGACCACTTGTTTATGGGCACAAAGGGGCTACAGACATATGTGGAATAAGTGGAACCCTGACATTGGAGTGCAGGTTTTCTCATTACCATACTGACTCATCCTCAACAACCTCAACCATTTTTTTAAATCTAGCAAGTAATTTAAGTGCAAGGAAACTGCTGCATGCATGAGAGAGAGAGAGAGAGAGAGAAAGAGATCTTCATTATCATTTTTGCAATAGCCTTACCACTTCCACTCTTGGTTCTAAATCTTCTCTCAAATCTTTTCTCCAATATATTTATAACATACCCAGTCATTTAACCCAATCTTCCATTTGATCCTTATACAACTTCTCCTGTATCTTTGATTCGACTTTTGATTCTGCCATCTAACAAGCTATGCAATCTTTGGGAAGAAGTCAGTTAATCAATTTAGGCCTCATCTTCCTCAGTTCTAAAATGGGAATACTACGCCTCTCACCCAGAATTCTTTATGAAATTAATTCAGTTAATATATAAGTAAATGTTAATATGCTGACCCAAATGTTAGATGTCGTCACCACCATCACCATCATCACAGAGATAGGTGAACTCTTGACCATGAATACACCTCTGATTTAACTTACGGAGTTTCCAGCATGACTTTACAAACACTCGTCATCGTACTGAGGCAGTCTGTGGTATTCTCTATTGGCAGCGTTTTGTTCTAAATGGGAGACACAAATGGGTATTAGCCCTGTTAGCAGATTTTACATGCAATCGGGCAAAAGGCACCTCATTTCTCGACGTTGCTTACTTCGGAGACAAAGTGCATGGTGGCGTTGCTGAGGGTTTTCAACATCGGCGTGGCTTCTGCATAGAAGAGGGACATTCGGTTGGCCATCTCATTGTTGACTTCGTTCTCAATGTCTAGCTGATGAAAAGAAGACGAGAGGATGCGGTTGATAAAGAGACGGTCAACATCTCAAAACAGTGTCCTCTGGAAATTGAATTACAGACAAAGGCTCTGTCTTCTCCCCGTGCCCCTCCCGATGACTGGAGCATGGGTGTGTCAACCTGGTAGCTCCGGGGACTCACATGCATGTTGTTGATGCGGTTACGACTGATGGTCCTTCTGTAGTAGCTGAAGTCATTCTGAATAGCCGGGTTCCTCATCTGAAATTCAGAAGGGAGGAAAGCAGGTCATCTCTCAGCATCAGGTACGGGATATGCATCAGAAGCCCGGACACTAGATTCTGCACAGGTACCAGGACTTCTCTTTGTTACCCAAGAGTCAAAGCAACTTCCGGTTAAAAATAAATACTCAAAGCTTCACTATTTAAAAATATGCCCTGGTTTTACCCTAGGCTAGATTTCAGGGAAAGTATACTTGTTCCCAAAGAGGAAGAGACATCTGAAATGTTTTTTTCTGGTTGCATTTGGCAGATTTTGAATTTCCATGTAGAAACCACCATCTTAAATCACTTTGACCACAAGGAGTTCAAATTCTCACCACATGACACGTCTCTCTAGGGAAGGAGCTACAGCTCACTCATCTCTCTTCACCCGCCCCCCCCCCCCCCCCCCCCCCCCCCCCGCACAGCACTGCAGAGCACCTGGACACCTAGGTGCTCAGTAGGAATCTGTTAATCCAAGTACACGCGGCCTAACCTTTAGCTCATCAAATCGAAGGGTGAAATGCAGAATTTCCGCGAACTCCTTTGCCAGGGCCTGCTCCCGCTCCAGGTGTTGGGTTGGTGTGTAGGGCGGACAGGTCAGAGATTCCAATAAACTCTGAAGAGCTTTTTCTGAAAGTCGAAGTGATACAGACATATTTGAGGTGGCTCACAGAGATCTTCTCAAAAAGCACAATTTGCAGCCCCAGTTGACATTCTCAGAGATAACCTGCTTGAGTCTTTCCACTCCACCTTTTCCCCCAGAACTGTGTGAAATGTGACATGTGTGGGTGAGGAGGAAAAGGAGCCCCCCACGCTCTGCCTCCACTGGAGAAGAGCCCCGTGGCCACACAGTCTTGTAAATGTCTCCCAAAGCTCAGCTGGACCCTCACATGTCCTGTCATCCCAATTCCTCACGCTGTTAGAAAACCACAAATAGGTGATTTTGGATCATGTGCATGAGATTAGCATTCACAATCCAGGGGGAGACGAGGTGGCCCTGAATGCATGGGTTAAATAACCTGCTTTGCAGGGAGAGACTTCTGGTCTATTCCAGCTCTTCTCTGCATTTACACTCTCAGCAAATCCCAGGAAGATTTTTCTACAAACCCACTGCCATATCTACCTCCATTATTGTCCTGAAAAGAGTCTCATTACTCCCACTTCTCTGTTTCTAAAACTTCCTTCCAGTTTTTCCTTCCATGTATTTCTCCTAGCACCGAGTCATTTAACCAGTCCTCTAGAGCAGGGGTAGGAAAACTATGGCCCACAGTCAATTTTTGCAAATAAAGTTTTATCAAAACACAGCCATGCTTTATTTTCATTCCCCTAGGGATTGACTATGGCTACTTTTGTGCTACAATGGCAGGGTTGAGTGGCTGCAACGAAAATAGGATGGCCCACAAGCCTAAAATATTTATTATCTGGCTCTTCACAGAAGAGTGCACCAGCGCCTGCTCTATCATCCCTAGAGTCTTTTAACAGTTTCTTTCCAAGGACACCGCTAGCATTTTCTGTCTGTGGGAACAAACTGTCTTCTGAGGCAGCTCGCTTGACTTTGGCCTGCTCTGATAGGTGGGTTTTTCCTGTCTGCTGTGCTGAAAGTTGGCTCCTTAGGATTTCAGTTCATTGGATCTAGACACACACTTGGAGGAAACAGAGAAGTTGATTCCTCTTCAACCTGAGTGTCTTCAGAAGCTCTCTCTTCTTGAAAAACTGGTTCAGTTCATTGAACTCTTTCCTTTGAGTCTTAGCTTCAAGTTCTCTCAACATCATGGCTATTATTCCCCCAGCGTACTTCAGTTTCTCTGTTTAACTCTTAAAATGTGGCACTCACTTACGGCAGAAGTAGAGTAAAACATGACCACACGCTTCCTCGTTCTAGATGTATTATATTAACCAGGGAAACCTCAGACAGCTTTACTGTTCGGGGAGGGGTTGTATCATATCGGTGGTCACATAGAGCCTACTGTCAACCAGACTTGATTTTCCTCTTGCTTCTGCAAAGCCATGCTGTGCCTGCACAGATTTTTTTAAGCTTAAGGATAGAATGTTATGTTTGTCTTCCTTGTATTTTACTATATTAAACTTAACACATGATTCCAGCCAACCAACTTCTTTTTGGGTTAGCAGGTAACCTGTATTTTCTCTGTCCTTCGGAAATGTGATCAGACATGGTAAACCTGTTAAGAGTCAGACTTAGCTGAGAAGAAAACCAAAGGGACACCCACTAGTAAAGACACTCTAAATGCACCAATAAATGCAGGGGAAGAAACTCTGAGGTGGATTGACAGAAATGGACATGGCAGGTGTTTTTGTACAAGTGGCCTCTGATGATGCACAGCGACGGACGTGGGGTAGTTTCCAACGCCCTGAACCTTTCCTGCTACTTTCTCAAACGCCGTAACAGAATCACACGTAAGACATGAAAACCGTAAACACGTACTCACCTAGCCTGATAGAAAACTCATAAAATCTCTTTAGCCTCACGACCAAAGGACACACTGCATTCCAAGCTTTTTCTTGAAGCTGAATGTCATTGGGATTTTGAATGGCCTGCCAAAACATTATGGAATTGTCTGTTTAAAAAGAAGCAGTAAGCTCCACATCAAAACGACTTAAGATTGAGAAAGAATTTGAGTTAAAAAGATACGATTCCTGCTGTACTTTGCTAATGTGTATTTCCTCAATGGACATTAGTTCATCAGAGTGCCGTCCAAGATGCTCAATTAGGATGGTGATTTTAGCACTTGAACATAATGTAAATGGCTCGACAATTAGACACCATGTCATCTTACTTTTTTCTCTTATCTTCAATGCAAAAAAAATGCATGTCTAATTGGAAGCAATTCAGTCCTCCTCCATCACCATTTGATTCTTCTAAAGTAGAGCTAGTGCTCATTGGGAAATGCAGATTCTGTGGATACTTTCCTTTCTTTATAATATGTATTACATTCCTGCCAGTCTGTGATGGTACCTAAATTACCTAAATTAAACGGTGACCCCTAAGTAGAAAAATAACCTCTTAATAGGCTGTTAGTTTCTTCGAAATGCTGTTTTGTCTGGGTTTCAGCAGCTTCAGGATTATGACGCTAGCAGTGTTTTTGTTGTTGTTTTTGTTATGTTTTGTTTTGTTTTTCAGAAAATGGTGGTGGCAGTATGTATGTGTGTGCTGATACTTCCACAAAACTATTTCAAACAAAAGGACTACTTAAAGCGAGATCTTTTATGACTCTTGTTTGTGATACTAGTAGAACCTGCCAAAATTCTTACAAATTTTTGTAAAGTTCATATAAACCCAGACTACGACTCATATTTCAATTGTTGTTCATAGATTTCATATGTATGTTTCCCTTATATGAAGTAACATACTGACAAATTATTGTTTAAATGTGAGTCCTGCAATATCAAATGTATGTTGGAGAAGAGAATGGCTAACACTCTACACAGTCTACAGCACTGTGTGCTCACATCAGCGTACTAGAATAAAAAGGACCATTCATACATTTTTTAAGGACACATTACCCTCCTTGTTCTTCCTAGTACGCTAGGAAACACTAGGGCTATTACTTAATCTTGCTGTGTGTGTGCGTGCATGGGTTTCCTTTCTCCACCAAGGGTGCTGTCAGCTCAGTATTATTATTGGCATACGTCTCGGATCTCTGGCCCCGCGCCCTTGTAAGCCTGCAGGTCTGCGAGGATGCTCTCGGAATCCTGGAGGACGGCGCTGATCTGGTTCCATATTTCCCTCTCTCCTTCTGTGGGCTGGGCATCTAAGCAGATGGGAAACCGAAAGACACAGAGGGCTTGTGTTTATAAACAGCCTGAGAAGAGGCTCGGCATTCAGTTCTACCTGCTAGACAATCCTATTTTAACTCCTGCAGGCTTGGTATTTACTCTTTAACATAACAAGGTGCTAAGAAAGGAAAACTAACAGAAATTCTGCCCATTACTCAGTTCAAAATAGTCACTGATATTTCACACACATTAAGCAAAGCATGTTGGAATCATTGCAGGCACCCCTTTATTTGTATAGGTCACATTTTTTGCATACCTACTACGTGCCAAGTGGTACAGTGGGTGATAGGAAGAATAAACATTATCTTTTGGGGTCCACTTTTAATAGAAGCTATTGAATATTTCTGTTATGATTGAAAGTCTGTGAATCTGAGTATAGATAGGAAAATAGTCTCCCTTATATTTCCATACTACAAAAGCTTAAAATATTAGGTAATGAATCCTTCAGAGCCATGACAGAGACGTATCTTTCCGGAACACAATGATCTGTAGAATGCCTTGGGGTTTCTCTTTGAACATGAACTCAAGAAATGGCAGGAGTTCATTTTAAAGGCTCCTGTACTGTTCATCTTTGGTATTAACCATGAAATTTATCCACAAAAAAAAGTAACACATTTAAGCTTAAATAATGAAGAACGTATTCAAACAGCCACAGAAACATCCCCTTAGCCCCTCAGTGAATTCCTACTTGTTTACATTCCTGGAGCCGAAGTTTGCTCTTGTCTGCAGGAGTATTTTGTGGGGGGCTAGTGGGTGGAAGTTGAATGGTGGTAAAGATTTGGTTTTATTTATCTCACAATGCCTATAAAATAGGTTTCTTGCCCAGGCTAGTTAGGAAATTAATCTCCATCTAAAACGAAGGCACTGCTAACAGAGAAAGGGGATAGATGTCATCTCCTAAAAATCTGTTTTCAAAAATCCAAGTCCTAAGGCTCTGAATTCTCCCAGCGGACCTCACCAATGAAAGGTGGGATGGAGTCATACCTGGTCTAGCATTACCCAGATGAGATCCCAGTTTTGACTAATCTTGGTGGGGGTTAGAAAAAACAGAAGTCACAAAACAGGTGATTTTTAAGTGAGGCATTGACCATGCCAACTGGGTCTTCAGAAAGGCTGAGTATCAGAGTAGAAGCTGGGCCAGATGCGGCTGCTCCAGCTTCAGTCACCGTCTGCTGGACCTATACTAATGCGAGGCCAGACCTCCGACAAGTGATGCCCATGGAGATTTTAAGATCACTGTATTTCTCAGATCCTGCTAAGACCTAAGAAATTGGTGGAGTTACCTGGGAAACGAAGGGTGAAATTCACCAATGTATAGTAATTCTCTTTAAAAGAAAAGAAATCATAGGCCCTCAGAGATTACCCAGAAACCCTGCAACCTGTTCCTTCTACAAATGAGACGGATTTCAACTAGCGGATGAAGAGGGACTAAAGTACACGTGCACCAGGGTGCAGAGAAGGGAGAGATGAGTGTGGTCTGGGAGGAGCGGAAACTGCTCCATGTAAGGGCTGGGACCGGAGCTGGCTGGCTGCAAGCCCCAGGGGAGAGCATCCATGAAGAGCGGGAGCAAGACTTGGCAGGTGGCCAAAGGACGGCTGGACTTGAAAGAGGAAAGGGACCTGCCAGGTTACATTGTTGAATCCAGCCTGGGAAGCAGAGGAGAGAAAGAAACATGTTTCTCCTTTATCCTTTGCTACCCTTCTCCTGCTTCCCCCAAACACTTGGTAAGTTGTCTCAGGGAAAATGTTTGTCACAATACACTATATATTTCATCTTTTCCTGTTTTCCCAAACTTTTCTCAAAGCAATATGGCATCTTAAACAGAAACCTAAAACCCACAAGCTAGGAAGCCTGTAACTGAGGAACACGTTTCAATGAACAGAATTCCAGGGTAAGGCTGGCAATTCCCAAGTAAGAAGAAAGTCAGGGAAGAAAACATATGACAAAAATGTAAAGATCCTAGAGAACAAAAAATCAAACACTCTTGACTCAAATCCTTTCCCCTTTGGATGAACGTATGGAAAACTCACAAGCTAAGCACAAAGACAATTTCCTATAGAGATTTATATTTGAGAAGGAAAAGAAAAAGAGAGTCTGGGACCGAGATTCTGAGAGGTTAAGTCTATTTGAATATAAATACAAAGAAGTATGGGAGAGGAAGGCACTTGGAGAACAGAAAAGGCTCCTAATCTTGGCTGTCACATGACTCCATCTTAGCAAGTCACCACTTGATAAGTTTTAAACAAAACAGAATTAAAGCTAAGTGGTCTAGAAGAGGAGCATTGGAAAAACAAAAACAAAAAGCCCCCATTCTTTTGATGGTTACTGAAACACCAAAAGAGAAAGATTTCAAACTCAGTTTTTTAAAACAGAGGCCTTTCTTAAGTGCTTCAAAAGTAAGACAGTTTCCAGTAGAGCGGCCTAAAAGTGGTACTGGCCACAGATAGGCAAGCATCTCTCCGTCCCAGGTGAAGTGACAATTTCTAATACAAATTCACACTGACGTTGATGTGACCACAAAGAGCTGGATGAGTGACATGGAGGACGATACCACTTCTCTCCCAGAGGTGGCAGAGTTGGGGGCTCTGGTGAATCCCTTCCGGCCTGCAGTAACTCTCTCCTGCTAGCCAGAGTGATCTGTGAAGCAGGACCCTCAGTCCCCAGCCTCCCTCTCTGGGAAAACACTTCTTTTGGCAGATATAATAGTGTCCTATTGGAAATGTTTCTCATGTGGCCCCATCTGACAGGGATGGGGTGGGGAGGGCTGGGAGAAATCCAAGCCATCATTCCTTCTTTGGGAATGATTCTGACTTAGAAATGTGTTGGCTCATTTTCTTCCATAATTTGTTAGGCTTATTGCAAGCCCTAGTTTTTTCCTCTCTCCTCTGTCATGGAACTGAAGTCACCTTTTCTTCCAGCTAATAATTAAGCCCTTGGTGCCAGCAGCACAGTCTCTGTCTTCTGGGCCAGGCAGCTGTAAGAGTCTCAGGGGACTCAAATCACAAGTGGCATCAACTTTTGAGGTAGAGAGTACCAACTGGAAGAAGCCCTAATCTGTCTTCTTCTTTTTTCAAATGGGAAAAGGACTGTGTAACCCTAAGTGACATTTGGTATTGGTCCAAATCCCTAAGTTCATGATTCATCCCACTTGGATCCCCCAGCTAAATGATCAGACACTTAGGACTAATTAGTGAGAATCTGATCTTTTAGCCTGTAAGACTCAGGCCTTATTTGTTTCATTTGATATTGTACCTCCAGGACCTAACACAGTGCCTGGCACGCAGTAGATGCTGGTAGAAAAATGTGCTGAATAGTTGAAACATATGATTTAAATATACTTATCACATTGTTTTGTGAATGGTTTTTCTGCTTGTCTTTGAATTCTGAGATCTCTGGAGACAGGGTCTGAATTCTTGTCCTTAGTGCTCCCATATGCCCTACCCATTGGAGACACTCACTAAACAGGTCATGACTCAATGAATAAATGAGGAAATTGACCAGGTGACAGAGAACGTGGGTTGTGGGAAGCAGCAAAAGAAATGAAGATCCTATTGCTTCTAGATCCTCTCTTCTGTCTTGTCTCTCTAAATGGCTTTAACAGTGTTGCATGTCTCTCTGTTACCATGAAGATAATATGCATTCACCTACCATCAGATTGGCTATTCACATCTTCATTAACATCGTGTTTTTAAATCTTCCATCATTTATCTACAGCGTCAACGTTTCCTCAGTGTGGTTAACACATTAATAGAATGTTTGATGAGTGAAAAACTGCATTTAATGCTTATTCTCCCAATTCTAAGGCTGTTATCATTTTGGAGTAGTCCTTTGAGAGGCTTTGGGGTCTATACTTTTGGCATTCTCCAGATTCAGATTCAGTCGGTTACCATGCTTTTAAAATGTATTGTGTCTTCGGATGTCAAGGAGAGACATCTTGAAAAAGACCTTGAAGAATTAGTGATTGAAAAGGTTACTATATTTAACCTGTCAGCAACCTCCTAAAGCATTTGCTGAGTGAACAGGAACTCTGAATTATGGGTTGTTTTTCTATTTTTGACACAAAGATTGACCTTTAGTCAAAGGTATACACACACACACGCACACACAAATGCACACCAATAATATTAATGATGGAAATGGGTCGTTATTTCCAGTTGCAGTCAGTGAATTAATTGGTGATATTTTTTCTAAGAATCACATTCTAAATTTCTAATCATCACCAGTTATTTCATCAAAATTAAGGAGGATGGTTACAGAAAGCTGGGCTGCTCCTGTCTAATGATGAAGCTGTTAAAAACCCCTGTGATTTACACAGGCAATTTCAGAAACCAACACTTCTAGGAGCCCGGGAACAAGCCCATCCAGGCTTTTCCCCGGGTGATGATTTAGACCCCTATTCTGGACTTGCTATTGTAGAAAGTATGAAAATGTATCATGTGCACTGTGACCTTGAACACATATATTTATTGTCAAGAACTTGCTGAATTCCAAGTGCCTAGAATTTTTAATGGAAAAGTACCATCTTATCAATTAAGAAAGTTAAACAGTATTCGTGCTGTTTACAGGGGATCTATTTATCCTCCTTTGGCTCAATTTGCTAGTGACAGTGGATATTCACTGTCAGCATTTTGGAGTCACCAGGGTCAGGAAGAGGTTTCACAGTGGAGGATCGTGATATTTACTGAAAGCAGAATGCTTGGCATTCCACTGTGCTGATGGAGAGGAAGGTGGCCATGGGCTTTGTTTGTCAGGAACGAACATCTTTGGTGAACATACCCCAGGGCAAGGCAGCAGGGTTCAACCCAGAGCAGGGCTGTCAAATCAAAGGGTTCTTATCTCTGTAAATCAGCCAAGGACGAGCCCTGTCTCTACAAGCACTGGGAACCCACACACCTTTTCCTAACAACCTATTCAGTACTGTGTGGAAAAGCTGACAGAGAATCAAACAAATTAACCAGAGATAATGTGAGAAGAAGACACAACTTATTTGGAGATGTCTTTGGCTTCGAAGGAAGCCCTGGCATTTCATCAACAAGATACATCCCTATCTCTGTACCCCACTGGTTGCTGTATAAACACAGAAGAAAGGTACAGCAGAAAGAATTTGCCAAAGCCGTAAATTAAATCTATGGCTCTTCTTACCCACCAACTTCCTCACTTCTCCACACCTCGCCCCTTCAGGATAAACTAAGAAACAAAACTATCTAATATTAAAATTTGGGGATGTAAAATGGAAATGATTTATAGCACAATACTAACTGCTTACAGAAACAACGTAAAATTGTGAAGGTCCATTGGAAGATGTAAGTAAGTGTGACTGGTTGACATATTTATTTGTACAGGTTAGTCATCATATGCCAGAGCCCTTTCCCAAGGAACAATCAGATGAGAGACTGCAAAGAACAGGGAGGGTTAAGATACTTGAAGGCTTGTTTATTTCATTCACATGCTGTGAGATCCCTGTGATGTCATGGGGGAAGGGGGAGCTCCAAGGATGTAGTTTTGGAGACCCAGATCCTACCATCAGTTTTACCACTCACTAAACATGAGACCTCAGGGAAAGCCTATTAATCTCTCTGGGTCTCATATTATTTCTTGGTAAAGGGAGGGAAGCTAACAAGAGCCTCGTCTCCTCCCTGTATGTTCCTGTGGGGTCTATGACCTGTAGGATCGTAATGAGGATGCTGACAGATGAAAAGCGCTTAAAAAGCAAAAGTGCTAGAAACTGAAAGAATCTTTGTGAATGAATCCCTACGATGGCATAAACAAATTCCTTCCCAGGTCTGTTCTGTTCCTTTGCTTTTTGTTTGTGTTGTTTCATTTGTAAAGTGACCAAAAACATTCTTTATTTTCCTCCTTTACTCTTCTAAGATTACCTAGCCTCCTGTGAACAACCTCAGCAGATGTGAGGGTACCAGAGAGGGAGAGATGAAAGAAGAGATCAGTAGCAGCAGGAAGTGGCCTGAGTCAACAAAGAAAGCCCAGATGATCGCCTACTCTGACAGCGCCCCCTCCCTTGCTCTAAAGAGTAGGAGACTGTAGCCCTAACAGGTCAAAATATTCAGAGCCTTTCTGAGAGGACAGTGGTTTGGAAGCTGTAGAATTTCCCTCTTAACCCCACCTCCTTCCCCATCAACCACCATTATTGTTTTTGGCATGCCTATTATGCTCATAAAGGTTGGTTTTTCTTATAAGAAAATCATTTTTCAGTTGCTATATTCTAAGAAACACATCTTCGGCCCAGCCTAGAACCTGTATTTCTTTTGGCCAGCCCATCACTTGCTCTCTGTTCTACTTATTACAGACTTCTCTGCTACCAGCCCTACTGTCTCTTCAATGTGTTTGCATCTGATCTCCCCAATAAAGTTATATACTCCTTGAAAAAAAAGTTCATGTTCTTCTAATGTTCCTATATTTATGTGCTCTATGTCTTTCCCCCCATGCCTCTCTGCTCCACTAAGACACCACCCCCACTTCTGCTGGTCCTTCCTAATGCTAGGATGCAGGAGATGTTCTGCAGATAGTTACTGAATTAGCATCAGTGAAGAAATCAAAATTCCTAAGCTTATACTTCATGCCCAGGTCTATGCCAGATACTGAATAAGTCACATATGATATAAGCACACGATGCCTTCCAAATCCTTTCCACGGGGAAGAGAAATAATACCAAAGAGACCTAGTTATGTCAGAAGGAATGGAGAACACTGGAATAAGAAAATGTGTGAGAAAATATAAAAGATCTATTAAGATTACAAATACAAACACATACACGTTTAAGAGACTATTGCAAGTTTAAAGTTAAAAAAAGACACTGTAATGAGGAGTTTATAACATATGTACATAGAAGCAAAACATATAGCAAGAGCACAAAGGGTGGAAGGGTGGTGATTGGATGTGTACTGTGATAAGTTTCTTAAATTCTTCATGAAGTAAAGAATACATTTTGAAGACAGATGGCAATAAGTTACAGATGTATATAATAATCTCTAAAGTAAGCACCAAGAAGCATAACTAAAAAGTCAACGTAAAAGACAAAAGAGAATAGTAAAAATTATTTGATTTAATCGGAAGGCAGGAAAACACTGAGAAACAAAGAGCAGAAATGGAACAAATGGAAACAACACCAAGATACACTCAAATACAAACAGTAATTAAATGTACATACAGTAATTAAATGTAAATGGGCTAAACATGCCAATAAAAAGGTAGATATTACCTTTTGGATAATATCCAAAAGGATGAAAAAAATTGGATGAAAAAAATTGGGCCAACTATGTGTTGTTTATGAGAAACACGCTATAAAGATAAAGGCAGACAGAATGGGGAAATATATACCATTGCAAACACTAAGCATAAGAAAGCTGTTATGGTCAAAATATGGCATGCTTAAAGGTATATTTAACAAAAGATATGTGGGATCTCTAAAAACTATAAAACACTGCTGAATGCAATTAAAGAATATCTAAACAAATGAAAAGATAGACCATATTCATAGGTGGGAAGAATCAATATTACCTAGATGTCAATTCTCTCCAAATTGATCCCTAGATTTTATGTAATTATAGTCAATAACCCAGCAAGATTTTCTGTAGACATTAAAAGCCTATAAAAGATAAATAAATTATTTAGAAAAGTAAAGGAGCTAGAATACTCAAAACATCTTGAGAAAGAACAAAGTTGAAGGGCTTACTCTTCCTGACTTTAAGACTTATTAGTTGTTACGTTTTGGTATTAATTGGTGAAAGGGATCAATAAAGCAATGAGAGAGAATAAAAGGTCCAGAAGTAGCCCGATACATGTTATAGTTAACTAAATTACGATAAGGGCATTAAAGCAATCTCCCTTTGCTAGAATAATTTTATATCACATGAAAAAAAAATAAACCCAACACCTCTCTCATAACATATACAAAAATTAGTTCAGGATTGATCATTGACCTAAATGTAAAGCTTAAAATTCTAAAACTTTCATAAGGAAATGTAGTAGGATATCTTTATGACCGTGGAATAGGCATGATTTCTTAAAGAAGGTACAGCATGAACTTAGTAAAGAAGGAAAAAAATGATAAAATCACACTTCATCAAAATGTAAAACTTCTGTTCATGGAAAGAAAAAAGTAGTGGGATGAAAAAACAATAAAAAGATGTTAAGTGATTTTGTAGAAATGTGACCATAAACTGTAAAACCTGCTGCAAAGGTCAAAAAATTTAAATCAGATCTACACAACTGGAAAACCTAAGGACAGATGTGTCTAACTTTGTATTATATTTTGACCCAACCTAATTATATCTATTTGACCCAGTTCAATTATATTCCATCAGTGACTTCAAAAAGAATATTCAACACTCAAAGTAGAGGTGCCAAATGCCTTTGAGCTGTTGCCGTATACTGTTCAGCCTTCCTTCCTCCTTCTACTTCTTACTCCTTAACTCTTTTGGAATCCAGCCTCTGTACTCAAAGTAATAAATCCCGAATCTGTTGGGCAGTTAACTGCCCAATCTGTCATCCCCTTTTCAAGCTTTATCCTTCTTGACCACTCTTAGCATTTGAATCCATTTACACTCCCTCCTACTTGAATGTCTGTGTCTCCTGGCTGCCTGATCTAGCCTGTTCTATTCTGTTTCTTCACATGGCCAGCATCTGTTACTCAGGCTCATTCATTGTCCAATAGTCCAGGCTCAATGCGGGCTGAGTGCTGGATCGCCAAACCAGGTGGGGCCCAAGCCCTACCATCAGGAATCTCAACTGAGTAAGATGAGGTTCCTCCTCAGTGTGGCCTTTCTCTCCTGGATCCTCTAACTACTCAACCTCCCTTTAAGTATAAGCACACCTGAAGTTCCCATCCCCTCAAGCTCTTGCCTGCTCTAGTTTTCCCTCAGGGATTTCAACTAGTCTCTTTGGAAAAGTCTTCTAGATCTGTAGAAAAAAACACTCATTGTTTTAAGTCCATTCCAAATGCCACCTTTGCAAGAAAACTTCTCCAATTCCTTCTGTAGTCATCCATTTCCTGAAACTTGATGTATGCTTTCTCCCTCTACTCCCAGGCCAAACCGTGCCTCTCCTAAGCCCCTTATTTTACTTTGTCTTGAACTGTGTGCCTGTATTTTCCTCCACACCTGCCTGGGGCTTCATTAGGCAAAGGCTGCTCTTGTTTAGCTCTGTCTCCCTGATGGCACCCTGGCTTACACGAAGGCTCATAACCATTCTCAATATACTGTTACCGTACTGAGCTGAAATCTATATACTCAAGGAAAAATCATGACCACAGCCCACCTCCCCCACCCTTCCAGTCCATCATCCTTTTTCCTTGAAAGCCAACTTTAGGAAATACGATTTGCAGGATCAAGAAACCAATTTTTTTTTTTTCATGAGACATCTTAGTTTGTAGATGATTAAGACTTCCCTCTCTAATCAGGAACAGAATGATGGCTGTAGCACTTCCTGGAAGCTGTCTGTGATGAGCACTTAAGGGAATCAAAGCAGAGGGAGGAAGAAAGCCAAAGACATCTGTGTTCCCATCTCAGTTCCCCAATCATTCCCTGTGTGACTTCAGCCCAGTGATTTATCTTCTCAGTCTCAGTGAAATAATGTTACTCTTCTTGGTATTGAGGGAGAAACAAACAAGATTTTATACATTTCTATAAATTTATAGTTTTATATTTTCCTTAAATACTATAGTTCTAATCCTAGTAGTGAGCCACCAGACATGGAAATCCATTCCACACTTCCCCCTCTTGGAGAAATTATAGTATATCTACAAATGGAATTTTGGTACCATAAGCTGTTATCAAAATTCAAGATATTTAAATGTTCTCTTCAGCCACCATGACCTTCCCGTAAATAACATATTAAGAAAATGTCCAAAGTACAAGACTGAACAGATCAGAGTCCTTGGGTTGTAGCAGAGAGGAAGTGAGGCCCCTTTGCTATGGTGGTGGGGAAGGGGATCCCCTGAGATGTCGCCTCAGAACACTGCTGCTCCAGAGAACATCAGTTGAAAACTACTGCTTTAAATTCCTGTAGATTTTACTTTTATCACTTTAAAGGATTTTGATATTAAGACTTCACAAAGGACTCAACCCTATTCTATGTGGAAGCATGGAAAGCCAAAATTCAAGAACAGCGAAATAGGCAAATGGGGTCACTCTGGTAGTCGTTGTGAGAAGCACGCACACATGCACGTGGACTTTAGAGCTTCCAAAAAAGAACAGGCATGTAACTCCCCTAGGTGTTTATATATCCCTGAAGTTGTGAGTGAATGGGGTGTTTTACCACCATTTGGGCCTCTGTGCATGCTGAATGAAACAGTGTAAAGTGCATACGAAAAGAAGTGGAAGGGGTCAATTAAAAATGCAAGTAGTAAAATTAGGGTGTTGGAATAATAGGTAATTTATTTTGTAACAATTCTTTAAAGTTATTAATAAATCTTCCTGTAGCAACAACAACAAAGATATGTAATTACACAAGAGTAGCAAAAGTCACACAAGTAAAAAAAGCCCACTCTTTTTGAAGTATCAAATCAATCTGGCTCTTGAGTTCCCAGCTGCACCTCTTACCAAACCCAACCAAACCCAGCCAAACCCAACCAAATCCAACCAAACCCAACCAAATCCAACCAAATCCAACTAAATCCAACCAAGCCCAACCAAAACCAACCACACCCAATCAAATCCAGCCAAACCCAGTCAAATATCAAGAACAACAGCAAACCGAGTTAAATCAGAAGTGAGATCTCTTTCGTTGAATATAATCTACAGTAAAAATCTTTTTCAGAATGCAAGAGCTTTGGGGACACTTTTCCTTTTCAAGTAGGTATTTTAGACATACCAAAGATTTTTAAAAGATACATCCAAGGAGCTTTCATCATTTGGTTTGCTGTATCTTAGAAGGGTCTTCTAGCATTTACTTAGAAAATCTCTGTTAGAAGGTTTAATGTATATGTAAGGAAGTTCCAACTTATTTTTAATATAAATAAAATACTTGAAATATTACAGTTTAAAGCAGATTAAAGTTTGTAACAGATGACTACTGGACAAAGGACATTTAACTATGCTTAGCATTGTGGAACTGCAATTCAAAAAGAGGAGAACACAAGAGTGAGTGTAGAAATGTGAGCCTAGTTGATTAAACATGAATGTGTCATTCATTTATAAATATATTCAATCAAAAAATAAACAAGATAAGAAAGAATCTCTGTATGTATTTAGTCATGATTCATGAGCCATTTTGCCTTAGGAAAAAATTTAATGTTTTTGATAAAAGAAAAATAGCCTTTCAAATGAAAGTTATATCTTAAACTCCTGAAACAGTTTTATATTATCAAATAATATAAAAGAACAGATAGAGATGACTCAAAAATACAAAATCTGTAAGCCTCATTTCTTGTATATATCACATTTTCTTTCACGTCTAGTGATATTTGTTCTATATTAATCTGTGTCAATTACTATGTATACTATTTTTCTTTGGAATATGACATAAAAAATCTTGAAAATTATTAGGAAAATACATGTTGATGATTTATGTTAGGCCTACAATAACTGATTGCTTCTAAAATCAAAGAAAAACCTGGGCATATTAAAAAGATATTCTTTGGGGTGTTTTTAAAAATGTATGAAAAGAAAGAAGGAAATGATCTTTGAAGACTCAGAGAAATGCAGAGTGACATTTGGATGTGGTTTAAGTATCACACACAATCTTTATCTTATAACTTCCCTATCAACAAGCTATAAAGAAAGTGAAAAGTTTTCATCATAATCTTTTAATTTTTGGAACTTACTTTCAAAATCCAGGAAAAAGTGTGGGTAGTTTTCAATTTCCCTGGTAAGGACTTTGAGCAGGTTTCCCATCCCAGCAAACCTAGGAGAGGCAACACAAAACCAAATACCATTAGCAGTATAAAAAACAAGCTTCTTAAAAGATTGGACATTTTTTAATAACTTGCATAAATACCACTGAACCCTTATAACTACATCAGAAGGCCCAATAGAAAGTATCTTTATACCACGTGATGAGTGATAACTTAGCGACTATTTTTTATTCAAAGAATTAGGTATTTTAGTCATAGGAGGCAGAGTTTAGGTACATTCTACAAATTTCTTCCCTTTCCCCTTCACTAATCCCCTGAATCCTTATGGTTAATATCTCAGCTTCGCTTTGTTTCTGTTCCATTGATGTGGGAACATACCATGTCAATGGACAAGCAGAACAGAGAGGGCATTATTAAAATACCTATCCAAAAAGGTAAGTTTCTTAAAGTTCCTGAGGAAAAGAGTTTAGAAAACAGATTTATACTCCCAGGAACCCCTCTTAGCCTGTACAGGAGGTCATGTTTCCCAGGCAAGTCAGAGGCTCTTGCAATTTGACATTTCAATGGTAACGAAATTAGGTACTTCATGAAGTGTAGAAACGGAAAGGTATAACATCCAAAAAGTTTTCTCAATGAAACTGCAGCCTGAGACATTTGCAAGGGTGAATCAAGTCTATAGAGAAATACAAATTGGTTACATATCTGCAATCCCAACCTGAAAAAATAGGAAAAATGTAGTTATTATTTAAGTAAATAGCAAAATTTCTACTGCTCTCAGCTCTAGACATTAAACCATCTTCTTCAGGAGGCCATTGCCCATTCATTTATTCTACACATATTTACGGAGCCGCGATTTGATGCTGGGTGCTGTGCTCTTTGGAAGGTATTTTTCTAACTCATGATTCAGACACCTCAGCTTGTGAAGGAGCAACTTGAAAAATCGCTGGACCAGTAAAAGGGAACTGCAGGGATGTAATTTTCTATCCACATGGCTTCTGACAGTATTTATGTTGCTACAGGCATTTAAAAAGATATGCCACTCTAAGAAAGATGTGGTGAAAGAGGAATATACGAAAAGGATGATGTTGTGCATGAAAATACATAGCAAGCAGTTCCCTTAAGTGCAGAAGGTGGTATAATCTAGTCTCCATAATCCCTCCTTCTGAGAAAATAACTCATACACTTGTAGACATCATTCACGGTATAAGTCACTAACGTGAAGCTAGAAAAGAGTCTGCTTAGGGAGGGCTGTTTGCAATCCTAATTCTGTTTCCTGTTAGCTCTGTTATCCAAGGCAAGGTACTTTACTGTCTAAGCCTCAGGTTTTTCATCTGTAAAAAGAATTTGTGAAATGTATCTATTTCATCAATCATGAATATTAATGAATAAAAATATAAAGTGTTTAGCACCGTACTTACAGGAAGTGCTCAAGGCACATTACATGATAATTACCACCGTCATCATCATGATAATTATCTTAACAGCCTTCAAATACTTACTTAGAATTCCCCTATGGAAAACGATTGAGGTAGGTTGTATGTGGCTCTAGGGAAGAGAACTAGAACCAATGAGGAAATAATGAGGAAGATCTTCATTCAGTGTCATGAAAAAATTTCTAACCATTAGGGTTGTCGGCATATTGGGCGATTTGCCCTGTGAAATAGTGTTTCCTGTCACTGGTGGTGTTTAATTAGAAATATGGTGTATTACTCCTGAAAAATATTGTAAAAATGAGTTGGGCAGAAGGTTGGAATAGATACCTCTTAGACCTTGCCCATCTTGACACACACACACACACACACACACACACACACACAATAGGAGGCAAACACCATGCTTCTCTCTTCCAAAAGGATCGTCCCTATTCTTTCTGTCATTTTCTTCCTCCCTTGCCTTTATGCACATTTTCTTTTAAGGTATTTTTGAGCAAAGCCCTGTATGAGACAGGTTCTACCAGATTAAAACTCAGAACTGGTATAGCCCATCCCTGCCACTGGGCAACATTCACAAATCCTCCTGGGTCTCTAGGAAATAATCTGTTCCCAATTTAATGAACAATTCCAGCTCAGACCCGGAGGCGCTTCTTGTAGGAAGATGATTCTATTGTTTAGTAGCAGCCCTGACTTTCACATAAAATGCCTTAATGGAAGTTAAGTATTCTTAATTTCCCTAGCTTTGTGCTATTAACATGTCACAAGAGACCTGAATGGATTTAGCTTCCTCCTAAAAGTCTGACTTGTGTAGGATTTTACTGTCAGAGTGCCTGGGTGGGAAATACATTAAGCCTTTAAAATTAGTAACAGACTGAAATAAACACACGTGGAAATACATCCAAATACTAGCTGGCTGCAGAGTTCTATCTGTTCAAAACGTTACTTAAGCTGGTTGGCTGATGCAGTCCAATATTTTGAAGCATGATTCTAACAACAATCCAGGTCAACTAACTGGAAATAGTCTAGATGTACTCTAGATGCTTCACATCCCAAACAGGAACTGTCTGGAAGAATAATTGATAATTATGGGATATTATGTAGTATTAGGGGTCAAGTCCAGTCCTATGGAACCTAGAGAACACGCATTTCAATACAAGCTCCTTGAATAAACACAGAAATAGTTCATCTCCTTCATGGGAAAAAAAAAAAAATGATGCTTATCGCTCCCCTCCAATGGGACAAGACTTCATGGAAGTATATTCTGGTTCAAGGTCTGCAAAGTGAGTTAACATCACGCAGATGGGCACTAGGTAGAGACCATGGTTGCTTTTTATTAGACCTCGGGCTCCACTTGGGAAGACCCTCACCCAAGGAGTTTTTACCACAGCCCCAGCTACATTCTTCATGACAGAGCCTCTCCAATCTTTTCAAACAGCTCCTAAGTGCATACAAAATATATTTCTATGAACCATGTTACTAGTGAGATGGCTTAGTTAATCACTGTGAGGATTATTTTTTAATATTTGATCTTGTTCAATAAAAGAATTTAAGACAAGTTATTATACACTATTAGAAAATGCAAATGCTTACATAATGAAAGTGAGGGGAAGAGGAAAATAAAAGGAGAATAGTAAGATGAAGGTAGAGAGGCAAGTAGTACATGAACCACAGGTCATCCAGGCAATAAGATCTTCATATTTGTTGGAGATCAATTTGGATCTAAGCTTCCGAGTGCCAAAGCAAAGGGGAAAAAAGTCTCTTTCAAGATTTGGTGTTCAGAAAATAAAGACAAACAGGTTACACTGGAGAAGTACAGCTTTTTAAAAAAAAAAAAAATGAAATAGTGATCATGGCTAAGAGTTGAGACAAAGAGAAATCTCCTCCAGCTAAGAGCAGACTGACACTTATACCTGAGGATGAGCAGAGTCTTAGAGCTCCCATGGGTACAGCAGTGTTTTCACAGCTAAAAGCAGGGGAGAGAAGCCTGGTTGGCAGTCCAGGACCGTATTTAGGGAAGTCGGGGACTCTGGTTTCCATGTTCTGTCTGGTAATTCCATGCCTACACTCCTAATGTGACCTGCTGCTGGGTCAGTCCCAAGGAACTTGCCAGCTCCTTGCCACTCTCCACTATGGATTGGGAGCTCATATCAGAGAGAATAAGACAATCCAGCAGGTGATGATTCCAGGCAGTTTCTACAGGTAAAGAAGCTGCTTATTAAGTTCAAGGGATAGGAAAGGTCTCCCCAATAATAAAGGAGGAGATGGAGAACCAATATGAAGGAAGAGAGAAGTACAGCAAAAAATACAGATGTGAAAGTACTAAAATACTAGGAATCGAATTCATAAAGGAGGACGCTAAGGATTCCAGGCCTAAGGGAGCTCAAGCAATAATTTATAAAGCATGTTTATTATTTAAAACTAGTATGCTGTCTATATTATAAAGTTTAGGCTTATTTTAACACACACACACACACACAAACACACAATGTCTCCCTTGACATCTTCAGAGATCATCTTAAAGTGAAACCTCCCTGGGACACGAAACAGTTTGCAGTGGTGCCCGTGAGTGTTGTGAGATCTGAATTCACTCCCTCCAGGAGGGTCTGGTAGGGGCAGAGCAAGGGAAGATCACGAGATTTGGTCTCCCAGATGAAGACGGAGGGAAGGAGATGCCAGTTGGATAAGTACTCACGAGGTGATGGGCCTTGCAAACATTCTTTCTGGCTCTTACTTGGGATGTTTCCTGCTTTGGAGACTGGCATTGGAAGGTGGTCCTCTTTCCATCTGTGGCCACTCCGGATGGCCTTTTGCTCTTAGAGACACCTGTCTTCCTCCATTACCGGGTTCTCCAGGACTGTCCCTTCTCTACCAAAGTGAATGTGTGTGGGCGTCTGGCATGACGGCTTTGGCTATTTGCTGGGCTTGTTCTCCCAGAGCATTGCAGGTTGGGACTTACTGATAAAGATTAAGACACAGTCTTGAGGATCTGTAGCACAGAGTAGGCTAAAATAAAAATGTGGCCTACTGATATTATGAGAAGATGCATAGTGTAAGTGATAAATGATGAGCTCCTAGGGAAGAGTTTGAAAGAGCTGCACAAATATGAAGCACCGTCTCACTCCCCCATTATGCTAGAGCAAGTCATTGTAGCTCTGAGTCTCGGTTCTTCACCTACAACAACAATAATATAATAATCTCTTCTACGTGAGATTCTTGCAAAGACCACTGAAATGAGTGTAAAACCGCTGTGTAAAATACTATAAAATACTGCGCAAATATTAGCTATAATTATTCAGCATTACAACTCGTTTCATGGTTTAAGTTATTCATGGAATCAAAGAAGTATTACATCCCCAGAACCATATAAGTTGCATGTTTCTTGATATTTCAGGTTTGGTCTCCCCAAATCCATGACTCTTTATGTAAACTGCTTTAACGTCAAGCTATAATCAGGTAAATATTTAAAGGTATTAATAGCTAGCACCACAAGAGATTTTCCTACATGTCAAAGGCTGTATTTTAGATACCTTTTCTTACTTTATCGTCAAAATACATCTAAGAGGAAGATATGTTTTTTAGGGATTAGAAAACTTAAATGTATTAAAATTAAATACAGAAGTTAATTTTAAAAATATAAATCTTTATGAAAGAAAACTAAATTTTCAAGAGAACAATATTTGTATGTGTGTGACAGTTAGAGGCTGGGGTCTTCAGATAACTCTATACAAGTTAATTCCCATTTCCAACACGAAAATCCCAAGCAAAAACAAGTGCTTTTGAAAATAGCAGTAAGGAGATCACCCTTTTAATAAATACTCAAAAAATCATCAAAAACTGCAATATTTAACCAAATGGTTGTGTCTATGTTTCCCCCTTCTCATAAATATAGCATAAAGTCCAAGGAAAACACAAATATCTAATGAAGAAAACCCTGCGAAAGGGACTCATGAAATATCTCTACTGAAAAGGAATGAAATGCCAAAGAGCAAAGGGGCAACACAGATTTTCCAACAGTCAAAAGAGGGGGTCGGTCAGGATCACTGCCCACTCAGGTCCCAGGAGACTTGGTTTATCTTCCTCAACACTGACTCTCTTGGTGACAGTGATCTATCTAAATAAAAGGAAAAATCAAACTCCTATCCTCCCTAAAGGGAATCTGTTAACAGTTTGATGGGAAGTTTCTTCTTTTCCCTTTGGTTTTCTAATAAAAACACCACCTTGAATAATTGCCCTGAGGGAAGTAGTCAATCACTGGTTGAATACCCTGAATACCTGCGGCCTGTGGGAGTGGGGTTTTCAATGACAGAAGCCATGGCTGCAGTGCTCAAGTGATACACATGCTATTTAGGGAGACAGCACAAGTCCAAATTAAGAATGTAGTCGACCTGGAAGCACATAACAAGCTTCTGATAAGTGGTAAGGGCTCAAAAATGTTAATTGAATGTGAAAGTAGTAGTATTACTACTTACTTAGTAGTAGTACCTGATACATAGTAAGTACCAACCAGAGTGATGATGATGATGAAGATGATGAAGAAGATGAAGGACATATGAGAGGGACAAGAACATGCACATTTTACTGAGGGTCCACTGTGTGCCTGGCACTGTGCTTGGAGCTTTCACACACTTAAGTTCACTCAAACCTTACAGCAATCCTTCAGGTAGCTATCGTTCTCTTCATGTATTGGAAGAAGAAGAAATTTAGTTGGTTAAGCATCTTTCTGAAGACTACAGGAAAATAAAAGATAGAGCTTGAGCATCTAGGAACTCAAAGCCCATGCTCTTTTCCCCATAGGAGGAGACCTGGGATTCCAGACCCCAGGAGGCCCCCGTTTGGGGACACTGAGAGTCCGTGGTCTGTGGAAAGTGCGTGCTAGATAATGTATTATTGTATGTATATGCTCCTTTCTCTGGGGAGAGAGTCTATAGTTTCTGTTAGATTCCAAAGCGGCCTGCTCTACACTGGTAGTCCCCCAAGGCATGTACAGTGAAAGACATATTTCTCTAGGAATTCAGAGGAGACAGAAAACCATGTGGGTTGGAATCTTCCAGAAAAATTAGCGTCATAGAAGAAGTGAACTCCACCCAGGCATGAAGGACCCTGGGAATCTGTATTGGCAGAGAGGACGCCTCCAGCTGGGGGACCTAGAGTGAGAAGGGAACAAAAGACACTAGTTGGGTGACTGGTGAAGCCTTCCCAATACAGAAGGCTTATTCCTCAAGGTTCATGTACAGCAATACAATTTTGAAATGGATCCTTTCACATTTTTTTCCAAATTGTCTAGAAGGAGGGTGTTTCTCTAGTCACAGTAGGAGTGTTAATAGACTGCCCGCATGTCCCTGCCAAGGGAGGCTCTCATCTCCCAGGGGTGATGATTTGGGATGTATGCATGGTATTTTCTATGACTACTTTCTTGGCTCTGAGCTCAAAACCACTTCCATGGGAGCTGGCTCTGAGGCTGCTCAGTAGAAAATGATGACTCTCCTAAAGAAATCGTTCTCTGCTAACATTTCAGTTCCAAAAAAGAGAAGGGGATAAAAGCGTGCACACACACACACACACACGCACACACACACACACAGACACGCACATGCACATTTTTTTTTCCTATTTAGAACTCGGTTCTTGTTTGGAAGAAAAAAAAAATAAGATTAGTTGTATTCCCAGAGTGTAAAACCAAATAAAATCAACTAGAAGTGACTTTGAAAAGATGTGGCTATAGTTGGTGAGGAAATGTATTTGTTTACTATAAGTAAGACATAACAAAGGACTCAGGCCCAGGGTGTGGGCATTGTGAATTCTGACCTTTGCCTGTGTATAACAAGATTACCGTGCCCAATTTTCATGATTAGAGAACAAGCACTTAGAAAATTTCTTTTGTAGCTATAACTATCGGAAAGGAGACTTTCTAAGCCAATACCACCTTTTATCAATACAGAACAGAAAGTGAGAAAAAATAGAACAGCAGCCCTACATGGTTCTATTTGCTAATATTTTTGTTAAGGTCTAAGGTGATAAATACTCAATGCCTTTACCAGAAGGGATGGGTATTCTTAGCACTCTGAATGAGGCAATACCTTTCAGAATCTAAAATGTTTAGCATCCCTGGTACAAAGACTTTGGAAATCAAAGACTTAGATTTTTTTATCTATAACTCCATATTTTGGGGATTAAGAAGTCCTGGTTGAACCTAATATTTTTCTGCAACATAATTAGCACATAAGCCCCAGACCAATCATGAATACAACAATGACGCATATTTATATAACATCACATCTTTGTCAAAGATGTGTCTGGCCTCATTTATCCTCAACATGAGCATGTGTCAAAGGTAGGGAAGGTGATATTGGACCCATTTTACAGATCAGAACATGTGGGTCAGTTATAGTAAGTGTCCTTCCCAGGGTCTTCCAGATGGAAGTCCCAAATGTCCTCAGAATACATTCCATATTAGAACTGGGGTCATCTTTTTAAAGCTCTTATTTACAAAAAAGCACTTGCCCAAGGACCCAAAATACATTAGGGCCAAAGAAGGAGCCAGAAGGAAGGTGTCCTGGCTGTCAATCTCTTGCTCTGTCCATTAACACAAAAAGTAAATGGGACACATTCATTTTTTTTAAGACATTAAAACATAAGATTGGGGCTTCCCTGGTGGCACAGTGGTTAAGAATCTGCCTGCCAATGCAGGGGACATGGGTTTGAGCCCTGGTCCAGGAAGATCCCACATGCCGCCGAGCAACTAAGCCCATGTGCCGCAACTACTGAGCCTGCACTCTAGAGCCTGCGAGCCACAACTACTGAGCCCGCATGCCACACTACTGAAGTCCGCGTGCCTAGAGCCCATGCTCTGCAACAAGAGAAGCCACCGCAATGAGAAGCCTGCGCACCACAACGAAGAGTAGCCCCCGCTTACCACAGCTAGAGAAAGCCCACGTGCAGCAACGAAGACCCAACGCAGCCAAAAATAAATAAATAAAATACATAAATTTAAAAAAAAAAACATAAGGTGCATATGGTAGTTCTAATTTTAGTTTTTTAAGGACCCTCCATACTGTTCTCCATAGTGGCTGAATCAATTTACATTCCCACCAACAGTGCGAGAGGGTTCCCTTTCCTCCACACCCTCTCCAGCATTTGTTGTTTGTAGATTTTCTGATGATGCCCATTCTAACTGGTGTGAGGTGATACCTCATAGTAGTTTTGATTTGCATTTCTCTAATAATTAGTGATGTTGAGCATCTTGTCATGTGCCTCTTGGCCATCTGTATGTCTTTCTTGGTGAAATGTCTATTTAGGTCTTCCACCCATTTTTTAACTGGATTGTTTGTTTTTTTGATATTGAGCTCCATGAGCTGTTTATATATTTTGGAGATTAAAGCTTTGTCTGTTGTTTCATTTGCAAATATTTTCTCCCATTCTGAGGGTTGTTTTTTGGTCTTGTTTATGGTTTCCTTTGCTGTGCAAAAGCTTTTACGTTTAATTAAGTCCCATTTGTTTATTTTTGTTTTTATTTCTGTTACTCTAGGAAGTGGGTCAAAAAAGATCTTGCTGTGGTTTATGTCAAAGAGTGTTTTTCCTATGTTTTCCTCTAAAAGTTTTATAGTGTCTGGTCTTACATTTAAGTCTTTAATCCATTTGGAGTCTATTTTTGTGTATGGTGTTAGGTAGTCCTCTAATGTCATTCCTTTACATGTAGCTGTCCAGTTTTCCTAGCAATCCCACTACTGGGCATATACCCTGAGAAAACCATAGTTTAGAAAGAGACATGCACCACAATGTTCATTGCAGCACTATTTATAATAGCCAGGACATGGAACCAACCTAAATGTCCATCGACAGATGAATGGATAAAGAAGATGTGGCACATATATACAATGGAATATTACTCAGCCATAAAAAGAAACGAAATTGAGATATTTGTAGTGAGGTGGATGGACTTAGAGTCTGTCATACAGAGCGAAGTAAGTCAGAAAGAGAAAAACAAATACCGTATGCTAACGCATATATATGGAATCTAAAAAAAAAAAAAAAAATGGTACTGATGAACCTAGTTGCAGGGCAGAAATAAAGAGGTAGACATAGAGAAAGGACTCGATGACATGGGGCGGGAGGGCGAAGGTGAGGCGAAGTGAGAGTAGCATCGACATATACACACTACCGAATGTAAAATAGTTCGCTGGTGGGAAGCAGCAGCACAGCACAGGGAGATCGGCTAGGAGCTTTGCGATGACCTAGAGGGATGGGATAGAGAGGATGGGAGGGAGGCTCAAGAGGGAGGGGACATGGGGACATGTGTATGCATATGGCTGATTTGCTTTGTGTGCAACAGAAACTAACACAGTATTGTGAAGCAATTATACTCCAATAAAGATTTATTAAATAATTTAAAAAAACAACATAAGGTGCAACGTATCACTGCCAGTGGAGGGTTTCTGCTCCATGGTAGTAGGGTCTCCCTAGAACATGCTAAACAGCTTGTTAAACAGGACATCCTCACTGGTGGTTCATAACATCGTGTGCACTTCTCTCCGTCCCCACCCTGATTATCCTAATTCAGACCCTCAGCAGAGCTTGCCGGCATCCTGCAAAGAGCCCCCAAGCTGATCCTCCTGATTCCAATTTTGTCTCCTGCCCATTCGTTTCCAGCTTTCTAAACACAAATCTGACAATGTTACTTCCCTGTTTAGTATGCTTCCATGGCTCTCCAGGGCCCGCAGGATGGAACGCATACCAATGTGCGCACTGGATCCAGAAAACCTGGCCTCCAGCCCCTGCCGGTCTCCTCTGTCCCCTCTCTTCCTCCGCACCCCTGGGCCCTACACTCATCACGCCCTGCACTTCTCTAAAGCAGCCCGCTCTTTGTTGCCTCAGGGCCCTTGCACATGCTGCTCCTTCTGTTTACAATTATAATGACAGCTAACATTTTGTAATGATCTGCAGGCCGTAGGGATGAGAGATTTTCATGTAGTATCATATGTTAATTTTCACAACCACCTTATGAGGTAGGAACTCTTATTATCCCAACTTTAGAGATAAAGAAATAATCTTAGAGATTTTAAAAGTTTCTCAAGCCCACAAGCGGCAGAGCTGGGTCTGGAATCCAATTCCATCTGACGTCTAAGCACTGGCTCTCGGCCACTGCCTCCCCAGAATCCCCTTTCAAGTATGAGTTTGGAAATCAGGGCCTTCAGAAGGACCCCCCTAAATCTTTCCTCCTCTTTGACTCTACCTCAAATAAAACAAAACCCACTCCCTTGGGTAAGCTCGGCTTCTCTTTGCTCACCTAACTTGCTGTGTTTACTGTGTCAAAGTGCCTACAGTGTGGACCATAATTACACACTTTCCCCCCATCTCTGAATATAAGGTCTTCTTGGGCAGGGCTGTTTTTACACCTCCTTGTATTCCCAGCACTTAGCACAGGGCCTGGTACCCAGTTAGTACTGGCAAAGAAATCCTTAAGATTGTTCTGTCCAGTGGTACCAAAGCATCAACAAGTCCAAGGCAAAATGAGGAATTAAGGCTATGGCATGAGCCTTGCATTTCTGCTAAAGTTACGCAAACATCTCTATGCTACAGTGTTTTTTATTTATTTTACAAAATGATAGTGATAGCTGCATCCTAAGTCCACAAAGTTTATTTTGAAATTTTATCGTTTTGTGAAATTCCAAAGTCTAGGAGTCACAAACCTGGTCAGTTACTCGGCCCAGCTTGGGAGCAGAGCTGCTGGTCTCCGCTCTGAGGCCGGTGCCTCCAGCTGCACCCTGTGACCTGTCTCATTTAGTTCTATGATAAGTCTGATCTCCTAACTACAATGGAGCCCTGAGATTTCCCCAACAGAGTGGAGGAAAGAAGTCCAGTTCTGGCTTTAGGAGTGTTTCTGGCGACTGGATGTGATTGTAGGAGGGCTATTAAGACAATCTGCCCTTCAACCTGATCAACAAGGTTCAGATTTGGAGAAATCCTGATGGCAGCCAGGTTGGCAGCTGCTGTCAGCGACGAAAGAGGCTTGCAGGCTCCCCACACCGTCCCCCAAAAGCAAGTGACCCCTCTGGCTTGCCTTCCCATGAACCATCCAGGGAGCTGTCTGAGCTCCCTGGATAGGAGGGTACAACCCTGATACGTCTGGTATTCACACCACCCAGAGACACTTTCTCCTAGTAATCATACAACCCATCATACCTCATTCATACTCCTTGATTGTTTTGAATGATAAGCAAAACCGGTTGACCATCAGCCTGTAATATATCAGATACAAAATAGGTGGCTTAAAAAAATACTTCTCAACAAAAGGAAAGGTACATTCCTTAAATGATAGAAGCACCTGCTTTTCTTTGGGGGCAGGGGGGAAATGCATTGATGGAATGAAGTAGCTCAGCCTGTAAATTCCAGGAGCCTGAATCTGCAAAACCAGGTGAGCGATTTTAGATAGTTGGGCTGGGCTGGAATTCCCTGCCCCAGCTGCCGCTTCTGCAATGAAGTCATAAGGTTCTCTGTTCGGTTGCCGAAAGTCATGCCAAGAATCCAACAGATGATTTCATTCCAAGACGAAGGAGGGAAACTAGAGTGTCTATTAAGCACTTTCATCTGACAATAAAAATGAATTAATGGCTAAAATGTGTTTTCAAAACGTTTTAACACTACAAGTAATGGCACTCAAATGGGAAAATGCCTTGAATATCCTCATCCATCATTAATACCACGGTGTCCCTCAAAAGGGCTGGGTGTTCCCGGTGGAATACAAGCTGCTAGAGTCGAGTTGTAAGGCAATCCATGGGAATTCTCAAAAAAATACCGAGAGACCATTACAGAGCTGAACGATTAAGTGCAGGTTTAAAATAGTCCTTTCAATATCTGAGTTCAGTTTTCTAAAATAGACTATTACCTCATCATAGCTAATTTCCCCATAAACATCAATATTACAGCAGCAAAAAGTCTCCAAGAAATGAGAGCGAAATTAGATTCTTTTTTAGGGAATGAAAGTCAATGTGCCCCCCGCCCCAATTTCCAATTCCAGTGAATATGGAAACAATCAAACTGGGACTTTGTTCTGGACCAGCCCACCGCTGGGAAATCATCAGTGAATTTGTTCCCTTCCACTTGTGAAATCAAGAACACAGTGAGGAGGAAACTGCTTGACAAGCCTGCCCCTTCCCTAGAAGGAGGGCTGATGGTCACAGCCCACCCAGGCCACTTCTGCCCGATTTCAAAGGGAGAGTGACCCCTGCAGGGCAGCAGTCTTGGAAATGCCTTCCGCTTACTGAGTAGTGTTGGGAAAGCTGTTTATTCCACCTCTCTCCGATGGCCTCACTTCAGTCTAGAACCTGAACGGGAACACGGAGAAGTCGCCCAAAGTTTGGGCTGTTCTGACCATCACTGATTTAGATTAAACAGACTTTCATTTCTCTTGGATTACAGATCTCCTTTTTCCAGAATTGATTCTCGGGTATTTAAGCCGACAGAAGCCAGGCTCCTCTTGCTCTGAACGAGGGGCTGCAGAGGAGTCTTGCCCTGCGTGCTGTTGGCCAAGCCCTCCCCCGCCGAGATGCTGGAGGGCCTCCTTGCTGCCTCCTCATCTCTCTGAATGGTCCTTCTTAAGACTCCGCTTCCTCCATCTAACCTTTAAGTGTCCGTCTCCAATGTTCATTCTTCACAACTTGTCTCCCCGTCCCACTCTAGCCCCAAATTGGACCTCCCTCCTCAACTCCTGGCCGGTAACTCTAAGTGAATTTCCTGCAAGCATAGCAATTTGGCGAAGATCTTAATAGCCTTAAGTTCTGCCCTTCCCAAATGTCCTCCTCCTTCCTTGTTCACAGAAAGACATCACATCCATTAAATTATGAGCCAGAAACCTGAGTGTCCCCTGAGATTTCTGCACCTGCTTCCCCCCCCTTAGACCTGGTGTCTCCCCAAACTCTATCCAGGTACCTTCCACGTCTCCCCTGGCCGTGACTTCTCTCTAAGCCCTTCTCCTGGCCGCAGTCTCTCCCCATCACCTCCAGCCATTATCTTGGGCTCTCTCTCGCCTCCCCCAATCCGACACCAGATACCCCAAGCACCTTGGATCACACAGCAGACTCTGACCGCACGTTACAGGAAATGTCCTGTGTAAAGTGAACGCTGGTGAATTAAATCTCTTCTATATCTGTTATCTCACAAGATAACCTAAAAAAAAAAAAAAGAGGAAAAAAAAGAAAAAGGCTTTTCCCCAGTCCCTGCCTGGCTCTCATCCCTGGCAGCTGCTCTGCACATCTGTGCCTGAGGTCTCTCTGCCTCCAGAGTTCACTGTCAAGTGGTGAAATATGACCTGGCAGGTCAAGGCACCGGGAGGCACGGTGCCCGCGGACGGAGTACTTCTGGGAAGCGAAAGCCCCCTGAAGAACCCCACCCGCCCCAGTGCCAGGGACTGACTTATTTGTAAGTCTAGGTTTTCAGACACTGAGTTTTCTTAAACGGAGGTCCACCTGTGCACCAAAGGAGGCTCTGGAATTGATGGACGTGTCAAAGCATTAGGTATATTACTTCCCATTTCAAATTTATTTGGGGGGGGGGTATGTCAAAATTATAGAAGTACCAAAAAGACCACCAAAAGCCATTTCACATACTGAAAACCTAAAGAATTTGAAGCCAAGGGAGGTTGGCGTGGTCCATTACATCTCACGTGTCAAGGTCGGCCAAAGGGCGGAAAACATCCCTTGAAATCTCAGAGGCAGGAGGGGCTTTGCTTTGGTCTCCAGTTTCTGAAAGGAGCAAATGCCTTGATTTCAAAGTACGCTTCATCGCAAACCAAAGTAACGCTTTAAAATAAAACCCCTAGCTTGAATCCCCAAGCAAGCACTGAAGACCGTCACCAGTAAGCTGGGACGGGAAAGGCGGGGGGGGGGGGGGGGGGGGGGGGTAGGTGGGAGTGTGCTGAGTGCCGGAGGCCGGCTCTCCTGCAGGGAGCTGCTTTCTGAGGCAACTCCCTGGCCCAGCGCGATGTGGAGTTGCTGGGTGGAAGGAAAAAGGCATGTTTCAGTGTAAACGCCTCCCAAGCTGGCTATCAAATTAAGATGGGTGCAATTTTTCCCATGGTATTCAGATCCTAAAACCTGACCCAAAGCTCTCTTTCAAGTTTCAGCTCCTCTGAACACTCTGTACTTTGGTCACACCAGGGTATGGACAGTGCCAACAGCTCTGGCCTCGTTCTTGCTTCTGTTTTTGTGCTCATGCCGTTCCTTCTGCTTGGAATGCCCTCCCCCTCGCCTCTGCCTCTGGACGGCCTATCTTTCAAGGCCCAAATCAGATTGCACTTGCTCCCAGAAACCTCTTCCCTGACCCCCAGGCGGAATGAACAACCTCTCTTCCTTGCTGTGGATTCTTTAAAGGGCTGTGTCTTCATTTCCAGAATGTTACCCATTTCAACTACCCCCCCCCCCACCCCTCCCCAGCCAAGCTCCAAGCACAGGTCCAGCACGCAGCCTCTTCACTGATGGCCACTGGAATGGAATGGAAGATCCGGTAAGCAGTCACTGCATAGCAATGACAGTAAGATTGTCAACTGCAAACAAGCCGAACAGAGGAAGGGTCGTTGGGAAGAAAACTAGGTTGGAAAAAAGAAACATTTCCCAAAATAGAGATATTCTGTTGTTTTATGATCATAGATGACCTTGAGAATCTGATGAATATCAGCCTTCGTAGAAAAATGCACCCATGCACAGACCCACATGTTTTTGCGTATCATTCCAGGAGGTGCAATACACACACTGACACCCAAGAATGGAAATCCCTCATTTATTTTAAAATCGCTAATTGAGTGGATGGACAGCCAGGCAGGATGAGGGCGGCATTTCCAAGTGCGTGGACCGTGGACCACGCTGAAGGAGAAAAGTTGTTCTTTAGTGGCAACAGCACAGGCTGCGGAGACCCTGGGCAAGTCTTCTGCTCTTCTGAATTTGAGTTTTCCTCGTCTGTGAAATGCGAATCATAATACTTCCTCAGCAGTGTCGTTACTGAGTAAATAAAATAATGCAGGGAAAGCACCTAGTGTAATATCTGGCTTGCAGGCAGCCTCCAGCAACAAATGCTAGTTTTCTGCACCTCCTGTCTCGCATATAAAAAACTGCAAGCACAATGCAAACAAGTCATTTCCCTTTTAGCAATAAATTCTGCACGGCCGCTTTGGAGCGAGGGAAGAAAGCGACTGAGACCACCGCCTCGGCGAAGAGGTGAAGCCGGTCCTGCGCGGCTACTGCGGGCGCGTTCGCGTGGCTATTAATCATACAAGAGCCCATTTATGACAAACACAGGTCACTCCCTTTGCATGACAAGCCCTATGGGTCCACAGAGGCCCATTATCCAAAAAAAACAGAGCATTGTGGGCGACGCGGGCGAAGCCGAGTGCACACACACAAGCGGACATTGTGAGGCTGTTTGCACAACCCCGCGGTGCTCCTCGCGGATTTCCTGCCAGGGAGACATTTCCATCTCGCGGAGGCGGCTGCAGACATTTGCTCATTCAACATGGCTTCGGGCCGCGGGCTGCGAGAGCCAGGGGCGCGGCGCCCTCTGCCGGCCGTCTCCAGACCGCAGGCGGGGATGGGCGGAGGATAACGCAGGCCGCTCTCAGCATCCCAACCTTCTCTCTCCTTCCCCTTCTAAAGGAAAGCGGTGCAACAGGCTTGAGCTCTGGGGTCTGGAAAGCCTGTAACATGTGTTGGCTGCAGGTCCTTGGACGAGCCATGTCACCCCTCAGGTCTTGCTTTCCTAGGTGGAGCCCCCAGCACTCGTTTGTTTGCGGCAAGCCCTGAAGCTACACCGCCCGGGTCCTGCCCCTCCGCCAGTGTGGAATAAATCCCTGTCTTCCCCTTCTCCACCTGTCTCCAGTAGGGTGGGGATTGTCATCTGCCCTCTGAAACTAGGAATGGAAATCAACCAGCACCTATGGGTAATGTCTTGGCTTAAACTGTAGCCAGTGTTCAGAGCGGGTGTGTGACTTTATCTTCCTGTGTCATCTCTTTTTTTCAGATTGTTCTCTCTTGCTTTACAGTGTGTGTTCTGTGTGGGCAAGGGCAGCCCCGACATGCAGTATTTCACCCAGCATCTGAAACGCCCGACCTTCAGGACAGGCTCAGTTGAAGGTGGTGGGTGAGCTGGCAGAAATTCTCAGCTAAGTTGTCTTTCTCAGAGATAAAAGAAAGACCACCCTATGGAACTTCTTAAACTGAGCTGTGATGTTTAGCATAGCAACAAGAACATGAACTTGGGTTTGGATCACAGCTTAGCTATTTGTTAGCTGGGTGGTCTCAATCAACGTATTTAACAACATTTACTTAACCTCCCAGAGTCTAAGTTTCAATATGAGTAAAACGGAGATGTATTCAACCTCTTCAAGGCTGGTTTTTAGAGACAATGACACAACATATGTAAGTAGCCAGATTCATAAATGGTAGTTACCATAATCATGATTACTATTGTTATTTTTCTTGTTCCACTCACTGGTCTTAACTCTGTCCTCCTGGCCATGAAGAAGCATCCCCTTTCTTTTTTTTGAAAATTAACTTTTTATTTCTAATATGGCCAAGAAGATACATGGAAACTCAAAACCATCAACAAGAGATGCACACAGAAATATACAGACATGACTTGAGTGCAGGCAGTATTTTTTTTTAACATCTTTATTGGAGTATAATTGCTTTACAATGGTGTGTTAGTTTCTGCTGCATAACAAAGTGAATCAGCTATACGTATACGTGTATCCCCATATCCCCTCCCTCTTGTGTCTCCCTCCCACCCTCCCTATCCCATCCCTCTAGGTGGACACAAGGCACTGAGCTGATCTCCCTGTGCTATGCGGCTGCTTCCCACTAGCTAGCTATTTTACATGTGGTAGTGTGTGTATGTCCATGCCACTCTCTCACTTCGTCCCAGCTTACCCTTCCCCCTCCCCGAGTCCCTTTTCTGACACAACTACTAATATCTATTAAATGCCATCTTAGAGGATGTATGCTGATGACTTCCAAATTTATAACTGTCACCTTGATCCCCTCGCTTGAACTCCAGACTCATTTATCCCATTGACTGCTTGACTTCTAACAGACACCTCAAACTCCACATATCCAAAATTAAAGTTTTGGGTTTTTTTCCTAGAAATCTGCCCCTTCTACAGCCTTTCTTCTCTCTGTAAATGGCAATTCCGTGTTTCCAGACACTCCGGCTAAAAACGCCAGTTTCATCCTCGGCTTTCCTTTCTCTCACACCCCCTATCTAAGCTAACAAACCCTTCAGCTCTCCTTTGAGGATGCAGCTTGAATTTGATCGTTTCCCAGACATGGAGGCATACTTGGAGCCCCAGACCAACCCACAAGCCATCCCATCTCTTGCCAAGAGTATCATACTCACTTCCTCAACAGATTTCCCAGTTCCCAATCACTCAGTCAATTACCTATCTGGCAGCTCTAATGATGTTTTAAAAGTTTCAGCATGTCACTCCTCCGGTTAAATCCCTTCAGTGGTTTCCTGTGTCACTTAGAGTAAAATACAAGATTCTTATCACAGTCAACAAGGCCCTAGGTGACGTTACCCCAAGGTAGTTCATCTCGTACAACTCCCCTCCATCGCTGGGCTACTCACGGCTTCTGGCCTTTCCCCTTTCTTCGTTCTTGAACTTATCACATGTGTTTTTGCCACAGGACCGTTGCTAGTCCTTAGGCCTAGAATGCTTTCCCCCAATATATCTGCATGGTTTTTCTTTAGGCCTCTGTTCAGGGTTTACTTTTCAGTGGAGCCCAACCTAACCATCCTCTCCAACATCATACTTCACCCTACTCCCCGCTCACTGTCTTTATTTTTCTTTTTAATCTCTATCGCCATTAACATATATACCCCCAGATCCCAGACTAGGGCCTGACACACAGTAGGAACTCCATACATACAGGTGGAATGAATGAAGTCATCTGTTCATAAACATGACTCCCATGATCCCCTGGAGCTTCTCTTCCATCCAAACATAAGATTCTTCCTCCAGGCGCATGGGAGGAGAGGCTCTCAGGCCACCTGTTATTTTGGTCAGACACTCTTATTTGGGTAAGAATAGGGGAGAAGTAGTCATTTCACGGGATGGGCAAGTGCATGGTCAGTGAACCCGGTCCTAATGAGGAACAGCATGAACCTCTAAAATAGAAAGTGTGTTTTGGGGGTGAAAGTAGAGGGAGAGACGGTCAGGAGAATCTACTGAAGATTGATTATATAGGAACTTTGAATCCAGAAAGCAGAAGCAAGGAAACTCCAGGGCAGAAATGCAGCTCGGTGCCTTGGGCAGGTCAGACAGTTGTTGTGTAACCCCGGGGCCTGAAGGTCACGGAAGCTACCGCAACTGTAAGGCCTCTGTAATGCCACCAAATGCACGGGGAGTCACTGTCTCTTGTCCTAATCTGCTTCCAGCCACTTGTTTGCTACAAGACCTTGGGGAAGGTCACTCCCCCCGCTCTGAGGCTCATCCTTATCATCTGTAACCCACCAGGACTGGCTAGATGACCTGGGCAACTCCTCTCCGTTCCAACATCCTGAGGTTTTAATGCAATGAGAATGTCCAACAATTTCCAGAAATGTATTCAGGCAACCTAAAGCCACACCAGGAGCTAAGGTAATTAGAAACGGGATGAGACTTCCATTTAAGAAACAGAACTGCGCCTTGACAGCACTTTCACACAGCATCCCTGGCTTGTTCCTTGAAGCCCTTTGGATTTCCAGCTATTTGGGAAGGACGGTGGTGATAGATTCCCAGCACCATGCTATCTCAAAATTGGCCACTGCTGCAATCAGGGAGTACTCCAGAGTTTACCTCTGTGAAAAAGCAGTAATTCAGAAATCAGGTAGAACACTTAAACTATTAAAGAGAAATTGTTCTCAAGCTCTTTTGTACTTCCGAAGCATCAAACATCATGAGATACGCAGATGGGCTAACTACAACTAATTTTCATATATTTGATAAAGCGGGTCCCAAAGTACCTGTATTAGGCAATGCTTGGGCAGCCAGCTTTCATCTATCACGTGTATTCAAAGGTCTAATATGACGTTCTCTAATTCAGACTCTTTTCCTTTGGAATTCCAGAAGCAATTGAAAAGCCGCCGCAGTCCCAGCCCTCGGAGCCCAAATCAGATCTCACTGCAGTTACGATAATAATAAAATTGTAACATTAAGGCACTAGGTTGGGGATAATTTGCAAACACCAAAGCTATGTCCACTGGCTTTCAAAACAATTCCAAGAGATGGTGAAATGATGCTGTTAATTCCCAAGGCTTTGAAAGTCTACTTACTTTGCCCAGGAAATGGCAGCATTCAGTTGAAATAAGTAATAAATTCTTTCAACATTTCTAGAAATTACACTGAAGATTCTGTTTAGTTGACAAAACTCTTGTTGGCTCTGCCGGGTGATCTATCCACCTACGTTTCACTTTATGTGTGATTTGATTCAGCTGATCCCCACCTCCGCCCAAATCCAACACCCCTCCTCTCCCTTGCCACTAGCTCCCAAGTTAGAACTGGCCTCTTCCTTCTTATGGCCCTAATATATACACCCTGTGTATCCTGTATATATTTCTAACAAAAGTATAATATTCATATGTGTCTGCTCAGCTTCCTGAACGCAGGTCTTAATCATTGGTCCGACCTCCATACCCAGCACAGTCCTTAACAAGAGTACAGGAAAGTTGGTGCATAGTCAAAGGAGCAACTGCATGAACACTTCCCCATTTTAGAAACCAGAGCTACGTAAGACACGGTGCCTGCACCATCCAGTGAGGGTGAGAGGCTATGTTTAAAGACAGCTGTAACGAGTGGAAGATTCTAGTGAGGACTGGTACCTGGGAAGAGGGGGCAAGAGAGGAGAGGAATCCTGCGGCTGGAAGGATCTGGGAGGGTTTCATGCAGGAGGGGGGCTGTGGAGTGGGCGGGAGGCCAGGGAGAAACTGTCAGCGAGGCCTGGGGCTGGGACGAAGGGAACCCCAGGCCCCCACGGCTGAGATCACACTCTCGGTGGGTGGAGGTGAGAGGCCTCTGGAGGGACAGCTGTCACAGGCCTGGCCGTGAGACCTGTCGGCAGATCCCAGTCTCCTGGTTATGATGAAGTGGTGGAACCGGTTTTCCTAGGTGGCTTCTAAACCCACTATAAAGGTGGTTCTCTGCCAGGCAAACTTACATCCACCACCAGCCTGGGGCCTGCCGCGCTCCCGGAGCCTGTCCTGGGGGGACACGCTGCCCTCAGCTCCTCTCCCCACAGCCCCGGGAGCCCTCTCCCAGCCCCTCCCCATGGTCCCGTCACCCCCGCTTATCTGCCTGCGTCTCCTCTTAAAGGATAGATACCCCCAGCACCGGAACTGGGACTGGATTATGTTTGAATCCAAAGTAGGCTGTTCAGGGAATATGTTTCCGAATAAATGAGAAAGTGAGTGGGCAAGAGATGGCGTGGATGCCAAAATCTATATCCAAGGACCTCTTGTCAGAGTGCCAATCATCAGCTTAGAGCAAGAGGGAAGGAAAGACGAGGGGCTGGTGGGAGAGGAGGAAAAAAGTGAGAGAGAAGGAGGAATGAAAGAAAGGAAGAAAGGGATGAAGGAAGAAAAGAAAGAAGAAAGGAAGGAAGAAAGAAAGGAAAGAGGGAAGACAAATTGTTTCCCCACTTTCACATCTCATTTGATAAAGATGTAACCAGCTTCAGGCACATGAAGAAACAGACTCATAGGGGTCTCATCCTATGCTTGACAATTAAAAGAAAACTTGAGTCATCAGAAAAGCAAAATACGGCCTCAAGGATGCCCACATTAACTTCTGAAAAAGACATCTCCCGCCACTAGGAGTCACTTTCCCAAAGGGTGGCCTGTGGAGACTTCTGAGTGTCCGGAGGCTGAGCTGGGAGAAGTCCAAGGTCAGGGGCAGGCGTGGCAAAGGGACAGTGCCTCCTCATCAAGTGCAGGTGGAATAGCATTGTGTGGATGTTCTCTTCAACCCAAATTCCTGCACGGTGAGGAGGCCTGTATTCCGAAGTGGTCGTCACTGCTTTCCGCCTCGGGGCAGTGGGTCCTGCCCCAGGTAAGTCCTGTCCACTACTCTTCACTCACCTTTCCTAATACGTAACAGCGTGGGCACAGAGGGCCCTGAAGCTGAAATCCTGAAGACTCCAAAAATGACGTCACTCGTCACTCAACCCCCAGCTTCCCAAACCCTCATTCTCAGGTAAGCGTGATAATAGCAGCTGCTGATTGTCATTCCTGCACTCAATGCCATTTCCAGTGCTGCCCACAAATTATCTCATTTAATTCTCACAATAACCCTCCAACGCAGACAAGTAGTTTGGCTTTAAGAGTTACTGAAGCGATATATTTCTGTAAAAACCGAGAGCTTTTCTTTGGGCAAATGTAAGAGCTTGCAGTTAAGTACTTTCTCCACTAAGGGGCGTGCTCATCTCACGTTAAAAACGCCAGACCCGGTCAGGGTAGGTACTTAGTACAAAAGCAGAAGTTTGGAAAAAGGACAAAGCAGGGGGCTCAATTTCAATGCCCTGAATATATTCTTAGTAGTAAAAAGGGTTCAAATTCACAGCTGTGGTACCCAGTGCTTACTTAACACACTCACTCACTTCATTCCTGCTCAAGGTCATTTCAAAAGCATTGATCTTGACCACTTTGCTGGCAACGGAGCCATGACATTTGGGAAAGAAAAATTAATAGATTCAGCCATTTGACTTAGTAATCATCTTCCCCTGCCTCTTCCCCTCTTTTTTTTTTTTTTTTTTTAAGTATTTATTTATTTATTTATGGCTGTGTTGGGTCTTTGTTTCTGTGCGAGGGCTTTCTCTAGTTGCGGCAAGCGGGGGCCACTCTTCATCGCGGTGCGCGGGCCTCTCACTATCGCGGCCTCTCTTGTTGCGGAGCACAGGCTCCAGACGCGCAGGCTCAGTAATTGCGGCTCACGGGCCCAGCTGCTCCGCGGCACGTGGGATCTTCCCAGACCAGGGCTCGAACCCGTGTCCGCTGCATTGGCAGGCAGATTCTCAACCACTGCGCCACCAGGGAAGCCCTCTTCCCCTAATTTCTTAAATCACGTTTTCCACCCGGGGAAACATCTGTCTGGTGGCTGAATCAACTTGACTCCAGTTGCAAAATGTAAAGAGTAAAAGAAAAGAAAGAAAATGCTGAAATCTTATCCAAGCTTATCAAAATGAATTATGACAGCTCATTTTGGTGAAATGTTCACTTAAAATTATATTTTGGATCTGGAAGTGTAAATTAGGAGAGCGGGAGATCCTCCGCTAGCGATCGGTAACCCCACCCTGTATTTATAGACAGAGAGGCGTGCAGAAGTACAGCACTGCTTTCGCAGAGGATGCTCCTGCAGGAAACTCAACATACACAGAGAAGGCAGCAGAGGCACAGTGGAACGTCCCTGTTTGGATCGATCCAGCGAGACCACAATCAAACCAAACAAACAACCTTACCAAGTTTATCTCCAGATTTACGTTCAAACCCGGCCGTGCTCTTGATGACTCAACCGTGCGCTACCCTGGTTTCAACTTTACCCTGCAGCCGGGGTTTCCTGGCGGGTGTCTGTGGCCACAAATGACTAAATTTGAAAGCTGTGCCCTGCATCTGCCAGAGGGCTCCCAGTCCTCCCAGACAGATCAAGTACTGTTTAGGCTATTTCTAAATTCCACTTGAAGGCAGCAAATTGTTACTCAAGCACCAGGTCTGGGACTGCTCCGCAGTTCCTACCAGCTGAGAATCCAGCTAACCAAAGTAATCCCAGGTCATCTGATGAAGTGGAGTATGGAGTGTGTGAAACACGCTGAAGAGACAGTGGAGACACGGGCTCCCCTTTCACTTACTAGCCTATGGCCTTGGCCATGAGCTTGAGAACATTGCACTAGCCTAAGGATGTGAAGTTCCGGTGTCAAATCCCCTTTTCTTCCTGTATCTCACAAGTCAACGGTTGTTTTAGGATTGATTGTTTTAAGATAAATGAAACTAGGGCTTCCCCTTGGACTGGTTTCATATTCATTTTGTTTTACGAGTGAGTTCATTTATTGACCCCATCTGGCACAAATCAAAGCTCAAAAAGTAAGCAGGGATAGCACTGAGTAAGCCCTCACTAGGGACCAGGTCTTATGCTGAGTACTTGTCACACAGGATCCGAATCCTGGGTGCCTATAAAAGCTTTACTCCTGTCTCCCATTCTCCCGGGTTCTGTTCACTCATCTGAAAAAAGGATCAGACAGACTCAGGAGCAGGTGATCTCACAGATCCCTCTAAACAGTAAGCTTTTATGAAATTTCCAAGGCAGAACTCACTATAAATCTTTGTTAAAATAGAAAACCCAGGTGTTTAAATGCAATACTCACTTAAGCTAAAACACACACACACACACACACACACACACAGAAAACAATCCACCCACTGTACGCAGCAGTTAAGTAATGTGACTCACTAATATTTTGTCCGTCACTGGCCAGGCGGCTAGCATGTCTCGGAACCAATACGAGCAGCTCCCGTTCGGCTCCAACCAGGATGCCCGAAGCTCAGGGCTGTCGCTGCCGGGCTGTGACCTGGAAGATGTGCAAGGCGCACATGGCGGGCGCCCTCTTCCTACCCTCGGCCAGGGGAGCGGGTTGGCATGGTGACGCCTGAGACAGCTTTCACTTGATTCCTCCCTTCCCTTTCACTCTATTATCACTGTGTGAGATCTTGCCCCAGAAGAACAGAGAAATCCTGAGGGCGAGGTCTGATGTCAGGGGAGAACAAGCAAGTCTTTGTCAGGCCCTTCAAGGAGGAGGCCCGGCCAGGGCTCTCGGGCCGCACACAGAGGGGCCTGTGCTCGCTCTGCCGGGAGCAGAGGGGCCTTCTCCATCCTGTGCGATGGGGGCCCTTTGCTGGCGCATCCTGAGCCGTCTTCCTCCACTGACACAGGAGCTGGGCAAAGTGGATGGATCCCCACCTGCTGGCCCCAGGCACTTCACACCAAAAAGGCTTAAAGCAGAGCTTACCGGCCACACCACCACCAGAAAACCACTCTCACGAAGTCCACCCTCTTTAGCTCTGCCCCCAGTCTCCCACTCAGAATGGCACCCCTCCCTCATCATCCTTAGTCAACTCCTCCATCCTCTCAACCCCCTGTCCAGCCCTCGGCTCAGGCCTCCATCTCCTCCTCGCCACCCCCTTCACTCCAGGCCCCCCAGCTCCTCTGAGAAGCCGCCTGGCTCAGGGAACTCTCCAGACTCTCTCTGGTCTCCTACAAGGCTTCACCTGTCCCAATGGCAAAGGAGGAGTGATGTCCCACTGTGTTTATCATGTTGCCGACTCCGGCTTTGAAACGCCATCATCTAGGACGAGTTCTGCACCAAGGAGATGCTTAATAAACAGCCAGTAAACGATTGAACCCACAGCACAGCCCAGAAACGGAATAGAATATTCAAGTGAGGCTTTAGATCAAAAGAAAATCAGCGAACACTCATTGAGCCCTGACTATGGGCCAGGTACCACTCTGCACCCTTACGTGCATGAACTCACATCTCTGATCAGCCTCGTGTGGCAGGTCCTGTGGGCTCTCGTTCTGCAGATGAGGACAAGCTGCATGAGATGTCCGGTCAGCCCGAGCTCACCAGCTGCAAGTGGCGGAGGAGGGTCCCAGCCTGGGCTGTCCAGCTGCAGTCTCTGCTACTAACCACGGCAGGACACATCTCACGACAACCCCAGTGAAAGCAAATCTCACCCAAAGCCCACTCTGATGTACACCGTGCCATGTGGCCTCCCTTAAAACCAGGGACACGGGCCTTTGCAAATGTCATCACATGTCCAGCTCCTTGTATCCACATTATGGTAACTGAAGAAAATTGGTAGATTGCCATTGCCCTACTTCCTTGGCTAGCAGCGGAGTCAGGGCAGAAAGAGCTGACACGTGGGGAAAGGGTCCTGCGGAGCACTGATGGCCAAGCCTGCGATCACGTGAACGATTCTGCAGGACTCTTCTCTCTGCCAGTTTGCAGCGGGCTCCTGACCCCTGGCTTCCTTCCTGCTTTCCAGGTCAGGCGCGGTCTCCCTCCTGGGACTTCTGGACCGGCAGCTTACAAGTCCCCAAGAGAGAAAGGAAGCTCGCCATCAGGGCCAAGCGCAGCACTGCAAGCTGATTCTCCTCTTTTCCAACCCTTCTCTGGGCTGGAAGGCAGAGCTGCAAGGAGGACGGAGGGCTGGAAGAGGGGATTGAACAAGGGCAGCAGCTACACCGGGGGCTCCCAGCAGCAGGCTGGGAGGATGAGGTATAGCCCAGCCGTCCTTTTACTCTGTACTGGCTCAGCGGTTCTGTTTCCAGGACTGGTGGAGGCCCGGCCGTCCATGAGGACGTGAGGGCCTTGGTTTCTCACCTTCGAGAGCTTCCTGGGGGTGATGATGCGAATTCGGGTCCTACACTGGGGTCCCCCGGCACTACGTGGGGAGTCAGCAGGATTCAAGGACTCTCCTTGGGGACAAGTTCAGAAATGGAAGTTGGACAATCAAGCCTAGCACCCTCTTAGTGACGATGGAGAAGGGAAGGGGGGTCCAAGGGCAAAGGTGAGGCAGTGCCAGGCCTGGACCAGAACCCAAGTTAACCCTGATGCCAAACATTCCCTCCCTCCCTTCCTTCTTTCCTCCCTTTGCCCTGCCCTGCAGGCCGAGGCGGAGTGTGTTTGCCAGCACCGGAGGGATCTACGGAGGATTTCCGGCCACGTGCATCCCTGACGCCGCTGAGTTGCCCTGGCTCCTCCCAGCTCTGCAGTCTGAAGCCCTAGTTGAGAGACCCTTCCAAGGGCGAGTCTTAGTTGTAGAATCTCCTCCTTGGCTTACTGGAAGCTTCACCTATTTACAGGTAGGGTGATGCATAGCATATACAGTGGAAGAGGGACAGTTAGAAGAGGGTTTGAATCCTGACCACCTAATAGCTGTGGGCCTTGGGCAAGATGCTTCGTCATTCTGAGCTGCAGTCTCCTCTTCTGTAGGCGACACCGAAACTCCCTCCTGCTGTGCTTGTGAACATCCAATGCCGTGACCTTTAGAGACCTTGGCACATCTGGGGACGTGTGCAGGTCAGCAAGGTCAATTCTAAACCACACATCCATCTCCAACCAGCAAGTGTGCCTGGAGGTCATGGGCACCAGGCTCTGTGCTGGGTTAGAATAAATTCTATATAATATAAATGTGCATATACATGTATATATGCACTTACATATATATCATGCACGTATACACATGAGAATGTGCATATACATAACATATATATATATATATACACCTATTATATTTTTTCTAAGAGAAAGGTAGAAGGACAGATACAGTTTTAAAAATCTCTTGCAGTTTTCACTGTGAAGAAGCAGACCCAGGTCTCTGTAAAGTTGAATTTTGCCACCAGGCAGCTATGCTGTTCAATCAGTGTTTCTGGATGATGGAAATGGATTCCTCCTTCTCCTCTTTCTACTTCTTTTCTTGCCCCCCAACCCTTATCCTATTCTGCTCACTAACACCTCCATAGCGTCAGAGAAGAGATGAACTCAAATTAGTCAATTTGATTATTTTCAGTCACCGCTGGGCATGAGGTGGGAGGATGGCGACTAACGGATTTTTAAAAGCAGAGCTGAGGCATTATCTGTGCATGACGATGCCTCTGGCTATTTCCTCCCCACCACCATCACAGAGAACTGAGTTCATGAGAGTGGTGTTCTGTACTCTCTCCCAGATCCCAACTCCTACTCATCCTTCAGTGCCCAGCTCACATGGCCCCTGTTGGAAGCCTTCCCTGACTTGCCTGGGCAGAGGGCAGGCCCCCTCTCTGCACCCACATCACTTTGCTCACGCCGGGGCTCTTGCCCACCACCTGCTCCCATGACTGTTGGCTCCTCTGTCTTCGTCATGAGCTTAGGAACTCCTCGAGGGGCTGACTGGGCTTGATTTGTCTTGATGCTTCCAGGCCTAGCACAGTGTCTGGGGCATGGTGAGGGCTCAGGTATTATCTGTTTAATGAATGTGCACATTTTTAAAGAGAACACTCTTATTTTAGTGTTCAACAGAGAGAGGGTTTCAGAAATGGGTATTTGTTTTCTGACCAGAAAAAAACAGATCAAGATCTAAATGCCATCATTTCTACTAGAATAGCATGGACTGTTGCCAGCCACTTTCTCTCATCAGAAAAAAGGCTCCTGTTCTAACCATTCACCAGCAATTTGTGCAACAAGATGCACGTGAAGGGCTGTCAGCACTTACCACTCCCCAGGGCCCTGGGGGTGGAAAGGCCATGTATCTACCCTCACAACCTCCCATTCGGCTGATCTGTATGAACCCATTTTACAGCTGAGGAAACTGTTGTAATATTACAAGGAGTAGATATAAAATATGCACTTTAGAGAACAGGGGGTCAAATAAAATTCAGCCCTTTGCTTTGTAAGACTGCAACTTTATCAGGCCATCCATCTTTGCTTAAAGCTCTGTTACCAGCTCTGAGCTGTCCTCAGAGTGGACTCAACCCTCTCAGCTCGACATTCAAGGTCCCGGGTTAATCCTCCCAGCTTTTGTCTCCGAGTGAGTCCCTCTCTCTCAGACTCACCTCACCTCATCACCTCACCTGCACAGCCACAGCGAGTGACAGTGCCACAGTCCCTCCAAGAGGCAGCCCCCGTGTATGCTTCTCCTCTACCTGGAGACCTTCCCTGAAGTTTCTCACCCTCCCCGATATTCACCTAGCAGACCACCCCTCATCTCTAGGACGGAGTGGAGACAACGTGTCCCCAGGAAGCTTCCCCGGCTCTGCCCCTCACTCTGCTCACATGCTCCCAAGGACGGGGAGCTCACTACCTCAAGCGCCCCACCTCTTGGTCCCTCACACCCGCTCTGATCAGAACACTGATAACTGGGGTGCTGTCTCGTCACTAGCAGGCCTCCTAGTGAAACCATAAACAACTTGAGGGCAGGAGCTGAATCTCAGCATCCTTTTCCCCGGTGTCTAGCACTGGCGCTGACACAGAACAGGCACTCACATGTTTGCTGAATGGATTGGTCCTCCCTCTACCCAGAAGGCCAGACTTGGCAATAGTCTAGGTGGATGAATTCCAAGAGAATTGGTGCCAGTGACCTGTGGGAGGTCCCAGGGGAAATTCCTACTCTAGCAAATTGGTACCACGATGACCAAATTAGGACAACTGCTCACTAGGACCTGATTTATCGATGCATCTTCTCCAAGCAGCCTTGAACCAGTGCCGGGCCATGGGCTCCTAGGACGGGGAAGCCAAGTCTCATTTACCTCCAGAGTGTCAGTATGTAGTATCCAGTACGGGTTTTGGAATGAATGGCAAACACTCTACTGGGCAAGAACATCCATCTTTATTTCTATTTCAGGATGTTTTAGGGATGAAGCCTTTGAGACTCTCTGGGGAAGAGGGAGGAAGGGTACAGGATTCTCTGGAGAAGCCAAACAGAACATAAAAGCCCAAGTCTTCACGGTGGCTCATGAGGCCTGCACCACGCCTCTCTGTCCTCACCTCCTTCCATTGTCCCTCGTTCCTTCTGTTCCAATCCTATTGGCCACTTGCAGTTCCTTGAAGCCCAAGCACATCCCCACCCGACAGCCTTTGTTCCCTTTTCCCTTCAAGCCTCCCTCCCTCACTTTGTTCGGGTCCTGCTCCAATGACACCTAATCAGGGGGGCCTTCCCTGGTATCCTGCCTAAAACAGCAATGCCTGTTCCCCCAACTTCCTCTCTCTCTCTCTGACTTGGCTTTATTATCATTATTTACGCTTTATTTTTTCCATAACACTTAATACTACCTGGTATAATATATGCTTATTTATTTATTGACACTCCCCTGACCCCGCTAGAATGCAAGCTTGAAGAGAACAGAAATTTTGTTTGTTTTTTGTTTTGTGCGGATCCCTAACACCAAGAATACCCCTGGCTGCGTAGGACATGCTCCATACATATTTGTGGAATGCATGGATGGCTGGATAAATGAATGCCCCACAAGAGCTAACAGTCCACAGTCAAGGAAGAAAGCCAGTGCTGTGGGCCTGGACGAACACGTGCTTGAAACTTAACTGTCTCACTGAGGGGCCAGGACACCTGCTCCCGAATCAGCTGACTCCAACTGTGAGGACATTCCTTTGGGTCTTGGAAGTATGCTGGTTTGAAGTGAATAAGCTGCTGGGGGTGAGTTAGTTTTCAGCTACTATCCAATGGGACAAAGGATGGACTCAACAGGCCGGGAGGGTGGTGAGACCTGAGGTTGGATGTAACAGGGCAAACCTTCAAATGGCCGAACCACAGAGGGCGATCTGGCCAAGGCGAGGTGAGGGCAGGCCGCTATTGAAGAGGAACTCTGAAATCAAGATTAACAGCTCTTACCTTCCTTAACTGTGTGTGTAGACAAGATCTGTCCCTAGACTTTAGGCACAGGTTCAAATGCAACCCAATGAGGGCTCAAAGCTGTACTGAAATACCTCTGATTAAGCTGACATTTTTTGAGGTTTACTATAAGCAAGAAACTATGCTAACGCATTATCGTCTCTTTTGAGCCTCACCACAAGCTTACCACACAGGGAGGACTGTCCCCATCTTACGGATGGGGAAACAGAAGCTCAGGAGTTTACAACGATCTACGCAAAATCACTCAACCAATAAATAGCAGAACTGAGATTTGAAGTCAGGTCTGTCTAATTTCAAAAGCTCTTCTCCTTCCTCTGAAGTATGCTATAGCTCAGGGACCCCTCTGGGGAAAGAAACCATAAGAGGAAGAAAGGAAGGGAGCACAAGATAAATCTGTTCCCCTCAAGAATGAGAATCTGGTATAAGGACCAAGTCTGGGATAAAATAATCCCAGGAATTCAGAATTGGAAAATACCTGAGAAATCACCTGGTCTTACCTTCTCAGCTTTATGAAATGCTTCTGGTTTTAGTTTTGAAGGAAAATCAGGATATCTAAATGCAAAAGAAGAGCTTTAGGAGAGGACAGCAGAAGGTAACAGCAGCAACCACTGAAAGAGTAACAGGTGTGAGATTATCTCAGTGTACTGTCACTTCCTTCGTGACTCCTGACCTTGGATGTGTGGGTGCCCTGGGCCAGCTTAAAGGAGATGTGCTAATACAACCAAGTCCAAGGAGCTGAAATCAGCAGACCTTGAGTCACTGGAGAGGGATGTCAGCCCGTGTCAGGTCCAAGTTCAATGATGAAGTTCAATTAGGTGTGGCCCTCTCCTTCCAGATAAGAAGAAAAGTGCCCATAACTGGGAGAAGGTGAAAGAGGGAGAAAACCAACGTGCTGGCGGTGAGGGAAGAGGGCAAAGGGGAGTGGTGATCTGAGGCTGGTGCACCGCAGTGCCGAATTTACCTCTAAATTCAGCTGCATTTACCTCTAAAAATGTTATAGCAAGTGAGATGCCAGCCAGACTTCCGGCATGAGACCTAAATTCCATGCCAGGTGGGCTACTTCTCTCCCTGCTGGTCTCAATCTGGATGGCAAGAAAGAAGCCCTCAAGTGCATTCCGCAGGGACAAAGCGACCTCCAGCAACAGCTCTAATCTGCTCTCCCCCTGCATGTAGTTCCAAGCAACTCTGTTTCCTGCCTAAACACTAAAAAGACTCAAGATAGCGACGGCTCCCACTCAGAATGCAGTTATAGAACCCAGGGACATTTAAGCACTTCAAAATTACAGCTACTTTGAAGTGCACATCAATTCTTCATTATGTCCTTGTTTTTTTTTTTTTTTTTTTTTCCTTGTACATGTATGTGGTGTTAGGAAGCATGGCTTCCAATCAGAGATGACAAATCTGGTGGAAGGACCATCCTCAATACTTCCAGGTATCCTGTAAGCCTGCATATCGCAGATTCTCTGCACTACAATGTTGGTCATCACCGTGCTGCTGGCTATAAGCAAAGACAGTTGATTCTTACCTGGAGATCTCCCTTGTGACTCAGATTCACCAATCCAGGCTGATGGAACGAACCAGATGAGCTGTTTGGCCAAGACAAGTCTGGCTCCCTAAATCAGGGATATGGTCCCCGAGAGTCCTGTGCTTTCTCTGTCCTTGGTGAGTGATAACCTGCAGAAAGGGAATGCAAGTCATGTTACTAGGAGAGGCCGTTTCCTCTTCTCCTCTCGTCATAATACATTCTTTTAAGGAGAGCAGAGAGAGTCCCAGAATCACAGATTACTAGGGCCAGAAGAAATGCAATAACCTTGTCTAATGCTTCTGTAGTTGAGGAAACTGAGGCTCAGAGAAGAAAAGAACTTCATTCAAGGGTTTAGCCGCTCGGGATGAGATTCCAGATTAGAATGTGTCTCTGACTCTCTGGTCTCTGGAATTTTTTAAAAAAGCAGCCACATGATCGGGCTGACTTCTCAAACAAGTGGTCACTGACCCTGAATAGAAGTCTTTTCTTTTATTTAATGGATTTTCAAAACGAGAGGTGGCACTTTTTTCCACATTGCTGTTTTTGTTGTTTTACCCCTGGGAGCTCACTGAGTAAAAGAGTCCACCTCAGGCATGAGGTTGGGAGGGTTCTCCCTTTTTCTCATTAGAAAAATATTGTTATGGAATAGTGGGACCTGTGGGCACAGCAGTGGGTAGACTTGGTCTTTTAATGATAGATGTATGTGCACCCAGCCTCTAGGTCTCCTGGTCTCTCTCTGTCTCTGTCTCTATCTCTCTGTCTCTTTCTGTCTGTCTGTCTCTCTCTCCATGTTTCTATCTCTCTGTCTCTTTCTGTCTGTCTGTCTCTCTCTCCATGTTTCAGAAAAACACAGGAACAGACATGGATTTTCCTCCCATGAGTATCATTTATTATGTGATTTTTCTTTTTTTTATTTTTATTAAAGTCTAGTTGATTTACAACGTTGTATTACTTTCTGGTGTACAGCAAAGTGATTCAGTTATACATATACACACACACATATATGTTCTTTTTCAGATTCTTTTCCATTATGGTTTATTACAGGATACTGAATATAGTTCCCTGTGCTACACAGTAGGACCTTGTTGTTTTATTATGTGATTTTTCTGAACACCGAACATTTGAACAGCCACTCCTTGAGGCCAAAAACCAAAACCAAAGAAGGGATCTCACATTTGTTAAGCAAATAATGTCTAACAAGCACATCCGGTGAATCTTGCATTTTCCTAATTTGTCCTCAAAAATTCTGCTAAAGGTACCAGGAACTCCATTTTTCCAAAGGGTTAGGGAACCGAGCTAGAGAGAACTAGAATGCCCTGAAGAGTCGTAAAGAAAATTCGGTGCAGAACTCATGGTGAAAATTCGGTGCAGGCATGAACTCATATCTAACTCCCAAATCGATGTTTTGTCCATCTAAACCAGACTAGAGCTATTAGGCCAAGACGCTAGGAGTTGTCTTATTTTTCCAGTGTGTTAGCTGGAAGGCAGGAGAAAGTTCTTTGGCAGCTGTTAATGTTGCAAGGACGTGAAGAGTTATTCTCGTTAGATTCTCATTCAGAGAGGAGGCTCTAAAGGCCCCGGCTTCCTGCATGCTGCCGGCCAGGGCTCATGTGCCCCAGAGAAGCCAGGCTGGCCCTGGCTCTGGGCAACCAGAGGGCCCGTCAGGAAATCGTGATCATCAACGCTGGGCCTCTGTTCCTGTTCTGGGACAGGGCTGGAGAGATGGGGTGGGGATGGAGAAAGAGGAAGAGAAAACAGGAAGTTGGGGGGAAGGGAAGGAAATGATAGAGAAAACACAGCAACTTTAGCCTGATGAGAAAGTGATTTCTGAGCGCTGCATTTTGGGAAACCAGGTCACAGTGGTAGTGGTGGAGAGGAGTTTTGTTTCCTCTGAACTTGGGGTTGTGCCTGTGAATTCCCATCAGAGCACAGTCTGAGGAAGAGGGTGCCTGCCACAGGTGCTGTCTCCCAGGGGCACCCGAGTGCAGACACTGGAGAAGGTGAATTTCTAAAGAAGAATCCCCAGGTGAGACCACCTCTCTCACCTCTCGGCTGTAGTTGAGGCCAGATGAGTCATAAAAGGACCTGGAAACAAGAAAAGCTTTCGAGGTGATCAGGCCTCAGGGGCGCTATCCCATCCCCACCGCTTTCCTTCTCAAATGCTCTCAAAATTATAACTCATTTTCAGTGTATCTGATTAGGACTTGATTCCCCCAGTGGGCCAGGAAGAATCCCGCTTTCTCTTCTACCGCAAAACTAAGAGGGTCAGGCCAGCAGAACGCTGAGTCTCCTCCAGACCATGACTCTAGTAAGATACTTCCAGAATCTTTCCCTACCATTTTGTCCACTCTACTTCATTATAGACACTACAAAAGTTCCCCAACTCCCAATGTGCATCCTGAAGGCTGGCAGTCACCTGGTGAGTTGAACAACCACACAAGTAGACAACCCTAATAATAATCTAATCACACTGTAATACCAATACTAATAATACTCTACAGTTTCCCGATGGGTACTAGAAGGTGGGCAGGGAACACAGAGCCCCCTAACAGGCAAACCCTCAGATACCAATTCCACCCACTCCAGTGGTTCCCCAAACTGGTTGTGCAACTGGAGAAGCTAAAAAGAAAAAAGTACCATCCCAACCTGGAGTAGAGGCCAAGCTTCTGGAGAGTTTTATGTCACCAATTGGCTCTGGTCCACGGACCAGCATTTAGATACCTTGGCTCCTAACCCAGCCCTCACCAGGTCCCACCTCCTCCCATCTTACTGATTCAATCACGGAGACCCTACTGTGGAGGAGCTCGCTCCAGGGATCTGTCCTTGACTCTCTAAACTACTCCCCCACCATCCAAATAAACACAGAGCAATAAAAAGTAAGCCTATCTTTGAGAGGATTCCAAGCTTTTTGAAGAGATGGCTGGTGGTTTCCTGTCTGAGTCACTCACAGGCCAGAGGTCCCTCAGGGAGGACAGAGATCGAGCAGGGAAAGACACTTACAACCCCCGTCTAGGTCCCCACCAGCAGCCCAACCTCACACAACATCCACAAGTCCGCTTCCGTCGCCAGTGGTTACGAAAGACCAGAGCTGCTGCCAGCGTCACTCTGCTCCGTGAAGGAGACTGACACCACCTGAGACCGTCAGGAGGTGGCACTTCGGCACATCTGGCAGCCTGCGAAACACTTTTCAGTATCTTGTCTTCTTTGGTCATTTTAAGAGACAAGACAAAGCATGGGGTCATTAGCACATTTTAAAAATGGGGAAAGGCTTCCCTGGTGGCGCAGTGGTTGAGAATCCGCCTGCCAATGCAGGGGACACGGGTTCAAGCCCTGGTCTGGGAAGATCCCACATACCGCGGAACAACTGGGCCCGTGAGCCACAACTACTGAGCCTGCGCGTCTGGAGCCTGTGCTCCGCAACAAGAGAGGCCGCGATAGTGAGAGGCCCGCGCACCGCGATGAAGAGTGGCCCCCGCTTGCCACAACTAGAGAAAGCCCTTGCACAGAAACGAAGACCCAACACAGCCAAAAATAAATAAATAAAATAAATAAATTTAAAAAAAAAGAAAAGATGACTACTATCTTAAAAAAAAAAAAAAATGGGGAAGCTGAAATCTAGAGACATAAAATGACTTCTCCCGGGTCACACAACAGAACCGAAACTAGAACAGGCATCTCCTGACCTCCAGTCCAGTGACCTGTGACCTTTTCGCTACCTCCTGTGCTCCCCTTACCCCCCCCCCCCCCCCACGCCCCCATTCACGGGAGGGGCTGACAAAAGCTGTGTGTCTTCCGCTTTTGCATGGTTCTGGAAGTGACAGGGCTGGGCAGGGGGCAAACTGAGAGAAGGCGATGCATACGGATGGTGAGGGGCCTGGAGGGCCTGGAAGACCACCCCCTGCCCTCCAGGCTGAGCAGACACGGAATCTAAAGCCCGGGTGGGAGCCTGCTTGTTCAAGCCCCAAGTTAACCAGCAGCGGAGCCTATCCCGAGTCAGGGAACCTCATTACGGGCTCTCGCACAGGCACCAGGAGCCCTGGCCAACGAGAAGAATGACAAACGGGTAGGTTTTTTGTTTGTTTGTTTGTTTTTTAATATCTTTATTAGAGTATAATTGCTTTACAATGGTGTGTTAGTTTCTGTTTCACAACAAAGTGAATCAGCTATACATATACATACATCCCCATATCTCCTCCCTCTTGCGTCTCCCTCCCACCCTCACTATCCCACCCCTCTAGGTGGTCACAAAGCACCGAGCTGATTTCCTAGTGCTATGCAGCTGCTTCCCACTAGCTAGCTATTTTACATTTGGTAGGGTATATATGTCCATGCTACTCTCTCACTTCGTCCCAGCTTACCCTTCCCCCTCCCCGTGTCCTCAAGTCCATTCTCTACGTCTGCATCTTTATTCCTGTCCTGCCCCTAGGCTCTTCGGAACCATCTTTTTTTTTTTGTTTTTAGATTCCATATATCTGTGTTAGCATACGGTGTTTGTTTTTCTCTTTCTGACTTACTTCACTCTGTATGACAGACTCTAGGTCCATCCACCTCACTACAAATAACTCAATTTCGTTTCTTTTTATGGCTGAGTAATATTCCATTGTATATATGTGACACATCTTCTTTACCCATTCATCTGTCAATGGACACTTAGGTTGCTTCCATGTCCTGGCTATTGTAAATAGAGCTGCAATGAACATTGTGGTACATGACTCTTTTTGAATTATGGTTTTCTCAGGGTATATGCCTAGTAGTGGGATTGCTGGCTTGTATGGTAGTTCTATTTTTAGTTTTTTTAAGGAACCTCCATACTGTTCTCCATAGTGGCTGTATCAATTTACACTCCCACCAATAGTGCAAGAGGGTTCCCTTTTCTCCACACCTTCTCCATCATTTATTGTTTGTAGATTTTTTGATGATGGCCATTCTGACTGGTGTGAGGTGATACCTCACTGTAGTTTTGATTTGCATTTCTCTAATGATTAGTGATGTTGAGCATCCTTTCATGTGTTTGTTCGCAATCTGTATATCTTCTTTGGAGAAATGTCTATTTAGGTCTTCTGCCCATTTTTGGATTGGATTGTTTGTTTTTTTGATATTGAGCTGCATGAGTTGCTTGTAAATTTTGGAGATTAATCCTCTGTCAGTTGCTTCACTTGCAAATATTTTCCCCCATTCTGAGGGTTGTCTTTTGGTCTTGTTTATGGTTTCCTTTGCTGTGCAAAAGCTTTTAAGTTTCATTAGGTACAATTTGTTTATTTTTGTTTTTATTTCCATTTCTCTAGGAGGTGGGTCAGAAAGGATCTTGCTGTGATTTATGTCATAGACTGTTCTGCCTATGTTCTCCTCTAAGAGTTTGACAGTGTCTGGCCTTACATTTAGGTCTTTAATCCATTTTAGTTTATTTTTGTGTATGGTGTCAGGGAGTGTTATAATTTCATTCTTTCACATGTAGCTGTCCAGTTTTCCCAGCACCACTTATTGAAGAGGCTGTCTTTCCGCCATTGTATAGTCTTGCCTCCTTTATCAAAAATAAGGTGGCCATATGGGCGTGGGTTTATCTCTGGGCTTTCTAACCTGTTCCATTGATCTATATTTCTGTTTTTGTGCCAGTACCATATTGTCTTAATTACTGTAGCTTTGTAGTATAATCTGAAGTCTGGTAGCCTGATTCCTCCAGCTGTTTTTCTTTCTCAAGATTGCTTTGGCTATTCGGGGTCTTTTGTGTTTCCATACAAATGTGAAATTTTTTGTTCTAGTTCTGTGAAAAATGCCACTGGTAGTTTGATAGGGATTGCATTGAATCTGTAGATTGCTTTGGGTAGTATAGTCATTTTCACAATGTTGATTCTTCCAATCCAAGAACATGGTATATCTCACCATCTGTTTGTATCATCTTTAATTTCTTTCATCACTATCTTATAGTTTTCTGCATACAGGTCTTTTGTCTCCTTAGGTAGGTTTATTCCTAGGTATTTTATTCTTTTTGTTGCAATGGTAAATGGGAGTGTTTTCTTAATTTCACTTTCAGATTTTTCATCATTAGTGTATAGGAACGCTAGAGATTTCTGTGCATTAATTTTGTATCCTGCTACTTTACCAAATTCATTGATTAGCTCTAAGTAGTTTTCTGGTAGCATCTTTAGGATTCTCTATGTATAGTATCATGTCATCTGCAAACAGTGACAGCTTTACTTCTTCTTTTCTGATTCAGATTCCTTTTATTTCTTTTTCTTCTCTGACTGCTGTGGCTAGAACTTCCAAAACTATGTTGAGTAATAGTGGTGAGAGTGGACAACCTTGTCTTGTTCCTGATCTTAGAGGAAATGGTTTCAGTTTTTCACCATTGAGAACGATGTTGGCTGTGGGTTTGTCATATATGGCCTTTATTATGTTGAGGTAAGTTCCCTCTATGCCTATTTTCTGGAGGGTTTTTATCATACATGGGTGTTGAATTTTGTTGAAAGCTTTTTCTGCATCTTTTGAGACGATCATATGGTTTTTCTCCTTCAATTTGTAAATATGGTTTATCACATTGATAGATTTGTGTATACTGAAGAATCCTTGCATTCCTGGGATAAACCCACTTGATCATGGTGTATGATCCTGTTGTTTTTTTTTTAATCAAGCCAAATTCCTTCACTCAATGGATTCTCACTGAGCCCTTTTTTTTTTTAATTAATTCATTCATTCATTTTTTTGGCTGTGTTGGGTCTTCGTTTCTGTGGGCTTTCTCTAGTTGTGGCAAGCGGGGGCCACTCTTCATCGCGGTGCATGGGCCTCTCACTGTCGTGGCCTCTCTTGTTGCAGAGCACAGGCTCCAGATGCGCAGGCTCAGTAGTTGTGGCTCACGGGCCTAGTTGCTCCGTGGCATGTGGGATCTTCCCAGACCAGGGCTTGAACCTGTGTCCCCTGCATTGGCAGGCAGATTCTCAACCACTGCGCCACCAGGGAAGCCCTGTATGATGCTTTTAATGTGCTGTTGGATTCTGTTTGCTAGTATTTTGTTGAGGATTTTTGCATCTACGTTCATCAGTGATATTGGCCTGTAGTTTTCTTTGAGACATCTTTGTCTGGTTTTGGTATCAGGGTGATGGTGACCTTGTAGAATGAGTTTGGGAGTGTTCCCCCCTCTGCTATATTTTGGAAGAGTTTGAGAAGGATAGGTGTTAGCTCTTCTCTAAATGTTTGATAGGATTTGCCTGTGAGGCCATCTGGTCCTGGGCTTTTGTTTGTGGAAGATTTTTAATCACAGTCTCAATTTCAGTGCTTGTGAATGGTTTGTTTATATTTTCTATTTCTTCCTGGTTCAGTCTCCGAAGGTTGTGCTTTTCTAAGAATTTGTCCATTTCTCCCTGGTTGTCCATTTTATTTGCATACAGTTGCTTGTAATAATCTCTCATGATCCTTTGTATTTCTGCAGTGTCAGTTGTTACTTCTCCTTTTTCATTTCTAATTCTATTGATTTGAGTCTTTTCTCTTTTTTTCTTGATGAGTCTGGCTAACGGTTTATCAATTTTGTTTATCTTCTCAAAGAACCACCTTTTACTTTTATTGATCTTTGCTATCATTTCCTTTATTTCTTTTTCATTTACTTCTGATCTGATCTTTATGATTTCTTTCCTTCTGCTAACTTTGGGTTTTTTTTGTTCTTCTTTCTCTAATTGCTTTAGGTGTAAGGTTAGGTTGTTTATTTGAGATGTTTCTTGTTTCTTGAGGTAGGATTGTATTGCTATAAACTTCCCTCTTAGAACTGCTTTTGCTGCATCCCATAGGTTTTGGGTCATTGTGTTTTCACTGTCATTTGTTTCTAGGTATTTTTTGATTTCCCCTTTGATTTCTTCAGTGATCTCTTGGTTATTTAGTAGTGTATTGTTTAGCCTCCATGTGTTTGTATTTTTTACAGATTTTTTCCTGTAATTCATATCTAGTCTCATAGCGTCGTGGTCAGAAAAGATACTTGATACAATTTCAATTTTCTTAAATTTACCAAAGCTTGATTTGTGACCCAAGATATGATCTATCCTGGAGAATGTTCCATGAGCACTTGAGAAGAACGTGTATTCTGTTGTTTTTGGATGGAATGTCCTATAAATATCAATTAAGTCCATCTTGTTTAATGTATCATTTAAAGCTTGTGTTTCCTTATTTATTTTCATTTTGGATGATCTATCCATTGGTGAAAGTGGGGTGTTAAGGTCCCCTACTCTGATTGTGTTACTGTTGATTTCCCCTTTTATGGCTGTTAGCATTTGCCTTATGGATTGAGGTGCTCCTCTGTTGGGTGCATAAATATTTACAATTGTTATATCTTCTTCTTGGATTGATCCCTTAATCTTTATGTAGTGTCCTTCTTTGTCTCTTGTAACAGTCTTTATTTTTAAGTCTATTTTGTCTGATATGAGAATTGCTACTCCAGCTTTCTTCTGATTTCCATTTGCCTGGAATCTTTTTCCATCCCCTCGCTTTCAGTCTGTATGTGTCCCTAGGTCTGAAATGGGTCTTTTGTAGACAGCATATTTATGGGTCTTCTTTTGTATCCATTCAGGTAGTTTGTCTTTTTGTTGGAGCATTTAATCCATTTACATTTAAGGTAGTTATCGATATGTATGTTCCTATTACCATTTTCTTAATTGTTTTGAGTTTGTTATTGTAGGCCTTTTCCTTCTCTTGTGTTTCCTTTAGCTGTTGTTGTAAAGCTGGTTTGGTGGTGCTGAATTGTCTTAGCTTTTGCTTGTCTGTAAAGGTTTTAATTTCTCCGTCGAATCTGAATGAGATCCTTGCTGGGTGAAGTAATCTTGGTTGTAGGTTTTTCCCTTTCATTACTTTAAATATGTCCTGCCACTCCCTTCTGGCTTGTGGAATTTCTGCTGAAAGATCAGCTGTTAACTTTATGGGGATTCCCTTCTTTGTTGTTTTTTTTCCCTTGCTGCTTTTAATATTTTGTCTTTGTATTTAATTTTTGATAGTTTGATTAATATGTGTCTTGGCGTGTTTCTCCTTGGACTTATCCTGTATGGGACTCTCTGTGCTTTCTGGACTTGATTGACTATTTCCTTTCCCATATTAGGGAAGTTTTCAACTATAATCTCTTCAGATATTTTCTCAGTCCCTTTCTTTTTCTATTCTTCTTCTGGGACCCTTATAATTCGAATGTTGGTGCATTTAATGTTGTTCCAGAGGTCTATAAGACTGTCCTCAGTTCTTTTCATTCTTTTTTCTTTATTCTGCTCTGCAGTAGTTATTTCCACTATTTTACCTTCCAGGTCACTTATCCGTTCTTCTGCTATTGATTCCTTCTAGAGAACTTTTAATTTCATTTATTGTGTTGTTCATCATTGTTTGTTTGCTCTTTAGTTCTTCTAGGTCCTTGTTAAACGTTTCTTGTATTTTCTCCATTCTATTTCCAAGATTTTGGATCATCTTTACTATCATTACTCTGAACTCTTTTTCAGGTAGACTGCCTATTTCCTCTTCATTTGTTTGGTCTAGTGGGTTTTTACCTTGCTCCTTCATCTGCTGTGTATTTCTCTGTCTTCTCATTTTGCTTAACTTACTGTGTTTGGGGTCTCCTTTTTGCAGGCTGCAGGTTCGTAGTTCCCATTGTTTTTGGTGTCTGCCCCCAGTGGCTAAGGTTGGTTCAGTGGGTTGTGTAGGCTTCCTGGTGGAGGGGACTGGTGCCTGTGTTCTGGTGGATGAAGCTGGATCTTGTCTTTCTGGTGGGCAGGACCATGTCCCATGGTGTGTTTTGGGGTGTCTGTGACCTTATTATGATTTTAGGCAGCCTCTCTGCTAATGGGTGGGGTTGTGTTCCTGTCTTGCTAGTTGTTTGGCATAGGGTGTCCAGCACTGTCGCTTGCTGGTCATTGAGTGGAGCTGGGTCGTAGCATTGAGATGGAGATCTCCAGGAGAGCTTCTGCCGTTTGATATTACGTGGGGCCGGGAGGTCTCTGGTGGACCAATGTCCTAAACTCGGCTCTCCCACCTCAGAGGCACAGGCCTGACACCCGGCCGGAGCACCAAGAGCCTGTCAGCCACATGGCTCAGAAGAAAAGGGAGAAAAAAAGAAAGAACGAACGAATGAAAGAAAGAAAGAAAAGAAAAGAAAATTTTAAAGTTGTTAAAATAAAAAATTTTTTAAAATTATTAAAAATAAAAAAATTAAAAAGTAATAAAAAAAAAGAAAGAAGAGAGCAACCAAACCAAAAAACAAATCCACCAATGAAAACAAGCACTAAAAACTGTACTAAAAAAAAAAAAAAAGGGACAGACAGAACCCTAGGACAAATGGTAAAAGCAAAGCTATACAGACAAAATCACACAAAGCAGCATACACATTCACACTCACAAAAAGAGAAAAAGGAAAACTATATATATATATATCTTTTGGGAAGTCTGAATTCTTCTGCCAGCACTCAGTAGGTGTTCTGTAGGAGTTGTTCCACATGTAGATGTATTTCTGATGTATTTGTGGGGAGGAAGGTGATCTCCAAGTCTCACTCCTCCACCATCTTGAAGGTCTCTCCCAAACGGGTTGGTTTGTAGATAACAAATATGACTCCTGTTCATTAGGGACCTGTGGCACATCAGGCGTCATTTAATGCTGGACACCTGGTGACTCCCTGAAACCTCTCAGCAGCCACACTAGATAGATGGGCGTTACTCTTGCCCACTTTTACAGATGAGGAAACTGAGGCACTTGCCCAAGGGATCTGGCTTTTGAGTGGCAGAGCCAAGATTTGAATTCCTGCAGTCTGGCTCCAATTCCTGCTCTTAACCACTATGTGGTTAATACTCCATCTCAAAGCAGTTGCATTAAAAAAAAAGAAAAAAGGAAAGAAAGGGAGAGACATGCAGAACAGTCAATTAGTGGAAAGAAACAGGGATAAAGGAAGGGCACTAGGAACAGATAACACCTTCATTCCAAAGGCAGAGGAAAGGAGGAAACTCTCCAGGCGGGGAAATATTGATTGAAAGGTGCTGAACAGGCAGGACCGGGATTCTGGTCCCCAGCCCTTTGTGGGTGGCAGCCCCCCGGTGTCAGCCAGCACCAGTAAATGACTTCCTGGCCTTGGTGCTGACACCACACCCCTCGTGGGAGGCGGAAGTGGAGTGGGCTGGGGAGGGGATGGAGGGAGGGCCCAAGATGGGAGAGTCATCAGGGTGGGTGGAAGGGATGATGTTTCGGGAACCCAGCTCCCCTGTCACAGAGGGTGGGACCCACTGGTCAGGCTGGCTAGCAAGGCTCTGCCAAGAGTCCCCACCTCAAACGGTGAGTGCACACACTCCCAGGGCCACCCGGTTCTGGGGATGCTGGGTGACTTCAGCCTCACAAAGACCCGGAGAGCAGGGCAGGACAGGGATCATCCCTCACCGTTTCACAGCCGGGGAGACCAGAGCCGCAGTAATGATAGTCATGACATCATCGCCACCATCATCGTTATCACCATGGTCATCGTCATGGCGGCCACCATTTGCTGGAGCCTGTCATGCACCAGAAAATGAACTAGATGCTTTACATGGGTTACTCAGTAAACATCAACTCTGTGAGGGCCGTAACATTATTCCTAATTTATAGTTGAGACAAGCTAAATAATATCCTAAAGGTCAAAAAGCTAGTTGGCTAGGAGGAAGGATTTGAACTGCTGTCTGACATTTTGGCCCATGGTGTCACCTCTAAGCCACATGTGCCGTGAAATGGTGACAGGCTCTGCCCATGACTGATGGTGCTAACCCGCAGCCAACTTTTGAGATGTTAAAGCACATGGGTGCTTTTACAGGTCTTTAAACTTAAATATATTATCCACACTCCAACTATACTAAGTGCACATACACGGTTACATACAATTAAGGTGACCGCGTGATTTATCCTCCAAACCTGGGTACTTCTGAGAGTGAAAAGGGTCTATTAATAATGCTGCTGGGACAACGGGCATAACCCAGGCCTGTCCCAGGCACACGAGGACATAGGGTCATCCTGGTATAACCCACAGTCCCAGGGTGGGTTCTTTTATGTCTCGCTGTGTCGGTGGGAAACTCTCCTGAATGATCCCCTGCTTTTCAATCCACCCAAACACTCCTTGGCAACAATTCACTCTCCCTCTGCTCACCATAAAGTCTTCTAAGTCCATTGGGCTGGCAGGCCTTATGCAAGCTGATCATAAAGCGGGCACGCTATGATTCGGGAAGCAAGGGTGTGACTAGTTTGGCAATATATTTAGAAATGACTGCTGGGTGCCCTGTGCCCTTGCACCCAGAACCTGAATGTGCAGCTGTTCTGATAATCAGCCAGTCCCCCAAACCTGAGGGCCTGATGGCTCCCCCATCTCGTGTGGCCTAAGGTCATGGGACGGGCAACCAGTGTGAGCTGGGCTGCCCAGCCCGCTGGAGAAACTGTCGTCCACTGACAGGACGCAAGACCCCGCTTCCTCGGGGGGCAGCGCACGGCTGGGACAGGTGGCCTGTCTCCATTCCCAGCAGGCACTGACCTCCCCAACCCCCGGAGGGTGTGGGGCTGTAGCCCTCTGGCCAGGGATGTCCCCTTTGATCCCACAGGCCTGGGGAGGATGGAGGCTGCACTTAAAGCTTGCTTTTTGTTTCTTAAGAATCTGCCTTCTTAAGAATCTCTGGTCGAGAGGAAAAAGAATCTGCTGTTCTTTTGAAACCAGGAAATCAGTCTTGAATCAAACTCACACATCAATACAAGTGAAATGCTAACAAGAAAGCAACAGGCATTAGTCCACTCTCTGAAGAGGTGTTTCCTGCATTTATTTAATCAGGGGCATCCCAGGACTTCTGGTCCTGCGATTTTCTGACAGCTCAGGGAAGCTTCGCCACGCTGGGGAGCCCAGAGACCCCGGAAGGGGCTCAGGGCTCTGACCCTGCAATAACACAGCCAGCCAGCCTCTTTATTTGTTTTGCATAGAAGTTTTTGCCAGTGATAGTTTTTGGTAATGAGGAAGACCTTTGTTCTTCCCAAATTAGGCCACATTCACAGGTTGTTGGGGGTTAGGGCATGGACTTATCTTTTTGGGGACCACTATTCAACCCACTACTGCTGTCATGATTATTGTTATTACTACTATTAATATTATTATGAATGCTATCCGGGGGACACCTGAAACCTGGGGGTGGTAAGGGCACCGCCACCCAGCAAGTAGGTGGAAAAGTCAGGACTAGAGTATACTTCTCCCAACTGACTCCTGTTTCCTCTTCCTCAGCACGTGGCCTCTCATGCTAGGGGCCCAGGGTGCAAAGCCCAGAACGGAGCAGGAAGCAGCCTACAGACAGACAGTGACGGAGCCTGGGCTCAGGCAATCCTAGGCTGTCAGGGGGCAACAGAGGATGAGGGTGATGGGACCATCACAACTACAGGAGTGTCACTTTTCTGGAGGGAAAAGGGCACAACTTGACAGGTTTGCGTGCGTGACCATCACCGGTGACACAAGCCTGGACGCCTTGATGTAGCACGAATGCTTTATGGTGGGTCAAGGAAACCTCGGTGTACGCTGAACTTGGCCTTGGCTGGGCTGTGTGACCTTTAGTCCCTCACTACTTCTCTCTGATCTTCAGATGCAAAGTCCGCTCAATGCAGACTTACAGCCATATGCACCAGCAAGCCTCTCTGGGCTACTCTGAAGATCAGACGAGCCTTTGCTTCTAAAGTACCATAGCTATTTATGTTCATGCATTATCTCTGCCATTGGATGGAAAGGTCCTTAAGAGGAGGGGCCCACGTCTTACTGATTTCCACAAGCTATTGTAATAGGCTCGAAGCCCCGCACAAACGACAAATACTGACGACAAATACTGACGGTTGAATTGGTACGAGTCAGCTTCCCCGAGGGCAGCGAACGGCTCAGTGTGGCTGGGGAGGGAGGAAGAGGCAGCAGAGATACAGCAGAAATAGGCTGGTGTCAGGCTATGGCGGACTTTACCTGCGCCCATGCTTTTTGTGACGTCAGACAGCAAGCTAGTCTATCAGATGCTTTTGTAAGTGTCAGTAGGAGGCTGGGGCTGTGGAAAGAGCCTGGGGTCTCGTGCCCAACAGTCGTGAGCTGTAACTTCTTGGAGCCTTGGCTGCCCTGTCTCTACAATGGGAACGATCACTCCCTTTCAGGCATCTGGATCACCCAAGATTAAAAGTGACCAGTGCAGTACCTGGCACCCAATTCAACTTCAGCAAATACAACTGGCCCCCTAAATAAGTGGGACAAAACTGACCTGGGCTGTCAGAGTCAATGATTGTCATTGGAAGTTCAAGGTCAATGCTGCCTGGAAGTAAGTAACTAAGAAATGGTACCATGGCCAGACTGCACTGAGCACAGCCTGAGAGGGAGTCTGGCTGGAGGGGTTTGTTGTCCAAGTTCCCAACGACCCTGGTGCACTCCAGCACCTCGTGCAAATAGTGGCAGCACTCATGCACCCCAAAGCCACAAGGGTCTCACACGGCAAATACCACCCCAGGACCACAAACCACCTGTGAACTCCCAGCAGCCCCTGGCCATCGGCTTGTGCTGGGTGTTAAGTGGCTTGTGTTGGGTGTTCTAGAGACCCTGCTCATGCCACAAGGCTCGGTGGGAGGCGAGGCCCTGGGGGGCCAAGAAGCAGGAGATCTGGGCTCGTTTCTGCTCCGACCCTAAATCTGTCTCATACCCGGGGCACATCACTCACCGCCACCTGTATCATGAATGAAGTGGTCTTTGGAACTCAGGGCTCTCAACGTCTAGAACAGCCCTTCAGTGGAGTGTTTCTGGAAGAGCTTAGCCTGTGATATATACTGCCCTTTGAGAGAGTGATTTTCCGACAAGCCAGGCCTCTGCTAAAAGCACCGTGCAAGTGGAGGCCCTCCTGCAGACAGCCCAGGTCAAATGCAGCAGGTTCTACTTCTCACCCCACCGATTCCTGCTGTGCAACCTTGGGTGAGTCACTTTACCCCTCTGAGCCTCAGTTTCCTCGTGTGAGCCTCAGAGATAATGATATCTAGCTCATGCCACGTCCCAGCAAACTCTGGTTTCTAAAACGTCACAGAAAGTACAAATCTCATTTCTCTCGGACGCGACAAGGCTAGCCAGCCTTTACCTTCCAGGACAGAGCCAGACACACCTTCCCAAAGCAGCGATGGGAGAAAACAAGCGCCTTCCATTATTCTCAGTAAGAGGAGAGGGGCCCAGTCATCATGGGGAAGAGTGACTGAGAACTACCTGTCGTGACAGCTGGGAGCCGGCTTATCTGCACTGATGACAAGACGAGGGTCACTCTGGCCCAGGCAGACAAACACTGGGGATCCTCAGACAATAGCACAGCTGCTCCGGTTCCTGGGCCCCCTGCTGCGAGGCAAATTAGGAGTCATTTGATCAACATTCATCATCAAGATGCAAAGGGATTCTGCCTTTCCCAGTGGCACAGGGATGCAGGGGGCAAATGCACACACCCCCCCATCAGGGTCCTGGGGACCCTATACCTTGCGATGGGGAAAAGAAAAGTGGGAACTGCGGACAGAAACATGCCTGGGATGAGATCCTCATAGAAACCGACTACAGAAAAATGCACTTTCTCTGTGAGACCCACTAATATCTAACAAAACCCATATTCCTAAGCCTAGTGTTCAGGTCTCTCCACAAACAGGTCCATACTGATTGAGAACCATCCTCATATAAGCTCTCAATTTAAGCCCAGTGTGATTTACCGCAGCTTTGTGTTTTCTTGCCCTGTTCCGCAGCCTAGACTTACCCCTTCATATACCTCCATCCTTTCTACGATCCATCCAAGCAGCAGCGCCCTCACCTCCTCCATGAAGTCTCCTCTGATACTCTTCTGATACCCAGTCCACACTGATCTCTCTTTTGTCTGAACTCTCATAGCACTTCCTGTCTGCACCACTCAACATTTAGTGCCCGTGGGTTGCTTCATCACTTTTTGACTGGACTCTTACATCAACCTCCTAACTGGCTTCATCCTGCCTGGACTCTGTCCCCACGCTCTGCAGGAAGAGCTCTCTAAAGCACATCTGATGATGTGTCTTCCCTGCTTAAAACTCTGCAAGCACTTCCCACCACTTCTAAGGTCAAATCCAAATGCCACAGCATACTCCCACCCCTCCCCTGAGGCTGCCCACACTCAAGTCACACCGAAGTACTCCTGAGGTTATATGATGAGGTGTTACCAAAAGTGGAACAAGAACTCAGCCGAGGGTTCTTCCCACAGTCCCAGGTTCTCCCAGGTCTAATGCTGGACCACAGAGAAGATGGCTAGGAGCAAATGGCATTGAACCATGGCCAAGGTGAAAGAAATCAAGACCAACTAAGTCCTTAGTCGTGATAAGCTTACAATATTATGGCAGTCAGCCAATCCACCAACCAACCAAGTGGGAGAGTAGACATCTGAGACTCAGACATAAGATAGTTCATTTGTTCTTTACAACAACAGTGATGAGGAAATTTTCAAAGCTGTGGAAACTGAGGCTTACAGAAGTCACAGCTCGTATCTGGACTAAAACGCCAGCCAAGATCCGACTTTGAGGTTCCAGAATGGTATATCCCATGGCCCAGTGGCCATTACTACATTGTACCTCTAAGCACCTTACACTCAACGTGTCTGATGCCGAACAACAGCACTTAGCTCCTAAGAGTTCATTCTGTCCAGGCGACCCTATTGATGAGTTCCTGCAGCTCCTTAGATGGAAAGATTGTGACACTGGATGTTCATTTAACAGAAGAGGGAGAAAATTCCACTCTAACTGTTCTATACTTCTCCAAAGACGTGATCAAAAACCCTGACCAGGCTAATGTTTCCTCCATCACACTTCCTAGTAATAATTGTGTGTGTTTATGGGGGAAAGGGTAGAAGAACAAGGTCCAGAAGAGAGCAAGACGAATATTTGGACAGAAGCACGCATGGAACCAATGGGAGCCTGGAGCCAGCTGGCACCAGCTCACCAGAGACAATTATACGCATGACTTCCCAACTTCATATGCAGTGAGATCTTGTAATTAGAAACCAGCCATGTGGGAATGTTTACACCATGGAAATTGGCAAACACTCCTAGTCAGGTTTGTTTTGTTTTCGTTTTTCCCAGAGAATCAGTTATTAAACATTTACCAGCCACCACTCAATGGATCCATGAGAAGCCACTGAGTTGGGATGATGCGGGATTTAAGCTGTAGCCATAGCTGTGCCCCCAACTCACTGTTTGACTTGGGCAAGTATCTTCCCTTCCTGGCCCTCAATGACCTTAACTGTAAAAGCGGAGCAAAGAAATCCTTGCTTTCCTGACACACCATTTTATAAAGTAGGACAGTGGACCTAAGGGCATTTTGGTAAATGTAAAGCTATGAGGACACATTTGGCAATGTCTGCAGACATTTTTGGTTGTCACAACTGGAGTGTGTGTGGTGCTACTAGCATGCCATGTGTAGAGGCCAGGGGTGCTGCTAAACATCCTACAATGCACAGGAGAAGCCCCACAACAAAGACTTATTTTGCCCCAAATGTCAGCAGTGCCAAGGTAGAGAAGCCCTGATCCAAACATATTGAAACATGGTGGCCCGTTCAAGTTTCCTGAACACATCAGCATCCAGGAGAAAAATAAAGGCAACTTGGGTCAATTCGCAGGAACCCTGGACGGTCAGTGGGTGCAGAACACTGTGATATGTGCTGCAGGGCGACAGCACAAGGATACAACAGAGTTCCTGCGCTAACACAGTGCCTGGCACACAGTAGGTGCTCAATAATGGTTTGTGGGAAAAGCAATGAGTCTAGCTGGAACCGCAGTGTACTCTCTCTAACAGATCCACACTCCACTGTGGGCACACTCCCCCTCACAGTGACTCCAGGCAGAAGAAACTGATAAGAGGGATTTCACCTCCTCTGGGAGGGAGATGGGAAGAAATGGTGTGAAGTCCCAGCCCCGGGGACTCGGGTCAGACAAATAATCACTAGCCTGGCACTCACAGCAGCAGTGGTCAGAAGAGCAATTTTATTTATTATTAATTATTATTAATTATTTATTAATTAATTATTTATTTATTAGTCACTTTCTAATATGAGTTGAAACATCTTGAAAGGTGAGGTTTTCAAACCCTCTCCGCGGAGTCAATTGTTAAAAACACACAGCAGGCAGTCTTGCTTTCCACACATTCAGAAACCGCTTTTTTTTTAGACACTCCTTTTCTCCCTGTACCACTCGGGACTGCAAATGCATTTAGCACAAACCACCCGAAGTGGAAATGGCGTTGGTTAAGAAACACTCCAGGCGCTGTGGCAACCATGGGGGAACCAGGTTGGCACGGCCCAGACACTCACGAGGAAAAAGCGATGACACACCACCCACCGACTCTCCCCACGCCTCTGGGGCCTGGAGTCAGCAGGGCTGTGGGGCGAAGCTTCGCCACAAGCCTTTCCTGGAAGACCCCCCGTGAGACTCTCAGCCCCCCCCGGCCCTGCGCTGGACTGGGAGAGGCAGTCCATTTCTCAGGGAGTAGATGACAGGACAGGACCTCCCTCCGTGTCTCCCTGACCATAAACCATCTGACTCACAAAGCCCTTTAGTTAAAAGCCCAAGGGTTCAGAGCTAATTCTAGATGTAGCGGAAGCCAGCAGCTTCTCTGGCACCAGACCTGTGAGCAGAATAATGGGGGTAATTTTGCCCCTCCTGGTCTATGAATGACGGCAACTCACTCAACTACAAATTAGACTCACAGGATGCCAGAGCTGGAAGCCACCTGAGCACCTGCCTCTCCTCGCCTACTCCACTTTAGGGATGGGGGCCCCTGGCCCAGGGGAGGAGGCAGACCGCCCAGGCCTGCTGTGGAGTTTCTTACCGACTCTTAGTCGAGTGCAGTCTTCTGAGGGCTCAGTGAGTCTTTTGTGTTCAGGTCCCTGAACTCTGAACCTTAAAGCTTATTTGGAGCTCAGGAATAAGCTAGATACAATCCAGGTAGGACCTGGGGCCACAGGATGGAAGTAAGACAGCTTCAGGGGAAGACATTTCAAAAGTAACTACTTGGTGAGAACTTGGCTCTATCCTTGGATGAACTTGGCCCCTTCCATCCTCATCTCTCGTTCATTCTTCACGTCCGTGACCCGGAAACATGGGTCTTATTCTGCCCACAATGGAGATAAGGGGACCCAGGCTAAGAGAAGTAAAGAAAGTGCCGAAGCCCAAGCAGCTAGTGAATCCCTTTGATTCTGATGCTCTTGCCTTAAACAAATTCTTTTCTTTTTCATTATAAAGTCCTAATATTGAAAGCAAGAATATGATAACTTCTTCAGGAATGGCAAAATCATTTTGCCACATTATTTATATATATAATTATTATATTTTAATAATAATACATAATATAAATATATTATAGTTTTATAATAATTATTATTAATAATAATAATAATTAATAATCTCCAGAATTATTGGACGGCAAGCTTGACTTTTTCTCATACTAAAATGGTCAACATTTCTAGATGCGGTGTCAAGGGCCTGGGTCACTGGAGGAGATAAGTAAGATGGCCATCGTGACCTCATCTTGGGGTCTGAATGCAGCCACACACCTGAATGACACACAGGACAGTTATAAAACCCTACCTGGTGGGTCAAACCCTTGTTTGGGGTGCGTCCAGACAGACGGACAGCAATAAGGAGGAAGGATCCCACTGAGGCCCACCCTGCAGCCTATCACTAGCTTCCTGTATTTCTTCCATTTTGGGGACAAAGATTCTGAGAATAAAGCGTGGCACCTCCCTTGTGTTTTCTGGTAGCTCATGAGCTACCAGAAAAGATAAACACATGAAACAACAATTAGAATACAGTTTGGCAGTTGCTGTAACGGGAAGCCTAGGCTGAGGTGGAAGCACCAACGATGGGCATCTAACTCCACCCACGTGGTGGGGATCTGGTCGGTTCAGGCTTCATGGAGGGGTCAACGTCTGAGCTACGTCTGGAATCCACACAGGACTTAGCCAGGCCAACGAGGGGTATGAGAAGGAGAGTGGGGAAGGAGGGCAGAGGTCACAAGGCAATAAAAATGGACAGGAGTGATGGCGTTCCTGATGTAAGGAGCTATGTTAGTTGGGTATGGCCGGACTGTGAGAAAATGATGGGTCAGGTGGGAGGGAAGCCTGGACTGGACCTGGAGGTCGGGGCTGAGCTGGACCACAGGCGGCCAGCAAAGCCTCGTAAACGAATCCATCCTCCAAATGGGAGCTGGATCACAGTGTTTACCTTTCACTATTTGGCAGGGACGGGGTGATGTTGTCAGGTTTATGCCTTATGTCATATCTGTGTGTGGTGTGTTTGTGTGTGTGAGCATACTTACTATTCCATCCTGGCTGTCAATTATTTTATCTCTAAAATGGGGAAAACATGATGTGCTCCATATCCCTAAAGTGTTATACGAATGAGATAGTTAATAAAAGGTTTATTAAAGATTAAAAAAAGATGAGAAGCCTATACGAAGAATGATCGCTGGCTTCTCTCAAGGAACTCTAATATGAAAATATGCACCCCAGAAGAATGAACTGGGAGGAGATCATGGCACGCAGAGCAGAGGAGATCACTTCCTGCAGCCATAGGTATTCTCGTCTGGAAGGCCCTGCCCCATGCCGCATCCAGGGAGCAGCTTGCACCGGGCGCCTGTGTTCAGGACTCACTTTCCGATTCGCAGGACAGATATAAGGAGGCAAAAAACTAAACACCAAACACCCACCTTTCTTATTTATCCAGTTAATGTTCCCAATTTGAGATAAAATAATTATTTTCACAAAGCCCTGCTTGAATCCTAGAGAATACATAGGTGGACAGAGCGTATTTGCTATTCAGATGAAATGGCAAGTCCTTGCCATAAAAGGTGGGCAGAGAACTGCCCAGTTGATTTGTTTCTCCTCTCCATCAGCCCTGGCTCTTGGGATGTCTGACTGCTGCTGAAATCAGGCAAGACAAAGCCAAAGCAGACTGCCCGCCCCAGTACCTGGAGCCAGGGCCAGTGCGTAGGGGGATAAAAGCTTCCTTCAGAGGGCAGTTGTTTCCAACCGTTCCACAATTACCTTTATTAGCATAACGTCGTGTCCTGCGTTTTGTAAAACACTTTCTTTTTCCATCTCGGGAAGAATGCAGCAAGAGAAATTGCTGCTACTGGGGGAAAAATGTCTGTAAAATCTAAACCATGGGGCATTTGTTCAAGACTCCTGGGTAATGATGTCTCTTGATATATAATTCATGATAGCCTTAAAGCTTGGCCTACTTCTGACACAGAGATCATATATTTTGGAGAAGTCAGGTGGGGGGCAGGGAGAAAGAGAAAAATCACTTTTAAATGGTTCTGCTGTGCTTCGCCTTTTGAGTAAAGCCAGACCATATTTTGGACGACTCTTTTCTACCATAAGGGCTTCCCTTAAAGAGCTTTTTTTTTTTTTTTTTTTTTCTCTTAAATAGAAGAGGCAGCATATCATCCAGTTTCAGTTTTATCTTCTGCAACACTAGATAAAGATGAGGCTGAACCCATCTGTTAACACATACAGACAGGCTGCAAACTGTGTGAAAGAGCACACATACACACACACACACACACACACACACACACACACAATCCTTGCAAAAAGGGAGAAAAAAATCCACACTTTAAAAAAATTTATCATCAGCAATGCTACCCAATGCCGACTAGATAGCAGCACTTTTATCCTTTTATGGGCAGATTCAGGAGGAAGCCAGCCTCGCCACAAAGGCTGCACCCCCTACGCTGCCATGTGAATTGGGATCCTGGGACTGGCTGCGGGCCAGGCCCTTCCCCTATAGCCTGGGGTTCCAACCTCATCAAACTCAGCGATGATGCCCCTGGGCACCATTACCTGCCATGTCTCAGTGCACTCGAGCTGATGCTAAAAGAATCACGGGGCAGAGGGAAGGTTTCCACCCTCTGGTGCAAAGGCCATGCTCCCGTGGCTGGATTTTCTGGGGAAAAGGAGCAGGCAGGCTGCCTGGACCCCATCTGGTCACTTGGCATTTCCTAGGGCACTGCTGGTGAGGGGGGCACTGCTGGTGAGGGGGGCACTGCTGGTGAGGGGGGCACTGTGGATTACCCTCTCTAGGCTTTTCTTTTTTAATCTTTAGTTATTTGTTTTTTGGTTGCGCCGCACTGTGTGTGGGGGGATCTTAGTTCCCAGACCAGGGATCGAACCCTCGCCTGTCCCCTGCAGTGGGAGCGCAGACTGCTTAACCACCGGACTGCCGGGGAAGTCCCACCCTCTCGAGGCTTTGAAAACTGCTTCTGCTCAACAATTCCTGAAAACGCTGTATGCAACTGATCAGATCAGATGCAACAGATCAGAGACTGGAGGTCGGAGGTGACCTGGATGGGCCCTCGCCAGAGCTGGCATTGCTCATATGTCCACAGTTAACCTCTTTCAAGTGGGCACCGTGCAGTGGAGAGTCCCGAAATCCACAGAGTTCTTTTGTTTCTTAAACGCAGAAACCGTGTGAATCAGAGAGTCCCAAAGATAAGCAAGCTTCATTTCATTAACGAGGTGGAGCTTGAGACCTCACAGTTCGGAAGAGGATGGGGGTGGAGGTGATAAGCACGAGCAATCGCCTAGGCCACTGCACTTGAAGAGGCTTACACGGTCTCTAGGGAGGGCCCAGAGCCCAAGCTACAATCCACGCACCCTGCAGTCTCCAACGCTAGGTCCTGGGGATTCCGCTTCTGTGGTGTCTCACATCGCCCCTCCCCCCTCCCCCCACTGCTGCTGCCCTAATTTCGGTGCTTATTATCTTTCTCCTGGATGGTTTTCCACATGCGGCCAGATGACTCTTCCTGAAGCAGCAAAGCTCTCATTGCGTCACTCCATGGCTCAAAAACCTTTAATGATTTCTCCATTGACTAAGAAACAAAGCCCAGCTTCTAATTTTTAAGGCCTTCTTCAGTAGGTCCCGGCCAAAATTCTAGCCTCACCTTCTTTTTCTCCTTCCCATACCCTACCCTCCAGCTCAGTGTCACCTTTCCAGCTGTCCCACCTGCATGCCCTTGCTCTTATATTTCCCTCTGTCTAAAATAGTTTTCTCTCTACTCCATCTCCTGAATCCTATTAATCCTTCAAGACCAGATTCAAAGGCTACTTCCACCATGGTCTCAAACTTGACCCCCAGGGAAAATTTCTCTGTCCTCTGACCTCCCATAATTTTACCATCTCAATCGCATTCTTTTGTGAAAACAGATTCTGTAAGTGTTGCTTTACTCCTTAGGCTGTAAGATGAGGGCAGAGGACTGCTCGATTGACTTAGCAGGTTTATCCTATCTCGATTGGTCCTGGCACATAGGAGGTGCTCATTTATGTTAAATAAGTGACTCACGCATGGTGAGGAAGGCTGCAAGATTGCAGACGTGCAGCTCTTTTGTGGGAGCACAGCTATCTAAAGAGATCAAATGAGTGCAGTGTACATGTGCATCATTAAAGCACCCTAAGGTATGCAGGGGAGGCAAGCTGGGTGGGCTGGGGTCAGAGGTGGATGATGTTCATGACCTCCATCGTGATAAATCCAATGGTCAATTCTCAGTCTCCGTCTTTACCAGACCATCAGCAATTCTGCGCAATTGAGTCCTCATCCCTTCTAGAAAGTCTTAGGAGAGCACAGTCTCCTATTTTTCCTCCTAGTTAATGTCTGCTCCCTCCCAGTCTCCTTAGCTGGTTCCTTTTCTTTTTTTCCAAAACTCTTGACATTGGCATTCCTTAGGGCTCAGATCTTCAGTCTCTCTCTTCCCTATCAGGACTTAACACCTTTGGTGATCTCACCCGGCGTCATGGCTGTAATATCACCTATATTTTGATAAATCTCAAATGCCTATTTCCAGCTTTGAACTCTCCCTTGCTTGCACTAATCACAGCCTGCTCAAAATCCACACTTGGATGCCGAACTCAGACTTAGAGTGGCCCCAACCTGAACTCCTCCCTCGTCTCTGCTCCCAATCCTCCTTCATCCACAGTCTCTCTCATCTCAGCTAATGACAATTCCATCCTTCCAGTTTCTTAGCACAAAATATTGAGTCATCTTAGCCTCCTCTTTATTTCAGATCCCACATCAAATCCTTCAGGAAATTCTTCTGGCCTTACCCTTAAAATATATCCAGCACACATCCAAATGTATCCCCTTACTCTCCTTCATTTTGTCCCATGCTCTTTTGACCTTCTGATAAACTAGAAAGCAATAAACATTATTTTATTACCTTCGCCTGAGTTATAATAACTTTATTATCTGCTTTTTCTCACTAATGTCTCATACGCCCAGTGCCTAGAGCAATGCATGGCACAAAGTAGGCATTCAACAAATATTTGTCAAGTGCAAGAACGAATGACTTTAGCTGATGACCTCTGAACTGTAGCTTAAACAATAAGTAGCATTTAGCCTCAAAGAAAGGCAACCACAGCTGAAAGGCATCTGTAGGTAGGGGGATTGGAGGAGCAAGGCCCTAGAGGTACACAGAACCTTCTTCAACCTCTTCAGATGCAACGGTGTCGCGAAAGCCTGCCTGCAGGATACAAAACCATGAAAGAAGCCGGACCTGAGCAGTTTCCAGCTTGTCTGTACCCGCCAAGAACGTTTTCAAGGGACTTCAATGGACAGCTATGTTTTTTTTGGTGAAAAAGACAATCAAAATGGAAATGAAAGACACAAAAGTTGGTGAATAATTGTGTGGAAACACCCCCTGTACAATTTTATTTACATTACACATTATTTCGCACCTTTTTTTCCCCCTAAAATATTACAAAGACATTAGCCCTGGTTCTATCCGTTTTCACCCATAATTAGACATCCTGTAAGTCCATGTTCAGAGCCAGGCCCATGTCAATCCTGCTCCCTGTCACACCCTCTGTGCCCACCCAGGCACAGTAAGTGTTTTAAAATTATTTGTTCAATGAATGAAGACATGAATAAACGCCTTCTGACTGTCTCCTGCCAGGACCAGCACCACGATGTAAGAATATATTCTGAGAAAGAATGGAATGCACCTTGAGACTTGTCCTCAAGGCAGAAAATACATCAGCCCTCACTTCCGCCCAGCCCCTTACCCAAGTGCCTGGTTTCCAGCAGACATTCGAGAAGGATTCAGTGCCTAGAAGTCAAGTTCATCTACAGTAAGTCCTCTACATATGAACCTTCCAGTTTCAAACTTTCAAAGATGCGAATGTGCGTTCACACGTCCAATCACGTAAGTACATCCTCTACAAGTGGTTGTGCTTGTGTGTACTTTACTGTACAGTACTGTATAGAGTACAGGAGTACAGTATCTTTATTTCAAGCCCTGGATGTCTGGAAACAAGCATAATAGCAGCAGTGATGTAGCTGGTACTACTGTACTTTTCAAGGTACTGTACTGTAAGATTAAAAATGTTTTCTTGGGGCTTCCCTGGTAGCGCAGTGGTTGAGAATCTGCCTGCCAATGCAGGGGACACGGGTTCGAGCCCTGGTCTGGGAAGATCCCACATGCCGCGGAGCAGCTAGGCCCGTGAGCCACAATTACTGAGCCTGCACGTCTGGAGCCTGTGCTCCGCAAGAAGAGAGTCCGCGATAGTGAGAGGCCCGCGCACCGCGATGAAGAGTGGCCCCCGCTCGCCGCAACTAGAGAAAGCCCTCGCACAGAAACGAAGACCCAACACAGCCAAAAATAAATAAATAAATAAATAGATAGATAAATAAATAAAATTTTTAAAAAAATGTTTTCTTTATGTTTTGTGTTTGTTTTTTATGTATTATTTGTGTGAAAAGTGTTATAAACCTATTACAGTACAGTACTATATAGCCGACTGTGTGAGTTGGGTACCTAGGCTCACTTTGTTGGACTTACGAACAAATTGGACTTACGAAAGCGCTCTCAGAATGGAACTCCTTTGCATGTAGGGGACTTACTGTACATGCAGACCTGGAAGTGGGAAAGGGCGCTAACGTACATCCATCTTCTTGACCCTGTGCTAGCATCTCAGCATCTCTACTCTGTTGCTGGGACTTGATTCAGGGTAGAGAGCTGGTGTGAAGCACTTGGGCGTGGTGTCCACCCTGCCATCCAGGGAGGTTATGGCTGGAATCAGAAAGGCTCTACTCTACAATGAGTCCTTTTCGTGGATGGGCTGAGTCACAGAAGCCTCAGTGTTTGCATCTGTAAAAAGGGAATTATCACACCAGCGGGCCACGCGAGGATTGGTAAGCCCCTTGGAAGATTGACCTCACTGAGTTGTAGCCTTGGATGACCATTTCTTCTCCGGGGGCTCCCTGCCATGTTCCCCAGGGAGATGGGGCTTTTCGTGCTATTCAAGATGCCTCTGTCCAGCACATGCTGTGGCTTAACTACTGTTGTCCAACAGAAGCTTCCCCTAGGCATGTTTTCTTCGCAGATGTTTGTGCAGACACTTGTCGTTACCAAACTCAGAAGCATGATTAGGGGCTTCTGGGCTCTGAATAGAGTCAGGAATTAATGGGGCTGAAGAAGTGACTTCCTTGGAGACCACACTTAGATAATCATATGGAAGATGAATCCGGCATCGCTATGCAAGCTTTCTTCTACCTTTGGGGGGGTCTTTAACGTGGAAGGGGGTCAATGATTGCCATGGGAAATAAGGGGAAAGTAGAGCAGAAAAATAAAGCAGGATGTTCACAGCCCTGCTCCCCATATATATACACACACACACACACACACACACACACACACACACACACAGAGCCACTAAGCCTCCTGGAGGTCACAGCTGCTCAGATTCACCTCATCTATCAAAGAAACTGATTATCAGGGAAACTGATTAACAGCAAAACGAAAAAGTAGAAATTCCCATTTTCATTGTGGTAGAAATCAGGGGAGAAAGACCTGGGTCAGAACATTCTTTCATCTGAAAGTCATATTTCAATTGAACTTGCAAATGTTCTGGGGACCACTGGCAGGAGAGTGGAACACATTCATGAGAACCAACATTCCTTTCATTTGTTTTCCAACACGAGGGTACTCTCACGGCCACTAAGAAGAATCACACAAGCCTTATGCCCGGCATTTATGAGCCTCTAAACTAATGAACTTCCCTCTTCTTGGCTTGTATATCTATTCAACAAACATTAGCTGAGGTGAGCAAGGACATGTCCTGGGTGGTGCAAAGGGTGTGGGATTTGGAGCCCAGGGGCCTTGGCTTCAACTTAAACAGTCTTAAAACAGGCATCTCCTCTCTTGGAGTCTCAGTTTCTTCATATAGTAAAATGAAGCTAAGCGCCACCCCCATGTCACATGGCTGCTGAAATTTAAACGAGCTCCTGTCTTACAGACCTAGCACAGCATCTGATATGTAACAGGCCCTCGAGCAACACTGAATCTGAATTGAATGCCTGTTAAGTAAATGCTACTCTGTTACTTGAACCACACGTACTTCTGACTTCAAAGTGGTCATATTATCGGGAAGGGAGATTGGAATACACGCACCGACATCTCTAGCGGGAGAGAGAAACTAGTGAAAGCTCTAAGACATCACAAAGAAAATGCTCTGGAGGGTCAGAGAAGGCAGAGATTATTTACAGCCAGGGACATTCGGGAATGCTTTCTGGAAGAACGGATACTCGACGGAAGAGGATGCCACAGTTTATTTTAAAGGATAAGGAGGGAGGATGGTTTATTTATACTTTAATACGTAGAAAAGTCCAAGCCATTATGCTTGGTTATTTGGAGGGTGTAAGAAAAGAAAGAGAACATGACAAAAACCCTGTCCCTAGATAATTAATAACCCAGTTGGGAAGCAGTCGTGTATATACACATACACACATACACAAGTCAGCTGTCCCTGACAATTCGTAACAAACGGCTGATGGATAATTCAGAAATCTGGAGTGACTGAAAGGGCAAAGCAGGCCATGGGGTGCAGTCACTAGTGTGCAGGAAGGTCTCAAGTAGTAACCGGGGAGCTCTGGTTTCTCCCTTCCTGTGTGCCAGTATTCCCATCTGTAAAACAGATCCAACCATGTGGCAAACACGTGCTAATTTACGTCCTTAGTCTAGGGGGACAGCTGATGGGGTCAGGGTGGCCAGGCCACGCCCCTGGGGCCACAAGCAGCTTCATCCATTTCTTCTGTGTGCTGTACAAACATTACCATTTCCCACGTGGCTACGAAACAGAACATTTTGAAAATCCCTCGTCTAGATGATGTCAAAGAATCCTGCTTGTTTGGTCAACCTATCAAGCAGAGCCTGAGTATGGCCCTGAAAATGGAGAGGTTTTGAATTGGCTAAAAGCAGAAGCCAAGTTGGTCTATGCAAGGGGAGCTAGGGCTCTGGGCATAGCCCTGGCAGGTGAGCTCTGGCCTCCCTGCAAGACCAAAGAAGGCCCATAAAGTGTTGAAGCCTCCTCATTGTAATGTTCCGTTTTCTTTAATTGGTTGTATATTTTTAAAAATGGTCTCTGTGATGGTTAATATTGTGTGTCAGCGTGCTGGATGACAGGGTGCCCAAATATTTGGTTAAACATGATTCTGGGTGTGTCTCTGAGGACGTTTCTGGATGAGATTAACATCTGAATCCGTAGGCTGAGTAAAGCAGAGTGCCCTCTCCAGTGTGGGTGGGCCTCATCCATTAAAGGCCTGGATAGAGCAGGAGGCCGAGTAGAGGAGAATTCACTCTCTGTCTGTCTTTGAGCTGCTACATTGCTTTTCTCCTGCCTTCTGACTTGAATCATCAACTCCCCTGGTTCTCAGGCCTTTGGACTCAGACTAAAACTACACCATTGGCTCTTCTGGGGCTCCAGCCTTTAGACTGCAGGTCTCGGACTTCTTGGAGATATATGTTATATATTTATATATAATATACGTCTATTGGTCCTGTTTTTCTGGAGAACTCACCCTAACACATACCAGGTAACAGGGGATGCTAATTTGCTCAAGAAGTGAGATCACATCTGGTACAATTTCCCTTCCAAAAAGATGTTTTATAGTTATTAAATGTATTAATGTAAATTAGTGACTAGACATTGAGCCTTCCTGTGTCATCACAGTTGATATGAAGCAGAGAAATGAACACATATATTCAAATACTAAATTAACAAATGTGTAAATTTGAAGTAGGTCTGGGAAGTGCTCTGAAATCCAAAAGACCTTGTCTAAATGCTGGTTTTGACATTTGTGAGCTGCCTGACTGCAGATTAGTAAGCATCTCAGTTTTCTCACCTGTAACACCAGTACAGATACTCTTGTCAAGTTATTATAAAGCTTAGAGGCAGCTCAGAGCTTAGTGCACAATGGGTGTTCAGTAAATGTCAGCTTCCTGTCTCCCGTTAAAAACCCATCATCCTACAAGGCCCTACGGATGCAGTCTGGCCTCCACCTCGCCCCTCCCAGCTACCCGCTTCACTTATTCCCCCAGACAGACTGCAGGCCCTCTTTTCTCTGATTAGGCAAAGCACACTCTCACCTCGGGGTGGCCCCCCCTTTCCCTTTCTTCTGCCTGTACAATCCACGCTCTTCCTGTACAATCCACGCTCTTCCTGCAGATGTGGACGTGCCTCCCCTCCCACTTCTCTCAGGTGTCTGCTAATCAGACTGCCTTCTCTGAACCACCCATATCAACATGAGCCTCTTCACTCTCTACCCGCTTTCCCCAGATGTACTTCTCCTCATAACTCTCACCACCGCCTAACAGTGTGTGTGTGTGTGTGTGTGTGTGTGTGTGCATGTGCGTGTGTGTGTGTGTATGCATGCATAAAAGCTAACAGCAGGGCCTTTGTATTGTTCGGTCCAGCAACATAGTAGGTGCTCAATAAATGTCTGTTGACAGAATGGAATGAGGGAATGAAGGAGTCAGGCTCAGTCATCACAGCCCCGCTGCCACCGCACACGTGCAGAAGTACAAAAGCAAGACGTTCAGTCTTGGATAGAAGCTGATGACAGGGTATGGGGAGCCCCAGCTGGCTTAATTAACCCTGAGCTCTCCTCGCTCTCCACGGCTGGGTGGAGAGGGCCTCTGTACAGAGGACCACCTCTCCTGACCACGAGGACCACCCTCACACAAACACTTAGAGCCACACTGGAAAGGTTTTCATAAACACACATCCTCACCCTCCTCGGCCTAAGCAGCTAGGGAGATAATGTGCCCTCAGAAAGCTTGGTCCAATCATCACACAACTGACCACTATCCTATGCAGTGCCAAAAACACACGCTCTGAGTCAGACACACCTGGGTTCAAGTCCTGGCCGCTCCATTTACCAGCTATTATAACCTGAGCCAAGTGCTCCTATGAGGCCCTGAGCCTTAGTTTCCTCTTCCATAAAATGGGCATAAGTAATAAGGTGTGCTTTCTAGGAAGAGTAAGGGAGACCACGCAGGTGGGAAACCGAAAATCCATGTCCTTTAACTTGAATGACACATATCGGAGCTGCACACAGAACGTCTTCCCCCACTAACGCCCACAGAAAGGAAAATGATTAAGATGTCAATAAGGCCTATATTTTCCCCGTTATTACTAAAACACAGCATTCTAAATGAGCTGTTTTGTCTTGCGAAAACCTGTTAATGCTGGTGACGAAAGGGTTAGATGCTGAAGTGGATTTTGAAATTCCTGGACGCTCAGGATGAAATTATTTACATTAAAGGCGTTAGAGAAAAGGTAAATTTCAATTACAGAATAAAAAGCAAAACGATGTTTTATTATTTGCAAGTGAAAAATGCAGTTTACACTGGCCTCTCAGAAGTTGCCTTCTCGAGGTCTGAGGGGAAAAACAGACGATGATGGTTTGCCAGGACCCCCAGAGGATGTTATACGCGTGAGAAGCGTCTCCTACTGTGTGTGGTGGTCATCTGTGTTTTAACCGCCCCCTGGGGTCCGGTGGGTCCCCTCTTGCCTGCGATTGGCTCGCAGTGTGTTTCTTGAGCTGCATTTCACGCATAGAGGCCCCATGCCTTCGACAGGCTGGCCCGGCACGGCGTCAGCGAGACACGATCAGGGGCCCCGGACAAACGTCCCTTTGAATGTCCCTTGTGCCTCCAGTGAGCATTGCTTTGGGAAGTTCCTGCCTGAGTCACCACCGCAGCAGGTTGAGGCCCCTGACCGGAACTGACGAGAAGTCCTGCCCACCAGGAAGCCCAGCGGGCCCCTGACCACCCAGGCTCAGGTACAGCAGGGGCGAGGGCCCTGAAGACTCTCCCACTCTCTGCACCACGTCAGGACAGGAGCGCGGCCATGTCCCTGCCTTCTCACCGTCCCTGAAGTCCCACACCCCGGCCTCAATCCAAGGCCTCCCCGCTACCTGTGCTCTCCCTTCTCAAAGACCAGCGACACGGAGGACGGTGCCCCAGGAGCACACGGCTGCTCTTTGCTTGCCGCTCTCCCTCCTGTGCCCAGAGCTAAAAACGAAAACGGACCCTGAGTGCACTGAGCACCCACTATGTGCCAAGCGTGGCTCCGAACGCTCCACAGGCATCGCCCCATTAAATCGCCACAGCACCTCCAGGAGGAAGATGGAGTTCTTACCATCCGTATTTTGCAGATGTGAACAACGAGGCACAGAGAGGCTGAGTAACTAGCGCAAGGTCACACAGCTGCGGAGGGGAGGAGTGGTGGTCCAGACCTCCTGCTTGGCCTTTGGCCCTGCCCTCACATCTTCGTGCCTTGGTTTTTGTTTCTTTAAATTTAAGAGACTACCATTGCTCCCAGCAAGACAGGGAAGGTACAATAACAACAACAAAATAAATGTTTTGGAAAGCTCCAAAGAGAGACACAACAACAGTCAAAAGTGCGGTTACTACTGTCCCTCACAAGGACAGTGACCATCGACAATACTGGGGACCTTGAGTTACGTTTGCACCCTGAGAGTTCTTTGATGTCACGATGTGAGTTCCAGTGTGAGGGGCAAAAAGGCTTCAGAAATGTGATTATATTTGAATTTAAGAACTAAATTGATAAACCTGTTTATCTAGCATACAGTTAAAATACATGCTTTGCCAAATGTTCTCATCTTAAATAGACTGGAAACCTTAATTGTATTTGACTCTTGGGCTCCCAGAGTACTGGAGCAGCTGTGACCTCATGGAGTTATTCAGAACAGCTAGTATGTATCCAATACCGACTATTTGCCAGGTACACTGCTAGGTTTTACCCCTAGCGTAGGTCAATGACCCCAAATTTCTTCCATCCTGGAGAAGCTACGTTCGAATGTAATTGAATGTTGGCTGGTGCAGTGTAGTCTAGTTGACTTAAATATCAACATCAGACATGAGCTCAGTTCCTACTAGGCCATCAAATATTATTTTACTAAGAACATAACGTTCACATCCTGTTTAACAGGTTTACAGTGTATGGGTGGTAACAAGAATATACAGCCTTTCTGGCTGCCATGTGACTTGTATGTACCACCTCCCCTCCCGTGGCAGGCAGTCACAATTGATATAGGACTTGGCCATTGGCCCTGTTTAGCAAATGGAATGTGAGTAGAATAAAGCAGAAGTTTCAAGAAGCATCTCAAGTTTCTGCCACCTCGGTCACTCTCTTTCCTGTCATGAGGAGGACACTTTCCAAGAAGCAGCTGCCCCTTCAGCCCAGGTCTCAGAATAAGAAATGTGGGGCAGTACCACGAAGCCAACCAGCAGCCCCTGACATGTGACATAAGTGAGAGGCTTATTGCTACCAACCACTGAAATTTGGGGGTTATTTCTTACTGTGGCAAAACTGACTAATACACCACCTGATGCCATATTAAGTCATTTCATATTCACAGATATTACGTTGAGGTCAGCAAAGAAGGAATCACATCCATTCCATGACTAAGGTCCCAAAGACCTAAGAGTGGTTAAGTGATGGCCCAGAATCAAACAGCAAAGAGATGAAAGCCATGGGAACAAAACTATATACTTTATCATAGCTGATTATAATTAAAAACAAGACTGGCTCACCTTTAGTGTAAAAATCTCTCCTTTTTTTTGCAAACTACAGATCAATTCAAACACTAGCCAATCATAAAGATTTCATTGGTCTCTGGGTCAATTCCTGGTATCAGAGATGATGTAGCAAAAGTACTTGAGACACTTAATAAAATAAATGCAGAACTGAAGGACAGGGCTTCCATCTCCGTTGAACTGACAGGGCCCCTAGCCTCAGGCCTTCTGCCAGTGGCTGAGAGGCTGTTCCCTGGCTGTAGGAAGGCTTCCTGAGCTGGACGGTGTAGCTCTGCAGCGGCTACGTGACAAATATCCCCAGAATGCCCATCACAGGCCTGGGACCTGCCCAGGGAATGGTGTGTTATTTCACCAGGAAATTCAAACATAAAGAGACCCTGACCTTAAAACCTTTATGGGGAGGTATTCATTCAGGACAGAGGCTCACAGGATCTGACATAAGTGACTAATTCAATTTTCTTGTTTCTATTGTTTTAAATTCAAATCCTATTGTTCTTTGCCTCTGCTTTATTCTCTTCTTTCCCTCTTACTTTCACTTTTTAAAAAAGCTCCTTTCAACACGAATGAGTGAGTCACCTTAATCGTTTATTTAGACACATTTCAGGCTGGCTCAAAGCTCTGTCCCAGCTTGTTGACATATAAGGAAAGCATTCTACATTCTGCAGCAGCTGATCTTTTCACGAGAAAGCTCAATTTTCAACAGCTATTTTTTGTGGGGGGGTGTCTGACAGCGCTGGCACCCTGCGTGCTTTTTCATGGTAATTCACACTGCTGGTTTCCTACCCTGACCCATGCAAGGCCAACTTCTGACACCCTCCTCCTATTTTACCCACAGATGCTGTTTTCATACAGCACCCAAGGCCTTTCATATCCTGAGCAACTATCCTGGCCTTTTTCTTCCATTAGTGTAATATCAGCCAAAAAAACAATCAGCCCCATAGTGTTTAGGTGAACACATACATGTGTACATTTTTAAAGCATTGCACTGAACTGAAGAAACCAGACACTAATAAAAAAATCAGGAAAAGCAATTCTGAAAGCTGGAAGAAAGCCCAAACAGGCAGTCAGAGACATACCAGGAGAAGCAAAGTTTAGAAAAATTAAGTTGTGAATCAATGTTAGACTTCATCCAAACCTCTCACCAGTACCACATTGCTAACAGAGGTCCCTCACGGCCATGTAAGTAACACCTTGTAATTCGTACAGCGCTTTTTACTTGTTGGCAAAGCTTGTTATGTTCTAATATCCCTGGGAGGGAGGGCTGAAGATCGAGTCCTTTGGTGGGTGAGGAGATGAAGGCCCAGAAGGACTGTCACTTGCTTTACACAGGTCATTGACAGGTACAGAAGTAACTCTCCGTCCTTTAAAAATCAGGTACTGTGACTTTTTATTTCCCCACCTTTAAATCTTTGCAACATGCACTTGCAGCCAGGTCATTCAAGGGATCTTATTCCATGTGCTTTGAAGTATGGTTTTTCATAAGGGCTGTGCTGATCTGTGTCTATACAAGCATCCAGCTCAGTGCCTGTGCACAGCCCATCGTCAAAAGAGAGTTGTTGAATAATGGCAAGACCAATCTTTGCTTTTTCCTTTTTTTATTTTTAAACCAACCCATCACCTGACACACCAGTGGAAAAGGAATCACTTCCCTCCCCATCTCTCCTTAATGGACACTCCATCATTTTATAACTATGTCATACACACTTTGACACACACATACCTCTGGCTGGGAACCCAGTTTCATCACTGCCTTGTTGAAATGCCCTAATGGCTTCCCAAGGACTTCAGAATGTTTTCCAGCCTCAAGATCCACGAATTGCTACCCCTTCCCCCAGGGCTCCGACCCCACTGAGCTACTTGGACCAACTGCTCTGAGTTGGGACAGAAGGTGTGAGCCTCCATTTGTCCTGAGGATGCAGGATTCGGATTGGGAGCAGATATGAAGGCGGGAGCTGACAGCCAGAGGAGGTCCCTGACCTTGACGAGTCACACGGGAGGTCAAACGTGTCTGCTCAGCCCTCTTCCCACCCCCGCTTTAGCTGATCTGCATTTCCTAGGCTCTTTCCCTGCCTCAGAAGAAGCACAGGCCTCTGAGACCAGTATTCAGCTCTGCGAGGGAAACTCCCCACCAGGGAGAACGCTCTTTTCTTTCCTGAAAGGTCTCTAGAGACAAGGCCTTCCAGGTCCCTCTGAGTCAGCAAAGTGGTGAGTGGAAAGTCCTGGCTGGACTCCCGACACACTGAGGGTTTCCCGAGAGCTCCTTGCTCCGGCCTGTGGCCACTCTTTTGTAAACACTGATCCCCAGCAGGCATCCCGGCAGCCCCCCTAATGCCGGGCTTTCGGGTGAAGCCCTCTTCCCGCCCCCCCACCCCCCCCCCCCCATCCAGTTAACACCCTGCTCACCACAGCTTCCACTTCCAGCTTTCTCCTGGCCCCTCATTCTTTCCCTAGCAACCCTTTGAAGGCTGTCCAAAAAGGAACTTGCTAATTGGAGTTTAGAAGTGGCATGCCTTCAAACTCCCCATGTTATCAAAAGAATCGCAAATAAACTTTCATTAACATTCTTGGCTTAAAAAAAAAAAAGAACATGGAAAAGAATATATTAAAAAAAGAATGTATATATATATGTATAATTGAATCACTTTGCTGTACAGCAGAAAATAACATTGCAAATCTACTACACTTCAATAAAAAAAGTTTTAAACAAAAAAAAAAAAAGAAAAAAAAAAAAAAAAGGAGCAGAGTTATCATAAATGCTGCACTCTCCCGCCACTCCAGGCCTGGCGCGAGGTGCTGGGGATGTGAAAACTAAGGGTATGCGAGGCCTTCCCTCCAGGGTGCACAGGCCAGTGTGAGGACAGACCAGTGGAAAAGGAGGCTGCAGACATACAGCAAAGGTTCTCAGTCGGAAGCAGCAGCAGGAGAGCACTGAAGTCACTGGCCGGCCCTTGGCTGTGTCCCCGACCTCCCCACCTGCCACTCGTCCACTCAACCACAGCCCTGGCCTCCGTGCTGCTCCTCCCCGGGCCAGGTTTTGAGGTTTTGCACTTGCCGACTCTCCGCCTGGAACACGTTTCCCCGCCTGGAACACGTTTCCCCGCCTGGAACACGTTTCCCCCAGCGAGCTGTGTGGTTCACCCTCTCACTCCCTGCAGGCCTGCCCCCCACTGTCATCCTCTCTGAGGACTTCCCTGACCACCCAACCTAAAATAGCAACTCTTTCCCCCCAGACTCCGTCCCCACACCCCTCACTCTGTACACCCATCTCTGCTTCATCTTCCTTCATCAACATGTGACTGTCTAACATCATCTCCATTTTACTTGCTTATATGTCTATGGTCCATCTTTCCCTGATAGATTATAAACTCCATGGGGGCAGGGGGTCTGTTTGTTTCACTGCTGACTCTCCAGATACTGACCCAGAGAAGTGCCTGACTCATTGTGGGTGCTCAACAAATATATGTTGAATAAGTGGCTGGATGATGGATGGATGGATGAATGAATGGATGGACGGATGAATTTGATGGGGAGTTGGGGGAGGTTTCCAGGAGAATGTAACACCAGAAGTAAATTTCAGAGACTCTGTCTGGGTAAGGAAAGAGCATCTTGGAAAGAGCATGCATAGCTCGTGTGTGATCCTGGGTAAATCACATTACCGCGGTCTCTTCTGTAATATGAAGCTAATGCATAACATTGGTAAGTCTGTGATGAGCCATGGAACTAGAACAGGAGTTGGGGCCAGCTCAGATAAGCCAAGGATGGTACAGGCTGATGCAAGATGGGAAAAGACAAGAGGAACCATGCCTTTCTCCACAACCACCAGATCGGGTTCTGACCGCAGCAGACAGAGACAATGAGGCAGAAAGCTGGGTGGGTCAGTTGGACTCCATTTCATGATTCCACAAGGGGTGCTTCGGTCCTCAGCCAAAGGCAAAATCCCAAGCCCCCGAAAGAACCATACTCTGAATTGTTAATTCACAAAGCAAGCCACAACCTTCCATGTGCTGTCTGTCTTCAGGTAAACAATTACATCTCTCTGAGACTTAGTTTTGACCTCTATAAAATAAAGTCCACAACATCTCCCATTCAATGAAACATAAAAGTTTCTAGAACAGTGTCTGGCACTTGAGGAGTGCATGGCAAAAGTTTGTTATATGGAATATATTATTTGCATGAAGTTTACATTATGGGAGGGAGAACCATAGGACTCCATGCTGGAAGGAGGCAAAGAACTCCAGCCATGATTGCATTTTCTGAGGCTTAAGTACAACCATGGCAGGAAAAAAAAAAGATTTGATTTTCCTAAAAAAAAATAAAACTGTGGCCTGGAAGCAGTGTGAACTATGTGGTGTGGGAAAGTGTAGGGCTTTGAGAGCCAGACAGACTTGACTCAAAATCCTGGTGCCCCATTTTCAATCCTATGTCCTTAAAGCAAGTTTTTAAAACTGTCTTAGCTTCAGTCTTTATCTGCAAAAGAGAAAGAAATGTATCTACCTTGCAAGGTTGTCTGTAGGGTGAGGGATGTATACAAACAGACTAGCAAAAGAGAACTGATAGGTATTAAAGGCATGTTGAAGATCACAATTCATTGTAATGAACATAACTGAAAATGTGGTATACTTTGAAAAATTAGGGGTCATGTTGGTATTGGGTAACCTGTAAGTAACTATGCAGAAAAAAATAACTCAAGCGCATATACTATGAAATAGCCAGCACACTGTTGCTATTTTAGCTGATAAGAGCTACTCAAATCATTTCCTGAATTTGAGGTGGAACAGATATATCTGCACAACCCACAGCCTTACTAGCGGATTACCGAGTGGACAGCGTGAAAGGGGCCTTCACACACAGGTGGTTTGAAAGGAGGAAACAATAGGGGAGATGCACAGAGCATTTCATCCCCACCAGCAGGAACTTGCACACTCGCCCCCAGTCACGTGGGAGGAAGCCCCCCTTTTGCACACACGGACAAGAGAGTTCTCGGCCACAGCAACCGCAGGCCAGGAAACTGAGGCGCAGACAGAGACAGGATTACAGAAGGTTAGGTGGGTCAGCGAGAGGCCTCAGCTCCCAGGGGGCTCCCTGGACAGTGTGCTGCCCACCACCCCAGAGGTCTCCTTCATCCTCGGGAGCGTAGCGGGCAAACCGTGCAAGGACCCTCAACGCCCTTCTTCTACCCCGCCTCCTCCCTCCGCTCCAGCCTCCCGACTCTGCTAAGCCCGGCCTGGGTTTGGCCTGGAAGGGTCCAGACCAGGAGACGGGCCCGGCGCCTGTCACAGGGCGAAGGCAGCTCAAACGGTTTCTCTTCTGTGTTTCTCTTTCTCCTTCCATTCCTTTCCACTTTCATCATCCTTTCCTACCTTCCCCCACCCGGCTGTCAAATGCAACTGACCGTATCCCTAGTCCTTTATTTTTTAAAACCCATATTAGGCTTTTCTCTTGTTTATCTTTACTTTTAAAGTCTTATGCTCAAATGACTTATGTCTTTTCAAATATGTATAAAATCAGCTTTGACAGGGTTCTGGGTTTCCAAAGCAGAAGGATTAGATATTTCTCCCTAAGAAAACATAATTTAGTTGTTTCCTGCCAGTTAACCTCCGAATTGCCTTTGTCGGTGGTCACTGGTCTCTGAAAGATTAAAGGGCCTTCAGCCCCGCGGGAGCCGCTAGGTGGTCAGTTCCGTTTGGAGCTACACAAAGGCCGGGGGTCGGGCTGTGGGGAGCCTCGACCAGACAACGCCAGACCCGGGCCTTGGTAGCGCCTCCCAGGATCTGAAAGGATCCCCGAATCCATGCACTCACACCGGCTCACACTCACACCTATGCCGCACACACACCACACATCGTGCGCACACCGACACACCGTGCACGCTCACGCACCCACACAGCAGGCATACACCCACACCCACACGCTCACCCATGGGAGTCCAGGTCTCACTGATTTATAGGGACCAGGAACCCCGACAGGTGCCCTCCTCTCAATGTGCCCCTGGTGTTAACCGGATTTACCGCTGCCCGGAGGGTCCCACAGCCTGTGCGAACTGAAGGACCTCAGGATCCTAAATGTCAAGATCACTTCTCCACCGTGGAAACCCACGTCCAAGGTCAGGGGCCCAGTTCCTATCATGAGTTACTGCTAAGTGAACATCTCCGGGGTGGGCAGGGCAGGGGCTCTGAGAGAGACAGAATCACCAACTTTTTAAACCTCGTTAGATTCTCCAGGAACTTTCAACCCGGCAAAAGTCAGAATTATGATACGTTAAGAGTAAATTCCAAAGAGAAAGAAAGAAAGAGAGAGAGAGAGAGGGAGGGCGGAGGGAGGGAGGGCGGGAGGGAGGAAGGAATGAAGGAAGGGAGGAAGGAAGGGAGGAAGGGAGAAAATGAGAGGGAGGTAGGTGGGTCCCCAACGCCCTTTACCTAAATGCGCTACATGCCAACCCCTCGCCCACACAGGCCACGGCGGGGACCTATTCCGTCTCCTTGGGCAGAACTTGCAGTGGTCCTGTGCTCTGCACCTGGCAGCTCCCACTCTCCTTCCCAACACCCCCTCAGCAGTGCCTAGCATGGCCTTGACCATAGCCCCAGGGCAACCCTCGGCGCTGGCCATCACCAGCAGGGCAGTTTCACCTGCAGTGCTTCGTTAAACATCCTGTGAGCCCTCCCTGGGCATCAGGGGAGGTGCTGGGGCCATAGTGAATCCCACACAAACCAGCCTACAGTGTCAGAGGGTCGTGCTGTGAGAGCAGGAGAAAGGAAAGACCTGGGGGAGACCAACGAAGAGCACGCGGAAGCTGTTCACCGCCCTCCGGTCTGGCTGGAGGCCAGATGGATGGAAGCTGCGAGAATGCAGCCAGGGGGGCAGCTCGGCGCTTTTCACTCGCCTTGGGGGCCCCAGCCTCTACTCCTAGACTCTCAGAGACAGAGAGAGAGAGAAAGAATTAAATGACTTCAAAACGGAGTTCCTAGAGCCCAGAGAAGGGAGGCAGCATGCCCAGATCACTCAACAAGTCAAGAACAGACCCAAGATAAGAACCAAGACCTTCTCACGCCTACTCGGGCCTTTTTACTTCCTCATGTTCGCTCTCCAAGCCCTGCTTCCTCCTCACAAGGCTAAAATGATGAGTAGGATTTAAAAATTCCCTTCTACCTTCCCCCCCAAAAGCCAGTTGTGAAACTTGATTATAAGCCACGCTAGATCAAAAATTCCCAGCTTATTTTTAGTTCTATGGAATTTTTAAAAAAATACTTTGTCCCAATGAAACTTAGGAACCCATGCTTTTAAAAGGTTTTCTTATTGCTGTTTTTGTTTTGTTTTTGTGCCAAGCCTGCTCATTTAATTTATTTCCTATTATTTAAATTGAGGAAATAGAAAACTGGCCATGAAGGCTTTTGATGAGTACACGATGAACCATGTCACCCCAGCATTTGGTATCAGGTAGACATTGGGGGGGTCCCTCTGGTGCCTCCCCAACGCCCCAATCCCAGGGGTGCTGTGAGTTCCTTTGGGCTTTTAGAAAGGGAGATTCACAAATGCTTCTTTGAAACCCCTTGCTCAGATGTGCTTCCAAATTCAGAATTTTTCAGATTTTAGAAAGGTAATATAGTACAGATAGCATGTTATATGTACCCCCAGCAGGGTCTGGAGCACTCATCCTTCTGATGAAAAACTTGTTCATCTGAGTGGGATAAATAAAAACTAAAAATAGTCTCATGTACCATCAGGCCAGCTTTTGCCTCCAAATGAGTTATGAAAAAAAAAAACCAAACTGCATTTTCAGAGCATTTTGGATTTTGGACTTGAAAATAAGGGAATGTCAGAAAATAGCTTACGGCTCCATTGATTACTTCTGAAGGTACTCAAGGGCACAGATTTCAAACCTCAACAGTTCAGGGGGAAAAAAGCATACACGTGCATTTACAAAATATAGGAAAGACAGGGTGGGAGACTGATCACACAGCAGGTGCAATGCTGGATGCCGACTGGAATTCTTATCCTTATTACACTCCAGTAAGAAACACAGCCAGGTTCATTTCAAGTTTAAAATGAAGGCTTACGAGCTAGAAATATAGGTCCAGAAGAGTGGATTTGGGGGGCTTTGTCGGGGCAATTCCAGAATGCGTCTATCAGAGAAAGAAGTTCCCTGTTGTTTCCAACTTAAAACAACAAATAAAACGGAGCCTCAAGGAAGTAGATCGAGAACTTTTCAAACACATTTTCTTAAAAGATCAGGCAAAAAAGGGAGACTGACAATGTTTAATTCATTTACAGGCACACCTTGGAGATAATGTGGGTTCGTTTTCAGATCACCGCAATAAAGCGAATCACATAAACTGGTTTCCCAGTGCATATAAAAGTTATGTTTACACTAAACTGTAGACTATTAAGTGTGCAAGAGCACTGCGTCTAAAAATGTACATACCTTAATTTTTAAAATTTAAATTTTATTGCTAAAAAATGCTAACCATCATCTGAGTCTTCAGCAAGTTATAGCAGTCACATCAAAGATCATTGATCACAGATGTCCAAAACAAATATAATAAAAATGAAAAAGCTTGAAATATTGCCAGAATTACCAAAATGTGACACGGAGACATGAAGTGAGCAAGTTCTGTTGGAAAAATGGCTCAGACTTGATCGACCGAGGCTTGCCACAAACTTTCAATTTGTAAAAAAACGCAATATCTGGGAAGTGCAGTAAAACGAGGTATGCCTGTATTCTTTGCAATATTCCTGGACCACAAATATTATTAACTTCAGTTCAAAAATTAGAAAACTCAGTAAGCCTAAGACATCTGCCCAAGGGAAAAGCCAGGATTCCACCCAGGTCTGTGAGCTTCAGATGCACACTCACCCTGCAGCCCTGGGATGTTCTCACGGAACTTCTAGGTGCACATTTCACCTCTCTGGATCTCAAAGAGTTGGCATCCTCTTTCCTAGGGTTGGTGGTAAGGAGAGACCACGCTTTGAAAGCACACAGACATGGTTTCAGGTGCCAGCTGTGCAACCTTCCTAATGATGTGACATTATGCAAGTTTCTTAACACCTGTGGACCTCAGTTTCCCCATCCACAGAATGGGGATATCTGTTTCTAAAGCTCTTTAGGGGATTGCTAAAAGTGGATATTAAATGCTCATTATTCAGAAGGTTTTGCTGCCACCCACATTTTACACAAGGAAACACAAGACTCAAAGAGATGGCATAACTTGCGAAAGCCCAGGCTGCTTCGAGCGGGTTTTCTCTGTCTCTCTACTCCAGGTGCCAGGCATCTGGCCTCACCGTTGCTACTGGAAGAGCCTGAGTTTGGATGCCACTGGGAATGAGAGAGCTTGACGGTGTGTTGAGATAGTTGTGTGTTTGGCACTGTTCCTCACGGTCCTAAAACGATGATGCATTTTAATTTATTCTAAAACCCGGAAATCATCAAACCAAATGATTTTTTAAAACAGACATTAACTTAAAACAGAAGGGCATTCTGCAGTGACCAAAGCGTCTCTGAGGTCAGCCCTCCACATCCCAGGCGGTGGAGACCCTGGAACATGGGAGTGAGCTGGTGACGGTCCTTCCCACCGCTGCTGAGCTCCTGCATCCCTCCTGGCTCTCCCTTTTGTCAACAGCCTTGACTTTCAACTATTTATCTGAATGCTCCATCAGACTTGGCTCCCTTTCTACGAGGGGGCGCAAGGTTTCTCTGTTCTTTGAAAACACCCTCGGCTCTCCCCATCCCAGCTCTGCCTCTGAAACCTTGCTGACTAAGGCTGCCGGGTTTTGCTTCTTCACCTGTCACTTTGGGACAGAAGCCCAAGGGTTTATTAGAATCATCGGCTAGGTGTTGGAAGCACCCTTCTAAGTCACCAAATCCAACCTTCCCATATTACCTACAGTGAAAGTGAAGTACGGTGGTCTCCTCTTATCCTCAGGGGGTATGTTCCAAGACCGCCAGTGGAAACTACAGATAGTACTGAACCTTACATATACTATGGTTTTTCCTATACACACATGCCTATGATAAAGTTTAATTTATAAATTAGTCACAGTCAGAGATAACACCAGTAACTAATAAAAAATAGACCCGTTATAACAATACGCTGTAATAAAAGTTATGTAAATGTGGCCTCTCTAAGTATCTTATTGTATAAATTTAATGCCTTTTCGATCTTAACTAAACATTCCTTATGTAGCTGTGACTTTTGCCATATGAGGTGTGACGGCAAAATTAGCATGAATTTCTTACTCTAGATCTTACCAACCTCAGCAAAGATTTTTTTTCTTTCTTTATTAAGTTGAGAATTTTCACCTTTTCACTGAAAGGAAGCACTTTATGGCTTCTCTTCGGCGCATCCGAATCGCCAGCGTCACCACTCTTGCCCATTATTAAGTAAAATAAGGGTTCCCTGAACCCAAGCAATGTGATACCGCCACAGTCTATCTGATAACCAAGATGGGTGCTAAGTGACTCACAGGAGGGATACGCTGGACAAAGGGATGATTCACATCCCAGGGGGGACGGAGCGGGAAGGTGCTCGATTTCATCACGCCCCTCAGAACGGTGCACAATTTAAAACTGACGAGTTGTTTATTTTTGGAATTTTCCACTTCATATTTTCAGACCGAAGTCGACCGTGGGTACGTGAAACCGCGGCGGTGGGGGGACTACCGTGTCTGCTCCTCCTCCTCCACGCAGGCAGCGAGGACGAGGACGGGGCTGAGAGCAGAGCCGGCTTGTTCTCCGTCCAGGCTTGTACTTTTCTCTTTCAGGCTTCCTCTCCCTGCAACGTGTCAGGTGCACCACAGACAACACCCACGGGGAGGGAGGGGGCGGTGTTGCCATAAGAGGTGAAACAATGACTTCCCCCCTTCCTCCCCGCCCTCCGCACTCTCTCTGACACTCTCCAAGCTCCATTTTAGGTGTGTGTTTCCTGCCTGGAGTGAGAGCTACCTGAGGCCAGGGACAAAGCCATCTCCATCACTGTATTCCGTCTAGCGCAGCACAAGGCAAGAGCCTGTCCCGTACACATTTGCTAAGCAAATGAGTGAATGATCTCATTTTTATACTTGACCCATCATAAAACTGCAATTCAACTCTTTGGGGGCATCCCATTTCCCCAGTTTCATTTTTTTTTTTAAACATCTTTAGTGGAGTATAATTGCTTTACAATGTTGTGTTAGTTTCTGCTATATAACAAAGTGAATCAGCTATACCTATACATATATCCCCATATCCCCAGTTTCATTTTAAAGATTTAATTATCTATGCCATACAGAATTTTTATCAGAAAGTGAAGTCATTAAATAAGCGGACACCAGACTCAGGCCCTGAGATAATTGCAAATAGAAACGGATCTGTCTACAGAGCTAAGCTGGACCAGGTAAGCACGTTGCTGGCAAACATGGCACCGTTTTCAGGACAATGGGGCTCTCAGACCAGGTAAATTCAGCTTCTAAATTACCCAAGAAAGGCTAGGAGTGAGCCATTCTGTAATCGCTTTTCTACCTCCATCTTCCTAGACATGACTTACACTGACAGACGGAATCCCAACCACCCCTGCATCTGTAGGGCCACTGACCCACATTTTCTGACCTTCTTGCTTCTGTTCCTAGATCCTTGGGGTGCACCTGTCATGCTTTCCGTTCATATGTTCAGTTCTAAAATCAATTGAATTTATTTCAGCGACAAACTAGAACCCATTCTTGGGCAAAGGAAGCTACTTTGAGCATCACCAAACATTTTTTCTGAACTCGTACATGCCAAACTCCTCTTCACCACTTCTAGGAATGAAGCCTCAGCCAACTGCCGAAAGCCTCGTTCATGCTGTGCTGAGAACAAAACCCTAATAAAGTCTCTAAATATTTACTATGGGTCCGAGTTTCAGCCCTGACCGGTTCCACCCCCATTAAAATCTGCTTGCATACTCCAAACACAATTATTTCAAGTCACTGACATGCCAGCCAAGGAGATGACAAGGCTGTGTACGCTAGCACGAAGAGCAAGTCGGGCCCAGTTTTAAATTCTGGCCCTGCCACTTAACTAGCTGCCGGACTCTGTGCAAGGGACCTTTCCCAGTTTCCTTTACTGTCAAAAGGGCATAATAATACTAATGTCACAGAGTTGCAGTGATGATTTGAGAAAATGTCTATCCATAGATAGGGTAACTTAAAAAAAATAACAGGAAGCTAAACATGCCCAGAATAAAAAATGTGAAGCATTCATTTTAAAGTATTGTCTGACAGAGGAGCCAGAACATGCAATGGGGAAAGGTCACTCTCTTCAATAAATGGTGTTGGGAAAACGACAGCCACGTGCAAAAGAACCAAACTGGGCCACTATCTTACACCATACACAAAAAGTAACTCAAAAAATAGATTGAATGCAAGACCTAAAACCATAAAACTTCTAGAAGAAAACATAGGTGGTAATCTCCTTGATGTAGGTCTTGGCAATGAATTTTTTGGATTTGACACCAAAAGCAAAGGAAACAAAAGCAAAAATAAGCAAGTGGGACTACATCAAATTAAAGTATTCTCAGAGTAACATGTTTTTGAAACTCAGGGTGTTTGTTGCCATTTCAAATCTGTTCCCCTTTGAGGAAATCAAAGTGTTGCTGATTTGCAGTATCACCATGCGTAGAACATTGTTTATCTGGTGAGAGATAACTCAAAGATTAACCAGCAGTGCTTAGAACCTGAGCATGGGCAATTTTTAACCTTCCCAGATAATGAATGGATCTCTGAAGGCCAGAATTAGTCCAAAGAGCTCCCCACCATGGTTCTAAGAGGACCCAGAGGCCCAGTAACTGAGAACTCTTTTCTAATCAATATAACTGAATAACAGCAAGTGTGAGGTGGGCACCATGCCAGACCCTATAAATACATAAGATCATTCACTTCCTAGAAGGCAAGTCTCATTATTGCCATTTTACAGATACAAGAACTGAGGCTCAGAGAGGTTAGATACTCCCTCAGGATCCCACACTTAGGACACAGTAGTAGTAGAGTTTGAGCTCATGGCTGGTTCCCAAAGTCCGCTTTCTTCCCAATCACCATGCTGCCTTGTCAGGTAATTCATGTAGCCTTTGCGAAAGGATTTTGACCAAGATGAAATAGGAGTCAGAGGCTACTATGAGTGGATGAGTAAGGACTCAGCAAGGGGACTTCCCTGGTGGCGCAGTGGATGGGAACCCACCTGCCAATGCAGGAGACATGGGTACGAGCTCTGGTCCGGGAAGAGCCCACGTGCCGCGGAACAACTAAGCCCGCGCGCCACAACTACTGAGCCTGCGCTCTAGAGCCCGTGAGCCACAACTACTGAAGCCCGCGTGCCTAGAGCCCGTGCTCCGCAACCAGAGAAGCCACCGCCATGAGAAGCCGGCGCACCGCAACGAAGAGCAGCCCCCGCTCGCTGCAACTAGAGAAAGCCCGCGCGCAGCAACGAAGACCCGACGCAGCCAATAAATTTAAAAAAAAAAAATACTCAGCAAGGAAGGCAGGGCTGGCTCCTGCCACATGCCTCTCTCCCGACACTGTTCACAGAGCTGAGGGGCTCGGGACTCATCACCCATCGCTGCGAGGGCCTGACCGAGGGCTTGCCAGGTGGGCGGTGCTAAGAGAGCTGTATTTCAGCCTCAAAGCACAGGCTGCCTGATTCAACCATAAAGGGGTGGGTGGCTAGTCAAGTCACCATCTCTGGGCTCCACATCTCCCTGCCTTTTCCCTGATCACACCACTTCTTCGATGGTATCATAAGGATCTCTTTTCATGACTGTCTTTACCCCCAGACTACATTCTTTGAAACCAGGAATAGTGTTCATGTTTTTTAAATCCCCAGTTCCCCAAAGTGTTATTTGGTACAGAGTAGATGCTCAGTTAATGGAAGGTGCAAAAATAAAGAAATGGATTGATTCAGCATCAACTCTGGACAAGATGACTAGAGAATGCCTCTACTCCTGAGATTTTACAGCTTAATTATTCCTAAGTCAGTTCTTGATCTCTGGGCAGTGGCTTGGGTTCTCTTTAACACTGAGACCTCCCAACAGGAGGAGAACATTATGGGCCCTTCAGGCTTTCAACTTTGTAAAGCAAACCCTGTAAGCTACTCCATTCCATCCTACAAAAACAAGCAAATGTAACCATTTGGACAGATGCTATCAACCCCATTTGAAAGGTTGAAACTGAGGCCCATGTGAGTGAACTGACTGCCCCAGGGCTGGAATTTGACAATGAGGCTGTTGACTCCCAGGTTTTTTCATGCTACCATGGTGCTTTTCCAGCTCATTACTAACAGGCCTAGAGCACTGGCAATGTGAAGGGAGAAAGGGGAGGGATGGGAAAGAAGAGTGTGTAGTGAAGGGAAAAATAAAAGGGAAAAGGGGGGCAGCTTCTCTGGAGAGTGTGGCGGACGGCTGACTGTCCGTGACCCAGGGCCGGACAGCTCTGAACTCCTCGCCCAGGGCTGACTTGGGAAGGTCTCCTGGGCTCTCGGTGTCCCTGACTCACCCGGCTGCATCTAAGCCCTGAGAGTAAAAGCAAACTGAACGCTTCTGGGTGCTGAGCATAAACAGGAAGTCACAAGTGCCTTGACTCTCCTCCCAACTTGAGTCCCCAACAGCAGGGTCAAGGGTGCACGAGGGACCTGACAGGCCGCTCTCTGGCAGTGGCCTGCACGGGAGTCCAGTGGGGAAACTGGGGAAAACCCTTCAATGAGTCTCCCAGCACATGGGTTTAAGGGGCTCTGTTGGTCCTCTGGGAGCAGGACCCAGAAGCCCTCGGGGCGGCCAGGCAGCAAGCTGGGCTTTTGCGCACCAGCTCCATCACTTTTCCACCCATTCAACAAAATCTCAGCGCCGACTATGTGCTAAAAGCAGAGTGACCTGAGGGAAGTAGCTCACTCTGAGCTTAGTTTTGTCATCTGCAAAGTGGGGACGGCCCCTACCCCACAGAGCTGCCTTGAAGATGAAAGGAAATAACATTAGCGGGCTTCTCCATCACACTTGGGTCTATTATTAGCACCGAGGCAGCGTGCTACCCGCTGTGTGCCTGAGACTGTGATGCCTCTGCCACCCTCCCAGAGCTGGGGCCAGGAGGGAGTGTGGCCAGGTCTGTCCCCACCTCTTTCCCCTACTCTCCTCTCACAGGAGCCCGGGGCCAGGAAGAGGTGAAGTTCTGCCAGCCCCCAGCCTGGGCCCAGCGCCCATGTTTATGACTGTTTATTTCAGAGCAAATAGAAAGGAGAAATTAGAGCCATAAAAGACAGAACAACAGACCAATAAAAACCAGCTTCCAGAAGAGTCAGAAGAAGGAAGAGAGGCAAAACTGTCACCATAGCAACACAAGACAGTCAGAAGCAGGCAGGAAAAACAGCCCCTGCTCTGCCCCCTCTCTTCACAGCAAAGCAAGCCCTCGGACCCCCTTCGGGGCTCAGTGAAAGCCAACGACCCACCCTAAAGCTCTGGCCCCCAGGCCCAGGCGCCCAGCCTGACCTGGCTAACAGCCACCCTCCTCATGCTGGCCCAGCACACGTCCCAGCCCTTCGTGGTCCCAGCCCAGCTTTCTGTGCCCTGGGGACACAGCGCTGTGCAGATGGCCCAGGCCCAACCAGAGTGATGGTGACCAGCGAAAGAGGGGAAAAGTTTCTAACAGGGAAAGGAAGGAAGACCAAAGGGCTGGGGGGGAGACCGAGGCCCTGAATCCCAGCTCCACTACTCTGCCCTGGGTTCCCCGGGGAGCAGGCAGCCGGGTAACAAGGGCATGGGAGGGGAGGCCAGGGCCAGGATGGTGGCCCATCAGTGCTGGACCCTGCACTCCCACACAGCAGGGGCGGAATTCTGGGGAACTGGGGGTGGGGTCGGCAAAGAGCTTCGGAGGTCTTAAATGACAAAAGCTCTTGGTCCTGGTCTCTGGGGGCACTGGTCAGCAAGTCAGGGCAGCTTGGAGGAGGACCCAGGGACCCGCTGGCCCGTTTTGCCAGAGACCTGTCGGTCCTTCGACTGGCAGGCAAGACAGGTGTCTCCACCAAATAGCCTGGCTGGTCCAGAATCAGCCTTTTGGGAAGTGGGTCAAATTGTTCCCAAAGCTCAGGATCCCTAAAGTCCCTTTCTTCAGACTGGGATTCTGAGATGGAGGAGAGTGACGGCAAGGAGGCCTGGGTCCGGGGGCACAGCAGCTGGCTGGCTGTCTAGGAAGAGTCCCTGGCAGGTGGCAGCAGAAGAGTCCAGGTGTGCGGGCCCTAGGGACGGGGGCCATCTCTGCCTCTGGGGCTGCAGAGAGTGCTGGAGAGCCGGGCCTCTGGTGGTGGGCATGGGGAAGCAGAGCCGGGGGTCCTCTGGAAGAATGGCTTTGGAGCTGAAGATACCTGGCGTTGGGGGTTGGGGGAGGAGGTTGAGTGGTTGAGGGGCGAGGGAGGTGCCCTGGAACACAAGCAGGAGGCTGTCCTCGGGAGAAGGGGCAGTGGGGCGCCTAGTCGGACATCTGGACGGCGACCGCTGCAGAAGGGCGAAGGGACTGGGTCCTCGGCTCTCCCTCCCGCCCTCCCCCGAAGGCTGCGTCCGGAGCTGGGGAAGGATGGCAGTGCTCGCCGGGCGCCTCCCGAGCCCGCTTCCCTGCAGGCCCCCGGCCGCGCTCCCCGCCGCGCCCGCGCCGGGCCCGCGCCCCGCTCACCACGAGCCGCCGCCGCCCTGCTCGGCCGCCGGTCCGCCGCTGCCCCAGCCGCCGCCGCCGCTGTGGACGCCTCTCCCGCGGCCGCCGCAGCCTGCGAGACGGCCCCGGAGCCCCGCCCCGCCCCGCCTCCAGCCCCGCCCGCTGCGGCCGCCCCGCCCCAGCCCCCGGGGAGCCCCACCCCCGCCGTCACCAGGCAGGGTCCCCAGACCCGCGCCAGATCCCTCGTGCTGACCATCTACGCACGCAGAAACCCCTGCCCTTTTCTAGGCCTTGGCCGCTGGCTTTGCCCTCCGGGAGGAAGCCCGGATGTGCCCCTGCTGCTTCTACACAGGGAATCCCCCCGTACCCACTATTCCTCTAAAAAACAAAAAAAAAGACGGGAGAAAGGCCCTCTGATCCATCCCTGGACGCACACCCGCCCTCAAATTACTGCTCATGCACCCAGTCAGACCATCCCAACCTCCACCCCACTCACTAATTAGTCTGCTCCTGAACCCAGCTTTCCGCCCTGTCCTCCCCGCACATACTGTTAACAGATTCCCAGCCCTGGGGGCCGCCGTTATCTGATGGGACCACCAAAAAAAGTTTTTGCAAATACTTAGTCCAAAAAACGTAACTACCCTTAAGAGCAAGTCTGCAAAAACACTTGAAAAAATTCTATGATGCAAGGGAAAGTAGGGGATTACAATGTCATTGTCATGATCATTGTTTTAAAACATCCGCCATTAGAGAGAGAGATTCAGGAAACCAGAGAGGGCTGCGCAGTGCCAAACAGGTTGTGAGTCAGAGCTCCTGTTGAGGGGGCCCTTCTGCAGGCCCAGGCCTCTCCTGCTTCCTTTCCCAGTCAATCATGAAACTTTATCAAACCCCTACAATGGGCCAAGCCATATGCTGGGGGCTGTGTCAGTTGCTGCAGGAATGTGCGGGTTGCGACATGAGGCACCCAGGTCCTGGAGTGCAGAAAGCTTCAGGAGACCTTGGCCAAGTCCTTTTACTTTCTGAGCTCCAGGGTCCCCATGCAGGACTTGATGCCATCCCAGCCTCCTCCGGACTCTGACAATCAGTCCGAAGAGCTTCCACGAGCTTCTCAGTGCAGCTCATGCTCTGAGTTTTGGCAAGAATTCAGACAAGGGCCAGGAGGGCATGGTCTAGTTAGAATGAAATAGTCTCCCAATGGGTAGAGAGGTCTTTCGGGTCAGAATGAACACGTCCCCATTTTTTATTTGTGTCAGTCAAGGTGCCTGGACCTGGACCAGACCCTGTTGTCAATTCCCACAAAGACGATCCATTTTTTTCTTCGGGTGGCTCTATGGGAAAATCCTTCTTGCTACACCGCCATACATGATGAAGATTACAGTGAAATTAAACTGTCAGTGAGGGGGCAAGTAGGTTGAGATTAAATTTCAGTGGTTCTTATTCACAATATACATTTTTAAAAATGAACCTTAATGTCTTAATTAAACTAAATTTAAACCAAACTGTTCTAATTTCAAGGACATCCTTGTCACGTATTTATTTTTTTTAAAGAGATGTCTTGAGCTTGGACAAAGTGCCAGGTACAGTGCTAAATGATGAAATCAGGACACATGTCCCTGGCCTGAGGAGTAGACAAAGTGGTTGCCAGCCCAGTTTATGACAAGGCAGAATAGGAAACAGGCTAAAATAGAGGTATTTGCTCTGTGGGCTCAGGACAAGAAGGAGTTCATTGTGATTGGGGAAAATTGGGTTCAGATCCTTTTAAGCTGAACCTTGAGGGATGATTAGACTTCAGTAGGCAGGAAATGGGGTCAAGGGCACTCCAGGTAGAGGGACAAAGGAGACGCTCAGGTGGGAAGAGGTCCGGTGTGGTCACAGTACCAAGGGCTGGACAAAGTGAGGCTGAGAGTAGAGCCCCTGAACAGCAGCCTGAGAAGGCTGCACTTGATCCTGGGAGCTCCCAGTGACCGGGCAACCTTGACTGGAGCCACAAATAAAGAGACTGACAGGGGGCTGGAGGAAGAAAAGGAGGCAGCAGTGAGAATGATCAGGAGAGAACTACCATCATGAACCAGGGACTGAGCGCTTCCCTCCATGGACCAGGTTCCGCTCCTTCACATTTGGAAACACATTCTCTGAAGCATCTGCAGTGCTGAGAATGATACTTGGCACAAACTGGTACACGATAATATTTATTGTATGAACAATAATGTTGCAAATGATGGGCATCCCCTCTGGAGACAAAACAACAAGGGCTGATCCCATCCAGGGCTCCTCTCCATCCACTGACATCCATCCTAGGACAGGTAGAACATTCCTTCTAAATCCCTGGGCAAGTTAGATTTCCCTTTCTCAGCATAGCTCCTCTTCTTCCTTCGAAAGACCTTTCTGCTTCTGAACTTTTGCTCATGTGTATAAATATATACGTACCTCGGATGTCTCCCTCCTCCATCTCCAGCTATTAAAGACCGCCGGTTCCAATGCTAATGATGCCTTCAGGACAGTGGTGGACTATAGGCTCACACTTCTTTCTTCTGAATTCCTATAAAGTTGACAATCTGAGCCACTTACTCCTCAATTCATCACATATGCAAGTTTCTTGAGGACAAGGACCTTATCTGAGACACAGATAAAACCCCCATTTTATTTGGAGTCACAGCTGAGCATAAATTCTGATTCTGTCACTCACTAGCTGTGTGAACCCAAGTTACTTAGGCCTTTAGAGTTTCAGTTTTCTCACTTCTAAAATTAGAATAATAAAACTTACCTCAGAAGGTTGATGTGAGGGCTGATGTCAACTCTTTGTAGCTGTGAAAGAAAGAATAGTTGTGTGTGTGTGTGTGTGTGTGTGTGTGTGTGTGTGTGTGTGTGTGTTGCCTCCTAGTGCCTTGAATAATGCTGGCCATACAGTAAGTGCTCATTGCAGACTTGGTGGTTGGTGGGTGGATTCACAGATGAGGACTTGGAGTGGAGGCTGAACCCCCACAGTGCTCTCTGCTTGCTACTCCACGGGAAGGAGTCTTTATTTTGCCCTCCCACTTCACTTGGTTCCCCAGGAATTATATAGTGCTTTCCCTCTGGCATTACTATAATGGCTTCCAAAGGTGGTGGGTTTTCTTGCCAATTACAGGCCAGGGTTCCTTTATGTAACTAAGGGTTTCTACGGAAACATGGCCCAGACTTCAGAGGGAGCATAATAGATTTGATTATGAATATTGAGCCAATTTTCATCGCTGACACACTGCACACTTCCCTGTTGCAAAAAATCACAGCCCAGACTATGTAGAGAAACCTGGTAATGGCTGAAAATCCTTGCCTGTGTCTGAATTGGAGCCTATGACTTAACACAGTTGAATTCATCACTTTTTAAATCACTGAGTGTGTCAGGCTCTCTCAGACCTCCCTTTCTTTGCACATGGTTCTCCTCTGCCTTAAATGACCTTCCATCCTGGTTCATTCACTGAGTTTCTATTCAGTTTTACAATCCTGGTTCTAAAGCAACCCCTCTATAATGCCTCCTTCAACTCTCCAAGGCCAAGTCAAATGTTCTTTCTTGTGGGCTTTCATGGTATTGCATTCATACCTTTATCATATCACTCATAAAGCTGTGTGGATCTGATAAATTTATAGGTGGTTGATTTTTGTTATTCCCAGTACCTATGTTCTATGAAGTCACCACAAACTCTGACCTAGCAAATACTGAACCATTGCTCCTAGGGGAAATTCAAGGTTAGGTTCCTGTGAGCTTGTGGTGGTAACATTTTCATCAACTCATTGGTATATAACCTTGTTTTATGTGTGTTTCTGCTTAAAAACATCTATTTAATATATACTGTTGATTCATTCATTGAACTCACAGCCAACAGCACTGTAACTCATGCTTGAATGAAGCTTGTCTAACACACATATTTTCTCTGTAAGGCACATCGCAGCCTCACACTTAGGAACACTAGACAGCGCTTGAGCACTATGCTTGGGGACCATTTTAGACAGTGAAATCACCAACAAAAAGCACAAAAATGTGAAAAACATGGTACTACGTAGACCACAAAAAGAGCACTTGTTTACAGTATGAGAGCTGAAATAAGAAGGCAGAACTTTGCCTTAGTCAACCTCAGCTAGGAACATGCTCTTCGGTGACTCAAACTTTCGCTGCTTGGTGCATGTTGACAAGTGACACAGAAGTACCAAGAGTAGTGATTTTGAGGTCAGCAAGTAGGGTAATTCACAAATACAGAATCCACAAATAATGAACGTAGGCTGTATGTGTCTCCAGACTAGACTATAAATTCTGCATCCAGAATCTCTGTCTTATTGGTCTTTGTATCTTTCCAGCACCTCAAAGAGCTCCTGATACATAAAAAAATTGATGCATAATAAATGCCAGTTGAATGAATGAAACATTCAATCCATTTCTTTAGAGATTTTCCCAACTATTTATAAACTTATATTAATAAAGCAGCAAAATGTCTCGAGTCTTCTCCCATATGAATGTCAAGGACCTGATTAGGTTCCTGTCAGTTACTTGAGAATAGTCCTGCCTTCAAATGTAAGGAACATTCCAAATGAAGTGGATCCCTCATGTGTGGCATATTTGGATGATACAGATATTGACTTCTAAGATGGGTAAAATGTTATAAACAACACCATCCACCAATCCCCCACAAAATGAGAAGGAACAATACATTTTCAGGGTCTGGAAAAATAGTGTCAAATGATGATCAAGAATGGAGAAAAATTACATAGTTCAGAAACTGAAAGGGAGCACAGAGATGAAGTACAGAGTGATAATAGGGAAAGAAAATGGACACCTGGAGGCAGGGAGGCACGAGGGCCATGCAGGAGTTTTGCAGTGAGGTCAGGTTTAAATCTGCACTCTTCTCCTCCACTTATGGCACCATGACTTTGGGCAGAACTTCCCCCTTCCTTGTTTCTCACATATATAACATGGGGAGGATGATAGGACTTACCAAAAAGGATTGTTTATGCAACTGATACTTACTGAGTGTCTACTGGGTGCCAGATAGAAACATAAGTGAGATAATGAATGTGCAGACAATGAATGAGTACCTAGCACAGTGCCTGGTTAACCCAGCTAGCAAATTTTAAAAGCGATTTTAATTATTTGCATGATAAACTTATTTCTGCTTTCATTCTCTCTTACTTCTCGCTCTGATTTGCAAGAATATATGACTTCCATTCTCTTCTAAGTCCAAACCCTTTGATACTCTTCCATAGGTCAGTTGATCTCTATCTTTAACTGATCAGGTAAATCCAGAAATTGCTGATAGCATCAACTTTTGGCACCTTTGACCAAATGAGTCAGCCTGTCTAGGGGACTCAACCTCACCCTGCAAAGCTCACACCATCTCCAAAATCACCACCAACAAAGTAATGACACGTGTAAGAGGGCCTCTGAGCAAAGGCTGAGAGCACTTTATAGGCATAACCAAGTCATCTGTGCAGCATCATAAACAGTTAAGTAGGGGTCACTTCTGACCATACTCATTTTATAGCCAGGGAAATTAAGGCTTGATGGAACTTGTTCAAGGCATCAACTGAGTCCTGGCCACAGCCATGAGAATAAAACATAGGTGTCGTGGATTACAGTTTAGGACCAAGCCTTGAATTCCTTGGACAACCAGATTTCCCTTTTCTTTACAAATAGTTTCTTTTCTTTGCAGGAAATATATCAGTGAGCAAGTAGACAGGTTGATTCAGACATAGACCAGGATTCTCTCTCTTGCTATCAGAGATGGTGTCAGAGGTAGGGCGCTAAAAACACAGCTGGGTACTAGAACCATGTTAAAATTCCCACCAGACAGAATGGTTGACCTTACAGAGTTTCTTTACAAGCCCTGATAGCAATATATGAATGTTTTATGTTTAAATGCCCATTATGACAATCACATAAATGGCCATTTTAATGGTTTTCATCCTATTGTGTTTGCCTTTTGACTCTCTGATCACTTGAGAAATGCCTTAGAATAGTGACGCTAGCAGGAACCTTGATATATTTAGATCTCATACTTATCTTCTTTTTTTACCCTCCCTTGAACCATTGCCCAGATCAACCCCTTATCAGCTCTTGCCTGAGTTATTTTGACAGCATTCTGATTGGTCCCTCTGCCTTCATATTCAGCTCATCCAGTTCACCGTCCAGCGATCTTTCTAAGAGACATATATGATCATGGCAGCCCCCTTATTCACACCCCCCAGTGGTTCCCCATCACCCCAGGACAAAATCTTAAATTCTTTGGAGAACTCATATGGTCACTTATAATCTGTCCTTGCTTGTTCTTTCTGCCACATTTCTTTCCACTCTTAAAGTATTATATTGCTCCTCTCTTCCTTCGTACTGATATTTCCTGGAACGTCCCACTCTCCCTTGTCAAATGGATGAGCTCCAAATTATCCTTCCAGGTGGGAGAAATATCACCTTGTAATGAAATCTCTTCTGGACTCAGATCCTCAGCATACCCAGGCCCTCTAACTCACTTTATCTCACAGCATTTCAATTCTGCTTCCTGGAATTTATGAATTATATATATAATATATCTCATATATTAATATATATGTATATGTATGTGTATACATTACATATATAATAAAATGTCTGTGTTTTCAGTGCTTGAAATTTAGTGTACACTTAATAATAAGTATCTCTTGAGTTGATCTGAGTTAAACGGAATCCCTTAAGATCCAGAGATTAGAAAAACTGGCCTTTCAAGTTAATTCTGGAAAAGTAAAGTATAAAAGTGTACTCAAGATAGGAAGAGGTCCAACAATACAGGACCTTTTCATAGAAAAATCAATTTTGGAGTGCTTTTTTGTGAATAAATCAAAACCCCTACAATCTGCTATTCTAGCTGTGGGATCTTAAAATCCACATTAGTGATAGTTGATCAAATCCAAAAAATAGTTCTCAGCTTCTGATGTTAAAACACTGCCTTTCCTCATATGCCAACACCTCTGTATTTTCTTTGTCTTCATTATACTAAGCATCTTTTTTGTTCTTCCCTGGACATTTGCCTGGGAGGTTGGGGCAAGCTGTAAATAATAGTCATCATCATTATAAGACATTATTTACACAGTCTACTTTTAGAGCTGAGGACTAACTCACAAGCATGCCCATTATGACCCTGATAGAGATGCAGCGATTTCTTGGGGAGAGTCTTGGGCTCTTGAATATTTTACCTGCCTCAATAGTGTCATTCATGTGGTGTGACTGCTCAGATGGCAGCTGCTTCATCCGATAAACTCCATCAAACTGCTTCCCATCTGTTAATGGGAGAGGAAATGGAAGAGTTTTTAAAATATGGTGATTTTTATGTCATTACACATGTATGCAGTTGGTTTTCTGATTTCCACATTTCATGTATACCCAGGCATTCATGAATCTATTTAATTTGTTTTTTAGTTTTAGAATAAAAGGAACTTTACCTTTTATAACATTTAGATAGTTTAGGGTCTTCAAAGAATCTCAGAGCAGAAGGGGCCTTAGAGAAACGGAGGCCCAGGAAGGAAAGGTGATTTCCCAAGTTCATATGGGAAATGAATGGAAGAAGTATGATTTGAAACATGGTGTGCTGGTTCCAGTCTCGTTTCTCTCCCTGATGCTGAACAAATCTTCACCCAAATTCTGATTTAAGCGCTAAAGTTTTCACCGTGTCGTATATCTAGGATGCTAGGCTTCTGTATATAGATTATCCAGTTTCTCATAAATCCCAAAACTATTTTACTGGCCTGAATTGGATCTTGTCCCTAAGAGGGATGAGTCTATCTAGTGAAAGACCCAGGCCGATTCTGGAGACAAGACTCTGAAACTACCATTGTAAACAGGCAGAATGATCTGGTAGGAAGAGCTTCGTGTCCTAAATCCTAGGTTCTAGGAACAGTTCTACTTTATTTGTCGTATGATTTGGGGCAGGTGAGTAAAGTTCTCCTGCTTCAGTGTTTTTATTTGTTCACCATGGATAATAAACGCCTGCCCTGCCTACCCGGGAGGAATTTTGAGAGAATCAGATGAAACGACAGATGTGAAAAGACTGTGCAAAAAGCTACATGAAACATCATTATCTCATGCAGCAACAGCACAGCAGAATGTTTTGCTTTTGTTTATTGCCAAAGGGGCATGCATGGCAATTTGATGCTGATTTCCTGCAGGTCGTCAGGTTTTCTTTGGCCCTTATTTTTATCCTACCAAACATCATTGCAGTTTGGAACAAATTTTATATTTTCACATATTTAAGGGTTTATTTAGCACTTACTATACATCAGACACTCTGATAGGTGCTAGGGATGCAAGGAAGGGTGCTTTTGTGAACTCACTGCCCAGAGGGGAAACAGGCATGAAAACACCTACAAAATTGCCTTATGGTATGAGAAGCAAGTTAAGGAACTTAGGGACAGGCATTTAACCTAGTCTGTGAGAGGGCTTTCAGGAAAAATTGTATTTTTTCCTATGTAGGACTGATCCAGGGGAGGAAAAGGGAAAATTAGAAATAACAAATGTATCGGGATGCTGATTTACTTGGGACATTATGAATACTTTGGTTTGACAGTAGATTGGGGAATGAGACAGTAGATTTAGACGGTGGTCATTACAGAGAGATTTTCTGATATTCTAAGGAGTTTATACCAGTTGTTGAAAGAGAACAGGAATTTTTCATTAAAGTTTAATTTTAGCATGCATCCATTTCCTCTTTCCTGTCTTTTGTCCTGATCCAAGCACATTACGCTACAGAGTAATGATGGAGAGGTGCTTACTCCATTCTAAGGAATACGTATACAAAGAATAATGTAACAAATATCCATGTTCCCATCACCCAGAATATTATTTTGTTATTAGCACTTCACTTTTTTTTCTATTAAATAGTAGGATATTAATGATCAACTGGAAATTCTTATGCTCCCATGGGTGGTAGAAACTTCTAATGTTAAATCACTCTGGTTCTCTCCTTCTGGTCACTGGGAGGATTACACTCTTCCTCCTTTGTAGGACCATATCATCAGTTCTGGCCAATGGTTGGTGGCCAGACATGTCACTTCTGGGTTGGAACACTTAATTACCAGTGTGAGACCTTTCAACAACTTTCATCCTCCTGTTGCAAAATACGATGCTCATCATCCTGGGTCCTGGAGTAAGAAGGACATTGAGAAGCTACTCCGCCACTAGCACCGATGCATGACGGACACATGATGGAGTTGTAAATACATCCTTGTTGTTTAAGCCACTGAGATTTTGGAGTTGTTTATTACTACAGCATTACCTTACCTAGCCCATCTGATACATCTTCCAGCCCAATTCCCCTTCCTCCCCATCCAGAGAAAACGCTTTCATAAAGTTGTTGGGAATCTTTCCACTCACACCTTCTAAATTTTCTAAATAAGGATGTATACTTACTATATTGTATTATACTGTATGATTTTAAAGTTTCCATAAATGCTATCAAATGGTATTCTGGTTCTAAGTTTTATTCACTCAAGTGTGTGGATTATTAAAACTATCCATCATGATAGCTACATAATTCTGTAGACTATGTACCTGTGGAGTTTTACCCAATAGTGACTAATTCTTCTTCAAAATGGTTCTATTATTTTATTACTCAGAGGACCAATGTAAAAGTGTGCTTACATCTCCACATATTCCCCAACTTTTCTATTGCCAAACTCTCTGGTATGTTTTTATTTGTGAAATGTAATTTTATTGTTTTCATGGACATTTTATTGGTTACTGAGACAGGCTCTTTTCACATGTTTACTGATTTTTTCAGGTTTTCTCTTCTGTAAAATAGCCGTTCATATCCTTTGCAATTTTATCTATTGTGCCATTTATAACTTATAAATTCATAGTTCAGCTATTATTTTGTTATCGATTTGTAAGAGTTAAAAAATTATATTCTGAATACTAATCCTTTGCCTATTATATGTATTACTAATTTCTTCATTTAATCTGTGACTTGCCTCTTAACTTTGTGGTGTCTTTTATCATATAGAAGGACTTAATTTTGAAGCTGTTAACTTATATTCTTTTATGATATCTGTTTTTTTGGTTTCTTCTTTAAGAAAGCTTTTTCCAACTAAAGAGCAAAGAGATGTTTTCTAATATTTTCATCTAATAGTGTTAAATGTAGTTTTTCACTTTTGTTTACATCTTTGATATGTATGAAATATATTTGGGAGAATGATGTGAGAAAGGAATCTAATTTTCTTACAGGAAAAGCCACTGGTCTCAACAATGTTCTTTCTGCTTTGTTTTCCAATACCTCTCCTTACAAGGATCAAGTTCACACTTAACTCTTTTTACACACTACACTGTTGTGATTAATCTATTTTTATAATACACCTTGATATCTGATAAATAATGTGCCCGTTTTCTCCTGATTTTAAAGAAATTTCTTGGCTATGTTTGGACTTGTCTCTTTTGCTATTCAAAAGTTTGGACTTTTGAATATATATCCTGATGAAATTCTTTATTATTTCTAAGTATTTGTCTTTCTGTTTGGCTTTTCTATATAGACCAAGGGTTGGCAAACTACAACATATGGATAAAGTCTAAAAATACTTGATATACAGTTGACCCTAGAACAACATGGGGGTGGGGCACTGACATCACCCCCTTCCATCCCCGAGCAGTCAAAAATCCACATATAAATTTATGGTTAGCTATCTTTATCCATGGTTCTGCATCTATGGGTTCACCCAACCATATGTAGTACATATTTATTCAAAAAATCCATGTATAAATTGACCCATGCAGTTCAAACCCATGTTGTTCAAGAGTCAACTGTAATTCATTTTCTTTCTTTTGTCTTAATCAGTCATGGTAGGGGGTTAAATATTTTGTTAGGTTTTTTAGAATGCAAGATTTTGATTTTACTGATTATCATGAATGAATTTTCTACATCTGTTTGTTTTTTTCATTTATGCCTCAGATATTGAGTTGAGCTAGTCATACTTTATGACCCCTATGTTCCGTTTTCAATTAATCTAACTCTCATCTTTATCATTTCTCATCTTCTACTTTTGGGGAGTGTATTCTGTTTCTGTTTTTTTTCTAGTTTCTTGAAAAGAAAACTCAACTCACTTTTATTCTGTATTTTTAAATTTCTGAGTGAACGGATTTAACAGTACAAATTATCTTCTAACTGCTGCTTTAGTTATATCCCAGCAAGTGTGATATGTGAATAACATTAACATTATACAGTGTAGATCTTACTTTGGTATTAGGTACTAAATTTAATTTTTTTTTTAAAGCATTTGGAGTGTATTTTTTAGCTTGGAAGATTTTCAGTTTGGGAAGTTTCTATCAACATATCTTCAAGCTCACTGATTCTTTCCTCAGCCATGTCCAGTCTACTGATGACTCCATCAAGAGCATTCTTCATTTCTTTGACAGTGTTTTTAATGTTTAGCATTTTAAAAATTATTTCTTAGAGTTTCCCATCTATTCTTGTACATTGTCCATTTTTTCCGTTAGAATCTTTAGTATATTAATCATAGTTATTTAAATTCCTGGTCTGATAATTCCAAAATCTCTGCCACATCTGAGTCTGACTCTGACACTTGCTTTGTCTCTTCCACAGTGTTTTGTTTGTTTGTTTTGTGTGTGTGTTTTATTTGTATTTCACTTTTTAGAATTCCTTGTAAAATTTGTTGTTGAAAGCCTACATGATGTGTCAGGTAAAAGGAACTGAGATGTGAGGTTTTATATTTATCTGGCTAGAAGTTAGACTATGTTATCGTTTTCTGTAGCTTTGATATCATAGGCTAAAATTTCTTCTGGAATCCTTGTTTTGTCTTTCCTGTTATCTTTGGGTTTCCTTAGAGATTCCTTCTTAAATAGGGTCTGAGGCTTGCAGTTCTTTTGGCTATAATCTCTGGCTATTATACAATAGCCTTGTTGATGCTGTGATAAGATGCTGGCGAAGAGGAAATACTCTATAATCCTGTAATTAAATCTTACTCCTGTAAGTGAGGGTGTCTGTGTAAGGCTAGGTCTCTAGGAGTTTTCCTCTCTTGAGCAGGTCCTCACTTAGCCTCCATCAGCTAGTCAATAACTTTTTAAGTGTTCCTACCAGGCTCCACATGTGACTTCTGCTTCTAGTAAGCTGTGATTCTCTGCATCTGCCTGTCTCTCCAATTTTCAGGCCCTGTGACCTCAATTCTCTGATGGATCTATGAAAGGTTGATTTTCAATTTGTCCATATTTGCTGTTGTTGTTGTGAGGATGGGAGTGAAGACTTTCAAATTCTTTACATATTGAACTGTAAACTGGAAGTCTCCACCTTTGAATTGTTAATATGTGTGTGTGTGTGTGTGTGTGTGTGTGTGTGTGTACACATACATATTTGTTTATTTTAGTTTTTACTTGCGTTTTGGTCAAAGAACACATTTTCACTTGTGTCCTAATACATAGTCAATTTTTAGAAACATTTCTTGTGTACCTGAAAAGAATTCATAGTCTCCATGTTTGGGGTGTCATGAGTTTTTTCATTGGCTTATATTTCTAGAATTTATTTTTCTTTTCTCATATTGACTTTTTCTTTACAGTGTGATTTCTATTTACTTCTCTATTTCTGCAAAGATTTAAAATACTTATTTTATAGTCTTAAAAATTGTCCCATTATCTCTAGGATAATTTGTTGTTCCTCTTGCCTCTTCTTCCTGGTTATTCATTTTCTCATATGGTTTACGATTTTGGCTATGATCTTGTCGGTGAGGATATTTTCCATAGGAAAACCACGTGACTTGCTTTAGGTGACAGTTTCTCAGCTGCATTTGCTGGGACTTTATGGATTTAAGTGAACTGGACTAATGTTTATGTTAACATTTCTTTTGGGTCCTGAACTAATCAGGTGGCTTAAATTTGGACCCCTCCTGTGTTCTGATTACTTGCAGGTGTGTCTATTTCCACCCACTGGCCTAGGTGAATAGGAAGCTTTATTACCTCTATTTTGGGTTAGGTGGGCAGTGATTTTCTTACAAACAGCAATGCTAATGGCTGCAGAATCAATTCACGTCACTCAGTGCCAGATGCCCACCCACATGGGGTTGCTGGCTGAATTTCCCTCTCTGTGTGGGCATTAATCTCTAGTGCCAAATGTTAAGGCTTATAAGAGGCTCCAATTTCCCTATAACACTGTTCAGCTTTAACTATCACTTACCAATTTTGAGGTTTCTTTCTTAATTTTTTCAGAATTTGGAATTTTCCTTTTTTGGTGTCAGGCTATGAATTTACAGTTGCTAGGTAATTTATTTTTCCATCTGAAATCCAACATTTCTATTGTGTTTTGAGTAAGGGGAGTGTCTCCCACTTCAGCTCAGCCTGCCTTACTTTTCAGAGGATGAGAGACATATATATTCTGAAAGGAACACACAAACCTGTGAGCAGATCCTTAAGGAAGGCTCTGCTGTGGTCAGCTGGACAGCCTGTAGGGGCACTGGAAACACTGATCTGAAGCCGGCTTATTCTTGACTCTCAAATCATGCCACCTAGTTAGCCAAAAGTCAGCCCTGCCTGGTGCTACAACTAAGCCTTCCACTGCAGCTTTCCTTTGGCTTCTGAAGTCACTGAAGACCACACCTGGCTCTCCCGGACCCGTTCAGGTAACGCCTGCTGTGCATGGTGGCGAATTTGACTCCCAGTAGACACCTCCTCCTGTAGTGTGTGCTTAGCCCCCGTGAAGCCCTCTGTCCATCCCCACAAGAAGACGTGATGCCTCCACTTTGAGCTGCAGCCACATTTGTTGCCCCAGATGTTCATGCCTTTAGAACACGTGTCCTCTTTTTCTCAATCTGGGTCAGTCCCTGGGCTTAAAGCTTTAGCTAACATACGTAATGGAAGCTAAAGATACCTGAAAATAAAAAAGACTTTTTCTGTCCCCAAATTCATAAACTCCAAAAGAAAAGAGTTATCACTCTAGCAAGATATCTTCAGGATTTTAAGGAAATGTGTCTTTCAGTTCACATTTAAAATATTTGTTTAAAGAAAATTATCCATACCCTGAGGTTACTGAGTAATGAAAATAATGCCATGTGAGTTCATTAGTCTCTGATATGATTTTTCTCCTCATTTTATTTGCCAATAAGGAAAGATTCTCCAAATGATGTATTTCAGAGTCTGAGGAGAAGGAATTATGATCGGTTTCTTCATGGCTATTATCAACCATAAGAGAAAAATTCAACGAGTTTGCAATTTTCAAAGAAGTGGAGAGATTACTTTGTTAATGTCTATTCAGTTCATTTTTCTATTAGGGGAATTGAAAATTTGAGTGTGGTAGCAGAGAACTGACTGGAGAAAGCTTAAATTGCAATACAGGGGCATTTCTCCAACTGTAGAACTATTTTGAAGTTGCTTATAGTAAATGTGGGAATATGAGTAGGAACTGTAGCCTTGTTCCCTAGAATTGCACACTTATACTAAATGAAGACTTTTGGCAAAAATCACTATTGTCGTCAAAAAAGCAGTTATTTAGTGACCATCTGTGCAGAGTTCTTTACAGAGGCTGGAAATAAACAAAGGCTCAATTAACGATGATGTAAGAACTTATTGGTGTTATTAAAGGGGGATGATCATGTTACCTGAAGGACATTCAGGTACCTGAACAGGTAAATCATTTATATAAAGACCTGGTATGCTGAAATTCAGCGTAGGCCAAAAGGATGTGTTGGAAAAAACACTGGAATGAGAGTCAGGAGAACTGGGTTGTAATCCATTTTGATATCACTCAGCTGAGAGAACTTAGGAATTACCCAGCCTCCCTGGGCTTCACTTTCCTCACGTGAAGTTGGACAAAATTCAGAAGCTAGACAACAATTATTGATGAAAAAGTCACATCCAGTTTCTTTACACATAAGCAATACAACGTGAGTCCCTGCCTCCCAGAAGACCTGTATATTCAAGAAAAACAATAAACCAGAAGTGACATAGTCAAGACAATGACAACAGTAGAAGGATTTCTGGCTGACATTACCGAATAGCTGCAGAATAAAGCAGGAATTGGAGAAGGTGGGCCACCAGGTGCAACTTCCAGAGGGAGGTACTGGAAAACGTATCTGAAAAGAAGGGCAGTCTATGAACCAGTGAAAACAGGAATCCAAGTTGGGTGAAGGCATGAGTAAAAGCCTGGGTGGGACTGGTGTCAACTTAGGGATCAACCACGGGGTGCTGATCCTGGGGAAGGGAAGGCACTAGGAACCCATGACGATAATTTCCATAAAGAACAGTTGTGCAAGGTCTGCCAGGGAGGGAAGGAAGCTGAGTTCCTTGTGGCCCCAGAGGACAGCAGTATGGCTAGGTGACATTAGAAGGAGGCAGAGCTCGGCAGGCCCGAGGGACACGCTCAGTGCCTGGAGGCAGAGTAGCCGTTCCAGCCCTGAAGTTGCACCAACTGGCTGAGTGATCGAGCAGCTCATTGTGGCTTTCTGGCCCTGTTTCACGCATGTACCACAATAGATGCGTGTTCCAGGAATTTTCAAGGTCCTCTTTATTTCTCGTTGATTTTGAGGGAGAACTCTCTGCTAGAGCAGCACAAATGGCAGAGGACTAGTTAGTGTAGCAGGGATTTCACTTTCACTGGACACATTCAGGCAGGGCTGCTTGGCCACCTGGCAAGGCTGCTTGTTGGGGGGAGGTAATTTCTACACTGGGTCAGCTCCTTCTGTCGTTGAGATTCTCTGGGTTCTAGGAAGCGTCAGCGAGAGTGGGGAGACCTGGCCGGGAGAGGAGTTGGGTCATCCTGAGCTTGAGCGCAGGTCTGGAAATGCACTGCTGGCAGCAACATGAAGATCCGCGGGGCCAAAGGCACCGGAGAGAAGGCTGCAGCGACCTGAGCTGGCAGGGATGACGGACGGGGGAAGGTGGGTGCCGCTGAGGCTCTGATGGAAGGCCAGAGCCAACTGGCCGAGAGTTCGCGTGTAGAAGGGAATGACAGGCCATTCCTGGAATGGGAGGAGAGACTCCACGTGGGCGAACACATCCCAGGGAAGATGAACGAGTGCTTCTGTCCCTGCCAAGTTCACTGGGCGGTGGGATGGAACCTTTGGTTTATGACTCTATTTCATGCATCTTTGCCTGTGAAAGCTGTTCAGGGCGTCAGTGGGAGGGCAGAGACACAGCCCACCCAGTCGTGACACGTAGAGCCCAGCCCTCTAAGGAAATAGAGCCGCGTACTCAGAGCTGGAACACCGGCAGTCAAGAACAGGCCCAAACTGAAGACGGAAGCAGGATATGTCAATGCAGCCCATTTAATCTGTCCTGTAAACCTGGAGGCCTTAAAATCTGTGCCTTGATCCCAATGCCAACCCTCAGATTTTCCCTGGAGGCTCAAGGATGGGTAGTCATCTGGGAGACATGAAACTGGGGTTTGGGTGAAAATGTTCTGTTTTCACTTGGTAAGGAAAACAACTTAAATCTCGATAGTTTTCCAAATAGCTGTGCTAAAGCAACCACATTAATATTCAGGAATCTCAAGAATTGGCCTGTCATCCTCGTGACAAAATAACACAGACGCAGGAGAGGAATGAAAAGGGTTCTATGGGGGCACAGAGGAAAGAGACAGAGGGGGTGATGTGAGCAAAGTATTAGCCCAGGTAGGCTCACTTTAATAATAATAATAATAATAATACTTTAGAAGAGAGTTCATGGAAACTCATCTCTGGGTAGGAGTTTTCTGTCTCCACAGTGGCACCCATGTCCTTGCGTTTATTCTGATCTGTGCTTATGCATATTCACACTCCAGCCCAGCCACACACAGTCCCACTGGCACAAGCGCCTTCCCATGAAACCCCCTTGCAGCTGGCTCTCCCAGGACAGCGAGGCACACAGCAGACACCACTCGACGGGGCTTTGGCGGTTTCTTGAATTGTTTTCATAAAGACACTTGCTTTATACCCAGATTTCTTCCTGCTTCGTAGTGCACTTCGTAGCACTGAGCGCTGCCCCCCAGCCAAGTCCGTGCGAGCCTGGAGCCTGACAGCTGCCGATAGAGAAAGCTGACCAGCAAACAAGGCCAGAGGCCACTGATGGGATGTTCTGGAATTCCTGAAAATGGCTCGGCTGGGGCTACTTCCTCAACTCCCAGCAATGATGGTCCTACACAAAGGCCATTTTGTGCCACTTGTATAGAGACCCTTCTCGTTGCTTCTGCCTGCTGGTTCTTATCTGATCTCATGTCTTGGCCAGGCTGATGCCCCAGTTTCTCCTCATCTCCACTTTCAATTCACATTCACTGTGTCCACTGAGGCTCAGCCCTCGATACTCAGAGTCTAAGAACTCAGAACAAAGAGGGGAAGAAAAATGGGCTGGAGAGAGGCATTAGGACAGATGGGAGGAGGAGTAGGCCGCTGCTTCAAATAAAAGAGCCATTTTTTAATTAGGAAGCTGTGCTGCATCTTCTGAGAGACTCTAATTTTGGAAAAAGTTATCCTCGGAAAGGGACTGGGCCGATTAAAGGAAGAAATGAGAAATAATACTTGAAGGTAGGTTGGGACAGATCAGGGAGTCAGTTAAATGTCAGGTTAACATATACAAAAATAAACTCAAAATGGATTAGAGACCTAAATGTAAGGCCAGACACTCTAAGACTCTTAAAGGAAAACATCAGAACACTCTATGACATAAATCACAGCAAGATCCTTTTTGACCCACTTCCTAGAGAAACGGAAATAAAAAAAAAAATAAACAAATGGGACCTAATGAAACTTAAAAGCTTTTGCACAGCAAAGGAAACCATAAACAAGACCAAAAGACAACCCTCAGAATGGGAGAAAATATTTGCAAGTGAAGCAGCTGACAAAGGATTAATCTCCAAATTATACAAACAGCTCATGCAGCTCAATATCAAAAAAACAAACAATCCAATCCAAAAATGGGCAGAAGACCTAAATAGACAGTTCTCCAAAGAAGATATACAGATTGCCAACAAACACATGAAAGGATGCTCAACATCACTAATCATTAGAGAAATGCAAATCAAAACTACAGTGAGGTATCACCTCACACCGGTCACAATGGCCATCATAAAAAAATCTAGAAACAATAAATGCTGGAGAAGGTGTGGAGAAAAAGGAACCCTCTTGTACTGTTGGTGGGAATGTAAATTGATACAGCCACTATGGAGAACAGTATGGAGGTTCCTTAAAAAACTAAAATTAGAACTACCATACGACCCAGCAATCCCACTACTGGGCATATACCTTAGAAAACCATAATTCAAAAAGAGTCATGTACCACAATGTTCATTGCAGCTCTATTTACAATAGCCAGGACATGGAAGCAACCTAAGTGTCCATTGACAGATGAATGGATAAAGAAGATGTGGTACATCTATACAATGGAATATTACTCAGCCATAAAAAGAAACGAAATTGAGTTATTTGTAGCGAGGTGGATGGACCTAGAGTCTGTCATACAGAGTGAAGTAAGTCAGAAAGAGAAAAACAGATACTGTATGCTTACACATATATACGGAATCTAAAAAAAAAAAAAAAGGTTCTGCAGAACCTAGGGGCAGGACAGGAATAAAGACACAGATGTAAAGAATGGACTTGAGGACAAGGGGAGGGGGAAGGGTAAGCTGGGAAGAAGTGAGAGAGTGGCATGGACATATATACACTACCGAATGTAAAATAGATAGCTAGTGGGAAGCAGCCGCATAGCACAGGGAGATCAGCTTAGTGCTTTGAGACCACCTAGAGGGGTGGGATAGGGACGGTGGGAGGGAGACACAAGAGGGAGGGGATATGGGGATATATGTATACATATAGCTGATTCACTTTGTTATACAGCAGAAACTAACACACCATTGTAAAGCAATTATACTCCAATAAAGATGTTAAAAAAAAATGTCAGGTTAAGTAATTTCCTGAGATTTTATCCCATTTTCCTCTTCTTCCTACTCATCTTTCTCCTCAGTACAATTTATTGAAAGACTACTGTAGGAGGAGGTCACAAGGTTAACTCTCACAACAACTTGGATTTGCAGAGAAAATTGTATTTCTTCTTAATTTGTGGATAACTAAATGGCCTTGCTCCCAAATCTTTACACGCTGGGTAGCTAGAATAAAAGAAACCACACCCACAGACATGCCGAACACATGCATATATGCACACACTTTATAGAACAAAACAAAAACTAGCCAGACCGAAATTTCAGTCTGGTGTAAAGCTTAGTCTGATCTTAAAATTTAAATTGTCTCTTGAGGCATTATTCAATGTCTTGGATAAAAACTGCTCCATCTTTTGGGGACACCCCCCCCCCTTACCCCACTTCATGCTCCTCTGCGTGGCACAGAGCCTGGGCATGCGGGGGAAATTACTGTGGCCTCTGACATTGGGAGGGCTGAGGTCCCTGGCATTATTCTGGTCCTCAGAGTTGCACTGGGTCCCAGCCTAAGAAATCACCCCTCTCCAAGCCACTGACAGCAGGAATGTCCAAGAGACAGCTCACCCTGTCTGAGCTACGTTAGCAGGAGCATTCTTACTCTACAGAAGTTAAAGAGGGATAGAATCTTTAAATCTGAAGACCCAAAAGGCGCTGCTTGGGATGAATTTATAAATAAATAAATAAACTAATTAATTAATTAATTAAAATAAATAAATAAATAAATAGTGATGGACATCCAGGCCCATGCTGGTAAAAGCTCAGACTAAAAGAAAAGAGAAATTCTTCAAAGTTTCCAAAGATAGAAAAATAGTAATCAGGATACCTTCAGGGGCTTGAAGATTAGATAATCACCTAACTTCTCCTTGGCAAAGTTGGATGCAAAAAAACAACAGAACACAGTGCTTCAATGTTACAAGATAAAAAATTATTTTGAAACTGGAATCGTAGAACTGATTCAAACTAAAATTCAAATGAGAGGACAAAGTAAAGATGTTTGGGGCAATGCAAGGACTCATAAAATTTACCATTCAGAGAAACTTTCACCATAGATTCCGGCAAAATAAGTAATAAATGCAAGAAAGAGTTTTAAAAAGGTTTAAAAAGCTTTTAAAAAGTGGCCTTGCAATAAATAAATAACCTATGACAAACAAAACTACACCACACAAACATCAGCAGCCAATAAAACTTATAGTTGAAGTGACTGTTTTTGCATAATTTAAAAATATTTTAGCACCAATATGGATCTTAAGATAGAAGAAAGCTAGGGTTAGAGAGAGGAGGGGAATGAAAGTTTACCAAGGTTTTTATACTGTTAAGGTAAAGGATATGGATACCAACAGGCTCAGAGGTTGATCTGAAGGGCAATGATATAAGAGTTTTCATTATCAAACGTTAAATAGGAAGTACAAATATTAAAATACGAGATAAACAAAACAAATGAACAAATATAACAAAACAGAAACAGACTCACAGATACAAAGAATAAATTCATGGTCAGAGGGGAGAGGAGGGGCAAAATGGGTGGAGGGGATTAAGAGATGTAAACTACCAGTTACAAAATAAATAAGTCACAGGGTATACAGCACAGGGAATATAATCAACATTTTATAATAACTTTGTATGGTGTGTATTCTATAAAAGTATTGAATCACTATGTTGTACACCTGGAACTAATGTAATATTGTAAGTCAACTACAAAAAAAAATATACTAGGAAACAAAATGAACAAGGGAAACTCAATTGATTAAAATAAAAATAGGACAGAGAAATAAAAAGAGACACTAAATAGAAAATATGAGTACAAAAATAATTCCAGCGGACGTAATTTCAATGAATATGAAAGGAAAAGATCCTTAGATCGGGTGCCAACTCTGTACTGCTTTCAAGCAGCACACCTAAAATGGAAGGAAACATAAAAGGCAAAACTTAAAGTGACTCTTTTTTTTTTATTTAACGTCTTTATTGGAGTATAATTGCTTTACAACATTGTGTTAGTTTCTGCTTTATAACAAAGTGAATCAGCTATATGTATACATATATCGCCATATCTCCTCCCTCTTGTGTCTCTCTCCCACCCTCCCTATCCCACCCCTCTAGGTGGTCACAAAGCACCGAGCTGATCTTCCTGTGCTATGTGGCTGCTTCCCACTAGCTATTTTACATGTGGTAGTGTATATATGTCCATGCTACTCTCTCACTTCGTCCCAGCTTACCCTTCCCCCTCCCTGTGTCCTCAAGTCCATTCTCTACATCTGCATCTTTATTCCCATCCTGCCCCTAGGTTTTTCAGAACCATTTCTTTTTTTTTGTTTTTCTTTAGATTCCATATATATGTGTTAGCATACGGTATCTGTTTTTCTCTTTCTGACTTACTTTACTCTGTATGACAGACTCTAGTTCCATCCACCTCACTACAAATAACTCAATTTCATTTCTTTTTATGTCTGAGTAATATTCCATTGTCTATATGTGACACATCTTCTTTATCCATTCATCTGTCGATGGACACTTAGGTTGCTTCCATGTAAAGTGACTCTTTTATCTATAACAGGCACATGGTTGTGGTACAAATGCCAAAATAGAAATGTTAATTTTAGGCAAGAGAGAATTCAAAATGAAGATTTCTAAGCAAGACAACAGAGAGATAAAATATTTAATAAAATTATAATCCTTAAGTAGTTACGAACCACGGATTTTTAGCCCTCTAAAAATCTTGCTTCAAAATATTAGGAGAAAAACTGACAAATTTTAAGGGAAATCCACATTCATGTAGGAAATTTTAACACCTATTGTTCTGAAATTAGCAGATTAAGTAAACCATAAAAAAGGATTGAGAGCCAGCTTCCCAAACCTACCCACAGCGTCGGCTGCAGATGGGTCACTGAAGTGCTGAGATACTGACCCCCGTGGCCATGGAGTGGCCTGGTGGGACCCGAGGCAGACACAGCCTCCAATCAATTACCTCCGATTTCAGGCAGCTTTGTTCATTTTCCAAAGGTGCCATCCAAACAAATTTCTGTGTGATCTGTGCTCTGACCTGAACAAATTTGGGAACGATGGAGAATAATTAACTAGGATCTGATACATGATATGATGGGACACGTGTGTATGATATATTACATATATTTGTATTCTATGTATTTACATGTAACTTATGTGAAACTATACCAGTAAAGAGGGAGAACACATTTTTTTTCAAGAACATAAAAACAAAAATTGACAATGTATTATATCTAGAAGAAAATCTTAATAAAATATATATAAAAACATTCCCTTAGATCTTATTCTCTAGCTATAATGTAATAAAATTAGAAAATACATCAAAAGGTTGGCTTACACTAAAAATACATTAATTTTAAATTTAAAAGAATTTTACATACCATCCTGCTACTTTTTGTGCATTTTTTTGTATGTTATATTTCAATAAAAAATGCTACTTAAAAGATTTTAAATGTTTTGAATTAAAGAGAAAATAAAAATATCTATTCTAAAATTTGAGTGTATTACATTTTAAAACTTTAGAATGTTGGTTTAGTAGTATTCACAGGAAAATATGTAATCTTACTTTCATATAAGAGAAAAAGGAAATATTTAGAATAAAAGAAGTATGCATACAGTTAAGGAAAGTAAGAAAAAACATCAAAACAAATAAAAATAAAATAGAAGAATATTTTAACAAATATAGAAGCAAAAATATGGACATTAGAAAAACGTGACAAAAAGATGAACAGTTAAATGAAGTGATGGTTCTTTGAAAACATCAATAAAATAGAAAATCACTGACAAATTAATCCAAAAAAACAACAACAACAAAAAAGGAAAAAATGGAAAGGAACACGTGGATATTAGAAAATGAGAATGATTGAAATGATATAATAATACTAATTTGTTTCAATGGAAACTGAAAAACTAGAAAACATGGGTAATTTTCCTAGTAACATACAAATACAATAGCAAAATTGAATCAATAAAAGTTCACACACCTGTCTATTAACATGAGAGAAATGGAAAAAGTAGCCAAGATCTCACCCTATAAAAGAGTCCTATCCAGGTTGCTTTTATAAATGAGGTAATTCCTTGTGCTGTACTAATTGTTCTGGAGCAGGAAAAGATGGACACTTCACAGCCAGTTTAATGATATCCTGATACTAAAACCTGAACTAGGCTAGTGCACACACACACACTCACACACACACTTGCACACACATATACACACACATTCACTCATCTTGGGCAATCTCACAAATATATTCAGAACAAAGAAACATCACACTTACCAAATTGAATTTTGCTGTGAATTAAAAGAATAATGCATTATGATAACTAAGGCCTCTCCTTTCCTACCCTTGCTATATAATAATGGTTCCCTGTCAGGAAAACAATGAAATTCACTATTTAGCACATAGAAGGACAAGAGGATTATTTTAAGAGGAGCCAGAGACATTTTTGATCACACATACACACACGCACACATGCTCTCCTCAGTAAGCTAAAAATAGAAGGAAACATCCTGACTCCCATAAAGTGAATCTATGTAGTTATACAATTCACTCAGTGAAATCAGATAATAAGAGGAATAAATATTAGAAAACAAAAATAGATATTTGCAGGCCATTAAATCACTGAGATGATTAAACTAACATACAAGAACAGCAAATTTTGTTCGGTGACTGAACTCAAGACCAACATAAAAATCTCAATAAATTCCAATAATAGTAACTATTACTTGAAAATCATAGGGAAAAGCAAGCACTTTCTATAGCTATGAAAATGAATTAAAAATACCTGGGGAAAATTCTAACAAAAATATGGGTAGCCTATGTGAAGTAAATCAGAAAAGGATACCGAAGGATATAAAAAGAACACCTGAATAGAATAGACCTAACATTATTTTAAAAAATCACTTTGACTTTGCCACAGGTCAATTTATAAATTAAATGAAGCCCCATTTAGAATTCCGACAAGATTTTTTAAAAATGATACCTGACAATTGGATTCAAATGTTTATATGGAATTTAAAATAAACATAACCTTAAAGCGCAGTCTTGTTTTTCAATCATGAAATGTAGGGTTTGGTTTGCTAATATGTAATTTATTTGGATACATACTTTTTTCAAATTTATTAGGTCTGTAATTTTATTTTGAGTGCCTTATAACATTTTGATATTAGTATTCAACTATAAAAATAATCAGGAAATGTTCCATCTCTTTCTGTGCTCTAAAAAAATGTAATAGCATATGAATTATTTCATCCTTAAAGGTCTGTTTTTTAAAATATTTTACACTAGTGCCATTTTATGGGACCAGTTTTAAGTGACTGAGTTTTAAGTGCTTTTCAGTTATTGGTTCATTCAGATTTTGTTTTTCATTAAAATCAAGGAGACTTTCAAATTTATCAGCATCCACTATACATAGAATTGTCTTATAATTTTAAAATATCCTTTAAAGGTCTGCTTTTTGTTGCTTTTTAATTCTGCTGTCTCTCTTTTTATCTCTGATATAATTTTTTAGAAAATTGTCATTTTATTGGTTTCTTCTATTAATTCTGCTTTTTAAAACATTTCTAAATACAATTTTTGTTGTTTTCTAATTCTCAATATAATGTTTTTATCTTTATGAATTTATCCCTAGTTTTTGTTTTCCTTCACTTAACTTTTTGAGCTTGATGCTTATTTCATTTATTCTCAGTCATTCTTAGTTAATATTGAAAGACCTTTAAAATGAGGGATTTCCTTTAGCTATATAAATTATAGGTTTTGCTATGCTGTGTTTTTATTGTAGTTAATTATGAATTTACTAATAATTTTTATGTCAAATTTGATTTTCCCTTAGAAACAGAAGCTATTTAAAAGAGTGATGTTTTAATTTTTTTAAATTTAAGTTTGTTATTTTTTTTGCTGGTAATTTCCTATTTTATTAGTGACTATGGCCTATAGATCTCTATTTAGGGAACTCTTTTTTGGCTGAGTTTTACATGATCAATATTCTGTGTACAGTAGAAAAAATGATTATGTAATTAAGCTTGCTTGATGTACACTTTAGTCTTATGTTATTGTTTATTGCCTCCTTATTACAGCAAATTCTGAGGGGCCTTTGTTAAAAAATCTAAGAGTTCGTAAGCATTCTACATTCATTTTGAAATATGTATTTCAGGAATCTGTAATGTCCCAACTTACTGCTTTTTACTTTGAATTCCACTTCATTATGATAATGTGGCCACTATAATGTGCATTTTGTTTGCATTTTTCTGGTATAATCTAATCTGTTGTTTTATTTTAAATTTATGATACATTTCATTTTCATAACACATTCACTTTTATTATGGATAATGGATACACTGAACTCATTCTTGCTGTGTTATTTTAAGATTTCTGTTGATTGTGTTTTCTTTCTTTTTTTAAAAAAATTGAAGTATAGTTGATCTACAATGTTGTGTTAGTTTCAGGTGTACAGCAAAGTGATTTGTTTATACGTATCACATATATATTCTTTTTCAGATTCTTTTCTCTTATAGGTCATTACAAAATATTGAATACTGTGCTAGACAGTAGGTTCTTGTTGGTTATCTGTTTTGTATATAGTAGTGTGTATATGTTAATCCCAAACTCCTAATTTATCATGCCCCCTTTCCCCTTTGGTAACCATAAATTTGTTTTTTATGTCTGTGGGTCTATTTCTGTTTTGTGTATAAGTTCATTTGTATAATTTTTGTTTAGATTCCACATATAAGTGATGTCATACGATATTTGTCTCTGGCTTACTTCAGTTAATATGATAATCTCTAGGTCCATTCATGTTGCTGCAAATGGCATTATTTCATTCTTTTTTATGGCTGAGTAATATTCCATTGTATACACATACCACCTCTTTATCCATTCATCCATTCATTTAGGTTGCTTCCACATCTTGGCTATTGTAAATAGTGTTGCAGTGATAGTGCTTTCTTATTATTTCCTTTATGGCTTTTACTATATTGATTTGGAATTGATGAATCCTATTTCATGCCTTCTTATGATTGTTTTACCTTAAAAAACAAAACTGTATTTCTCCATGAATGTCAAGAATGAAGCAGAATATTTAGTACCTTCAACCCAAGCAAGAGGAAAACTTGAGCCTTCAGAACACAAAGGAGGGGTTCTGCTTATTCAGTTCTGTTTTTTTTTTTTTTTTTAAAAGCTGGGTGTTTTATTTGTAATCTCTATGAAACAATTCTGGGACGACATCTTTGCTTTTTTTTTAAATTTATTTTTTTATTTATTTATGGCTGTGTTGGGTCTTCGTTTCTGTACGAGGGCTTTCTCCAGTTGCGGCAAGCGGGGGCCACTCTTCATCGCGGTGCGCGGGCCTCTCACCATCGCGGCCCCTCTTGTTGCGGAGCACAGGCTCCAGACGCACAGGCTCAGTAGTTGTGGCTCACGGGCCCAGTTGCTCCGCGGCATGTGGGATCCTCCCAGACCAGGGCTCGAACCCGTGTCCCCTGCATTGGCAGGCAGATTCTCAACCACTGTGCCACCAGGGAAGCCCCTCAGTTCTGTTTTTAAAATGTATTCTCCTTTTCTTGCCAGAGATTCTGTCTCCCTGTGTCCCATTTGCTCTGAGTGTTCAGCTTGGTTACCTATATTAACTGCCGGAAAATTGTCATACACCCAGTGATATTTCTCTAGCTAATCATCTTCTTAGAAGGAGGTCAAGCTTGTTAGATGTCAACAGTGAAGATGGGCCCCCACAGAGGCTGTGGAGGAAATCCTGCAATTCCTTCTATAAAGAGATTCTTCTCCGTGTCCATCATGTCAATCAAAGCCATGATGCGTCCCTGGCTGTCTGTGCGTCTGTGTTTAAAGCTGTGTGAGAAGACCCTTGTCTTGGTGAGTTCTGACGCCGGACTTTATTCCTCTTCTGTCCTTGAATCCTATACTGGAAAATTATCCATGAGACATCATGATCCTGGTGAGAAGCTAAGAGGGATGGGTGTGGAATTGACTCCATTTACATACTGTCTAGGAGGACTTGACCTTTCTTGTGGCAAATGGCTGCTCTCCTCCACTCTCATCTGTAGCTTCAAGCCTGTGGTATGAACCTCCACTATTTTCCATTGTTGTTATATAGTTTTTATCTTATTCCCCAGCCGATTCACATCAGTGGGAAATTGGAAAGGGAAATGGGGTTGTGGAAGGATGTGGCATATCCAGGCCATCAAGACCCTGGAATCCTACTTGGTGTTTTATGGTGTAATGATTTGTGTTCCTGTCCTGTGCTCTTCACTACCCTAAAAGTTCCTTGACGGGATGTTGAGTCAGCACTGCATCTCTGTAATGCAGAGCACGGGGCTTTCACTTAATAGATGCCCATTACTATCAGTGGACTGGATATGAGTTAACACTATTGTATTCATATCCATTTTTATAAAATTATAAGCTTCTTTGGGGAACTTTCCTAGCCTGAGTCCCCCAGAAACAGACTGTGAGAGGAAAATTTATGCAAATGATTTATGTAGAATATATTACCAGGAAAAACCAGTAAGGGTATGACAGAAGCAGAACAGGAAAGAGGAAGGAGGAAGAACCCAAGCAAGATGAAATTACAAGCCAAGCTCCAGCCTCAGCCTGATTCCACAGAGGGGATCTGGGGTGTAAATTATGCCTCCAAGTTGATCTCCCTTGAGTTTTGTGGTATCTCATACTCTCACACCAGTCTCTTGGCTCCAGGCCTCAGGGGGTTGAGGCGTGGAAAGGGATGAGGGAGAATGTAAACCCCCAGGTCCTATGACTTGTGTGATTTCAGGCAAAGCAGCTCCAGAAGCTCAAGGAGAGTCTCAGGTGAGACCTTATAAAGCAAAGAAAGAGGGAGAAATAGATACCCCCAAACAGCTCAAGGACCTGAGAGGATCTGGGTGGAGCACAAATTTGTCTGCCAGGGCTTCCCTGGTGGCGCAGTGGTTAAGAATCCGCCTGCCAATGCAGGGGACGCGGGTTCGAGCCCTGGTCCGGGAAGATCCCACATGGCACGGAGCAACTAAGCCCGTGCGCCACAACAACTGAGCCTGCGCTCTAGAGCCCGCGAGCCACAACTACTGAGCCCGCATGCCACAACTACTGAAGCCCGCGCACCTAGAGCCCGTGCTCCGCAACAAGAGAAACCACAGCAATGAGAAGTCCGCACACCACAACAAAAGAGTAGCCCCCGCTTGACGCAACCAGAGAAAACCCACATGCAGCAATGAAGATCCAACGCAGCCAAAAATAAATAAATAAATAAATAGATTAAAAAAAAAAAAATAGTGTCTGCCAGAGAAAACTTGTTGTGATTTTATTTTCTTAAGTCATTGCTTTCTTGGGTGTCCTTTGTTCTGTCAATGTGTCCACTAGACCAATGTGAGGCATCACTGTTTTCTATAAACAGAGGCCAATGTGGTCATTTTAGCAAAGGGAAAAACTCACCTTTCTGTTACTGATGGATGCTGGATCCAGTGCAAAAAACGCTCACACTGGGTCTTTCCTTCTGGAAGACTATTTGGGGACTCCTGATGGCCACCTGCCACTATCACTTTCTCATGGAGACATCTGGGTGTTGCAAAAAGCAACAGCTTTACTAAGGGTGGGGCTCTGCACCCACAGTTTCCTTCTGACTTAGGCTTTGCATGGGCTTTCACCTGACAAAGTCACTTTTGAAAATGCCTGGCAGTTCTTTTTTAATTTTTTGAGGAACCTCCATACTGTTTTCCATAGTGGCTGCAACCATTTACATTCCCACCACACCTCCCTTTTCTCCACATCCTCAACAACATTTATCTCTTGTCTTTTTGATAACAGCCATTCAAACAGGTGTGAGGTGATAAGTCACTGTGGCTTTTATTTGCACTTTCCTGATGATTAGTGAGGTTGAGCATCTTTTCATTTACCGGTTTGACTTTTTTATGTCTTCTTTGGAAAAATGTCTATTCAGGTCCTTTCCTCATTTTCGAATTGCCTTGTTTGTGTTTTTGCTCTTGAGTTGTATGAATTTCTTACATAGTTTGAATATTAACCCTTTATCAGATAGATAGTTTGCAAATATTTTCCCTACTCCAGAGGTTGCCTTTTAATTTTGTTGATAGTTTATTTTGCTGTGCAGACATTTTTAGTTTAACATAGTCCACTTGTTTATTTTTGCTTTTGTTGATTGAGCTTCTGGTGTCATATCCAAGAGAATTATTGCCAAGACTAATGTCAAGGAGGTTTTTCCCTATGTTTTCTTCTAGGACTTTTATAGTTTCAGGTCTTACATTTAAGTTTTTAATCAATTTCTAGTTTATTTTTGTGAGTAGTGTGAGATAGGGGTACACCTTTACTCTTTGCATGTGAATATCCAGCTTTGCCAACACCATTTATCCTTTCCTCATTGAGTATTTTTGCTTCCCTTGTAAGATATTAGTTGACTGTAAATGCATTGGTTTATTTCTGGGTTCTCAGTGCTGTTCCATTTGTCTATGTGTCTGTTTTTAATGCCAATAACATACTGCTTTTATTACTATAGCTTTGTAATATGGTTTGACATTGGAAAATGTGATGCCTCCATCTTTGTTTCTCTTTCTCAGGATTGCTTTGGCTATTTGGGGTCTTTTGTGGTTCCATATGATTTTTAGGATCCAGCAATCACACTTCTGAGTATATATTCAAAGGAAATGAAATCACTATTTCAAATAGATATCTGCACTCTCATATTCACGGCAGCATTATTCACATTACTCACAATAGCCAAGACATGGAAACAACCTAAATGTCCATGGATGGATGAATTAATAAAGAAAATGTGGTGTATACATATATTCAATGTAATATTTTTCAGCCGTAAAAAGAAGGAAATCCTGCCATTTGTAACAATATAGATGGACTTGGAGGGAATTATGCTAAGTTAAATATCAGGCAATGAAAGACAAATACTGCATAATCTCATTTGTATGTGGAATTTGAAAAGGCTGTATTCACAGAAACAGAGAGTTGAATAGTGGCCCTCAGGGGCTGGGGGGGCGGTCAGGGAATTGGGGAGGTGTTGGTCAAAGGATACAAACTGCCAGTTATAAGATGAATAACTTGTGGTGATAATGAACAGCAAAGTGACTACAGTTAACAATACAGTGTTATATACTTGAAAGTTGCTAAGAGGGTAGATCTTAAAAGGTCTCACCACACACAAGAAAATCAGAATTATGTGAGGTGGTGAATGTGTTAACTAACCTTATTGTGATACCCCTTTCACAATATATATGTATCTCAAATCATCATATTGTGTACTTTAATAACGTTATATTTCAATCACATATCAATAAAGCTGGAAAAATGTTTAAAAATAAATAATTAAAATTTACATACAAAATATTATGGGGAGGAAGAATAGGAGAGAGTGTATGTAGATGAAACAAGATTGGCTACAACCTGATTAATGTTGAAGCTGGATAATGGATTTGTAAGCATTAGATATACTATTGTGTCTACCTCTGCAAATGTTTGAAAGTTTTTAAAATAAGAAGAGTTTAAAAAGAAAAGGAAAATGCCTAGGACTTAATGGAAATCAATATCCACACAACCTGGTAATCAGATTTGTCTACAAAGAGCCCCAGGCCTGGAACTTTATTTAATCAGCATCTTCCTGTTTCTTCTCTTAGAAAAAAGCAAAATGTGTAGAGCATGAAATATATTGTAAAATGTAATTAATAAAATATCTGATAATAATATTCAGTTTTATTCAATTCCATTAGGCAAGGGGAATAAAATGGTTGAAAAGACATATCCATTTAACTTGTGGGATTTTGAAGTTACCGGGGGCTGGGCTGGAGAAGGTGTGTGTAGAGGGAATGGGAAGAGGTCACTCTGTAGATGGCAATGCTTCTCCAACCTGAATGGACATCAGGTTATTTAGGAGGATTAAAATAAACACTCAAAAACTATTGAGATGAATGCTGAAAGTCTTTTAATAATTTATGTAGCTGTTATAATCCTGATTTTTTAAAAAGAAAACCTGACAGAGATAATACCAAGACAGGAAACCATAGACCGCTTTCACTTTTAAGTTATAGGTGTAAAATTCGCAAATACAATAACAGACAACCAAAATCAATAGTATTTTTAGAAATGCACAGTGATCTTGACAATATCCTTACTGAGTCTCTTTTTATCACTTATATTTTTCTAAAAGTTTTTTCATTTTATATGCGTTCAAATTTATTGGTAGTTATTCCTGCTCTCCTATAATTAAAAATCTCTGCAATATCTACAATATGCCTCCATTACTTGTAATATTATCCTTAGCCTTCAATTTTATTTTTTGCTTGATGCATTTTTCATATTTTATTAGGCTTTTGAAAAGAAAACCTTTGAAAAGAATAACTATTCCCAATATTTTATGTGCTTGTTTTCTATTAGTATTTTATTTGTTCATTATTTGAAGTTCTTTTTACTTTGTTTTTTCGGTACTGTTATTTTGCCCTTTCTCATTTGTTTTCAATTTTTCTTGTTTTCTAATTAATACATCTGGCTTCATATTTCTAAGTACCTCTTTAACTACATCTCCCAATTTTAAGGTGTAGAATGTTCTGTTCATTTATAAATATTAAGTAATTTCCATTTTAATTTTTTAATCATGAATTACTTAAAAATGTGTTAATAGTGTCCAATTTTATATACATTGTATCTTTAATTTATGTTTTACTATTTACCATCAATAAAATTTAGACTTACTAGTATACTTCTAACAACTTCTTAACTCTCTGTTGTTTTTCTTCTGACCTTTTCTTTTTGCTGAATTACATCCCTAAGTATATGTATCATTTGGTATATGTTATCATTTAAAAACTGTGTTGTTTAACCTTTCACATTTAGATAAACAATTAATCTGATGTTTGTGTCTGATGTATATGATACAAAATAAGGGTCAAGATTCATGATTTCCAATATGAAAGTCAATTTGAACTAGAAAAAAATAATTGAAAAGGCTGTCCTTTTCCCATGACTTTGCAGAGCCACTTGATCATAAATAAATTTTCCATATATATGTGAATCTGTTCCTGAACCCTCTGTTATGCTCCACTAACTTCTTTGTCTGTTCCTAAGCCAATTCCATACACTCTTAATTATTGCAACTTTCTAACAAGTCTTGATATCTGGCGGTGCAATTCTCCAATTGTGTTTTATTCTTTATGATCATTATGGCTATTTTTGGTCCTTGGCATTTCCATTTTAATTTTAGTATCAGTTCATCAGTTTTCTCAAAAAAATAATACGAAGAAAGGAAACCAAAAAAAAAATCTGCTGGTATTATGATTTTATTTGCAATGAATCTTAATATCATACTGGGGATAATTGGCATCTTTATAATATTGGGTCTTCCAGTTCATGATATACTATATCCCTTTATTAATGTCTTCTTTCATTTATCTCAATGTTTTGCAAATTTCTGTATAGAGTGTTTATATATCGTTTGTTAGACACAGTAGTCCCCCTTTACCCTGGTTTTGCTTTCCATGGTTTCCTTTACCTATGGTGAGCCACAGTCTGAAAATATTAAATGAAAAATTCCAGAAATAAACAATTCGTAAGTTTTAAAGTGTGTGCCTTTCTGAGTAGCGTGATGAAATCTCATGCCCTCCTGCTCTGTCCCACCTGTTATTCACTTAGTAGTCGTCTTAGCTGTCAAATCGACTGTCACAGTATCACAGTGCTTGTGTTCAAGGAACCCTTAGTTTACTTAATGGCCGCAAAGTGCAAGAGTAGTGAGGCTGCCGATACACATATGCCAGAGAGAAGCTGTAAAGTTCTTCCTTTAAGCGCAAACGTGAAAGTTTTGTTTAATAAAAAAAGGAAACAATTGTATGCTGAGGTTCCTGAGATCTGGTAAGAACAAATCTTATATCCTTGAAATTGTGAAGAAGGAAAAAGAAATTCATGCTAGTTTTGCTGTCACACCTCAACCTGCAAAATTAAGGCCACAGTGTGTGATAAGTGCTTAGTTAAGATGGAAAAGGCATTAAATTTGTACAATAAAATATTTTGAGAGAGAGAGCACATTTACATACTTTTATTACAGTATACTCCTATAATTGTTTCATTTTATTATTAGCTATTGTTAATCTCTTACTGTGACTAATTTATAAGTTAAACTTTATCATAGGTATGTATATACAGAAAAAACATCATATAGAGAGTCCAGTATTATCGTCCATTTCAGGCATCCACTGGGTACATATCCCTTACAGATAAGGAAGATCCTCTTAAATCCTTGAGTATTTAATATTTTTTTCATGTTCTTATAATGGAATTCATTTTTAAATTCATTTGAAAATTTTTTGTTGTTGATATATGAAAATAAAAGTTTTGTTTATTGAGCTATCCAGAGACCTAACTAGCTAAAATAATTTAATAATTTACTGATTCTATTAGTTTGTATGTAGATTCTTTTGACTGTTCTTTATCTACACATTCTCATAAGCTGCAAATAATAAAAGTTTTATTTTACTTTTTCAGACTTTTTATTGTTTATTTCTTTTTCTTGCTTAGAAGTATTGGCCAGGAACTCCAACAATGTTAAATAAATTGGCAGTTGTAGGCATCTGTGTCTCATTCCCACCCTCTAGGGAAATTGTTCTATATTTCTGTATTAAATGGGTTGCTTGCTAGTGTATTTTAGTTGAATGCCTTTATAAGACAAAGGCTGATTACTCACGTTGCAAAAATATCATTAATGAGTATGCAATATTATCAAATGCACATTAAAAATATATTAATTTTATGCTAGTAACCAAAATAAATAATTTTAAAGCAAAATATAAATATAAAAATTGACTCAAGAAGAAATAAAGGGAATTAAAAGGTATAAACTTACAGTTATAAAATAAATGTCATGGGGATAAAATGTACTGCATGATGACTATAGTTAATAATACTGCGTTGTATATTTGAAAGTTGCTAAGAGATCTTGACAGTTTTCATCATAAGAAAAAACTTTTTGTGACTATGTACCATGATGGATGTCAACTAGACTTACAGTAGTGATCATTTCACAATACAGTTGGCCCTCTGTATTCATAGATTCAACCAACTGTGTGTCGAAATATTAAAAACAAATTCTCAAAAGTTCCAAAAAGCAAAACTTGAATTTGCTGCATGTCAGTAACTATTTACACGACATTTACATTGTATTTGCAGCTATTTACATAGCATTTACATTGTATTAGGTATTATAAGTAACCTAGAGATGAAAAAGTATAAGGAAGGATATGTGTGTAGCTCATTTGCAAATACTATGCCATTTTACATAATGGACTTGAACATCTGTGGATTTTGGTATCTGTAGGGGGTACTGGAACCAATCCTCCAAGGATCTTGAGGGGCATCTGTGTATACAAATGTCGAATCGTTGTGTATCGCAACTAATATCATGTTATATGTTAATTATATCTCAAAAAACCCACCAAGAAAAGAAGAAATGAAAACCCTATACAATTACCATCAAATAACTTGAATTTATAGTTGAAATGCCCAACCACCTACAATTCCCTATATTTTCCATGCCCATTTAGCTAAAGATAGACAATTTACCAACTGTCAAGGAACAAGGAACAAATAACCCCTAATTTATAGAAAATATCCCAGGGAATATAAAAAGAAGTAAAACTGACCAACACATTTTATGAGGCTGTTACCACCTTGAAACCAAAATTGGTTACAGCTTGTTCAAGATAGTAAACATGGGGCAATCCTTTGAACACCTGTCCTGTGCATGTTGGAATTTCATATTTTAGCTTCCATTTCCTTAGATTCTATTACCTATTTTCCATCTCTCTTCTGCGTTCTGGAGGATTTTCTCTCTTGGCTTTGGTTAGTCGATTATTAAGCCAATTCATTGGGTTTCCTTCCCCCTCTGATTTTCATCCTTTTATTGTTCTTTTCAAGAATCTATATTTTCCTTTTGAAATTTGCCCATTATGTTTTCATTCCATCCTGTTCTTGGTGTGTATTTTCTTTCCCTCAATTTGTCTCTGAGGACATTTTAAACAGTCTTGAGTAAAGCCTCCTCTTTAATACATTCCCTTGTTTGCTGCAACCTCAGATTACATCACAGGGCAGTTTCTTCATGTGGTTTTTCATTAGGGCTCCTTTTGCTGGGCTCCTGCCGTGGATTGATTTGTGAAGGCAGTCATGCAGAGACCTGTGGGACTAACCAAAACCAAGTCACTTCTTACAAGTTTCCCAACTCAGGACTTTCCACATCTTCTAAAAAGTGTTTCTTAGGGCCTCATGATAGTATCCTTTGTAGCCTGAGAGCTTTAACTTCTCTGTGGCAACTCTGCCTCTGTCTCTTCCTTGGTTAAGCCATCCTGCCTCCTGTCCACTGTTAGAATATTGTTAGCCTCAGTCCATAGGCAGGACAGTTTGTATGACTCTGGGCTTTATGAGGCCACATCCCCTGGAAACACATAACCATATCTTTTCAGTTTTTCCACAGGTATTCAAATCTTTGTTTCTGAGTCATATATCCAATACAAATATTCATAGGAAGTTAGTTTGACTTATTGTCTTACTCACAGCTGTGAAAATTTGAATTCTTTCTTTTTTTTTTTTCCTTTCTTCCAGTTTATTGAAGTATGATTCACAAAACTGCATGTATGAATTCTTTCTTTTTTCTTCCTTATGTTGGGAAAAGCATGGGAATATGATGGGGCTGATTATCTTGCCTGAATGTCAGGAGTATGAATTAATAAATGTTATTTAAAAAAATATATTTATCCCATTTGTAAAATATGTTTATTGCTTATTTTGCAACGGGTGAATGAACTAATGGATAGCGCAGTCCCTGAACAAGATAATGAAATTGTTCTCAATTCAATTTATAGCTTTTTAGGTACTTAGTGCATTTAGCACATCAGATGCACAGCATTAAAAGGAATAAAAGCAAACTCACAACCATCAATGCTTTCCGAAGTCCCATTACAGCTCATAGAAAAGGTTTTTGAAGTGAAAATAAATGGTGATTTTGTTAGGTTCTGGATATTTAAAATCAAATGTTCCAAGAAAAAATCCATAAATTGAAGGAATAAAAGTTTTTCTTCACTTAGCATCTCCTTCTGAAATGCATTTTGTACCTGTGTGGGTTAGAATATCCTGGACCCAAAGTCTTTGTTCCCTATGGAATATTCATGTGCTTCTTGCATAACTTAAGATGAGGGGCATGACTTACTAGTAATTAGTGGGTCTAATCAGGGTCTGGGGAGCCATCTGGATGGTCTACAACCCAGGAGGAGTTGTCTGAACTCTGAAGAATTAATGCAGAGAAACCAGAATCAATAAGTAAATCAGGCTTTTCCTTCCTCATATGTATATGTGTGTTTGTGTGTCAGGCACCATTAAGGGAACTGGCATCTGCAATAAAATTAGAACTTGGTCCAACTGGGACCCTCATTCTAGTTAATATTCTGATACACTCAAGGCTTGCTTAGCCTGTCTTGAAAGGCTTTAGCTGAACTTCATGGGCTTTTCCAACTGGAGATGGCCCAAGAGATCAACATATTTATCAATCTCATCATATAGATGGGGAACCTGAGAAAAGAGAGGCCAAAGAACTACAGGTCCCAAGGGACCAATATCTAAGTTTGGTTGTTCTGAAAGAGAAGAAAAGAGAGTGCCTTCTGGAGCATTTAGATCTTACTTTGGAAGCCTGATAAGGAACATAGCAACTGGAAAGACTCTTTGGACTTCTCTCTTTGTGTCTCAGTCACCTCCTCTTCTCATCACTCACCCAGAGAAGGAAAAGCTAACCCTCACTATGACCCCCTCACCTTGCAAGGAGACCAAGTTAAAAGCAGCAGCTCCCTTGTGTTCATATTGGTTGTGCCCTTGGGGTATGGGTTCAAGGTTTTCCAGATCACCTGTATATTCTAGACTAAGGTCTCCAGATTATCTCTCAGGGCACAAAAGTTTCCACATTCCTAGTACAGTCTATCAAGATCAGAGAGGAAATGCTGACTTCTAAAGCAATTTTGATCAAGGGAAGGGGGAGAGAGTCTTAGCGCCCTGAGTGATAAACGGTACCGCTCGGTGGCAGAGTGGAGCAATTACAGGCCATGCCTCACCGTCCCATGTGGCTTAAACATCTTGATATTTATTTTCTGTCCTGACAAACTATTTTAAAATAAACCCTGGCTTTGGTTTTAATCAGGTATGGTAAGACACATGGACACAGAAATGACTGTCATGAAGGAAGATGTTTTTATTCCAAGTTCCCTAGAAACAGGAGGCTTGCCATGCAGGACCACAGGGGGAAGCACCAGGGTCAGTCACGATGCAGGAGGAGCAAGGGGAGAAACATGGGCCAGAGCCTTTATTGTGGTTTCTGAAGGAAAGGCAAGGTAAGGCAGGGTAAGCAGACATAGAATTGACTAGTTTGAATAATTTCAGCAGCTTCTGGGTCATAGAGACAGTCCCTAGTTGTCTAGGACCTGATCTTAGGATGAGTAGGGCAGAGGGATATTGTCCCCTGGAATGTAGGAGCCAGATAGAGGAGGTGGTTGGGAGTGTGGACTCTGGATTGGTGAGTTTGCACAGGAAAGATGCACTTCCAGATAAGTCTTTTGCTCTCTCAAAGAATTAGCTAGCCCTGGGAGGATGGGGGATAGGATTTCTCTCCAGTCAGTGAGTCACCAGATGCCAGAGCATCCAGAATACAGAAAATAAGAAAATATAGTCAATGCACCAATATTCTTACTTCTGACTCTTCTCCCCATCCTCCCCTAAACTTTGAACTTCATTCCAGCTTCTTTTTTTCTTGATCTGAAGCAAACTGTTCTGTTTCTGACATCTGCTCCAGCTGACGTTCTCTGGGAAGTGAGCATCCCTGGATTTCCCTCTACTGACTCCCTCCCGGTCCCTCCCTCTCCTGTACCAGTGCCAAGAGAGTGAGGCTCTTGAGTGTGGTGACAGGAAGGAATGACTGGAAACCTTCATGGAAGAAAGATTTGGACGGGACCTCAAAGCCACTTCTCACTTGCTTCATCAGTTGCACTTTGGGGAGAATTAGACATAAAGTAGAAGATACGAATTAGTACCAGGGAAAATGAAGAGAGTAGCATACTGTTTACTTTCTTCTGTCTCCTATGAGAATACGGTGCTTCGTCAAAGGATCTCAGAATCCTTCCAGTTAAGCAAATTATCTTAGCGCCAGTTCTTCTTTTGTAAAATAGGAACAATAATACTGCTTTTGCATGGTGTTATCAGCCTTAAATGGGCTTGTGTATGTCTATTTTCTAATATAAGGCCAGGCATAGAGTAGGCACTTGGTAAATATATATATTTTTCAAATTCAGAGAATTAATTTTTCAAGACTATCTTTCTCTTTTCTTTGTCTTGAGCGGCATCCAAGATGGAAACAACTATTCAAGCCACTGCAGCAACCTTACACCCCTTGTTCCCAAGCAGAAACATGGACGTTTCCAAACCTAACAATCTTGGTCACGGTAATGCAGTTCACTAATGAAATTTCCATCTTATTTCTGCTGTCCCAGCATTTTTACTCATACTAAGACTTATAAGACCTGAGCTGTGCTTCCCACATAGCTGAGGGGTATTAAAGGCTGCATCAGAGCACACCGCAGGGCAGTACAGAACAGACTAAGCCAGAAGGAACAGGAAATTGGCATCAAGAGTTAATTAAGATTTAGTGAGTAAATTAAGAAATCATTTTTTTTTACATTATTAGTACAGGAATGCATAGCCAACGTAAAAATTTCCACAATATAGAAGTGTACAGAGTTAAAAGTTAAAGGGCCAACACACGCTCATAAATATATACAACTCACTCCATTCTCCAGTGGTAACCACAGTTAACTCTTTGTGGTATCCTTCCAGAACTTCTGCTGTGCATTTACATATCCATACACAGATATGTTCATATTAAAAACATATGCATGTGACGTAGAGAGCAAATGTATGGACACCAAGGAGGGCAAGGTGGGGGGGGGGGAATGAATTGGGAGATTGGGATTGATATATATACATTACTATGTATAAAATAGATAGCTAATGAGAACTTGCGGTATAGCATAGGGGACTCAACTCAATGCTCTGTGGTGACCTAAATGGGAAGGAAATCCAAGAAAGAGGGATATATGTATACATATAGCTGATTCACTTCGCTGTACAGCAGAAACTAACACAACATTGTAAAGCAACTCTACCTCAATTAAAAAAAAAAAGCCAAAATCCAAATGAAAAAATAAACCATATAATGTGGTTATATTATATGTAATATTTTGTAACTTGCTTTTATGATTTAATAAATTGATTTTTTCATGTTAATACAAATCGATACATCTAAATATTTTTACATGTTACTTTTATTCCATAATATAGATGTATCACCCACGGTTTATGTAAATAATTCCCTTTTGAGGAAAAATTAAGTCCGTTTCCAAATGTCAACTCTGGCAAAAAATGCTTCAAAGAACATATACATTTTTTGGGTAATTATGTTTTTTTCTGTGGTACTGTTTGTATTAGTTTGCTAGGGCTGACATAACAAATACCACAGACTGGGGAGCTTAAATAACAGAAATTTATTTTCTCACAGGTCTGGAGGCCAGAAGTGCAAGATCAAGGTGTCAGTAGGGCTGGTTTCTTCCAAGGCAGATCTCCTTGCTTGCTGATGGCGATGGACATCTCCATGGCCTTTCCTCTGTGCTCACATGTCTGTGTCTAAATCTCCTATTCCTATAAGGACTCCAGTGGTATAGGTTAGGGCCCAACCTAAAGGCATCATTTAACTTAATTATCTCTTTAAAAACCCTGTCAATAAACACAATTCTATTCTGAGGTACGGGGGTGTTAGGGCCTCAGCATATGATTTTGGGAGGACATAGTTCAGCTGGCAACACCGTTCTAGTTACTAATGCTGTTTAAAAAATTGCCACAACACTCGGCAGCTGACAACAGCACCAAGTTAATTAAGCTCACTGATTCTGAGGGTCAGGAATTCGTTAAGTGCACAATAGGGACAGCTTGTTCCTGTTCCATTATGTCTGGGCAGAAGGCTGGAATCATCTGAAATCTCCTGGGGTAGACATTTCCCAGATGCTCTTCCAGAACCTTGCCCCTCCCATCAAGAAGCAGAATCTGTTTTTCCTCCTCTGGAATCTGGCCAGGACTTTGTGGCCACCTCTACTGACTAGAATATGGTCAAAGTGACATTGTGCAACTTCTGAGACTAGCTCAGAAAAGGAAACAGGCCTTCAAACTTTCTCTTTCTCTTGCTGTCTCTCAGCACCTTCATCCTGAGAACCCAGTGACCACACTGTTAGGAAGACGAAACTCTTCCAGATTAAGAGGAGCTGAGGCCCCCAACCAACAGCCAGTATCAACCTCCAGACATGTGAGTGACCAAGCCTTCAGACGACTGCAGTTCCCAGCCTTTGAGTCTTTCAGCCAACATCCCAGCCTCATTGAGCAGAGAAAAGCTCTGCTGGGATAGGTCCACATTCTTGACCTTATAAAACCAGTGATCATAATAAATGATTGTTTGGTGCCATTAAGTTTTGGGGTAATTTGTCACCAACTATAGTAGCTGTGGATAACTGTTATAGCCTTTCCTGGAGCAGATATTGAGAGCCAATGAACAAGATGCTCTTTTCCTGATTTTCTCATGTGAAGATACACAGATAGTGAATTGAATTACAGGCTAATAGACTTCATAGAATTCATATGATCCAGGAAACCTCTCTACCCAATCTCTGTAGCACTTTAATTCAGCATCTACTTTAAAAAGTTCCAAAGATATAGTGCTCGTGATTCATTTGTTCATTAAACAAATATTTATTGAACAAGTTTTATGTGCCATACAGTGAAGGATTCTGGGGCAAGGCTTAGAATACTACAGTGCAGACAACAGCAAGAGAATTGAACTTAGGGAGACTTCATTCTGGAGGAGGAGATGGATACTTGTCTTAGTCAGTTCAGGCTGTCACGACAAAATACCAGAGACTGAGTGGTTGAAACAATAGACTTTTATTTCTCATAATTCTGGAGGCTGGTCCAAGATCAAGGTGCCAACAGATGCAGTGTCTCATGAAAACCTACTTTCTGGCCTTCTTGCTATGTGCTCACGTGGCCTTTCCTCAGTACACGCTCTTGGTGAGAGAAAGAGCTCGCAAGTCTGTTTTTCTTCTTATAAGGGCACCACTAACCATGGGGGCTCCACCTTCATAACTTCATCTCAACTTCATTGTATCCCAAAGACACCATCTCCGAATACCATCACCTTGGGTATTAGGGCTTCAACATATGAATTTTGAAGGGATAAACATTCAGTCCATATCCATTATGTAGCAGTAATGAATATTAAACAAGTAAAAATATAGTTTTAGATTTTGATAAATATTATGAGAGAAGCAAAATAGATAATATAATGGAATGTTACAGAGAATACTCCTTTAGGTTGAGTGATGAAGACATGCTTGTCTTAAAGGAGGCATTTGGCTTGAGACCTAAGACATAAGAAAAGATGTGAAAGGAAGGGGGAAGGGCTTTGCAGACAGAAGAGACAGCAACTAAAAGCACTTGGAGTGCTCTAGGAAGAAACAGAAGTCAGTGTGAGGGAGAATGGCGGGTGACATTGAAAGTGTTACAAAATCAGGTTAGAAAGAAAAGCAAGGGAGAAATCTTGAGATAAGGTAAGAAGTTTAGAGCTTATTCTAAATTCAGTTGAAAGCCCCTGGAGATTTTTTTTCTTTTTTTTAATGGAATGACATTATTTGATTTACATTTTAGAAAAATCTCTCTGTTTTCTCTGAAGAGCAAGAGTGGAAAGAGAACAATTATGAGCCTTTGAAATTATCTGGGCAACTCATGGTCATGGCTTGGGCCAGGGTGGTAGTAGCTTAAATGAAGAAGAGTGGAGAGATTCAAGATGTCTTTCAAGGATGGAACCATTAAGACTTGCTGATAGATCAGATGTGGGGACCAAGGGAAAGAGTGAAATCCAGGGACATGTGCAGGTTTTGGATTAGGGCCACTGGGTGGATTGTGGTGACATTGACTCAGATGGAAAGAGTGGTGTTTGGGGAGGACTAGGATTGAATGACAGGGTGTTTTGGTGGAAGAGGAGAATCACAGGACTTATTATTTATTCATTCATTATATTTTAACTGTTTATTAGTCATTTAAGTGAAGATGTTGAATATACCATTGGAGAAGTGAGCTCAGCAGTCAGGGCTGGTGATATAAATGTGTGAGTCAACTTTTAGGTATTAGATACACAAAACTATGAGAGGACGAGGGATTAAACAGGAGGGAAATTTGGCTAAAGGAACAAATATACCTCTGAGAGAGCACAGGGCGTTCTAATGCTTAGAGGACATAAAGAGCAGGGAGAAGAACCAGGAAAACAGACTGGAAAAGAAACACCAAGGAAACAGGAAGAAAATTGAGATGTGTGGTGAGGTTTTCAGAAGGAAGTTACAATAGCTGTAGAAATTCTTTCTCACGACTAACATGAAGTCTGACTCCACATTACTCACACATTGGTCTCCGATCTTCATTCTGGACAACACACCAAAAAAGTCAAAGGAAATTTTTAAAGCATTTCATTATAGGAACACAAGGCATTTCATAGTTACCCTGCTCTTGTTTGAAGCCTGAGACCAGACCACCATTGTTGAGCTGTGTGACCACGGACAACTGACCTGGCCCCTGTGAGCTTCATTTTCCTCATCCCTGGAATGGAGAGAGTGACAACCACTTTGCAGGGTTGTGGTGGAGTTTGATGACAATGCACATCACACACCTAGCCTGAGACATATGCCCAATACGTTGAAGTAATTATTAGCTTGGTCCCCTTTCCCCTATGATAGCCCTGGAAAGAGTTGACGATTACCCCCATGGTCTTTTGCACCCAAGATTTTCTAAGATATCATTTCTCTCTCATCCTTTTCTTTTCTCCTTCCTTTGGCTTCCTCTTCCCATACCTGGCCAGTTTTCCAGATCTCAAAGAATTCTCAAGCAAACAGGAAATATCACCCATGTAGGTAATACCTGTCTATGATCACAATGGCAGGGGCTATTTTGTGAAGTTGGGAGCTACTTTGGGGAAGTAAAGTGCAGAGGTTAAGAATTCAGTTTCTTGAGGCATATTGTATGGGATTTAGTTCCATTTCTACCACTTAGAAGCTATGTGAACTTGGACAAGCTACATAACCTTTCTTTGTGTCATTTTCCTCATTTGCAAAACGGGGGGAGTAGTACCAATCTCGCAATGTTGTTATAAGCATTACACAAATTAAAATGGGTAAAGTACTTAGAAGAGTGCCTTGTGTTCGATAGTGAGTAAGCATTCACTAAATGTGAATTACCATCTATATTCAGGATCTCATGCCAATGGCTGGATGACCTCCCTTTCACGATGTGTTACCGGAGATTCATGCCTCGTGAAGCAGGTGTGGGTTGACTTCCGAGTTCCCTCTGACTTTGACATTTTTGGATTTGATAACTAGTGACACTCAGTGTTTTCTTAGGGGGTGGGCTATGTCCAGAGGTGGAGAAAGCAGAAGCGTTGATCCTTGCTTCACGGTAAGCATCTGGAGCACATTCAGGAAAAGCTATGAATTGGGGTTAAAATGTCAAAATCACTTCAGTTTTGAACAATGCATTTTCTTCTCAAATGTCAAAACTTCAACTGCTTTTCTGGCTTCATGTGTCCTATTTAGGTTTAAAATTTTTCTTTGATAATTTATCTTTAGTAATAGAAGCAGAATGATATAGAGAAAAGATCATGGGTTCAGAGTTAATTCTAAATCTCAGCCCCTCTACTTACTACAGAGTGGCTGAATGTCTCTGAGCCATAGTTTCCCCAAAAAAGAAACAATAATACTTGCTTGCAGGGTGGTCTTGAGAACTAAGGGAAATAATGTACATAAAAAACTCGACAAGGTGAAAATTATGCTTTCCTTCTCTACCGATCCCACTGGACTGCAATCCTTATGCTTCCTTGTTCTCATTTCCTCCCAGATTCCAAAAATATCAATGCAGATGGCTCTTTCAGAACTTGGGGAAATATCTACATATTTGCAATGGTAGGTCCTGTGATTGGGTGATATTTATATTCTAAAAAAAAAAAAACCTATTAAAATCAGACTTGAATGAATAAAAAAGAGTAGTTTCTGCAAGTTCTAAAAATACCACTCAGAAATAATGCTCTTTCCAGACCCCTAATGCTGAGTAAGGTAAACCTAACCTCTTAGTTCAATAGACTACTGATAATTCCCTTTATGCCAATGGGAAGATTAGCTAGTGCCAAGATATTTTTAACTGGTCTGAAGGAACACATCTTCATTTGCATCCAGCAAGATGTAACCTTAGCAACAGTGTGTATTTTTGGACTCCTTTTCATTTAATGTAAACGAAGCACCACTGATACACCCGTAATCTGATGACAGAATTCAGCGTGACCAATTCATGTGTCTGAGGCCTCCAAGTCCCTTGCCATCCCAGCAAGATTCTAATTTCCTGTCACTAGCATGAATCAGTATGGTCCAAACTGAAATTAGTTTAGAGCATTAACTTTTCTTGTTGACTTCCTTTTAAGTCACATTTAACTGTCTCTCTTATTATAAATGGTCTAAGTATGGGGGAAAGTTTACATCAATGTGGAAAGAGCTTAGGTGTCACATTTCAACAGAGAATTAAAAATGTGTTTTTGCTTCTTCTGAACTATTGAGGGCTCTTACCCACCATCTCCAAGCCAGTGTCTTCTATAAAACTGAGGCAACCATTAATTTGATAATTCCTCCCTTGTACAGTTGTGTTAACATATAATATTTCAAATTTATTTTTAAAAAGGTAAGAGGGATGTCAGTTTGAAGGCATGCTCTTACAATTTGCTACCCTCCATGATGTTTAGCATATAAGATTGGTGATGCTGACTTGGGCCAATGTTTCCTTTATAGGGGTGGAAATGGAGATGGAAAAGATGGGTCTCTCTGAAGACTGCCCGCTCCCCCTCCACCTTCTGTAATTAACACTTGGCTTGTATTGCTTGCTGAGCAATTCAAAGATGGACATGTGTGGAATGGTTTATATATGTGGAAGAACAAGAAATTCTCCTTTTCCACCAATAGCAAAGCAACAAAGAAGCCTGAATAACAGAGGGCTTTGCCAGTCTTACTTTAATAGTTGAAGCTCCTCTAGCACTAGTTTCTCAGACTTTTGCCTGCCATTGCCATGACCAGCTGCTCTTCGATTTTGTTTATCTGTTGCGTGCTGGAATAAGTGATTACATGATTGATTACATTGCAATTTGTCATTGTGACTCACCCAGTCATTGGGTCACGCTTGGTTAAATCCATGGATAAATCATGGACTGGATCAGAGAGCTCAAAAGTGGAAATGTGAGTGTATGTAAGTATCTCTGTGTGCCTGTGTGTCTGAATATGAATGTGGGTGGCCCTGTGTGTACGTGTATTTATGTCTCGAAGTTCAAGAATCTGTGTCTGTGACGTTATGGACGAGGGTCTGTGGGCATGTATGGAGGGCTGTGTGTTCTTATGGTGTGTCTTTAGTTCATATGTGGTGTTAGTAAATGTATGCATGCGTGGTTTCTGTACGTTTGTTGCTGTGTAAGAGGAAGGGAGCAGCTGAAGATGAGGCGTCACTTATTTATTCATTCAAGAAATATTCACTGAGGGCATGAGCAAGCCAGACTTGGAATCTGTGAGGTCACGGGTTCAGCCAATGGAAGAATCATGCCAAACAGAGATGAAGAAATGCTGGCTTGGCTGGTGTGCTTTGAGCAGTGCAGTGGCAAAATTCTCTGCTCATGGGTGCTGCGGCGGCAGCTCTGGGGCTCAGTGAAGCCCTTGAACAATCTCCAAGGTCATACGCATCAAGCTGTAGAGGGTCCTGTCTTTTCTTTCCTGTCTTCTGCCCTGTTCCCCGTGTCCCTTTTGGTAGGCCCTCCTCTTCCCTAATTAGATGTGTGCTCCTGCTGGTGTAGTTCAAGATGGCACGTCCCTGGCCAATTGGGCTTAGGAGATAGTCTAATTCATTGCACATTGTGTGTTTATAGTTATGGAACTCACTTAGGAAGATTGGTGGTATCCGAACTGTCATCAAAGTAGTATTTTTGAGTGTTCTAGGCAACAGAAAAAAGCTCATTATTTCCACTTGCATCAGTTACAGAATTAGGCAGAGATGATCCCTTCATATTTATTTTGACAGGAGAAAGGAGAACAGCCCAGAAGGAAGACATGCCCCGGCCACGGGCCTCAGGGGTGAGCTGGTAGGGGACCCAGATCTCCTAGTTCAGGATCTTTCAACCCCCCCCTCCTCTGGGAAGCCTCCATGTGATGGTTAATATTATGTGTCACCTTGATTGGGCCACGGGGTTTCCAGATTAAACATTATTTCTGGGTGTGTCTGGGAGCACATTTCTGAATGAGATTAGCATTGGAATCAGTGGACTCAGTAGAGCAGATTGTCCTCCCCAAGCCTGAATAGAATGCAAGGCGGCGGGTGGGGAGAAACTCACCCCTTTCCTTCCTGCCTGACCGCTGAGCTGGGACATCAGTCTTCTCTTACCCTTGGACTGGGATTTATACATTTGGGTCTCCTGGTTCTCAGGCCTTGAGGCTCGGACTGGAATTACACTGCCAGCTTCCTGGGGCTCCAGCTTGCAGACGGCAGGTAGTGGGACATCTCATAGCCATTTCCTCATAATAAATCTCCCTATCTATCTATATATATCTATCCTATGGGTTCTGTTTCTCTGGAGAACCCTAACACTCACTCTGATCCCTCTTTTCCCAAAAGACTCCGGGCTGTTTGAACACCACCTGGGCTGCCCTGTGACTTCCTGGACCACTTCGAGTTTAAGCCATCATTGTGCAGTACTTTACACCTCCCAAGGCACTTGGGCCAGTGCTTACTCTGTGTGATCTTCATGTACCCCACGTGAGATGGGTTACTAGAACCAGATGAGTGGATAAAGAAGAGACGTGGTACACATATACAATGGAATATTACTCCACCGTAAAAAAGAATGAAATCTTACCATTAGCCACAACATGGAAGGACCTAGAGGGTATTATGCTAAGTGAAATAAGTCAGAGAAAAACAAATACTGTATGATTTCACTTATACGTGGAATCTAAAAAAACAAAACAAATGAACAAATACAACAAAACAGATTCATAGATATAGAGAACAAACTAGTGGTTGTCAGAGGGGTGGGAGGTGGAGGGGAGAGTCAAAATAGGTGAAAGGGATTGAGAAGTACAGTCTTTCAGCTATAAAATAAATAAGTCACAGGGATGTAACAGCACAGGGAATAGAGTCAATAATATAATAAATTTGTATGGTGCATAATCTAGAAAAGAATCAAATCACTTTGTTGTACACCTGAAACTAATATAATATTGTAAGTCAACTATATTTCAATTTTTAAAAAGTAAAATAAAATAAAGATGGAGAAATTAAGGCTCCCAGAGGAGGCTAGTGCGTGGCAAAACAGGATCTGAAGGTTCAAATCCAGGTCTCCCCGACCTGAACGTGGTTCACATTTCACGAGACTGCCTGCCCCACAGGTTAAGAGTTACTCGGGGCTGGGGCGTCCTCCCCATTGAGCTCAGCCTGGCTTGGTGTCTAGGGCTGGGTTCCCAGGGTCTGAGCTTGTTGTGCAGGAAGCTGATTGGAGAGTCTCCTCTGGATCAATACCTGAGAGGAATGAAGGAAGTAGGACCGGGCAAAGGGAGAGGTTGAGTGCAGTGTGCTTGCAAGAAAGGCCTCAGCTGATGCCACAGGCAGCTCCGGATCTGGGATGGTCCCCGAGTTGTTTTAAATAGAAGAAAGGAGCCCTGATATCGACCGTCACTGGAGGTGGGCTGCCTCTAGGAAGGGTGTGACCTTGGACAAAGCGGCTCCCTTTACGGGAGTGCCATTCAGGGACTCAAGGCGAGGAACTCAGCTCAGAGCCATCTGTTCTGATGAACAGATGCCAGGGGAATGAGCGACTCAGCTCTTCGGGGGGATCTGGCTGACACACCACAGAACAGTCAGGAAGGGGCTGTGAAATCGATTTTCTCTACAACATACTTCCCTGTCCTCTTAAGGTGGGTTCTCCTGAAGCATGTTTGGTTTTTTTCCGCACTGGCTGCCCTAGATCTTTAAACACTGCTGTCTTCTCTGCCCCCTGCCACCAGAGATCGTGCTCTGGATATTGCCTCAGTGTGTGTGTGCATGCAGGCGTGCCTGTGTGTGCTTTTGTGTGTGTGTTTCTCACCAACATCTACTAAGGTTCCTTTCTGTGTTGCTTTCTCAGGCTGGGAACTCTGTGTTTCCTAGCAGCCCTGATCGCCATACAAAAATGGGATAGAAATGACAGCGTCCAGCCCTGGCTTCACTCTGTTTCTGTGCTCAGAGCATCTATGATCTTGGGAAGCTGGCCTGACACAAGAGCAGAGCTTCCACCCAAGGAAGAATGACTCTGGGTTCGGCAGGTTTGAGGCCTCCTGTGCCCTCTGGGACCTCTCACGGGGGAGGGCCCTGCTAGGGCAGCGAGGGATTCAGAGGGCAGATGCTGAGAGGCTGGGGCCTGCTCTGGAACAGGGGCTCCATTCTCCACAGAGGGTCAGCGGTCACCCTGCGGCGAGTTCACTTGGACTCTGTCTGAGCCCCTGAATTCAGACTCTTGATTAACTAAGCCATGGCGCATGACCCCCGGCCCCCAAAGAGTTCTGTCACTGGACGGATTTCTCCCAAGTTCCAGAGGTCACGCAGAGGGCCTGATGTGAAAGGTCTTTTCTCGCCCAGGGGTCCATCCTCGCCCACAGCCGGCACTTCATATTTTCCAATCGAGTGGTCCGGCTCTCTAATCCGGACAGACTGTAAGTCGGTGCAATCCGGCCACTCGCTGAGGCCACCTTCCAGGTCGATGGGTGGGAGGAGGAGGGCTTGCTCTGTCTTGGGGCAATCTCAGGATCTCCAGAAAGATTCTCTGGCTTTTGCCATGAAATCCCTGCTGGTTGATACCAGGATTCCCCTTTAGCAGATGACAGCATTTTTCAAGGATAACACAGATGTAGAGAACATTTTTGAAGTGGGGTGAGGAAGGGTGTCTGACCTTCACTTTGGGGCCCAGGTCAGAGATGTAGTCCTTCCTGGAGCTGGATGTGCCAGTGGTGGGGAGGAAATGAGTGAGGAGAGGTGTGGGAACCTGACGTGGAGAAGGCTCTGGAAGAAGACAGAGCCAGAAGCTGGGAGCGGCTCTAAACCAATGTTACCGAGTTTGCCAATCTGTCGGCACCCTCTCAATGCGGTTGGAATGTGACCTTGGGAAGGTCAAACAGAGAGAATATTGACAGAGTTTATCAGACAGGCTCAAGTGCGGACCTGGCAGTGACCATGGGTCCCCAGGCTGCATGTCACCTTGTCTCACGGCAAAGCTGGGAGGTGGATTGGCCTCCACCCCCGGTTCTGTTTTCTGGAAGCTGGCTCGGAAATACAGTTTTATTTGTAAAATGGCTCACCTCTCCTGGAGTCAAACGAAGCTTTTCAGAGCGGGTGACGTCTGAGATGGGGCTTACTTAGTGGGTTGGGAGTTCCACAAACTCCTTTGCTGTCTTGCTCTGTGCTGGGGAGCTCTCAGTGGGAGGGGGCAGTACCCCTAACTGTTAGGGTGTCTCAGGGGTTGAGCCGTAGACATAGTCTTCCTCAGTGAATAGATCAGTAAGCAGGAGCTTCCAGAGCAAGAGTAGTCAGAGAAACTCCAGCAGTCCCACCCCTGGGCATATATCTGGAACAAGTGAAAACTCTAATTCCCAAAGATACATGCACCCCAATGTTCATAGCAGCAGTATTTACAATAGCCAAGACATGGAAGCAACTCAAATGCCCATCAACATATGAAAAGATAAAGAAGGTATGGTGTATACACATGCATATATATATGTGTACATACACACACACACACATACATACATACACACACACAATGCGATATTATTCGGCCATAAAAAGAATGAAATATGGCCATTTGCAGCAATGTGGATGGATCTAGAGAATGTTATACTAAGTAAATAAGTCAGAGAAAGACAAATACTATATGACATCACTTATATGTGGATCTCAAAAATATGCAAATGAATGCGTATACAAAACAGAAACAGATCACAGCTGTAGAAAACAAACCTGTGGTTATGAAAGGGGAGAGGGAAGGTGAGAGGGACAAATTAGGGGTATGGGGTTAACAGATACAAACTACTATCCATAAAATAGATAAGCAACAAAGAGTTACTATATAGCACAGGGAATTTTACCCAATATCTTGTAGTAACCTATGATGGAATATAATCTGCAAAAATACTGAATCACTATGCTGTACACTTGAAGCTAACACAATTTTGTAAATCAACTTTACTTCAGTAAAAAATAGAAAGTTAAAAAGGAGAAGAGAAATACTATGGCAAAGACACAGAATGTATACAAAGACAAACATGAAGATGTTCTTTGAAAATAAAAGACAATTTTGATTTATAAAGTTCTTCCTTTTTTTATGTCTGCAGTCAGAAATCTCCTAGGGAGGGACAGAGGGAGGACGTGGCCTCCAAGGTTATGATTCCTCGACAGAAGCACTTATTTTTCTTTCTCAAAGAAAACTGAGAGCAGCCTGTAGCCTGCAGGGGAGGGCCTTGGGCTGGGGCCAGGCCTGTGTCTGCATCCCAGCGGCTTCCTGAGCTCGCCGCGTGTCCTTGGGCAAGCGCCTCGCCCTCTCTGGGTCTCCCTTTGCGGAATCATAAACTGAAAAGTGCCTTTCAATTCTGACCCTCTACGGATCTATTTTTAACAAAACCCACGCTTACTTCCACACTCTTGAGCCTGCCATAAGGACATTTGTAGCTCTACAAGCTTTCTAGAATCAGAAAGAAATAGCGTTTGTGAAGTGTCAGCTCGTCAGAAATGACTGGCACCCGGGGGTTCCAAGCCCCTCCCCGAAACCTGCTCCTGCTGCGAACACAAGCCCCTCCCCTCCCTGCGCTGCTGCCTCTCGGCCTGTCCTTGCTGACTGCCGGGTGTTCTCAAGAACAGAAATAGAATATGTCGGCCACGCAGCAAGTGCACTCCTGGGAGGATGGGGGGGGTGTGTGTGTAATTTATTTTATTTCATTGTTTTCAGATAATTCTCTGTTAAAGAAGATAATCTCTGAAGTGGAGGGTAGGGGCCCTGAAAAGCTGTCAGCTCCCTGCTAGACGAGTCACTTTGCACAGCAGCTTGGTGTCCCCAGCTAGAGAGGGTGCGAAGCACGCTCCAAATCCTTCATCAGTGCAGGGGTGCCCCGGGACTGCGTGCGAGGGGCTCACAGACATTTCGAGTGTAAAACTACAGAGCAAAGCGTCACCAGGTTATTAGGATGCAAGAGCTGCCTTCTCCGCAGCCTAGGTTCAGGATTTCCTTGAACCAAGCTAAGCTGGCAGCTGTGAGCTCAAGCGGCCCATAGATCAGAGACCACGGTGCTCTGAGATCACGCTTCCCTCTGTCAACTTGGAGCAGGGCTCCCCTCTCAGCTTCGCTGACAAGGAGCATCCAGCTGCCTCATTTACCATCTGAAATCTACACAGTGGTCAGCGGGCTTTCTTGTGTCCTAATCTGATCTGATCTCACAGTGGAATCTATCAGCAACTTGAAAACCCCTTGATAGGAAGTGGAATCAGGAGTTCAAGTCCAAACTCCCCTCCGTCTAAGCTGCATAACCTTGGGCAGGCTTTTCAGCCCTCTCTGTACATCTATGTCAGCTGCAAATTGGAGATCATGAAAACGTTCTTCTTGCCAGTCTTGCCAGTTATTGTAACCATCGGGTATCATATTGGGCATCAAAATGTTTGAAGCTGGGCTGAGCAGAGGCCCGTGGATGCTCTGTTCATGGTCCAGTGTCAGACACACGCAGCTGAGACGGAGGGGTACGAGTAGGACCAGATGACAGCTACTGGGAAGAAAGCTAGAGTCTGGAGCACAGGACACGGGGATGGGAGAGAGCAGAGGAGGCGGAAGTCATCTGTTAGTGTCTCTTGAAGGAGGCCCCCATCCCAACCCCGCCTGGTCCCAGAACTTCCGCTGGGACACCCCTTAGCCCAAGGGACCGTTGGTTTCCTCACATCTGTGAGCCCCGCCCCCAGCCCTGGGACAGGTCCCTGCTAGAGCCCCGAGATGCCTGTTTCCGTGTTTTCTCCTCCGAAGCATCTGGTCGGCACTGGCCTGGCACATCGCAGGAGCTCGGGATCCCTTTCAGAGCTGCCCCTCGGTCTCTCAGCTCCAGGACCAGCCCAACGCTGCTCTCCTGCAGTGCTTTGCCGGGTCAGGCTCGGGCCCCAGACACCTCCCTCCCCTGCGCTCCTCTCCCCGCCTCCGCCTCCACCTCCACGTCCTGTTACCACCACCGCTGTCTCCTCTGTCACCTCTGCTGCCACCGCCACCTCCCCCAGCAGGCTGCACGCTGGGGGGCCGGGGCTGGGCGAGGCTGGGCCCCCTGGGAGCTGGCTGGCCACGGCCTGGGCGTAGGGGGCGGGCGTGCCCGAGTTGTGGCCGGCAGCTGGGCTGGCCTTGGGACCCAGGGCACTTGGGAGTGCTGCGGGGCAGGGGCCCCCTTTGTTGCCAGGGACGGTGCTCCGGACAGAAGTGGCAGGCGGGGGGCCCGAGGGGTAGCTTGGTGGTACGGCTGGGGAGCGAGGGTGCTGGCTGCTGTGGACAGGTTTGCAGCCGTTTTTGGCTGGAGACTGGCTGACTTCGCTGTCCATGGAGCGTCCCCTCGTCTTGTCATCTTCAGAGTTTTCCGTGGTACAGTTGGCTGGGCTGGGCGGAATGGGGCCTCAGCCTCAGCCATGATGACACCAGCCTCCTTCACAGGCGTATTCAGGCCATTCAACAAGGATGGAACCATTTTTAGACCCCAGGGGGGCACTGTGGGGAACTCAGACATGAGTGGGCACGGTCCTGGCTCTCGTGGATCTTGGAAAGTTCTTAATGAATGAATCCCTACCAGGCCTGAGGAATCCTGACTAGCTCGCGGCTGAGCTGAGGGCGTGGAGAGCCACATTGTAACTAGAGCCATGCCCACGATGAGCACCCTTTCAGCCATACAACAGCCTCTGTGAGGATTTTCATACCCATTTTCCTGATGAGGAAACTGAGGCTCAGAGAAGGCTGGTAAGTGGCAGAGCCAGGACTAGAAATAAACTCTTCCAACCCCAGATAATGAACGTTCCTAATAAACCACAGTGCCTCACATGGCATGCTTGGTGAGAGGCCCAAGATAAATTCTGGGATGAGAATAGTGGAAAGAGGACTAAAATAGATCTTGTTCTGCCTGGGATAAGGAGTTATTTAATAAATGAACATGAGTCAGTGAGGAGGCAGCATCTTCTCCTTGGAAAACATGGGTGTAATTCTGCAATTAGAGGTTCCAGTAAAAGTGGGTGGACAGCTCCTTGGAAATATAAATCACTTCCAGGAGGCACAGATGAACAGCTGTGGCTACATGGCTGGGGGCCAGAGAAGGTCAGGAACTTCATGTTTTATGTCGTGACCGCATTGAAACTGCCCCCGACTTTGGCCACAAATCCTTAATTGGGATTCCTTCTTCTCTTTTGCTTCTACAATCCCTCCTCCTCCTGCCATCTCGGTGACATTTATTTTAAAAATAAATGTGTGTGTGTGTAACCATGTTACTTCCCTAATTAAAATATTTCATTGGTTTCCTAGCTCCACAAGGTAGAATCTAAACTCTTCAGTGTGGCTTACGGGGTTAGCTTAGCTTAGGTTGTCCCCAAAGCAGACCCTGAGACAGGATTTGTAAGACAGCTGAGGCATTCACCCATCAATGCTTGTTCCTCGTTGGTGAAGGCTTGCTTTTGGGGATATTGACTTCCCAAGACGTCTGTCTGCTCCTCACATGGCCAGCACACTCCTGGGAGGAGAGTGGGCCCTCAGATGGAGAGGTACATCTGCTCGAGGTAGAAGTCATTGCCGTGTGATGAACTGTCCACAGAGCTGGCCAAAGGGATGCGGGCAGTCAGCGTGGCATCTGTGGCACAGATTCTGCACAAGTTTCCTTCTCAAGCTGCATCTTCTACTCCTACACCTGGTCCTAGATTTCCCAGAGGGGTTACTCAATGACTAAGAAAAACACATAGGTCACACACAGTTATGATACCTTAATAAGAGCACTTTTATCTGAAGTCACAGGCAACTAACCTCTCTGCAGTAGATTGACCAGGTTGTAAACTCTGGACTCTTTTTCCTTTAACATACATTCCCATGCCCTCAACTAACAGGCATGAGAAGAAACCAAATGAGGGTGAAAGACAAGCTCGTAGCAACAAAAACTCAGCTGCCTGTGTGGTGGGCAGGAGGAAAGGCTGTGTGAAGCTCTCTCCCTGGACCTGGGTAGAAACGCCCTAAGAAACTCCTGGGATGTAAGTGCATTCTTTAGATTCTCCTTAATAGGGCAAAGCAAAGGATCTGAGCAGGTGTATGGAAGTTTAAACAGAGTGTTTGATTAGATGAAGTTTGAAAAGCTGTTCCCAAACATGCAGTCTTTTTTCAGACGCCCATATTTTGCACTTGCTGGTCCCTCTGCTAGACTACCCTTCTGTGTTTGTCCATCGCCACTTCTGTGAAATCCTCTCTGACCAGCACATACAGACTTAATCACCCCACCCTCTTTCTCCGTCAGACTTGTAAATACTTTATTATAACTCTGAAAGTCATTACTCTCTTTCTGGACCTCCTTTTATGTGTCTGTAATATAAAGTGTTCACAACCATAAGCTTTAAGGCCTAAAGTTTTTGAATCTTTTATCACTCATAATTATTTTTTAATAGAAAAATCAGCTATTTTGTAGGATAATATGTATGCCTTTTTTTTAATTTTAAAATCTATTTTAGGTTGGTTGTCATAAAAATTCCATGATTCAAAAACATTTGCTAAATGTCTTCTATGTGCCAGGTCTAGTGGGCCACACCTAGAATTTATTATTCCTATCCTTGAGAAATTTATTTTCTTGCTAAAAAACTGACATCTAAACCCAGGAAATAATGCCAGTCACATAGCAAACCAGCAGGAATTCATACCGCAGGGGAGTTCACCAGGAGCTGGGGCAATGCTTCCAGGATGTGAGCCTTGGGGGGAGAATAGGACACAGTATTTCTGATGCTAGGAGGAGGACATCCTAAATTAGTGCAGTATCAACTTCACAGAACCACATGGGAACAAGCAAGACATGAGATCGAGGGAGATGAGGACCCTGACGATCTCCCCGGGACAGCCTGTCTGCTCTGGAGTGGAGCCAGGGATGTGGATGGAAGGGTGAAGACGGGGGAGAATTTAGATGCCAGCCAGTGGAGTTTGACGTCAGACTACATGAAACCAGTAACTTTTTAGAAGACAGAGGGACATTAAGATGTTTGTGTTTGAGAAGGTCAGTGTGGCAGCTGATGGGAGACGGATTGGGTGGGGATGAGAGGCTGTCCCATTGAGACCTTCAGGAGAGCACAACTTGACGCGGGCATAGGAGAAGGAGATGCAGGTTTGAGGGGACACGGATCTGGAGAGCAAGACAGGAGAAGGATGCAATATTGAGGACAGCAAGGTTTGGCTCTTGGCCAAGAGAATGGTGGTCGTGGTGGTAGGGGCTGGAGAAATTGACCCAAAGAGGTATGACTTGTTAAAGCCACGTTCATGAGGAGCGTATGTGTGTGTGTGTGTGTGTGTGTGTGTGTGTGTGCACGCGTGCGTGCGAGTGTGTAGGGGGCACAGAGTTTTGGTGTGAGAAGAGGAAACTGAAGCAGAGAAGAACACAGAGGCTGTCAGAAGTAGGGAGTAATGCCCTTGCCTTTGAACACAGCTTGGTTTCAGACATACCACTTGAACCATTCTTTGCAGCTCATGGGGGCCCTGACTTCCCAGAGCATCAATAATGCAACATGGAAACTGCAGGTCTGTCTCTGAACGAAGACACTGGGATTAGGGAAGCAAGCCATTTGAGAAGCTCTTCCTTTATCACAGTCTTTACAAACATGGCCCACGTTTGGAACTTGGCAGGGAATTTGATGCTTGACTTTTCGACATGTGTCCACACAGTTTCCATACTCTTTCTTTTGGGTGATAATGCTACTTAGCTGTGTATGTAGATAACAGTGCGACCATTCACAGCACAGACAAACACATACGCAGATGTTTTACACAGGAATCACTTAAGCTCAGTGGCTCTTAAAATACTTTTGCCATCCCAGCACTCCTGAGGGGGATGGTACTCCCAGATCAAAAACAGAGAGTCAATTCATATGTGTCCAATTTCAGTGGGAGAGAATGGAAGGACCCACGTCCCTCAGTGCTTGAGTCAGAATCTGGGGGAAAGAGAGCAAAGCCCTGCAGGTGGTTCTGATGGAGGCCCCAGGAGGCTGGTCCCCATGAGGACTCACCGGCCTCTAGTTCAAGCACAATCTGGGCTCATGCTTCTGCCCGAACTGAATTTTCTGCCCTGCCCTTGTAATCCTAAACCTAACCTCAACCCTATAAGGGTTCAAGACCCTTCTAGACCCACTTGTAGTTTTCTCATCTGAGAAATCACCCCTGCCTCACGCAGCGCAGGTCATCTCTTTGATGTGCTATTCTTGCCCTTCAATCAGTATTTGATCATCTGAGTGTCTGTTTCCCCCCAGAGACAGTGGGCTCCTGGAGAACAGGTGCCACGTTTTATGTGTCTCTGAAGCCTGGCACCTAGCACAGGGGAGATCTATCGTGAAAGCTTACAGATCAAATGAATGGATGGATGCCTCGAAAAATACACGTCTGCAACCTTCAGTCTCTCTGCCATTTCTTGATTTGTTTCCAAACCTCTGTGGGGCCCTGGCCTCGGCCCCTTGCCCTGGAGTCTCCTCTTCTTCGGGGCAGCTGCAGCTCCCTCCTGCATCCTCCGCGTCAGGGCTACATTCCTCAGGAGAGGTTGGATAAAACGGTCTTTCCATCTCTGCAGGTTCAGAGTCACACACGAGTGTGGCACGCCATGGTAGCTTTTCAGTAACTGCTCACGTGTGCAGAGCATTTCAACATTCCCCGACCATCACATCCTTTACCTTATCATCAGCTCCCTGACATCCTGGGGAAGCACCATTATTCTCTGTTCTGCACAAGCAACTGAGGGACTTGAGAGTGAAGTGACCTGACTGAGGTTGTCCATTAGCAGGTGGAGGAGGGAGAATTAGGACAGGGACCCCGACCGACTCAAAGCTTGGGTTTTTTCCACTTTATCACATTTGATCTTTTCCCATCAGGTTCCATTTTCTTTCTGGTTTTGGGATTTGTCCAATACTTCTCTATTAGTGCCTGACCCCTGCCTCTTCTGATTCTTTTGAAAGGACCCCACTTTCCCTGACAGGAAAATCCAACAGGAACTGTTATTTCTGAGGTGTCCGACATCTGACCTCTCAAGGCTCACGTTTCCCAGTTTGATTCCGGAAGCCAGGCTGACCCAGAGGACTTTGGAGCCTCCTTCAGAGGCTTGGAGCAAGATTGATTGGCAAGCACTGTTTGGTATCCATCTTCTTAAAATAGAATGCTAGAATATACTTTGTTCTATTTTTTACAGTTTTTTCTCTTCCTCCCTGCCCCATCCTCCTCCTCCTCGCCTGTCTAGTCTTTGAAGCATTTTCAAGCTCATCACAGATATAGGTAATTAAATGTGTTCACTAAGTCATCCTTTGCTTCCTCATAATGAAAATGAATGCATAGTTTTCTTTCTGCAAAAGTTTGCTAAAATCCCTGGCTAGAGCACGATCAACCTGTTGTCTGGTCATCTTGTCTTAGTCATGGGCTTTGTGACTCCAGGGAAGTCACATAATCTTTCAGATCTTTCACTGATCACATCCCTTCTCAGTTATTTACTCATATGATTGCCTCCCCTACCAGACTGTGAACAACCAGCAGGCGGAGCAAATTTTGTTCCAGTTTGTATTCTCAACACTTAGTACAGTTTCCAGCAGACGTTGGTTGAATTCAGTGGAGCACTGAACGCCAGAGAGAGGATGGGAAACAATTAACTGCAGAAAAGGGACATCAAGAAGCCCTGCTCATCTATCTGATGCTTCCCTTCATGTTGGAGAGGAACAGTAGCAGGGTCAAAGGGGGAAGAAGGTGTGATGTGTGTGTGTGTACAGGAGTGCACATGCGGCGTTTGTTCTGAATGGAGGACACAGAGCTGTTGGCATAGAACAAGAGAAGGAGCCATGAGTGACAAAAACCCTGACCAAAGAGCAGATCATTTCAAATCATATCTGACAGGACCAGAGGATGCCAACTCAAATTCCCTAGCCAAATGCCCACGATCTTAGCGCCACGGTGCAGCAACAGCTGGGACTCAAGAGTTCTTCTAACTCGTTAGGTGACCTAACGAAAGTTACCTCTAATTTAGGGTGACATTTAAATTTCCAAGAGGACAGAGAACAGTGAAATTTGCTAGCTGGGCTTTGGAGGGCACAGAAATGCACCCAGGTTGTTGAGTATATCATGCTGTTTTCTGGGGAATTAGAGGCATACTAGGATGTGTTTGTTTGGGTACTGCTTTATATCACCATTGCTGAGGGAAAAGCTAAAAACTGCCAGAAAACAAAAATATTAGTACAAAGGATTATTGGACTAGTAACAAGGAACACCCAGAAGATAGGAATTGTTTCCAACAGAAAGACTGTGAAATATATATATGAAGGTAAGGAATGGCATAGAGTAAACACATGCAAATAGTATAATTGGGACCAAGACATTATGGAAAAGGCAATCCTGCTCAATAATTTGTTTATTTATTTTTATTTATTTTCTTTTAAAATGTTTATTTGGTTGATTTTGTTATTTTTCTAATTTTTTAATTTGGATGCTTTGTTTACTAATTTTTTTTTACAGTTTTTTATTTATTTTACTTTTTTTACAGCAGGTTCTTATTAGTTATCTGTTTTATACATATCAGTGTATGTATGTCAATCCCAATCTCCCAGTTCATCCCACCACCACCACCCCCCGCTTTCCCCCCTTAGTGCTCTCTACATCTGTGTCTCTACTTCTGCCTTGCAAACCGGTTCATCTGTACCATTTTTCTAGGTTCCACATATATGCGTTAATATACGATATTTGTTTTTCTCTTTTTGACTTACTTCACTCTGTATGGCAGTCTCTAAGTCCATCCATGTCTCTACAAATGATCCAATTTCGTTCCTTTTTATGGCTAATACTCCATTGTGTATATGTACCACATCTTCTTTATCCATTCGTTTGTTGATGGGCATTTAGGTTGATCCCATGACCTGGCTATTATAAACAGTGCTGCAATGAACATTGGGGTGCATGTGTCTTTCTGAATTATGGTTTTCTCTGGGTATATGCCCAGTAGTGGGATTGCTGGGTCATACGGTAATTCTATTTTTAGTTTTTTAAGGAATCTCCATAATCTTCTCTATAGTGGCTGTATCAATTTACATTCCCACCAACAGTGCAAGAGGGTTCCCTTTTCTCCACACCCTCTCCAGCATTTGTTTGTAGATCTTCTGATGATGCCAATTCTAACCGGTGTAAGGTGATACCTCATTGTACTTTTGATTTGCATTTCTCTAATAATTAGTGATGTTGAGCAGCTTTTCATGTGCCTCTTGGCCATCTGTATGTCTTCTTTGGAGAGATGCCTATTTAAGTTTTCTGCCCATTTTCTGATTAGGTTGTTTGGTTTTTTTTGATATTGAGCTGCATGAGCTGTTTATATATTTTGGAGATTAATCCTTTGTCCGTTGATTCATTTGCAAATATTTTCTCCCATTCTGAGGGTGGTCTTTTCATCTTGCTTATGGTTTCCTTTGCTGTGCAAAAGCTTTTAAGTTTCATTAGGTCCCATTTGTTTATTTTTGTTTTTATTTCCATTACTCTAGAAGGTGGGTCAAAAAAGATCTTGCTGTGATTTATGTCAAAGAGTGTTCTTCCTATGTCCTCCTCTAAGAGTTTTATAGTGTCTGGTCTTACATTTAGGTCTTTAATCCATTTTGAGTTTATTTTTTGTGTACGGTGTTAGGGAGTGTTCTAATTTCATTCTTTTACATGTAGCTGTCCAGGTTTCCCAGCACCACTTATTGAAGAGACTGTCTTTTCTCCATTGTCCTTGCCTCCTTTGTCATAGATTAGTTGACAATAGATGTGTGGGTTTATCTCTGGGCTTTCTATCCAGTTCCATTGATCTATATTTCTGTTTTTGTGACAGCACCATACTGTCTTGATTACTGTTGCTTTGCAGTTTAGTCTGAAGACAGGGAGTCTGATTCCTCCAGCTCCATGTTTTTCCCCTCAAGGTTGCTTTGGCTCTTCGGGGTCTTTTGTGTCTCCATACAAATTTTAAGGTTTTTTGTTCTAGTTCTGTAAAAAATGCCATTGGTAATTTGATAGGGATTGCATTGAATCTGTAGATTGCTTTGGGTTGTATAGTCATTTTCACAGTATTGATTCTTCCAATCCAAGAACATGGTATATCTCTCCATCTGTTTGTGTCATCTTTGATTTCTTTCATCAGTATCTTATAGTTTTCTGAGTACAGGTCTTTTACCTCCTTATGTAGGTTTATTCCTAGGTATTTTATTCTTTTTGTTGCAATGGTGAATGGGATTGTTTCCTTAATTTGTCTTTCTGAACTTTCATTGTTAGTGTATAGGAATGCAAGAGATTTCTGTGCATTAATTTTTATCCTGCAACTTAACCAGATTCATTGATTAGCTCTAGTAGTTTTCTGGTGGCATCTTTAGGATTATCTATGTATAGTATCATGTCATCTGCAAACAGTGACAGCTTTACTTCTTCTTCTCCAATTTGGACTCCTTTATTTCTTTTTCTTCTCTGATTGCCGTGGCTAGGACTTCCAAAACTATGTTGAATAAGAGTGGCAAGAGCGGACATCCTTGTCTTATTCCTGATCTTAGAGGAAATGCTTTCACTTTTTCACCATTGAGTATGATGTTTGGGTTTGTCGTATATGGGCTTTATTATGTTGATGTAAGTTCCATCTATGCCTACTTTCTGGAGAGTTTTTATCATAAAAGGGTGTTGAATTTTGTTGAAAGCTTTTTCTGCATCTATTGAGATGATCATATGGTTTTTATTCTTCAATTTGTTAATATGGTGTATCACATTGATTGATTTGCATATATTGAAGAATCCTTGCATCCTTGGGATAAATCCTACTTGATTATGGTGTATAATCTCTTTAATGTATTGTTGGATTCTGTTTGCTAGTATTTTGTTGAGGATTTTTGCATCTATATTTATCAGTGATATTGGTCTGTAATTTTCTTTTTTTGTAGTATCTCTGTCTGGTTTTGGTAGCAGGGTGATGGTGGCCTCATAGAATGAGTTTGAGAGTGTTCCTTCCTCTGGAATTTTTTTGAAGAGTTTGAGAAGGATGGGTGATAGCTCTTCTCTAAATGTTTGATAGAATTCACCTATGAAGCCATTTGGTCCTGGACTTCTGTTTGTTGGAAGATTTTTAATCACAGTTTCATTTCATTACTTGTGATTGGTCTGTTCATATTTTCTATTTCTTCCTGGTTCAGTTGTGGAAGGTTATACCTTTTGAAGAATTTGTCCATTTCTTCCAGGTTGTCCATTTTATTGACATAGAATTGCTTATAGCAGTCTCTTATGATGCTTTGTATTTCTGCAGTGTCCGTTGTAACTTCTCCTTTTTCATTTCTAATTTTATTGATTTGAATCATCTCCCTCTTTTCCTTGATGAATCTGGCTAAAGGTTTATGAATTTTATTTATCTACTCAAAGAACCAGCTTTTAGTTTTATTGATCTTTGCTATTGTTTTCTTTGTTTCTATATCCTTTACTTCTGCTCTGATCTTTATGATTTATTTCCTTCTACTAACTTTGGGTTTGTTTGTTCTTTTTTCTCTAGTTCCTTTAGGTGTAAAGTTAGATTGTTTATTTGTGATTTTTCTTGTTTATTGAGGTAGGATTGTATTGCTATAAACTTCCCTCTTAGAACTGCTTTTGCTGCATCCCATAGGTTTTGCATTGTTGTGTTTTTGTTGTCATTTGTCTCTAGGTGTTTTTTGATTTTCACTTTGATTTCTTCAGTGATCTCTTGATTATTTAGTAGTGTATTATTTAGCCTCCATGTGTTTGTTATGGTTTTTTTCCCTATAATTTATTTCTAATCTCATAACATTGTGGTCAGAAAAGATGCTTGATATGATTTCAATTTTCTTAAATTTACCAAGGCTTGATTTGTGACACAAGATGTGATCTATCCTGGAGAATGTTCCGTGTGCACTTGAGAAGAAAGTGTAATCTGCTGTTTCTGCATGGAATAGCCTATAAATATCAATTAAATCTATCTGGTATATTGTGCCATTTAAAGCCTGTGTTTCCTTATTAATTTTCTGTCTGGCCTGTCCATTGGTGTAAGTGAGGTGTTAAAGTCCTCCACTATTACTGTGTTACTGTTGATTTCCTCTTTTATAGCTGTTAGCATTTGCCTTATGTATTGAGGTGCTCCTATGTTGGGTGCATATATATTTATAACTGTTATATCTTCTTCTTGGATTGATCCCTTGATCATTATGTAGTGTCCTTCCTTGTCTCTTGTAACATTCTGTATTTTGAAGTCTATTTTATCTGATATGAGTATTGCTACTCCAGCTTTCTTTTGGTTTCCATTTGCATAGAATATCTTTTTCCATCCTCTCACTTTCAGTCTGTATGTGTCCCTAGGTCTAAAGTAGGTCTCTTGTAGACAACATATATATGGGTCTTGTTTTGTATCCATTCAGCGAGGCTGTTTTTTTTGGTTGGAGCATTTAATCCATTCACATTTAAGGTGATTATCGATATGTATGTTCCTATTACCATTTTCTTAATTGTTTTGGATTTGTTTCTGTAGGTCCTTTTCTTCTCTTGTGTTTCCCATTTAGAGAAATTCCTTTAGCATTTGTTGTAGAGCTGTATAATGGTGCTAAATTCTCTTAGCTTTTGCTTGTCTGTAAAGCTTTTGATTTCTCCGTCAAATCTGAATGAGATCCTTGCCAGGTAGAGTAATCTTGCTTGTAGATTCTTCCTTTTCATCACTTTAAATATATCATGCCACTCCCTTCTGGCTTGTAGAGTTTCTGCTGAGAAATCAGCTGTTAACCTTATGAGAGTTCCCTTGTATGTTATTTGTTGTTTTTCCCTTGCTGCTTTTGATAATTTTTCTTTGTCTTTAATTTTTGTCAGTTTGATTACTATGTGTCTCGGCGTGTTTCTCCTTGGGTTTATCCTGTATGGGACTCTCTGCGCTTCCTGGACTTGGGTGGCTATTTCCTTTCCCATGTTATGGAAGTTTTCAACTATAATCTCTTCAAATATTTTCTTGGGTCCTTTCTCTCTTCTCCTTCTGGGATCCCTATAATGTGAATGTTGTTGTGTTTAATGTTGTCCCAGAGGTCTCTTAGGCTGTCTTCATTTCTTTTTACTCTTTTTTCTTTATTCTGTTCTGCAGCAGTGAATTCCACCATTCTGTCTTCCAGGTCACTTATCCGTTCTTCCGCCTCAGTTATTCTGCTATTGATTCCTTCTAGTGTATTTTTCATTTCAGTTATTGCATTGTTCATCTCTGTTTGTTTGTTCTTTAATTCTTCTAGGTCTTTGTTAAACATTTCTTTCATCTTCTTGATCTTTGCCTCCATTCTTTTTCCACGGTCCTGGATCATCTTCACCATCATTATTCTGTATTCTTTTTCTGGAAGGTTGCCTATCTCTACTTCATTTAGTTGTTTTTCTGGGGTTTTATCTTGTTCCTTCATCTGGTACATAGTCCTCTGCCTTTTCATTTTGTCCGTCTTTCTCTGAGCGTGGATTTTGTTCCACAGGCTGCAGAATTGTAGTTCTTCTTGCTTCTGCTGTCTGCCCTCTCGTGGATGAGGCTATGTAAGAGGTTTGTGCAAGATTCCTGATTGGAGAGACTCTGCTCAATAATTTAAAAGCACAAGAGATACAACAAACGAATCCTAGGAGAGCACTCAACTCAGGAGATTGGCAAGTGTACTGGGAAGATAGGAAAGTATTTTTACCAATGGGGAGAGGAGAGTGGAATACACTTTATAAGAATAGGAATGCATCACACATCATGTTCTTTTCACAGAGTAATTTCAACATGAAATTGATTTTCCAGATAATACAAATCATTAAATTTATATAAGAAAATATTTAGTCTGAAAAAGTACAGATTGTCAGCCGTCTTTGAAATCCTTATGTATTCCTAGGCTCTCCCACTAACAATTTTCTTGGGATTCAGCAGCTGTCTGTTCACTGACTCTTAAATGCTTTTCCCATTGGAGGCTGGAAGATGCACACCTTCATCCTTATACAGGGATTTAGGGAACACTTCACAACTCAGCTACGTTTCACACTCTCAAAGCACTTCTGTTCTGTTTTGATCATTTTCCCTTATGGAACAGGGTAAATAAAACAACAAAAAACAAAAACCATGCAATTCCTATGAGCTTCACACCTTATAAGTGTCATAAAACTGAAAATGCTTTCTTGGAGCATCCAGGTAACTTTCCTGTAAAATCTCAGGTTTTGTTAGTTTTCCTTAAACTTCAGAAGCAGGTTCTTTCCTGACATGATCTTTGGATGTCTGAGATAACATAGGGGGATCTGTTCTTGTGTTTACTTATCACCTGTTTCTGCACACAGAGCCCCTTTCATTATCCTGATTGGGTCTCACCAGGATTTTACTCTGAGTAGATGCTCTGCTTCAAGGGTCATTATTTGACTCTGTTGCATCTGAGGACCTGCAACAATAAATACTGTTCTACAACAGTGTCGCAAGGGGCATCTGTTTTGCACACGTAACCTCCTTTCTCATAACATAAATGAACCATAAATATCAAAGCCAGAATAGATCTGAGACAACCTATGGCCCAAATATGGAGAGAAATTTGACCCAGGACATCCTTAATTTGGACACAAGCAAATATAATTCCTGGACAGAATGTCTAAAAGAAAATTAAACAGGGGTTACTTTTTCGTTTGCCTATAGAGTGAAGGATCATTCAGTATTGAAATTCACTCATTACCAAGTTGTCAGGTGAGAGCTGACCAGGGGCTGGCAAGACTGGCAAACTGTAGGAATTTGTATTCATAGGCACTGGCCTCCACATTTCCTGCACAGAGATCTCAGACTCTCTTTAAAACAGTGGGTGCCCTAACCCTTTAAGAGATTGGCATTCCATCATTTTATTTTATTTACTTATGTATTTCTGCAATTTATTTATTTTTGTGTACTTATAAAAAAATTTTATTGGGGTATAGGTGATTTACAATGTTGTGTTAGTTTCAGGTGTACAGCAAAATGAATCTGTTATACATATACATATATCCACTCTTTTTTAGATTCTTTTCCCATATAGGCCATTACAGAATATTAAGTAGAATTCCCTGTGCTATACAGTAGGTCCTCATTAGTTATTTATTTTATATATTGTAGTGTGTATGTGTCAATCTCAATCTTCCAATTTATCCCTCCCCCTGCTTAACCCCAGTAACCATAAGTTTATTTTCTACATCTGTAAGTCTATTTCTGTTTTGCAGATAAGTTCATTTGTAGCCTTTTTTTTTAGATTCCACATATAAGCGATATCACACGATATTTGTCTTTCTCTGTCTGACGTACTTCACTCAGTATGACAATCTCCCTCATTTTAGAAAGACTATGGGCCATGGCATACGCTTTCCCAATACTCCCTTCTCATTGGATTCTGTTCTCCTTCCTCCTCTGAGGTCATCATATAAGATGGACTTCACATCTCATCTGACAAGTGCCAGTGACCACAGAATGGAAGCTGTCTCTGTCTGAGACCTCAGTGTGGAGAGGGTTGGTCCTAACGCTCACACTCAACATTTCTTGACTTTAGTTTTCCAGGTTCATAATCTCTTCTTTGAGCCTCTAGGAGTCCTTGGTTCTAATCACTTCTCTGACACTCACTTACTGTGAGTGATCCTGGGCTATTTCTTTCTCTCTTGACCATGATTTCTCCATCTGAATTTTAAGGAATCTTATTTGATGCTGTACTTGAAAGCAGCAAGCAAAACTCAAGTGAAAGGATTTAATATTATGGTGATGATTTTCCAACCACAGGGAAAAGGGTTTCCTATGTTTGTTTCTGCTGAAATGTTGACAGCCTGTGTCTACTGAGACATTAGTCTCCTTCGTACCCGGGAGGCTCTTCCCATCCGCTCTGAGTTGAGATTCACATCCTATCCTCCAGCAAGAGAGTGCTGCAAGGCTATTCAGAATAAAGATTTACTTGTGCTTCACTTCAAATGAATCTCATCCCTGTCACCCACGTAAAATAGTACATCTCAGGCCATCACCAAGAGGAAATTCCAAGTCTGCTAAATGCCTTCCTGCTCATGACACAGGAGCACAAGCAAGGCTCCAAACAGGCCCTGGCTCCTGCCTCATTTTCTAGACCCACCTCGCCCAGCTCCCCCCATAGTCTCCCCTCCTGCTTCAGACACACAGGGACTTGTAGTTTTCCATTGTCCATGTTCAGAGTGGCCTCTGAACTGGTATACACTGGTCTCTACTTCACCTGAAGAGCTTCCATTCATCCTTCAAAAACAGCACCCTCTCCCCCAAGAAACCTACATACCACTTTTTGCTACTTTAAAGGAGAGCTTCCATTATTTTCTCCCTCAGCATTTTTGATATTAATTTTTCTCTCATTCTTCTCATTTAATTATTTTAAAATCTTTTTAAAACTTAAAGGTGAGTGTACATAATATACACATATACTTTTAAGAATAACAGGAAAATGAACACCCAGATACCAATCATCTGGCTTGATTACCAGCTTTTTGGAAACCTTTTGTGTGTCTTTCCCTAATTCCATTCCCTTCCCTTCTCCCAGAGGTCACCACTTTCCTGAATTTTTAAATTATCTTTTTTATTTCTATAGAGTTTGACCACATTTGTATGTACACTTAAACAACAAATTACATAGTTTTGCCTGTGTTTGAATGTTATTGAATCAAATAACATATTCTTCTGACTTGCTTTTTTCACTAAACATTATAGTTTTGAGATTCATCCATATTAATGCATATCTTAAAGTCCACTAGTTCTTTCACTTTTGTATAGCATTCCATTGTATAAATCATCACAATATATGTACCTATTCTCCTGATGATATAGTATTTTTTTTGTTCTTATAAGAAATGCTTATAGACATTTTTGAACATTTTTCCTGATACAGATTACAAGTGTCTTTAAAACATATACTTAGAAATGGCAATGTTGTGTCAAAGAATATGCACAATTCAATCCACTGGGCAATGCAAAATTATATTCAAAAATGATTATACCAGTGTGTCCTTCCTTCAGTTCCATTTGTAGTATCCAGGGGTTTGGTGTTTGTCTGTTTGTTTTTTGCCTTTTTCTTAAACTTTTTGGACTTGTTTTGGATTGATTTATATCCCCCCGCACACTTCAGTTTTCTTCAACTAGTGTAGCAGTTGTACATACACTTACATACTTATCTACTATCCATAATTAACTTAAATTCTAAACTCAGTCAATATTTTTAACTTCTTCTAAATAATACCAGAATTTCACTACATTTACTCTGACCATCCCAATTCTAAATAGTATGTTACTGTTGTCCTAAATTTTAGTTCTTTCTTGTTTATTTAACTGTACAAAGTACACATGTGATAATTATTTCATGCAGTACTTTTTTATATTTACCCATGTGGTTAACATTTTCTTTGTTTACTCTTCCTTCTTTATTCTCCAGCTTTCCTTCTGGAATTATTGTACTTCTTCCTGAAGAACTGGGCATAGAATTCTAGGCCGGTTATTTTCTTCCTAGAACTCTGAAGATACTGTTCTGATATTCATTATTACTATTGAAAAGTCAGACTCAGTCTAACTGAGTTCCTTTATAAAGTATTCTGGATTTTCTTCATTCCTCCTTCCAAGGTGTTCTCTTTGTATTTGTCGTCCTGTGATTTGACTGAACAATATCTGGGTGTGGAATCTTTTCTTTAATCCTACTTGGAATTCGTTAGGTTTCTTGAATCTGAGACTTGTCGCTTCTCATAGTTATGGAAGATTCTTAGCCATTTTTTCCTTTAAATACTGCTTCTATTTCAGTCTTTCTCCCTTCTATTTTGGGGTCTCTAATCAGACATAAGTTACATCTTCTCACTCTACTGCCCATATGTCTTAACTTTTCTTGTGTTTTTCCTGTTATTTGTCTCACTGGGACATGTTCTGGATAATTTCAGATAAATTTTTCAGTTCACAAATTTTCTCCTCAGTTCAATCTGCAGTTAAATTTATCTTATTTATATTTATAAATATAAATTTTATAATTTAAAAAATTTTAACATGCACATTTTCTTTTTATTTTAGCTCTAGACATTATATTTCTTTTTTTCTATTTTGTATCTGCCTGATCAGTTTTGATAATATCTTATTTCTTCATTATACTTTTAATTCCTCTTTTATTTTAAAAATCATTAAAGATATTTGTTTTATATTCTGTTCCTCATAAGTGAAATATCTACAGCTTTTGCTGGTAAGACTCTACATTATTTATGCCAGCTCTAATGGTGACATTTTTCCTTGTCTATTAGTGAGTTTTGATTGTGAACTCATAATCTTTAGATCTTTATTTGGGAGTTTTTTGAGGCTTTGGTTTAAAATATATTTATCCACTTTTTTTGTTTGTTTGTTTTTTGTTTTTGGCCACGCCGTGCAGTCTGTGGGATATTTGTTCCCTGACCAGGGATCGAACCTGCACCCCCTGCATTGGAAGCATGTAGTCTTAACCACTGGATGGCCAGGGAGCAGCTTATGCAGCTCAATATCAAAAAAACAAACAACCCAATCAAAAAATGGGTGGAAGACCTAAATAGACATTTTTCCAAAGAAGACATACAGATGGCCAACAAACACATGAAAAGATGCTCAACGTCACTAATTATTAGAGAAATGCAAATCAAAACTATAATGAGGTATCACCTCACACTGGTCAGAATGGCCATCATCAAAAAATCTATGAACACTAAATGCTGGAGAGGGCGTGGAGAAAAGGGAACCCTCACACATTGTTGGTGGGAATGTAAATTGATACAGCCACTATGGAGAACAGTATGGAGGTTCCTTAAAAAACTAAAAATAGAACTACCAGGTGACCCAGCAATCCCACTACTGGGCATATACCCAGAGAAAACCATAATTCAAAAGACACGTGCACCCCAATGTTCATTGCAGCACTATTTACAATAGCCAGGACATGGAAGCAACTTCAATGTCTATCAACAGAGGAATGGATAAAGAAGATGTGGTGCATATATACAATGGAATATTACACAGCCATAAAAAGGAATGAAATTGGATCGTTTGTAGATTCATGCATGGACCTAGAGACTGTCATACAGACTGAAGTAAGTCAGAAAGAGAAAAACAAATATCGTCTATTAACTCATGTATGTAAAATCTGAAAAAATTGGTATAGATGATCTTATTTACAAAGCAGAAATAGAGACACGGACATAAAGAACAAACGTATGGATACCTAGGAGGGAATGGGGGGTGGGTTGAACTGGGAGACTGGGATTGACATATATGAACTATTGATAGTATGTATAAAATAGATAACTAATGAGAACCTACTGTATATAGCACAGGGAACTCTGTTCACTGCTCTGTGGTGACCTAAATGGGAACGAAATCCAAAAAAGAGGGGATATATGTATATGTATAGCTGATTCACTTTGCTGTACAGTAGAAACTAACACAATATTGTAGAGCAGCTATACTCCAATAAAAATTTTTTAAAAATAAAATATATCCAGAGAAAATTTTGCTTGTCCAGAGCAGTAGCAATCTAGACTATTAAAAGATAAAGCCTAGAGAGCTTTTTCTTCTTTACAGAAATAAATTTAATTATGATCACAAACCCACAGGAGGGCAGGCTTAAGCTTAGGTATTATGAGAGATGTCTTTCTTTAATTTTTCTCTCTCTCTTTCTCTCTTTTTCCTTCCCTGCTTCCTCCCTCTTTCCTTCTTTCCTCCCTTCCTTCCTTCCTCCCTTCCTTCCTTCCTTCCTTCTTTCCTTCCTTCCTTATCAGAACATGGCCTCACTGTATACTTTTGTAGGGTGGACTTTATCTCCTTATTCTCTTTCTCAAAATGTCCCTCAACGTGGTCTGGATTTTGTGGGTATCTTTGATTTAGTCAACTCTGCTGAAGGCCCAGATTTCTCTCCTATGTCACATAACCCAAGTTTGCTCATTAAAACTCAAGTTCTGAGCACTCAGAAATCAGCATACAGCCCAGAGCGTTCTGGATCCTGTTCTGGTTTAGCCTGTGGATTCATGCTTCTGCTTCCTTGTCATTTCTGGCTTCTGGGGAGTTTCCTTTTCTTCCACCTCAGCCACATACCTCAAAATAATTTTTAATATTTTAACTGCATTTAAATTTCAGATTGAAGATTTTAAAATAAATATCTAGTCTACCATATTGTCAGAAATGGAATCCCCACCCTGATAATTCTTTAGTCTTAACACTGTGACAACAATTGTCACGGTCAGTTTATTTCTCTGACTTTTTTCTGAGAGCTTCTTAAAGGCAAAAGCTATGATCCCTTCATCTCTAATTCCAGTTCCTGACACAAAGTAGGGGGCTCAGTGAAAGTTGGTTGGATGAATGAAATCATACATTTTAAAACGAATAATGCAATAACCAGAGATTTCCGGATAACAAACAGAATCAGCTTATTAAACTTGGTTACCCATATTCCAGGATGATTAATTATAAATTGGATTTTTAAAGCGATCATAGTCTTCTCAGAAATTCTGAGCCAGTAGCAGATTCATGAGGTCTGAAACCAAGTTGAGAGTTAATTAGCTCGAATATTGAATACTCCGAGGGACTGTGGCAGTACGTGCCGGGAGGGCTGAGCCCAAGGGGCAACAAGGTGGACAGGCAGGGAGGGCTGGCTTCCAACCTGCCGGAGTGGTTCTCACCGGGGCTGGGAGCCTCCAGGGAGACGGCACTGCGTGTAAGTCAGAGCAAAGGGGAGCCCGTGTGGACCCTGCTCATGCATGTCAGCATCGTCCGAAGGGGAGAAGTGTAACTCCTTTGCTGCCAGCAGCCTCCTCTTCCGCACAGACCCACCAGAAGACTCCAAGCTGGCAGACACCACTGATTTGTCCATTGTAGAGCAGCTGCGGCTGAGACTCTTCTGGTGGCATTAACCCAAGAACTATTGGACGCAAAAGGATCCCAATGTAACACAGAGCAAGCCCCCTCCATCTGATTTCACAATTGTAATAATCAGAAACAGCCCTCTATACTCGAGAGCTACCCCTGCCCTCAACCAAAGAGTTCTTAATAGGTTCAGACTTCAAAGGGGAACGAATATTTGCACGGCCCCTTCTGTTATTCCCATTGTATGGCTAGATGATTAGGGACTGAAGCCATGGGTTCACTCTCAGCCCTGTCACTGCTGGGATCCCTTTTTAAGAAACCTGGGACCAGTCACCCCCTGACTGGGGACCTCAGTTTTCTCATCCATACAGTGGGGAGGGCACAGAATGCTCTTTAAGGGCCTTGCTAGCCTACTGAGTCTAGAATTCTAGGACTGTGAACTTTTTACTTCCTGATTTTATTATAGGCCCCAGTTTATCTCCTACTTTGGAAACTGACAAATAGTTTCCAGTAAGACCTTCAGAATCCCCAATCCCCCAGTAAAAATTATGTAGGTGCATTTTTAGAGTCTGTTTTTAAGCAGTTTGCCTATGGACATGAGGAGAACTTTCATTACTGGTGATAAGCATTCCAGGAGCCAGACATTTGAAAAATCACATCAAAATGGAACTGTACTCATTCTTCCTGTGGATTTATCAAGCTTGCCTAGTTCCTTCGATCTTGAGCCTTGCCTTGGGAATCCTGCATTTTCGCATGATTGTTTCTGGAGACCCAGCCAGAAATGATTCTTCCATAAAATCGCAATAGAGAACCATTTCACTGATTCTGAGACTCAGGAACGCACTAGGCCTGAACACATGTTATATTTAGCTTTCCCCCAATAATTCAGATTGTCCTCAATCCCCTTCCCTCACCCAATTAAACAGAGTTTTAGGGTCACAGGGATTGATTTCCTAGGACTCAGTGTCCCTGCTGTCACACAGACACACTGACGGCAGCCTTCCCTGCCTTCCCTAGTTCCAGATTGCCCAGTTTTTTCAACACACCTTTAATGAGCACACACCCAGGTGTTCAGGTGGGCACCAAGGGATACAAAGCTTCAAGAACAGGGTCTGAAGTGCCTAGTAGGGAGGGGAAGGCAGGTTGCTTTATGACTTTCAAGGCCCCAGGCACGTTTGCCTTCATGGGCCCCTTCTCCTGTTAAAAACTTTTTAAAATTTAATTTATGTTTTTTGACTACATTGGTTTAAAGATGAATACAGTCTGGGCTGAATTCATTATTGCATGTTCAGTATTATTGGGTTCAGTTTTTCTCCTGATTTTAAAAGAAATGAAAACATTATGATCTGCCCCTAAAAATACCATGGGCCCCAGGCACCACTCCTAATGGGAAAGTCAGCCCTGGACACGGGGAGAAGGGTTGCATAAACAGAGGCGGCAAGTAAGCAGGCAGAGGCAGTGCAGTGGGAAGCCCACTGATCTCTGGGACCCCGGGGCAGGGCCTTCTAACTCAACAAGGCGTGGCCCCTTCCCGGAACCGGACAGTTCAGTGTGAGGCCTGAATAAATGTTGAGGCTGAGGAGGAAGAGAGAGATAGGAAGGTCTTTGGGGGAGAGCAGATGATGTGAGAGACGAAGAAGTAAGAAATGGGGACGTGTGTCCAGGGATCTCGAAGCTGCTGGAGCAGAAGATACCAAACGGGTGGTCAGGGCTGGGGCTGGAGAAGCAGAGGGTTCCGATGGTGACAAATCTCATGCGTCCATTTAGTAGCATGAACTTTGTCCTGGATGAACAGTTGGCCTTCAAAAGGAGAACAACATGATCACATGTCAGATGGGAAAGACTTGGAATTACATGTACAAATTGAACTAGGCAAGGAAGTGAGGGGTGTGTGCGTGTGTGTGTGTGTGTGTACGCCTGTGCACGCTCATTCCAGGAGCAGCTAGAGGGCATATTCTGCTCCACTGGGGCCTCTTTGAAGGCCAGCAGACTTTCTTTCTTGGATGTTCCGCTGGTCTGAGAGGCACAGCCTCTGACAAAGTCAGTTTTAGGAGAAGAGGCTGCACAGTACGGTCTCTGCAAATTCTTGTGAAAAAAATACAAAGTTAAAAATTTTTGTCCTGTGATATCACATGTGACAATGTTTGGTACTGTTTTCGACAGAGACAGAGAGAGAACAGTCCCTCATGGAAACCCTCATCTTTCCCACCCTAGAAACAGCACACGGTTCCCAGAGCCGGCTCTGCTCCCCTCGCCCCCCGTGAGACTTTGTGCAAACCATTCCTTCGCCCCACACACCTTCCCCTTCTTGGATTGCTTGCTGAACACCTGCTGCCTTTAAGACGTAGTTCAAGTGCCTCCCAAGCAGGTTTCCTGCTCCTCGCTCCTGCCCCCAAGGTTGCTCCCTCCCTCCTTTGGTCGGGGGCCAGGCATGGTCTTCTCCATCAGAGCACGCTCACTGGGTACCCCACGTGTGAGCACGGCTGGAGCTCCACCAGAAAGGCAGGTCCCTGAGGGCAGGGACTTGGCTTAAGTGTCTCTCCAAGGTCTGGGCCACTGCCCAGCACACAGGAGCTGGGTAACCTCGGATCAATAGACCTTTTAATCGTGAAACTTTGAAGCTCACTTCCCTTTAGTAAGGTGGGATCATGACTCTTGATTTTTTTTTTTTTTTTTTTTAATTTATTTATTTTTATGGCTGTGTTGGGTCTTCGTCTCTGTGCGAGGGCTCTCTCCAGCTGCGGCACGCGGGGGCCACTCTTCATCGCGCTGCGCGGGCCTCTCACTATCGCGGCCTCTCTTGTTGCGGAGCACAGGCTCCAGACGCACAGGCTCAGTAATTGTGGCTCACGGGCCCAGTTGCTCCGCGGCATGTGGGATCTTCCCAGACCAGGGCTCGAACCCGTGTCCCCTGCATTGGCAGGCAGATTCTCAACCGCTGCACCACCAGGGAAGCCCCATGACTCTTGATTTTAAGCAAAGTGTCCCAAATCTGAAAAACACCCATGAAGCAGGATTTTTGAACTTTAAGCCAAAGTACTGAAATTTCTTGTACGGAACTGTCTCTGCTTTAATCCCTCACATTGTCAGCATTAGGTTGTAAGTCTCAGACTATAGGAGCCAAAGTCACCACTGTGGGTTTGTTTGTTTGTTTGTTTGTTTATTTATTTATTGATTGATTGTATAAAATAGTTTCAAGCTCCCAATTCGTGTTGATGCATTCTATGAGAGAGGCTTTTCTAATGGGACAAAATGGAATCACGCGTGTGTTTAGAGTTCAGTTTTCCAACTTAAATTTTTCTGCTTTCCACAGAGGAAGACATTTAGGAAGGAGCTGAAAGTGTGTGATTCACAGATTGAATCTGGGTGATGATGGGTCCTGGGTTTGCAGAAGAAATAAAGATGATGGAGGACACCCTGGCCCCTCAAGATCCAGTTTCTTCTGTTTGCTGAGGATGGAGGAAGAGGGCAAATGGCTTGAAAATTCTTCACTGTGTGTCTGAGTCTGCCCGCGGGCTGGTGCCCCAGAGGCTCATTGCTCTCTCTGGCCGGCTGTGTCCCCGAACCCAGAGCAGAGAGACCCAGGCTGGGTTCAGGGCGGGCCAGGCTGGACCCGGGCACTGCTGCCCTTTACCGAGCATGCGCCGTGCACCAGGCCCCGTGCGCGGGCTTTTCAGACACGGACTCTCTCATCCAATCCTCACAGTTCCTCCATTCCAGAAACGTTTAATAAACTGCCTCTGGGTATCACGATGCCCACTGGAGATACAGGGATTTTTAAAATGTTTAAAACAGCAAAGTTCAAGTTCCTCACTGCGTCTGCATTATGTTTGGGAAAGCACACAGCAATAATTAAATGTATAAACAAACAAACTGAGTGTCAATAGCACAACAGGAAAGTAAACAGGGCCAAGAGATGGAGAGCAATAGCAGGTATTTCATATGAAAGAAGGCCTCTGACGAGATGAGGCTTGGCAGAGAACTGGGTGACGTGAATGGGGAACAGTGTTTGAAAGCCCGGAGGCAACACTGTGTCTAGCAGGCTTGAAAAATTATCATCCTGCAAATTACTATTATTCCCACGTTACGGGGAAGCCATCCCAGGCTTCCATCTGTATGGCAGAGAGACTTGTCCAAGATCACAGAACTAGTGAACGGTACTGCTGTCATTTGAACCTGAGCCTCTCTGACTCCAAAGCCTTTGTTCTTTCCATCCCACAGCCATGTTTCAAGGCAGCTCTTGGTGGTTGAAAAGGAAGAGTCGTACGAACCCTGAGCTCATTGTCCTGCCTCAAGCCCCACCCCAGGAAGTTTCCTGGCACTTCCTCCATCCGTACATCAAGCAGTGGCTACTGCTCAGTGACTACAATCGTTATGCACCTGCCTGTACTGGGCAGCGAGGGAAACCCCGTGCCTGAGCTCCCGCAATCTCACTGCAGACAGCTACGTGGGAGGGACGCAAGTCAAGCCTGCGGAAGGTCAGAGAAGCAGACAGGCTCTCTCAGCCGGGGGAGCCTGGGAAAGAGCCTGGAGGAGACAGAATACAGGCTGGGCTCGGCGAGTGAGCAGAGCAGATACGCTTCTGGTTGGTGCCTACTCAGCTCGCTCGTCATCCTCACCTGGGGTAGCTGAGGTCATGTGATGGCCATTCGTCCCTCCCCTCTTCTCATTCCCTGCTGGTAGAATGTTGTCTGTCGCCGTGACCCGACCTTGGCCACATGATTTGCACTGGTTCATGGAAGGTGGGTGGAAGCGACAGGTGCCTGTTCTGATCTGAAGCTTTAAGAGTCAGGGCAAGGCGCCACCAGTGTCTCCATCCTGCCACTTTACCATGAGCAGAGAAACGCCCTATAGCTGCTGGTCCCAGAATGAGTGGACATGGTAGGGGCAGACCTTAGCCCAACCCATCCTCTAGGGCCGAGCTCAGCCAATCCCGGCTGAGCTGGGAGATGCCAGCAGTGTCACAGCTGACCTATCCACCTGTGACTGTGACATAACCATGTGTTTTAATAAGCCAGTGAGATTACTGGGGCTGCGTGTGTGACCCAAACAGGTAAACCCAGGCAAGCATCTTGGAGCACCTCTGGTCCAGTGGCTTTCCCAGTGTTGTCTGGGAAAGTTTTAAAACACTGTTGAGCTCAGCTCTCAAGGACTCTGCTTGAATGGTCCGGGGGCTGGGCCAGACATCAGTACTTTGGATAGATTCCCAATGTGCAGCCGGGCCTGAGATGCTCCGCTCGGCCAACTTCCGGCTGCTCCACCATCTCAGTGAAAGAGAAATGACCGATGGGAGTCCTCGGAGAGCAGCAAAGCCTAGCCTGGAAGCTAAGCCTTTCTGATTCTCACTCTCTCCCTTACTAAATGGGAAGCTTCCCTGACCTCTTCTGGCATCAACATTCTCCACCTTCCCATGGCCTTTGAGCCCAGAGCACAACAAATACAAATCCCACCTGGTTGGCAAAAAAAAAAAAAAAAAAAAAAAAAAAGGCAGCTGGGCATAGGACGTGAGATGTCAGTGCAGTGAGGCTATTCTGGGGACGAATCAAATCATGGGGGCTCAGGAATTGTAAGCATATCAGCTTTTCCCAATGTCCTTTGTGCTGGATTTAGTAATTCACCCCTTCCCCCCTGCTCCCCACTTCCCACTCCCTGCCCCCACGTGGACCTGGACCCTCTACTATTCAGGGGGCACCGGCTGAGTCAGGCTGAGACCTGGCCACCACCTTCCCATGGTCCACACCACTCGGTCCAGCATTTCGCATGTAGCACACCCTGAAGGTAGAGTTTTTTAATGTAGTGGTAGGGAATTACCCAGATCATCATATGTTTTTTGTTGTGGATCGAAGGCCTTTCAAATCTGACCTGCTACTAAAACAAGATCACGTGAGTACGGGCACACCAGTTTAACTGGGGGTAGAAAAATGATCCTCACTTTTCCAGCCTCTGGCAGTGGAGTTGTCCCTGGTTACTGCTCTGCCTCCGTCTCCACAGAGACTACTCCGGGCCCAGTAACCATGGTGATAGGAGAAGATGTGAGCAGATGGGAGCTCTACTTCCAGAATTTAAAGTCCTCATGTTGGGGGAAGTGTGCAGGAATGAGGGGCGGGAGGAATAAGGGTAAGGGAGGGAGGAGAAGTTACAGTATTTTAACCCAGGAATGGATTGCCGTGCTGGGGACAAACCAGAAGGAGTGATTTTTTGTTGCCAAGCCAAACTCTTCTCCTTGACCTCGATAATGATTTATTCCCCCCTCTTCCCCTTGCTGTCAGATCCTTCTAGACAATAGCATTCCTAGGGAACTGGAGACAAAAGATTTCTGTACCATGCAGAGTGGGAGGCGCTTTTTAACCACATTCAAATGTATTGCATGAATATATGTTTAATGATGTATCATTCACTTAAGAAAACAAGGGTCTGAAATCGTGTCAATTTAGATTCAGTATGATTGATGATGGAATGTTGAGAGGACCACAGCCCAGGAGGTATGAAATCTAGGCTGTAAGGCTGGTTCAGTTACTCACACCCTCCTCACCCACCGGGCAGCCTTGGGCCGGTGACTTCTCCCGGAGACTGGGTTTGTATCTCCAAGGTGCTCTTAAGATGTCTGTTGACTTTGAAGTTATGTGAAAAAAAATCTTACTGGATGTTAAACTGAGACTTTTGGTGTCAGTTTCTGCTGAGCTCCCCACAGGCTGACACCAATAAAATAGGTGACAAACAACTATGCAGGGCATGTGTAAAATTGCAAAATGTGTTTTTCAGTCCTTAGCCAAAAAGAAGGTTGAAGAGTAGACAGGGAAGATTTTTTTGGAGAGAGTTTCAGTTTGCTGAGGGTCACTCCCAGCTCCTGGGAGAGAGGACAGTGGGTCATTCTGCCCGCCTCCCACCCAACATCCAGGGGGGGACCATCAGTAAACCCACTTGGAGAGCTTGACCCCTGACCCTCTGGAATCGGGGGAAACATAGAGACTTGTACCTGACCCAGAAAGGGGGTCATGGCTGAGTGCTACAGCCTGCGGTGGGAGCATGGTGAGAAAGACGGCGAGTTCTGGAAATAATGGGAGGAGAAGAAAAGTGGAGAGGAGGAGAGAAACTTTAGATTGCACAGGGAATCTTGGATCTTTTACTGTAGACCAAAATAGACTTTCTATTTGGTTTATTTATTGAGGGAGACTGGAGAAGCTGACACCAAGCCTGACACTTCATCCAGGGGATGTGGTGGGAGGGGATATCCACTGAGAGCATTTAATGAGGAACAACGAGAAAAAATGAAGTGGCTTTCTGTTTGTGCCCTACTGTGCCAGCTCACTCAGTAAACTGGTTATGGGTTTTTATGGGCTGAATTGTGTCCCACCAAATACATGTATTGAAGTCCTCACTGCCAGTACCTCGAATGCGACTGCATTTGGAGACAGGGTCTTTAAAGAGGTAATTAAGTTAAAATGAGGTTATATGGATGGAACCTAATCCAATATGATCGGTCTCCTTATAGGAAAAGGCAATTAGGACACAGGCACACAGAGAGAAAAGGCCATGTGAAGACACAGGGGGAAGGCAGCTGTCTACAAGCCAAGGAGAGAGGCCTCGGGAGAAACCAACCCTGCTGACATCTTGATCTCAGACTTCTAGCCTTCAGAACTGTGAGAAAATGTGTTATTTAAGCAGCCCGGTCTGTGACACTTGTTATGGCAGCCCTAGCAAACTAAGATATTGGCTGTGATTATTTGGGGACTTCATTGGCCTGAAAAGATGCCAGACCACACACCCAAGGGTCTCTGCAAAGATATGAATTCTCGAGTCTGAAAAAGGACCTGAAGTTTTGCCGCTTTGCTATCTCCTCCCCAACTCACTCTGGAACTAGCACTGACTTCAGTCATCTCTCCTTTTCCTGAGTCATGGGTCCTGGGATCTGGGCTGTTCCTCCACCTTCGGTCAGATACACAGAAGTTCGTGGGACTTCTCCTGGTTCTCAGGACTGGAAGTCAGCGCTAGGCAGGTTCACTTGTAGGTGAGTTAGGAGGCTGCCTGCGCTGTGGCAGCTCAGGGTGGAGGGGCAGGCCTGCCGCCGCCAAGTTTGATCAGAACCCAAACCAAACTGAATCTAAACCCAGATCCCTTCCCCACATGCTCCCCAGTTCTGAAAATGTTTTCTCCTCATGCCTCCCATGGCATCCAGAGCTAGAAGGAGCCACAGAGGCTGCTCTGGCCATCACCACGGCATCTAGTACAGGATTCCCATTCATTCATTTACTCACTCATCTACCAAACTAGAATAAACTATTAAAAAGGGGGCAAGATATGCAAATAAGTGGGATTTCTATCTTTCCAGGAGCCCTCCCAAATGATTCATTTCTAGGTACAAGGACTGCTTCTAAAGGGAAAGAAGCTTCCAGGAAAAATAATCTGCATTCCCAGGTGGCTGTTGATGAGGCATGGTCTGGGGGATTGCAGTGCTGTCTCCCACTCCTGCTCTGCTCTGAGACCTCGCCAAACTGAGTCCAATATCAGGAAGTCCATTGAGGACCAGCCGCACAGCCATGGTTGCAGTAGAACAGAATTCCCCTCTCTCCATGTGCCTGGCTGGTCTTCAGGATGTAAAGCTCACTGGATGGACACACCCAACGGCTTTCTTGTCATTTCTTGCACTGTGGGATCCTTGGGTTGATTTCCTGCCACCTCTGATTGCCGAGACTAGAACACACATCTTCTGCTGCCTAAACTGACCCCAGGAAGACAGGTCCTGCCTGAGCTCCTCCTTAGAGATGGGCTAGAAAGTTGGACAGATGGAGATGGAGTGGCAGCTTCCTTTCTGTGGCCAGAGTTGCCTGTGCATCCCTCCAAAGGACAGGTCTCCAGACATGAAGATGGTGTTGGTCCAGGTTGGAGTGTCAGGCTCCAGGGTGGTGCTTGGGAAGGAGGAATTCTGGGCAGCAGTTCTGGGACCAATCATTGACCTGCTGCCTTGCTCATGAGGATGGGGGCTCCGTCAGAGCAGGATCCATCTGGGGTGGAGCTGATCTCTTCAGAGAGGCCTGGTCCTCCTCTCGCACTGGTGCTGGCTGGGGTGAATTCAGCTAAAGACCTTGCAGCAGCTATACCAACAGGCCTTTCTGTCTCTAGGTTTCTTACCTAATCTCAGAGCTTCTGGGTCACCTGTCCTTTCTCAGATGTATCACCTACTCACCTTCCCCTTCCCTCTCTCACTAGACTTTGTTCCTTTGCCTCCTGAGACTACTCATCTGTGGGAAACAGTCTCCCACACCTCTTAGGACTCTACCAAATATTCTAGATCCTGAAGCGTTAAACTTTGATTACCCCTGAGGACACAGCTTCCCCACCTGCTTCCTTCCGTGGCAGCTCTGGCAGTGGGATTGCAACTGTGGTGGATGCTCTTGGTGCCTTGTCTAGACCCCCTTATTCATACTGGGCAACAGTCTCCAAAGTGCTATACGTGTGAGTGGCCAACTGCTCACAGCTGCCCCAAATGGGGCCACCTTGTGCCAGGCGGCAACAGTTGACTGGCACAGGGTACAAAAGGCTGGCCTCTGGCCTCACACTGGAGCCAATTCGATGGTGCAATCTGTGCTCCAGAGCTCCCTAGCTCCGGAGACTAGCTCCAAGTCTCCAGGCAAGACCACATCCTTGCTTGGCTTTCTTCCCAGCTTTATCCTGCTTTCCTCACTCCCCTTCTCCTGGGAGCACCCCCTCAATAAATCACTTTCATGAGAATCCCTGCCTCAGGCTCTGCCTCTCGGGAACTTGACCTAAGACAGCATCCTCCCTGCTCCTGGGGGCCGCAGTCTGTCACACAGTCTACTGCATCTTCTGGAGCTGCTGCCCCTCAGATTCTTCAACATACAACTGACTACTGACAGCCTCCCGTGCTTCTGTCTGCCCACTTCTCCACTACCCCTCATGCTCCTGTCCATCAAAGTTGCCAGTGCCCCGACCCTTCTCCTCTGCTGTCAAATCCACTCTGTCCTTCCTTCCTTTCTTCTTCAGCGTGGGCTTTAGGGTCTATCTCTTCAATCTTCTTTGCCAACACCCTTCAGTCCTGTCCTGCTATTGTTGTTGTTGTTGCATTTTCCTCCGGTGTTCCTAACTCTTCACCCGTGAAACTGTCTGAGCCTCACAGGGGCCTCTGGGGAAAGTCACATAGCCATGCAGACTGCTGCCTGAGAACGTTCATGGTCTCCAACGCGAGGCTGCCAAGAAATCCTTCTGTTCCTGAGTCAAGTTTGTTTCCCATCGTAGCTATTTAAAATCTTCTTGACGGTTCTCAAACTGCCCACCCACCACTTCCCACTCCTTCCCTGAAGATAACCTGATCGTCTACTTTGCAGAGAAAATAGGTGGCGAGCATACATCTTCCTCTACTTCCTGGCTTCACACCTACCGACTGCTACATCCATTCCCATCCTTAAAAACTCCTTCTCTACAGCCAAAAAGAAAGCCCCACTCTTCTCCTCTTGTCTCAGTTCTGACTCCTTCGCTCTTGCACTTCCTCCCCGGTGATTGTCGTCTCCTTGCCTTGCCTTTAGTTCTTTCCCTCCCTGGATCTTCCTCTGTCACTCGAGTTGCTTCCATCTTGCATCCACCTCTGAACCCAGCCCCGTCTCTCTCTCTTGCCTTTCACAATCAGGATGAAAGTGTCATCTATGCATCTGGAGTTTACCCCCAACCCTCCTCTGAAGCTGTGTTCACTGAGGCCCCCAAACATCTCCATGAAGCTAAACCTACCGCCACTTACCGGGATCTCCTGTCACATCTCTGTGGCTTTTACCCCCAAGCCCACCCCCTCCTACCCTGACACTCTCTTCTGTTCTGTGACTCCCCAGCCAGTCTCAAGCCACTTGGGGCACTTCTTCTCAGGCTCTTATACAAGCTCCTCATTCTTCTCTGACCCTAAAATGTCCCCTATCTTTTGCCCTAACCCTCTTCTCTTTGTCCCAACGTGTATTCCCGGGGGCATTGCCTCCACACCCTCACTGAAGATTTCTGAGTCCCCAGCACTGATGGCTCACATAGGGCTTTCCATTCATTTATCTAACCACCTACCAGATATTGCTAATCAGAAATCCCACAAACCCCTCAATCCCAGCATATTAAAAAGGGAACGCATCACGGTTTACCCAGGACATCTTTCTCCTTCTGGGTTCCCAATCTTGGTGGGCACAGTGGGTTCAATGGTGTTCTCCCCAAAGATATGTCATTCTGAACCTGTGAATGGGACCTTATTTGGAAAAAAGTTTTTGCAGATGTAAGTTACTTAAAAAAATCTCAAGATGAGATCATCCTGGACTAGGGTAGGCCCTACATCCAATGACAAGTGTCCTTGTAAGTGAAGGGAAGAGGAGGAGGCCATGGGAAGGGAAAACACAGAAAGAGATTGGGGTGAGGCAACCACAAGGCAGGGATCCCGGGGACGGCCGGCAGCCACTGACACTTAGAACAGAGGCAGCAAACAGACACTCCTTCAGGGGCTCCAGAAGGAACCAACCCTGATATCATCCTGATGTTGGACTTCTGGCCTCCAGAAGTGTAAGACAATACATTTCTGCTGTTTTAAGCCACCCATGTTGTGATGAGTCCTAGGAAGCTAAGACAGTGGGTGCTGCCACCTCCCACCTGGCTGCCGGGACCTAGAGGCTGTGCATCGCTCTGACCCCCGATCTGGCTCCACCAAGTCTCGTGGGATCTTTTGCTTTTTCTCACTTTATTGCTTCTCTCCCTCTGGGCTCTCTTGGTTCCCTACCCGAGTACCGAGCTTAAGGACCTAGATGTAGATTCTGCAGTTAGAGATCCTGGGTGGTCTCTGTTACCTCCAGCAATTTATTTAACGTTGTAATATTTAGTTTCTTCACCTCTAAACTGGGTAAATAATTGTACTGGTATAGGTTGTTAAGAGGTTAAAATAGGTAATAGATGCGAAAGAGTTTCGAAGGTTCTTTTAGCCTAGTAAGCGGTCAGATGCTTTAGCTGATGTCACTACCAGCCACTGTCTATGGATTAGGACAGGAGCCAGTGTCGGACCTCTCATCCTCCTGGTACCCACACACTGACGTGTGGGCCACATTCAGCTGGAGAAATGCATCTGAAGAGCAAATATTTCCCTGTCTCTCTCCCACCTCTGTTTCTTCCATCGCATCCCATTGTTTGGGGATAAATTCCATGCTTCTCCACGTGGGGTGCAGGTCCTTCGTGATCTGGCTGCTGCTTCTCTCTCGAGGGTCACGTCTCACGCTCCTGTCTTGTGCTTCAGCCACTGTGAGCCCTCAGCTGCCCGCACCGCGCCCTCTTACCTGGAGGCGCTCTCCTCTCCTCTCCCCTTCACTCTCCCTCCCGTGCGTGTACGGAGAAGCCAGGGAGGGCTCCCCCTAAGGAAGCAGGAGTGAAGCTGGGACAGCACGCTCCCCTGACTCTCCCGCACTGGGAGAAGCACCCCCTCCACGGGTTAGGCCATTCTGGGCCCACCCTTCCAGCGCCCTAATCACGCTATGCAATGATTGCCCACTTATTCACCTGGGTTTCCCACACGCTGTAAGCTCCTTGAAGATGGGGGTGCTTCTCGCTCACAGATCTTTTCTAACGGCTAGCTCACCACCTGGCAGACACTTAGACACCTGGGGACTATCTGTTCAAAGAATTCATTCCTTGAACACTTTCTTTAAGTCCGGCTCAGTGCTAGGTCCTCAAACACTGGATTGATAAGGTAACGTTACTGCTGAAACAAATCCATCTGAAATCTTAGTGACTTCGTGCAGGGGAAGGTTGTTTTCTGCTCTTATGAAAGTCACTGGTGGGAGAGTGCGGATGGAGGTGGGAGAGCTCCGGTCCACGAAATTTTCAGGGAACCAGGCTGATGGACGTTCTGCCATCTTTAAAACGTGGTTTCCAAGGCCTCTCTGGCCACCAGCCTCTGGTTGGCAGGTGGGAAAGGGAGAGGACAGAGGAGGATGATGGGAGAGGGCTTTACGGGCCAGGCTTCAACATGTGACCTTGCTCCCACCCTCATTCTGAGGCTGGAACTCGGTGTTAACGGCCCCGCGGCAACGTAGAGGGGGCTGGAAAGCACACCCCGGCGGGCAGCCACTGGGGCTCTGGAGGGAAGCCAGCATCCCTGCCGCACATCCATGGTTCCATTTAGCCCTCGCTGTAACCCTGCAAGGAAGGTAAAACTGAGGCCAAGAGATGCGAAAGGACTCATTCCAAGTCTCTCAATACTGAGACCCAGGTGCGTGTAACTCAGTCCCCGGTGTTTCCTCCATGCCTTCGTGTCTCCACTGGCACACAGTTTACCAAGGCTGCATGCCATTCTCTCCTGCTCTGGTCTCCTGGCCCTGTCCTCTGGTCCACCGGTGACTAATGCCAGCCCCTGGTCAACTTTGGCCATGGTGAACATCAAGCCATCCTGGCTTTTTCTGGAACTTTCTCCAGGGTTCTGGAACCCAGCCACATGACCATCAGTCAACTCACCCCTCAATTCACTCAGGACAGTCCTGTCCCTCGGTTTCCCCAGAAGGGAATGGCAGTAGCTATTGTGATAGGACCTTGGGAGTTCACTGCTGTTCTGAGTCAGTACCTAACCTGGAGCTATGGCTGCCTATCTTATGAAAACGAACTTCTGAAATGAGGTTAAAGCCTTAGCTCAGTTACTAAGTTTTCTTCTGCACGCAGAGCTGCACTTTCATGTGAAAGGGCCCTTGGAATTCACGTCCTCTGCTTGTTTCTGGCAGAACTGGCTACTGATGCTGACATTCCCAGTACGGCATTCAAGGCCTTCGTGATGTGGACTCTGAAGTGGAAACTTCGGGTTCAATTTCCGCCTCGCCTTCCCTTCCCCTCCTCGTGGCCTGAGTGAATAATCCGTCAGTCCTCCCACGCTGGACCCTTCCATGTATCCCTGTCATTGCACACCTGCGTCCTCAGCAGCCCAGGCCAAGCCTCCCCTGGTGTCCACCAGAACCCTCCTCATCCTTCTAAACAGTGCAGGCAGCCCGATGCTTCTAAGGCGCCTTCCCTGACCCTCCTCTACTTCCCCTGTCCTTTGTCCTTCTGCTTTACAGCATTCTCCACAGCTCACAGCCTCACCTTCGTCTATCTGAACATCCATCTCCCTTCTGGATCGTGAGCCCCTGTACAGAGGCTGATTGGTTCTGGTTTGAATCTTCTCTGCTCAACCCAATAGTGACATTGAATAAGTAAGTAAAGATACTGCAATGGAATCAGAGACTCTACAGTTGGAAGGAACGCAGAGGCCATCAGTTAAACCTTCTCATTTATCATTTGGGGAAAAATGTGTTGGGCTCAGAGAATTTAAGTAACTTCAAGTTGAAGTTCAACTTGGTTGAAGTTTGCCTAGCTGGTTGGCAATACATTTGGGACTATCAGCCAACAGTCTTGATTTTTGGCTGGTGACAGAGAAAACCACTGCACCTCAGAATGGCTCCTTAATTGAGCCTTTCAAAGACTGTATTCTCCTTTTCTTGTCCCTAGTGTTCTGGGGACTTCTGTCAGTGTGATGTTGCCCGCGGATACCACTGAGATCCTGTCAAGGACAGAGCCCTGTGTTAGGGGCCAGGCTTGTTGCATTGTCCCCTTGCTGTGGATGTGGTCATGGATGATGGCGCTGCAGAGACAGGTGGGCCCTGCAAACCCATTCTTCATGCTGGACATCGCCTCTCCTCCATGGGGGACTCTGCTGCTGGAAGAGCAGCTGGGGCCCCGCACTGGTCTTGTAAAGAATTCAGGGAACAGATGGATCCAGCAGATGCGGAGCCACGGGCCTCGGAAGAAGCCCTTCTCAAGGGCCCAGCAGCTGGTGCCTGTCCCCGAGTCCAGGCTGCCTCTGGTCCGGGCGAGCGTGGGTGGGGAGAGGGGGCGATGGACGCGGCTTGGAGGATTGAGGCAAACGGTAAGTAAAAACAATGCGAAGGAACTAGATCCCTGACCCACGCGGCTTCATCGTCACATTTTTTCCTGCCATTTGATTCTGGCTCCATCTCATCTGTTTGTTTTTGATGCTTCATTGAGACCAGCTCCTCCTGAGAAATGCGAAATGACGCCGTGCATACAGCTGAGGTTTGGACAATCTCGACTCATACTAAACTTGGGATTTTTCAAACGATTTCATCAGAGAAAATTCAGTGAACAAAGAAAGAGGATGCTAAGATCTTCAAATATCCTCTGCTGTTAGTTGGTGAAACTGCAGGCTGATGTACACATAAATTACACCTTGAAGATTTCTCTCTCACGGTTTTACCAAAAGGATGACTTTTGCCCAACCAGTGGGGCTTATTTTTCTTTGGCTAATATTGCTGCCAGGTGGAGACCCTCCTTTTCCTGAGGCGCCTCCTTCTCTGCCTCCTTTCTGCCCTAAGTCGGGCGTCATGATCTTGCTGCAAAGCTGCCATCTGCCAGCCCGGCTCAGGTCTGCCCCACGCAGCCTCCAAGTAAACCCAGCACCAGGCCACAGCCTCTCTCCTCCTCTAGATGGTCCGACCACGTCACTCTCCCCCTTAAAACCCCTCGATGGCCATCCATTGCTTTCAGATAACGCTGGGCTCCTTACCAGGGCATACACAGGCTCCATCTCCTGCCTGCTTCTCCAGTCTGCTCCCTGCCTCTGTACTAGCTGCCTCTTCAGTGCAAATCGAAGTCGCAGCTCTGCCAAATGCTTCCAGCACCCCAGACTCCAGGCTCTCCTGGATGAGCTGAGGTCTTTTCTTCCACAGCTCCCTCTGCCTGGAACCCTGTCTTCCTCTTCTCCCCCTCGCCTCCGGCCCCTGTGTCACCTCCTCCAGGGGACTCTCCTGGCCAGCCAGATCCCCATCAGAATTAGTGTGAGCCACCCTCCCCTGTGTAGACCATTCATCTCACTTCTTGCAGGGCTCTGTCACCCCTTCTATGCGCTCGTCCGTCTGCCCGCCGGTCAGAGGTTCCTGAGGGCTGGGTCAGCTCCATCTCCGGGAGGCTTGGCACAGATTAAGGTTTCGGCGGGTGCTAGTTGAATTTGTCAGAGAATGAGCACGGGCCTCAGATGAGATGCTCTGTTCAGGGCTCTCCCTGGCCCCTGCCCGCCTTTGCCTCGTGTAGAGACAGCTGCAGGGCCCTCAGGCCAGAGCCCCTGGGTCAGAGAAACAACTGTCTTGTGTTCTCTCCAGAAATGAAGATTGCAACATCCTCGTGGCCTGGAGTTCAGGGTTGGGGGGTGGACGCAGCATGGGGTAATGGTGGAGGCGGGGGCCTGTGTGGGGGGGACGTGGCATCACCGGCCAGAGTGAGCCCTGAGGGACCGCCCAGCCCAGCCCCAGGCCAACCCCCGCTCCCCCCCCCCCCCAGACAGGCTGCACAGGCACTCAGAGGCGGCTGCTCTCCTCAGCCCCTCTCCCACGTCTTACTTCTTCCCCGTAGCCGGTTACGTGTCAGGCCCTTCTCATCCCATGGGAACCAGCACCAGCACCTGAAGGTATTTACCAAACATCAGCCTTGGTTATATTTTGCATATCATCCACCTCCAAGGGCGTTCAAATGACCTTCTAGCAGGGAAGCGCTATGTCTTGGAGAGTGGTGCCACCTGGTGGCCACAGTGAGTTAACATCCGAATTCTCAGTCCAGAGGAAGCCCAGAACCAGGCCCACCGCCCAGCGCACAGGCTGCGTGACGGCAGGGTCTCTGCGGCCTTGGTTGAGGCTCAGAATAAGCCCTGCTCTCCCCGAGCCATCTGTCCAATGGTGGCAGGGCTGAGCGTGTGTGGCCACAGTAGAAGCAGCAGCCCAAGGCTTCATGTGAGCGGTGACCAGGCACGGATGCGGAAATTTCATCCTCCTGGAATCTGAGAACTGAAGGGTGGTCTAGAGACCAATCAAGTCCCGACCACTCCTTTCTCAGATGGGCAAACAGAAGTCCAGGGAGGGGAAGTCTTGTGATAAACTAGTTGAAGAGGGAGGACAAGAGCACAGGTTTCTGGGCTCCTTGACTGACAATCACCCATTCTAGTACTTTAGGACAGCTCATTGTGATGTCTGATATTTCTCTGAATTGCTGTTTTACAGGAAGAAAAAGAGTCAACCTGTACTCCGATATGAATCTTCTTCCTCTTTTCCAAATGTCTACCAATTGGGTCCAACCCTATGGGAAGGAAGACCTCCTTCCTCCAGGAAGTCTTCCCTGAGCAACTGGAAATCTCCCTTCTGAAGCCCCACAGGCAGCCAGTCACTCAGCCCCTATGTACAGAGGGCCTGATGTAGACACTGGGATTCAGTGTTCACAAGACAAAGTCCTGTGCTCAAGGGGCTTACATTCCAGTGGGAGGAGACAAGCGATGGATAGATGGATGGATAGATAGTAGATACATACATACATACATAGTTACACAGATACACAGATAGATACATAGATACATAGATGATGGATAAATAATTTCAGGTACTAGCAAGTGCTTTGAAGATGATAAACAAAGCAACATGATAAAGAAGGACTTTGAACCGCTTTAGCAAGAGTGATGAGGGAAGGTGTTCTGGAGAGGGCTCAGCTGCAAAGGAGGATGAGGAGGGAAGAGAATTCCAAGCAAGAGGAACAGTAAGTGCAAAGGCGCTGAGTCTGGGATAAGATTACCCGGTCCGGGCACAGAGAAGATCAGAGAGGGGGATACTAGTGGACCAGGGGGAGAGTGGAGGCTGATGATACCAGGGAAGTGTGCAGAGACTAGATCTCGGGGTGAGTTGGGTTTGTACGCTGCTCGCAATGGAGATCACGAGAGGGTTTAAGCAAGAAAGTGCCGCAATCTTACTTACACCACAGGCAACTCCCTCGTGTGTTAGCACCTGAGGACTCCGGCTCTGACACCCCCTCATCACCTGCAGGAAGTCCTTCCTCACCTGCCAAGTTGGAGTCGGTGCCCCTCCCCGTCTGGACCCTAGAGTTAACATCTTCATGTCGCCGTCACTGTACCTCCCACCTTGTTTAGAATGAATGATTTATGTGTCTTTCTACTTTACTAGGAAGTAAATTCCTGATGTAGGGAGACAGGGGTAAAGAGTCCAGATCTGGAAAGCGGCTTTGGTGCAAAGACTCGCTCTACCCTTCAGTGGCAGCCTGGCTTTGGGCAATTTAATCACTGCCTTAGGCCTCAGTTTCCTCGTCTGCAAAATGAGAATAATAAATAGCACATACCGCATGGAATTGTCGTTATAATTAAACAATATGTGTAAAATACCTCATAACAATGGCAGGTGCCAAGTAACCACTCTGTAAATTGTAGATATGGTTCCGGGGTGTTTTCTCAGGGCTCACACAAAGAAGGTCGGGCCCAGCATCTCCTAGGGCCTCTGGCAGAGGTGAGCATTACTTGTGGGGAGATGGGCCTTTGGAGGGAGGGGGTCCAGTCAGAGGTTCAAGCAGTGAGGTGCGAGGACTAGGCTGGCAGATGTAAGAATGAAGAACAAGGGATGATTTGTTGATTTGATTATTCTGTTAGCCAGCATGGGAGAATGAGACAAGACGCCCTGTCATCCTTCAGCCCCTCGGGCTATCCATCTGCGAAATGGCAACAGTATCCTCTGTATTGATTGTCTCAGAGGGCTGCCGAGGGGCCTCATGTTATAATAAGAGGAAAGGATTGGTAACCTGTCAGGTACCTCTGCCTGTTCATCTCTGAGGCCACACTGTGCCACACTATGTGCCCACCTCGCCTCTCTCTCTGATTTCCCTGGGCGCTGAGTATACTATAACCAGCTTAGTTTGCAAGCCCAAGCCTAATACCTACATCACCTTGGACACATCAAATTCTGAACCATTTAGAGAGGAAATCCATTCCTTTCTAGTAGCCTGGATCCTGAATTCTGTTCTGAAAGTCTCTGCCTCTGCCTTGGAGTTTAGGTGTCGCTTATGTGTAGTGGACACTCAATCCAGTTGATTTACCACCTAAGTATCTAACCAACCTCTTCCTTCCTCTCTGCCACTGCTGCCACCTCCATAATTTGAGAACCCCTGGTCTCTTGATCTTCAACCTAATCCTCTGCAGGTCATCTTTCACATTGCTGCCGTAAGGATCTTTGCAAAACGGAAATGTTCAGTTCTACTTAACTCGTCTCAAAGACTCCTCATCCTTCACAGGAGAAAGATGAAGCTGGAGAGTCATGGCTCTCTCTAACCTGGACTCACATTCACCTCTCTGACTCTCCATCTCACACCTGATGCTCCAGTCTCCCTCCCACAAACAGCTCCCTGTTCTGTGAACACACCCTACATTTTACTGCTTAGGAGGTGAGAGATGGTCACTAACATTTGTTCACTATTTACCATATACCAGATCTGTGCATGACGTCTCATGCATAAATTCTTGAAATAAGCATGATTATTTTAACTGTATTAATTAGACAAGCTTAGAGAAGTTAACTAAGGCTCTAAGAGGGTCAGTAACTCAGTCAATGCACACAGCTAGAAAGGTCTGGAGTCAGGCTTCAAACACCCACATCTTCTCTGGGAACCTTTGCAACCTTTGGAATCTGATGAATAGCTAGTGTCTTCTGACACCCGAGACAGGAGAGAAGCACTGCTACACATCACTGCCTCAGTGGTCCTCTCCGCGGTCATGGTGGGCTTCCACAGCACGTGGTCCATACCCCTTTCTTGATGCCAACCACTTCCCGCATGTATTATCTGTCATTTGAGCCTCATGTGTCCAGCCTGAACTCAGTCAGGAAAAGAACCACTGCAAGTTTGACAGGAATCAGGGCTTCTATGAACGTGAGAGAAGCTGAGGGAGAGAGGTCTGGAAGGCTGCGGGCAGAGGACGGGAGAAAGTCACGAATGGCTTCAGCCTGAAGCAGTGAGGTAAGTGGAGACACCAGCGCTCCCTGGGGCATCTGAGGAGCCGCCAGGTCTAGTGACCAGAGTGGGACCAAAGTGGAAGCCCGTGGACAGGCTCACGAAGCCACGTGTCTCAACTTCACGACCTCCCCATATGATGGAAGCACTCCACATCCACATTGCAAATCTCGTGGGCATTCCTGTCACTGGCGATTCTGGCACAGAGCTGCGCCGGGCAGGCTATTCTGGCACACCTACTTCCTGGCCTTGGAAGAAAGAGGTAGAGGAGTTGAATCAACAGTAAACTTTTAAGCTCACTTCTCAGCAGACTTAGGGGGTGAGGATGGTTACCTTCATTTTATAGGCGGGCTGAGAGGGTCATTTGCAAGGTGATCTAGGGAGCAAGTGATGAATCCAGGATTCCTACACAAGTTGACTTGACTCTAAAATCCCACGTTGCTCTTTTTAGTTTTGCTTGTTTATTTTGTATTGATTTTTAACCAAATGGCATCATGCATGGGTGGCAGCTGGCCTTATTCATGAGCAAATTTATTGCCCTAAATGATCATGCTGGTGTCCGAATCCTACCATCACCTCTGTCTTCCTTGTTCATGAGAGGCTTAGTTTCCCCATGTGGGACTAGTCTTCTGGGTGCACAGGTGTGAGTTTTCTGCTCTAGGTGGCAATAGTGTAAAGACAGAATTATGATGTTATTCTTTGGGCCCTGTCCCCTGAATGGAGGTAATGTTCAGAAGCCAATTGAAAACTGACATTCACATTATAGTTTAGTCAATCAAGTTCTCCCTTACAAAGTTTACATTAAAACTTGCTTATAGTTTTTTCAATTTATAATTTCCCTTCTTTCAGAATTACAAACACAGGCAGGTTTGTGTTGGGAGGTAGCAGGCAGGGCACAGTGGTCGAGAGCTTCGATTCCTAGCTCTTCAAGGGAAGACCGGTGGTCTTAGACAAGTTGACTCCCTGTGCCCAGCGTCCCCACCTTAGGACGAGTATGATGGTGGTGCCTACCTCCCGGGTTACTGGGACCGCTTAGAAGAGCACATGGTGGTCCACAACCATGTTAGTGGTGGTTGCCATCGTTCTTACTACTCCAAAGAGATGTTTGAAACCTTATTAAGAAAGAGAAGAACATTGTACTGGGGACTAGGGACAAAGGAGTTATTGAAACAGAGTCCCACATTTAATTTTTAAGTGAAAACAAAACAAACATAAAAAATGAGCAAAGCAAAGCAAAGAGTAAGCACAGTATTTACAAGGTTCTGATGATAAAGCTATGCCCATCCTACCCGGTTCGTTTGTTAGAAGAGTTGATTATCTTGACAATCAAGTGAGCTTGAAAAGTGGGAGTAAAGCCCCTGTCTTCAGCAGCCCTTGCCCAGGTGGCTCCTGGTTGTAAATTATATGGGCTGGTGTCTCTACCCCCACAGTCCCACACACGGCTGCCGCTTCCCACCGCCTCCATCGCTGTCCGTCTGGTCCAGCCAGCGTCATCTTGCACCTGGATCATTTACATCTGCCTCAGCCTCCCACCGGCTCTCCCTGCCTCCACCCTTGCCTGGTCCCAGGCCCTCCTGCATCTGGGATCTGAGTAAAAGCCCCGCTCCGTAATATAGTTCCCTGTAACCCTCTTGCACTGTTGGTGGGAATGTAAATTGATACGGCCACTATGGAGAACAGTATGGAGGTTCCTTAAAAAACTAAAACTAGAACTGCCATATGACCCAGCAATCCCACTACTGGGCATATACCCTGAGAAAACCATAATTCAAAAAGAGTCATGTACCACAATGTTCATTGCAGCTCTATTTACAATAGCCAGAACATGGAAGCAACCTAACTGTCCATCAACAGATGAATGGATAAAGAAGATGTGGCACATATATACAATGGAATATTACTCAGCCATAAAAGGAAACGAAATTCATCTATTTGTAGTGAGGTGGATGGACCTAGAGTCTGTCATACAGAGTGAAGTAAGTCAGAAAGAGAAAAACAAGTACTGTATGCTAACACATATATATGGAATCTAAAAAAAAAAAAAAAAAAAAAAAATGGTCCTGAAAAACCTAGGTGCAGGACAGGAATAAAGACGCAGATGCAGAGAATGGACTTGAGGACACAGGGAATGGGAAGGGCAAGCTGGGACGAAGTGAGAGAGTGGCATGGACGTATATACACTACCAAACATGAAACAGATAGCTAGTGGGAAGCAGCCGCATAGCACAGGGAGATCAGCTCGGTGCTTTGTGACCACCTAGAGGGGTGGGATAGGGAGGGTGGGAGGGAGGGAGACGCAAGAGGGAGGAGATATGGAGATATATGTATGCGTATAGCTGATTCACTTTGTTATAAAGCAGAAACTAACACACCATTGTAAAGCAGTTATACTCCAATAAAGATGTTGAAAAAAAAAGAATTTACACTTGTCTTTCCTTTAGAAAAAAGTGGAATATTTTTAGTTAGCTACATATAACATTTTGAAAGCCTCATGTTTGAAGATACTTTAAAGTGCAAGGTTAAAAAAATTGTGTACAGTACAGTTCATTTATGAATAATCATTAGTTCTCATTAACTTCTTTGGTTCACTCTACTTTCTGCAAGCTAAAGTATAGTTCTTCCTTCTGATTTGCCTTAAATCTCTTTATTGTCTGGCTAATGCATAAGCTCAACCCTTGTACTGATGAAGGTCTGCAAAACAAATTTTAAAAAAGATGTTTGGAGGGATGGGTGACCTAGTACTGAGTGAGCAACCTGTGGTTGCCCTCTACCCCACCTGGGTATAGTCACTTTGTTATACAGCAGAAACTAACACAACATTGTAAAGCAGTTATACTCCAATAAAGATATTAAATATATATATATATATATATATATATATAGTTCCCTGTGCTGTACAGCAGGTCCTTGCTGTTTATCTATTTTGAATATAGTAGTGTGTGTACGTTAATTCCAAACTTCTCCTGGAGTCAAACAAAGCTTTCCAGAACAGGTGATGTCTGAGACGAGGCTTACCTAGTGGTAGTAAGTGGGTTGGGAGTTCCACATACAGGCCTGCACTGTCCTGCTCTGTGCTGTGGAGCTCTCAGTGGGAGGGGGCAGCACCCATAATTGTTAGGGTCTCAGGGACTGAGCCATAGACATAGTCTTCCTCAGTGAATAGATCAGTAAGCAGGAGCTTCCAGAGCCAAAACAGTCAGAGAAACTCCAGGAATCCCACCCTTCTCACACCCCCAAGAAGATCCTTGCTGCCTGTGTCCTCGGTCAGGTCCTGCCTCCTGTTTGGAAGCCGCTTCCCTCTTCATTCTGACTTTCCAAATTTTACTCATTTTTCAAAACCCCATGTTCCCTATGAAGTACTCTTTCTTCAGCCCAACCCTCTGGTGCCCGTCCTCCTCCAAATGTCAGGGACATCAGAAGCAAACACATATCCAAGCCCAATGTTATCAACTTTCTATGAGCTAACCTCTGACTTTGTAAGATGTCTGAGCCCCAGTCAGTTGTGACTAGTGCACGAGTCAAAGGCAGGTATGATCCCTAAGATAGGGAGGTGACCCTCAGGCAGGCTTGTTATAAAATGCTCTGAGATGACTTTAAAAGGTCAGGCAATTACCATTTTGCCTTATTACCACAGGTTGGAAATATACTTAAGACATTTTAGCTCTTAATTACATTTAGCTTTACAAAACTAAAATCTTCCAATGAGTATTAACTTGGAATCAGACATTAAACATTCAGTGGTGGACTAGATATAAACTGCCTGACCCTAACCAAACAGAGAATTTAATTTTTTTAAAGTGTGGGAATTGAATTAGCTATCATACTTAGGCCCTGTGAGGCCACCTGTGACGTGTAACTGACACTGCCAGGTGTCCTGTTGGTGGTTTGAATCAATTAGTGATCTTTACCGAAGCTGAATATAATTAATTACACAACTTTGAAATGTTCAAGACTAATTTCACTAAAATTACATTGTGAAAACTGGGTCATCTGCAGGATTTCTGGCAGAAGGGAAACAAGCGTGAATAATTAATGTTAAAATCATGGCATAGTGCTCCCCTGGTGGCGGAGTGGTTGAGAATCTGCCTGCCAATGCAGGGGACACGGGTTCGAGCCCTGGTCTGGGAAGATCCCACATGCCGCGGAGCAACTGGGCCCGTGAGCCACAACTACTGAGTCTGCGCGTCTGGAGCCTGTGCTCCGCAACAAGAGAGGCCGTGATAATGAGAGGCCCGCGCACCGCGATGAAGAGCGGCCCCCGCTCGCTGCAACTAGAGAAAGCCCTCGCACAGAAACGAAGACCCAACACAGCCATAAATAAATAAATAAATAAATAAATAAATAAATAAATAAATAAATAAATAAATAAATAACTAACTAACTAACTAACTAACTAACCCAAAGTTAAAAAAAAAAAATCATGGCATATATTCATACAACAAAACTGGACCCCTTTAGCTTACTGTTGTCGGGGATGAAAGTGCCCTGGGGTTGCACACGTATGAATTGTTGAACAGGCATTACTGTTAAAGAAACCTGTGTGTTATTGATCTAAATGATCAGCCTACTCTGGGACCATGCGCACAGGTATTAGCTGCTCAAAACGAAGAAGCTGATTGTCCATTTATCAGGATGAAGCCACCGTAATCCACCTCTGGAAAGTAGTGGGTTACCTGGCGTCTTAGCTGTAAAAGAGGCCTGAGCATCAGGGATGATTCCAGGAGGCCAGATCTGACATGTACAAAACCTTGGGACATAAAATAGTTGGGAACTGAAGTTCACTCTTGTCTGAAGTCCCCCGACTAGTCTCCCTAGAGTGTAGTCTTAGGTTACAGCTGAGACAAAACACCAAGGAAATCCAGTAGAGTTTTTCAGCATCTATGTCAGTAATCTATTGCCACAATAATGCTGTGTAACAAACCACCCCAAAGGTCAATGTCTTAAAATGACACCCACTTATTATTACTCAGGAATCTACAGATTGGTGGGATGGTTTGGTTTTGCTGATCCTGCTGAGCTTGATTGGGTAGTTCTGGTTTGAACTAAGGCTCACTCCAGACGGTGGCAGGTTATTGGCAAATTACTGGCTAATCTAGGATGGCCTTGGCCCAGCTGCCTGTGTTCTACTAGCATGTTCTCATGATGGCCTCAGAGGCACGGGGTGGAGTTGGGGGGACAATTTGTAAGGCCTCCTGGGCCCAAGTACATAAATGACACAGCACCACTTCGCCAACATTCTACTGACCAGAGCAAGACAAAGCCCAGCACAGATTCAAGGGGTGGGGAATTAGAATTTACCTCTAGATGGAAGGACCTACAAAGGTGTAATGCAAAGGAAGCGGAAATCGGAGCCATTCCCCAGTCAATACATCACAGCATCCAAAAGTGGATGAACATATCCATGTTTGCATTCAGAAAATATACAGTCGATTCTTGTTATTCACAGCAGAGCTATGTTCTATACATTTACCATCAACACTGAGTTAGTGAACACTGAAGGATTGCTCCGAGGGGAAACATGGGGTTAGCGTCCTATGAGCCTCAGATCACAGTATTTTCAATGCTTCAAATGCCATCTGTGTTATACAGGTTTGTTTGCCAGCCTCCTTGTGAAATGCGCCGGTCTTATCAACATTAAAAACAAACCCTTCTACAAAACCTTTTTCTTGTGTAACACTTTGTAGATTTCTTCTGCAGCCTCTGATCTTCAGGACTTACCTTGCCCAGGGGTGTGATCTCTAATGCAGCATGCTTTCTTGGCCCACTGAGGCGTGGAAAGAAAATATTAGAGCTTCTAATTACATATTTTACTCTCATGTCTTACTTAAAAAAAGATGGTGCAGTATCACCACAATAATCCCCTTGTTCTGAGCCACTCTAGTTTCTCACCTGGAAAAATGCAATAGCCCTTTTCTTAGCCTCTGCCTCTGCCCTTGCCCCCTGCCCCACAATACCAGTCTCTGCTCAGCAGCCGGAATGATACTTTTAAAATGTCAGATCGAGTCACACCTCTCTCAAAATCTTCTGATGAGCTCCCATCTCACCAAAAGCCGGAGTCCTTGAGGCCCATCATGAGTGTCCTCTCTAATTTCTTCTCCTCTAACCCTCCACAGCTTACTCCACTCCAGCCATACAGACCTCCTCTGCTCCACAAACGTGTAGGCACACTCCTGCCTCAGGACCTTTGCACTGGCTGTTCCCTCCGACCAGAATGCCTGAAACCCAGACACCAACATGCCCCTCACCTCCTTCAATTCGTGTTTAAATCTCGTCTTCTCAACCTGCCCCATTACTCCTCACCCTCAAATCCCCTTACACATTTTGTTTTCTTTCCCATAGCACTTACTGCCTTCTAACATACTGTATAATTTTCTTACTGATTTAGTTTATCAATTATTATATGACTACAGGAGGGATGGTATTTTTGTCTTTCTTATTCATAGAAATATCCCAAATGCCCCGGACAGTGCCTGGCACATGACAGGAACTCAGTATACTCAATATACATTGGAAAGAGGGATTGAATGAATGGTTGTATTTCATATAAAGTGCATAATATACTACTGGTGCTATAATGTATATAAAATACATTAAAAATAAATAGATGTATATTGGGGTAGATACTCATCTTTTTTTTTTTTCCCTCCTTATTGGAGGGCTGTAGAAAGACATTTAATGAACATTGGCTTAGACATATGAGATATAATACATTTGAGGTCATTTGCATGTATTTCTTACTGTGCCCAGGCGATGGCGCTCATTCCCAACAAGTCGCCAATAGCCGCACAAGGGCAGAGTACCTCGTATCTGGGTGCTTGTAGAGTGCTTATACTCTGTCATGTGAGTTATCAATGGCCCTGGTACCATCGTGAGACACAGCCATGCTGGTAGTTGGATAGCGTGCCCCTGAAATTCCTAGCCGGTGGGGAAGGAGTTGAGAGTGCTGCTTTGCAGACAGCTGCCCCGTGTCTAGGGCCTGGGGCTCTGGCCCATGATGCCAGAAGCTCGGCAGGGTCAGGGTGCGCTTGTGGGAGCCCTCAGAGCCCCAGCTGCTCTTCAGCCCCCTTCCACTGGAGTCCCCTTGCCAGAGCAACGCCACCAACCTCTTGCCGCTGCAATGCCAGGACTCCCCCTGCAGACAAGACCCATCCTCCTGGCAATGGCTGCTGCTCGCAAAGATCAGATTATATACCCGTCCCTGGGAGGGACCCCTTGTGTCCATAGTTGAATCCCCTCAACAGCCTGGAAGGAAGGGGTTTAGAACCCCATTTTACCAAAGGAGGAACCAAAGGCTTTGAATGATTCACAGCAAGTGGTGGGAAGGGATTCAAGTAAAGCAAACAGAAGTCTCTGTGCAGCTCTTTGCACACGGAAGTCCAAGGGACTAAGAGCTCGGAAGTGGGTGAGTTCTGGTTCACCATCGAGTTAGAGAGAGGGACACACAAGCACGTGTGCGCACACACGTGCACACACACACACGTGCACACACACGCTCTGTTACAAGCAGATTGTGATATATGCCGACACGAAGGAATGAAGAACTTGCAGAGGGGGACTTGCTCCAGAGCTTACATGTTTCCATATTGTTTTGCTATTAGAGAGCAGCGCTCATTCCCAGCAACTCATGAGGGATTTTCCCACGGTACTGTTTCTCAAACTTGACTTAGGGTCTTGTTAAAGAGGCAGATTCTGCTTCGGTAGGTCTGGCGTGGGGCCTGGGATTCTGAATTTCTAGTGGCCTGTCAGGTGGTGTGGATGCAGCTGCTTCGGAGACCCCACCGCGCAGCAGGCGCCTGGAGGAAGGCCTGGCCCAGGGCCTGCTTTTTATGGCCCAGGAGCTAAGCACGGTTTTTACATTTCCAAAAGGCTGTGGAAAAAAAAAAAAAAAAAAAGACAGAAGACTAGGCACCAGATCATAGGTGGCCCTCAAAACCTAAGATATTTTCTATTTGACCCTTTACCAAAAAAAAGTCTGCAGGCCGGGAGACTAAAGTAATCTTGCTGTCCACTTTCCGAACTCCGTCGGAAGAACAAGTTCTCTTAACGGTGGTTTGGAAGAAAAAGCCAGCGTGACTCAACTTCGCTCCGTCTCCCCAGCCTTCTGCCTGACTGCGGAAAGCCTATATTCTGGGAGCAGCACGCTGGGAATCTCTGCTGTGCCGGGGTGGGCCCGAGGTGGTCCAGCTGATACAGTGATGACGTGCATGGGGGCTGAAGTGAGCCCGCTTTCCGGCACATCTAAGGCAAACTCTCCAAACCACTTTATCAGTAATCAGAGTGATAATTTGGCCTCTGCTACCTTCTTCTTTTGAATCTTAGGGGTTCTGAGACTAAGGGTGGAGGGTACTTTTTTGAGCCCCTGAAGCCAACCTTCTCCAGTTTCCTCCATGCGTTTCCTCTGCATGTTTGTGTCCTTGCTGAACTCGGGGCAGGCGCTGTGCCTGCAGCCAGGGCTGGCATTTCGCACCTGGCTGATGGACTCACGTGAGGCCTGAGGTCGACATCCCTGTGCTGCCAATGACTCAGTGTCAGTCAGTGCCACGACTGACTGTCATATCAGAGGCCTCATTACAAGTCCGAGTTGGCCCCTGGGCTTGCCGTGTCAGCGAGCTCCTCTGGAGAGCAGCCATTAGCCACTTTGCAGCAATGGCCCAAATCACAGAAAAGTGGGCCTGATTTGACAAAAGCAGCAGCCATATATTTTTTGCTCTTGGAGGTGTAACCATGGTAATGAGATCAGATGAAAAACTGCTCCTTAATGCTGGCGACACTCAAATGCACGTGGCAGTTTAGGGTAGTGGAAATGGGGTTTAATTTTAGAATCTGAGCATTTCTTCAGGGAACAAAGGACGTTAGAACAGGGCCTGTCAAAGACCTTCTGCAGCTTCTGCTCTTTCCAGGAGCGCACATTCTGTTGTGGGCAGAGTTTTTATCCATCAGTTGTGGCATTTGCTTTGTTTGTGACATTCTTCTACCTGCTTCAGCTACTGTTACAGGGAGGTGCCTTCTGTTGGGGCCATTTCCAGGAGCAATAAAAGAACTGAACTCAAGAAGGTGGAGCTGCTCTAATCATTCTGTATTCAAACCAGCTCTCAAAATCCTCATTGCAATCCTTACATGATAGGTGTCCCTATTATTCCCATTTTACAGATGAGGAGATTGAGGTACAGAGGTGATGTGACATTTGATAGGAGACCTGGCTGAGAGCCTGCACTCTTTCGTCACGTCCTGGGAGACCAAGTTTCCCCGGCAGGTCTGTGGGGAGACCTTAGGAATATTTAAGGCAGTGCTATTGTTCAGGCAACTGGAAAGGCCAGTCTCTGCTCCCTGGAAACACAAAGCTGTCGGTTGCTATTTCTGAGTGCAGATGTATGTCCTCCCAGAGTTCCAGGGCTGGAGGAGAGATGGTGAGAGGGAAACTTTAACCCCTGGCAGAGATAGGGAGTGCGTATAAAACCAGTCTCACTTCTCTGAAGGCAATTTTCCAATATGTATCAAGAGGCTTCAAATGTCTGTATGTGTCAATTCACTTCTTGAATTTTTATGAATCAGCCTCAAAGAATAACCAAAGTCCAGGAAGATTTTTTTTCTAACAATAGGGACATCACAGTTTTATTTATACAGGAAATTTTCAAAATAGCCTACATAGTCAAGAACTGGAAATCTATTAAGTAAATAAATCTATGAAGTAGAATAATATACAGCTAAAGAACTTATTTTTAAGAAAATTTTGGTGATGTGGGGAAATATTTGTGATATGAGGCAGTATGGAAAAATCAGGAAATAAAATTATATGCAGAATGAACTCATAAATTTTTGTACAGCTATTTTATATACATGATTGAGGAAATGAACAGACTATTTCAGAGAGATGAAATTAGGGGGGCATTTTAATTTTCCTCTCTATATTTTCCTAATCTTTACAACGAGCAAATTCTCTTGTAAAACAACAGTTTTGTTAACAGAGGAAACAATAATAATAATAAAAGAACAGCTTCTGTTTATTAAGTGTTTATAATTTGCTTGGATATATGAGGAAGTGATTTACCTTTATTTAAAGTACTCTTTCTTACAAAGTCTGGCAAGATAGGTTTTATCAAAAAGGAAACAGACTGAGAAATTAATTGACTTACCTAAGATTTGCTAAATGAATGAATTGCTAAAGCCAACAAGTTACAAGCATTCATGACATGCTCAAGAAACGAGGTGCAGTCCATTTACCTGCAGGGGAGGGTCGAGGGAATCATGGGAGAAGGGGACTCAAAGCTGGATGGAGCCAGATCAAGGAAAGTCTTAAACACCATGCTAAGGAGGGAGATCCTACCCTACAGGCAACATGGAACCAGTTGTGCAGATTACAAAGAAAGAAAAGAAAGAAAGAGAGAGAGAAAGAAAGAGAGAAAGAAGGAAAGGGAAAGGAAGAAAAGAAAGAAAGGAAGGAAGGAAGAAAGGAAGAAAGAGAGAAAGAGGAAGGAAGGAGAGAAAATAATAGAGGGGTGTGATTTGGGGCGCTGGTGAAGTCCCAAGGAGCAGTGCTCAGAAAGATTTACCAGCATTGCTGATCAATTCTAGCCTTGGTTAGGCACTGTATTTCCATACACTCCCTCCAACATAAACATAATTTTGGAGCATGTTCTCAGAGTTACCCTGGATGGAAAAGTAGAGGTAACACAGCCTTCTAGGGCAGCTGGAAACAGAGAAACACAGCGAACATGGAATGATCTCTAAAATTCTCTTTCTCTGCTCCTTTCTTTTGCCTCTTGTGCCGCAGGGTCTCCATGGTCCTGTGTGACTAATTCCATCATCTTAACCTCTGACTCTTGGGTTTGCTTCGTATGGCAAACCTAGCTCACTTGCCACGTGCTTTCAGCCTAAGGGCTGCTGCTTCTCAAGGCTGCACACTCAAGGCTACATGCGTGTGCATGTCTGCACCGTGCAGATATCTCTCCCTATTCCTGTGTCATTCAGCCTGTCACTCCTAATTCCCAGCATCCCCAGCTGTTCAAACCTCCTGAATGGAACATCAGTCGGGTCCGTGATCCTAACTGACCAGAACTGTTCCTTAGGTTGCATCTTTCAATCATTTTCTCTCCATCTAGATACGTGCTTTTATAAATATTTGTACATATAGATGTTTCCATAACACATACTCCGTGTCAGGCACAGGTCTCAAGATTTAACTTGTATTAATGCCAATAATCCTTTGAAGTAGGAGCCATCCCATTTTACACCAAACCAAGGAAGGTTTCCATGATTTGTCTGAGATCCTGCTATTAGTTAGGTACAGGCAGGATTTGATTCCCTGTTTTGGTTTCTAAGTCAGTGTTCTCGATCATTACATCATGCTGACGCTCAGCTTCAGAATGAATATATTTCGAAACCAGTGACACAGGAAATCGTTTTTAAAATGCAGTCACAGTGAGCTTACAGTTCTCTATCCATGGACCCCCAACCCTCAAGCTTTTGATGTACATTTCTGACTGATTCTAGGCAGATGTGTGGATGGCGACGGCACTGACTACTAGATTGAACGCTCTTTCTCCTGCTTTTCTTCTCTGCTCTCCCATATTTCCCCTTTTCTTTTCTTGGTAAATTCTTTGCTGGTGATTTCATTTATGCCCATGGTTTCACCACTTATCCCCTTGTTGATGAATTCCTTTTCCAGCTTTGAACATTCTCCCACGGTCCAGATCTAAATGTCCAGCACCATACTAAACATTTCTTCCCGCGTGTTGCACAGAGAGCTCAAACTCAACAAACCCCAAACCAGCTCAGTGCCCCACTTTCCTGTCTTGTCACTGGGGCCACCACCGTGCTGTTGTACACTCAGCCATCCCAGAGTCAGCCGTGACTCTGGCTTTTCTGGGCTCCAGACTCCATCAGGCATCCCCTTTCTGTTGACGTTTACTGGACTCAACACTTTCCTGGCTCACACACCTTGCTCAGGTGATCCCTCTCCTGAGATGATTGTCCTGGATGTGGGATATGGTTAGAAACTCGGGGATCATGGGTTTCCTTCAAATATTGTACTCTGTCCCCCACCCCCATTCCAACTAATCTATTTCCTGGAAAACACCCCTTATGCCAAGAGGATGGAGCTGAAAAGTGGAACAAGAGGCTAAGACATTTCCATAAAGGAGAGGGCTCCGTAAACTTGCAGAGTGCAGACAGGGCAGCACAAGCGCGGAAAGCCGTGAGTCTCAGCCAAGCTGCTCGTCAGCCCCATGCTGTATCAGATCTTCTCTCAGGAATCTGGGCCTGTACAACTCTCAGCCATCTTTCAAGTTCCAGAATAAATGTCCCTCCTTCATGGAATTGTAACTTGTTTATTTTTGCTGTAACTTTTTGGTTCTCCAGACCACCTGACTACTTTTTTTTTTATCCTTTTCACATGGCATTTAATACTTACTACTTTTGTCAGCCTTTGTGTGTCCTTATCTCTCCTGCTAGATTGGGAACTCTGGATCAAAGTCTGTTTTATCTTTCTTTTCAGTCCAGAATAAGCTTTGCCACAAAAGTACTCATTGAAGGTGGTTGAGTAAATGAATAAGGGAACAGAATCTGCCCAAAACAGTGTGTTAGATGGTATGAAAAAATGGCCATGGTAATTCCCTTCCTTGGAACCACGCTCTTGGGTAGTTTTTCTCACACTGACACTGGATTTATCCATGTGATCTGCTTTGGCCTGTGGATAATAGTGAGTGTGACACAAGCAGAGACTTAACAGAGACTTAGTCCTTGAGGCCTCCCTTTTCCTGCTGCCCCTGACCATCATGAGAGTGGCCCAAGCCATCCTGCTGGAGGCTGAGGTGCATGAGAGCACCCAGGGGAGGTCAGCTGAGCTGGCACAGACACGAAGAGCCATCAGCTGACCCACAGAATAAGACAATGGATAAAGATTCTTGTTTTAAACTACTTAGTTTTGGGGCGGCTTTTTCTATGCAGTGAAAGCTAATTGAATAGCCATGGACAGCTAATTTTCAAAGAATTGGAGTGCAGTCAAATGAGCGGCACTGATATAACTAAACAGGTTTTGCTACTGGTATAATAATAATAAAAAGTTTTCTAGTCAAAGGGACTTTTGAGTTAAATAGCCCTGGATTCAAATGGAAGTTCTGTCATTTCCTAGCTGTGTGACATTGAGCAAGTTACTTCACCTCTCAGATAACGGTACCCGCCTTTCGGGATTGTTCAAAGAATTAAATGGAATTATGTTCGTAAAGCAGCTAATACAGACTCCCACATAGTATGTGGTTGACATAGATGGGTTATTTCTCTTGGTTGGTCTAGGACTCGAAAATGCAGCTCTGACCCTCTTCCCTCAGGGAAACACTTCTGTTTCCATCTCTGTCTCTCTCTTCTTCCAGCACAGGCAATTCTTTGCTATTTAAATTTATTTACCAAACTGACTAATCCAGTTAGTACCAAATTCCCCCAAGTTAAGTCTCAGATTGGCTTCTGGGGAGTTAATTACTTACAAAAGTGTACAAGTCAGCCCTGGAATTTCTCAACTGATATGTGCTCTGCTCCATTAATACTTCCCATCCCTAAGACCAGCAAATAAATAAAATAGCAACCAGATTAGGAGGACAATCTGATTGCTCTCCATGTGGGGTCCCCTCCTTCTGCATCCTCCAAGTGTCCATGAAAACTCTTACATGAAAAGATTTTGGCCATCTATTCTTGACTCTTCCTTTGTTGTAATTCTCAGGCAACTTAGAACATCCCTGGGGTGCTGGCTGCAACACTTCACCAACTATTTATTATTTGTTGGCTAATTAGCCACAGTCTGTGCCCTCACGGTGCTTTTCCGCCATGAAGAGGTAAGAATACGAGTGACTATGGTATCAGCAGGGACACGGTGATGGTTACACATTGAAATATACAATGTGTTCCAGGCACTAGGCTAAGCATGTAACGTGTTTTAATGACCCAGGAAATTTTCAAATAGTGACCACGTCATCTGAAATTGACCCCCTCTCCCACCCTCCTGTGTCTGAGCCACGCTGGCCTCATCCCCTGCTTTTTTTTTCTTCTCTGTATCATTCATGATCCCCTGAATTTGTATTATTTACCCATTTGTTTCGTTCTTTATTGTCATCCTCTCCATGAGAATTTAAGTTCCATGAGGGAAGGAGCTTAGTCTGCGTTGTCTGTTGCTGCCCAGAGCAGTACCCGGCACACAGCGAGCCCTCACTGGTTAAATGGTGTGGGATGGGCATTAGAGCAAGGTGAGCAGTTTACTTGCTTCTCTCGCCAAATGGGATGAGAAGCTCTCCAGGACTGGTACCATTTCGTCTACGTAATATAAGCTCACAGCACTGTGCCAGGGACATCATAGGACCTCCATCAATATTTGATAATAGACAAGTTTTGAAACACTGCTGAAAAACAGTAATATCTGCTGCAAATAAGTTATTTCTGATATGTGAGTTTTCCAGAATATTGAGGAAACTCAGCAATTATGTTTCTTTGAATGGATGTCTTTTAAGTAACAATTGCACTGAGAATTAAATAGATGTAAAATTGGCCTTTTTATTTGTTTATTTGCATCCCCCAAATAATTTGCGTTGGTACAACCTAGTTTTGCTAACTCAAGGTTATCACTGAAAATATAATTCTCAGGCATTCTCATATTATGCCGCGTTTAACAATTGCTGTGTCTTCCTTCTCCGGGGGACTCTAAGCTTTTGGAAAGCAAATTATGTCTGATGGATCTTTATGTCTTTAATGACCAGCTCAGTGTTTTGCTACAGTAGATGCTCAGTAGATGTTAAGTTGAATGAATGAACATATGGATGAGCGTTCCTACTGCCCTGTGCTGTGACCAGTGTTGCCCTCAAGGACAGCCCAGCCTGCTGGTTAGCTGATCAGCGTGTGTTAGCTCTGTGCGGCTGGCTCTTTATAACTACTGTGTGTCCATCTGATGATTTTTCTCCCTTTTCCCCTCATGACTCTGGTTATGTCTTATTTCTGATCAGTTTTCTTGTCTGCTAGGGGTAATGATGAAAATATTTAACAGAGTTTCCTACAACCCTACCTTTTTCCTTTCTATCTGCTTCTTATCTCCTGTGGGTAGAGGAGAGGAGCCCAGGTTTGTTAGCACTGGTGGCAGATTAAGGAAAGTTGCAGATTCTTGGACGCTACTCCCATTAAGAGGTGGGCCTGTATCCTCGCCTGTTAAATCTGGGTGGTCTTGGTTACTGCTTAGACTGAAAGAACATGGTGGAACTGGCTTTGTCAGTTTCCAGGAACAGGCCTAGTAGACTGGCAACATCTGCTCCCCATGGCTCAGGCACTCTCTCTGGGAGCCCTGAGCCATCAGGTAAGAAGTCCACCTATCCTGCAGGAGGGACACTAGGAAATTTTCTGAGATTGCATGGAGGAGGAGAGGCCCCACGCTGAGCCCAGCCCCTCAGCAGGCCCACCAAGGCCCCAGGCAGGAGAATGAAGCCATCCTGGATCCGCAGAGCTGGCCAGCTCCCAGTTGAATACTGCCCAGTGAGACCAGTGGATGCCACCGGGAGCAGAATTGGTCTGTTACATCTCATCAGGATGCCTGATTCATAAAAATCATGCAATAAAATTAAACGATTATTGTCTTAAGTCACTAAGTAAGGGGGTAGTTTATTATGCAATGATAGGAAAGCAAAACAGCGTTAATTATAAAATAAGATTAAATGAGTCTCAAATGGTCACTTAAGTATAAAACGTTCTATACAAACTGCATGGAATTTGGGCCGTACACTGTGGTTCTTCAGCAACCATGACTGTTTCTTTCCTGAAAGTTGTGAGCTTGCGGGAGACCTGAGCTCCACAGACAAGAGAGCCTACTCTTAAAAATGAACAAAAACAGAGTCTTTGGCTACTAAATTGTACATGAACCGAATTGACAAGCTTTTACAGAATATCTACATTGCTTTTCCTGCATTGTTTTGAGGGTTCAGAGACTAAATAAATTAAAGAAATGGTAGCAGATGCATCCTATTGACTAAATACTGTCTTTCTAATGTGTACAGGTCTCATACTACAAGGGATCAGACAGCTTCAGGGGGTACAAAATGAACAATATAAACACCTCCAATTGCTTTATATCTATGGTGGTCTTGACATCCCCAAACATTGCTATTTGACCTGTATAAGAGCTGTGCATGATTATCAGGGCAGCCTGTTATTTCACATTTTATAAACTTACAAAGGCCTAGAAGCATAAAGTGGCTATTATGGACTGAAACGTGTCCCTCCAAATTCCCGGAATTTGTGAATAAGTTAGTTATATGGTGAAAGAGGCTTTGCAGATGTAATTACCTCAAGGATTTTGACATGGGGAGATTATCCTGGGCTATCTGGATGGGCCTGGGCCTGGTTAAATCATAAGCGTCCTTACGAGAGGGAGGCAGCAGGGTCGGGTGAGAAAGGGGAGGTGATCCTGGAAGCAGTGGTTAAAATGACACACTTTGAAGATGGGAAAAGGGGTCGCTAGCCAAAGAATGTAGGTGACTAGTAGATGCTAAAAATGGCCAGGAAACAGACTCTACCTGAGAGTCCCCAGGAGAGAACGCAGCTCTGCTGCTGCCTTGATTTTAGCCTGTGTCATTGGTTGAATTATGTCCACCACCGCCCCCCTCCCCAATTCAGAGTGTGACTCTATTTATGATAGAATCTTTAAAGAAGTAATTAGGTTAAATGAGGTCATTAGGGTGGGACCTAATCCAATATGACTGGTGTCGTTATAAGAAGAGGAGTGAGTGTGCAGAGAGGGTAGACCGTATGAAGACACAGGGGGAAGACAGCCATCCACCAGCCAAGGAGAGAGGCCTCAGAAGATGCTGATACCTTGATCTTGGACTTCCAGCCTCCAGAACTGTGAGACAGTACGTTTCTGTTGTGTAAGCCACCCAGTTTGTGGTACTTGGTTGTGGCAGCCTGAGAAGACTAGTACAGCTGTCTACCACAGTTACTTCAGGTCATTAGTGACAGAATTGAGACTGGACCCCAGGAGTTCTGGCTCCTGGAGCTCTTTCTGTTTCTTCAGGCCACGCTCCCTCCTGCTAGATGATGGCACAGTGGTTACACATCTCCTGGATTCTCATCTCAGCCTCCATCAACCACTAGCTATGCAGTCTCAAACGACTGCATCTCTACAAGGTGCTTGTGATTACAGCATCTTTCTGTGCTGCAGCAAGTATCAGATGATTTACTACATGTGGGGTGCTTGGCATGTAGTCATCATTCAGTGAACATCAGGTATTGTTTCCAATCTCTATTCCAGATTGAGAGAGAACAAACGGAGTTTTCTAGCAAAATCCCTTATTAGAGCCTTCTCCTGAAAATCGATTTCTTAAAGAAAGAAATAAAGGAAAGGGAAGAATGAGGTACACGATCACCAATGCGAACACTGCACACAAGAGAGAGTGTCTCTTTCCTCCTGTAAAGTGTTAACTTTTGCAGCAAAATCTCTCTATCAGCTATAGAATCTGTAATCATTCGCGGGGGCAGAAACTATTATTCATCAAGGTCCCTGTCATCAAATGAAACGTAAGGGCCCGCCAACACACAGTGTGGTCTAAGGAGGCTTGCAAAGAACCTGTAATCGGTGCCCTGCCGCTCAAATGGGCAAGAAAGTCTGCGCTCCAGGCAGGAGTTTCCAGCTGCAGGATTTGTCCCTGATTCTCGTGAAACTTGAAATGTCCGAGCAGGCAGTCCTCACTCTCTCTCGTCCAGCAACTTCCAGGGGAGTGGGCTGCTCTTCCTCCGACATGGACCCTTGGGCCTGTCCGAGGAGAATTCTCAAACCCCGCACAGCCTGAGGGAGTTTCTTACTTAATCTGTGATCTTATCTCCAGCACTCAGAGGGGCTAACTGTACAGACACCTGTCTGCTCAGCTTGGGAAGGTAGACCCAGTCCTCTCCTGTCTTGCTGTTTTTGTCTTTTCTGGAATAAACCCCTGTGCTCACTTCAGTGAGACAGCACAAGAACGTGCACACAAGCCCGTGGGCTACGCTCAGCTGCTCCGGCACAGCTGTCAAAACCAGCGGTGGAAAAAAAATCCTTGGGATAGCTTTACCAGCCTAGCCCATACACCCGTGGAGAGTTCTTAGGCATAAAGGGCCTTGGATGCCAGGCTAAAAGTTGAGGTTGCACTTAAATCACATTGATTACTTTTGACTCGTGCTTGTTGTCAATTCTTCATGCTCTCACTCATTCATTCATTCATTCAATGTATGTTTGGAGGATGTACTCTGAGCCAGATGCTGTGCTGGGTCCTGATGACCCAGAGATTAATAAGCTGGAGCTCCTACCTCAAAAGGCATTTACAGTGCGATGGAAAAATATGAACACATGTTGTGTTTGGTTAGCAGTCAAGGATATGTCCTCACAACATCTCATCTATGTAAAGGTTCCTCAGAAACACTGAGGGTACGGGTGTGAGCCAAACAGAAGCACCACACCTCTTGTGGGTTATGGAGAGCTCCTTCCTGCTTGACCCTTCTCTTCCTGGGCATTGAAGGTAAGAGCACAGATCAATTATGAGAGTGTCTTCTGTAAGAGCCAGCAGGCAGCCTGAGTGTACATCTGTGAGGGTTCACGCCAGAGTTCAGAAACCCCCAATGGGGCCAGAGCTACTTATGGCGCAGCTCCTTCCTGGGGCTCTGGCTCCTGCTGCAGGTGTGGCTTCCAGGCTGAGTGCGGGGTGAGTTGGGAAGGAGAGAGGAGAGGACAGAGAGAGGGTAAGGGAAGAAAGGGGACTAAGGCAGTGGAGAGGGAGAAATCGAGGCAGAGTCCCCATATGACCTTGAAGAATCCTCTAATGAAGTTATAGCTGCCACACTTATTTCCCAATAGTCCCTATTGCAGGTTTGTAATAACAGTCTGTGTAGTGTATAAATGCTGTTTACTCATCACTTATAAATACTGTTTTATTTAATAGAATAATCTGGGTAGAGACACGCTCTGGGGCCAGGACTTCATAATGTAATGAGTACTGCATTATGCATGCAGGATTTTTGAAGGTACCTACAAGGCTTTAGCAAGAACATCTCAGAAATAAATATTTTCATGCCCGACACAGACTCACTCATTCGAGTAAGCAAACTTTTTTTTTTTTAATGCCATGCACTGGGGAAATCAAGATGGTAAGATACAGCCCCTGCCCTCTGCCCCGGGGGGCTCACAGTCTAGTGGTAAAACAGGCAAACAAATGGACCATTGTGTTTCAGGATGGCAAGTGCCGAGGCTGAAAGCCAGGACCCTGTGGGACACACAGAGAGGCAGAGATGCCTGAGCTGAGAAACGTAGGCCCATTGTTCATAATCCAGGTAAACACTGCGAGGGGTCAGCATGTGCAAAGGCCAGGAGGCAAGGTCTGTTCCAGGGTCTGCCAGGGGAGTAGAGGGCGGGAGCGGTGCCTGCGGGAGATGAAATCAGAGCGATAGGACCAGAGGACACGCAGCTTTGCAGACTCACCTACCTTCTGGGAGCTCCCTTGCTGAAAGCCTTCTGAAAAATCCTTATACTTCGCCATCTTTCCTTAGACTTAGCAATCTTTCCTTAGACGCACCTGATCTCTCTGCCTCTCTCCTTTCCTCCCTTCTTCCTCTAATTTTTTTTATCCCATTTGTTCCAGAAAACTAATCCTAAAAGTGGCCTCTGCAGCGGTTGGGACAATGGATCCTGCAGTTAAAATTAAGAGCTTTACTTTCACTCAATTGTTTTGTGACTTGAGTGGTCATTTGTCCTCTGTGGGCCTCAGTTTCCCCATATATAATGTATGGGAGGGAGGGGTTGATAAGTTTGTTCAAATTGCCCATTTAGACCTAAATATTTTTCATTTCTCTCATCACAGCTTAAATCTGCTAAAGAAGGACTTAAGTCTCAGAGTGTTGGGAGAGGGTTTGTCAAATAGTTATTCAAGTTGAGAGAAAGCACGTTTTGGTTTTCAGAGTCTCACTAAAGATAGGTTGGTGGAGGTGGGGGAAGGAGAGGGGGGGCCTTTGTTTTCTCCTGACCAGGGCCTCAGGGAGCCCTTGTATGTCCAGGGCCCCGTATCCATGTCAGAACATCTCCACTCCAGCCTCTTTGTTGGAAACCAGCCTCTGAAGCCTGTGGAATCAGGCTTTTCCCACACATTTTGGCTCTTTTAAGTCTAATATTTCCACACACTGTCTCCCTATTTTTTCAGAATCATTAGTTTCAGCCATTTATTAATTGCCTTCTATGTGTCATGCCCTTGTTGACTCTGAATACATTATCTCGTTTATTCTACACCAAAGTATACATTCTTACCCTCACTTTAGACACAAGGAAAATAGAATTCCTCAAGGAGGTGAGGTCACAGAACTGTAAGGGGAGAACTGGGGATCTGACATCACATCGTTTCGATACCACAGCCCCTGTTTTTCCACTGGAAGCACGCCCTTCCCCAGCAGACACCAGAATTCATGCCTTCTCCCTGTTGGGCTATCTCACATTGGCCTCTCACATTGGCTCTGGGGCAGGTGGGGCAGTTTTAGGTCTTTTTCTGCCCTCTGCCTGTGAGAGCTGGGCTCTCAGAGCCCCACAGCGAGTCCCTGGTGTTCAAGAGTGTCCACCTGTCACACGCTCCTCATACCAGATACACATGCCCTGGCTGGATAAAACCATATTTCCCCTTTCAAAGTGCCACCTCCTCAAGGAAAGGCCACCTCCTCTGCCCGCACTGTGCTTTCTGCTCTTCATTATGTCCAGAGTCAGAGCTGCAGGAGAGAGCAGGACGTTTCCTCTGACGGTTCCCTGGGCTTTAGTCTCTCGCTCCCAACTAACCTGTGAGCTCTTCAAAGGCAGGACCACGTCCTCTACAGTGAAGCTGGGAAAACTAAACTGAGGGCCCTGAGCTCAGTCTGACTCCATTCTGCCAGGTGGGGCTGAGGGAGGAGCTCTGGGTGGTCTGGGTCCCCTCCTGGCTGTTGAGTGTGGCCGCCTTCATCCTGCCCTTGTCCTACCCTGGGCTGTCCATGGAGGCTTGGCTTCCCTCCATTGTGCCTGGTGTTGGGCTCCTGGTATCTTCCTCCTTGAGTCCTCTGCTTAATTTATGTTTTCAATTGGTCTTCCGTATAGTCTAGCTTTTGTAGGGGCATTTAATTTTATTTTTATGCTTTGTTAAGAACATTTTCCAAAAAAATAGTGTCATAACAAACCACCACTCCCCATCAGCCAACTTCAACAACTACAAATATCCTGCCATTCTTGCTCATTATCTCCCAATTTAATTTAATTTAATTGGTGGGGGGGGCTGGAACATTTTAAAGCAAATTCTAGGCATTATATTACCTCACCTTAAAATACTTCACTAAATATCCTTAATATATAAAACAAATGCACAATAGCATCGGGACACGTTAAATTCTTTTTGATGGGATAGGTCACTCCCTGCCCTGCCACTCACTGGACTGTATCATTAACCATTATCTTGAAAAGAATCAATGATGAAGAACACCTTTATTCTTCCATGGCCAGTAGCAAAGAGCTGATAATTTAATCAATAACTTTGTTCTAGACTTTGAGAAAACACTTATTTAATACTTAATTTGAATGTTTAATTGGAAAGGGGTAGAGGATTAAGAGGTACAAACTATTAGGTATAAAATAAGTAATTTACAAGGATGTATTGTATCAATACAACACAGGGAATATAGCCAGTATTATGTAGTAACTATAAATGGCATACAACCTTTAAAAATTGTGAAGCACTATATTGCCCTCCTGTAACTGATATAATAATGTACATCAACTATAATTCAATCAAAAAGGAAAAAAATTACTTAATTTGAACTGGATATTTTCCTGGACACATTTGTATATGTTACTTCATTTAAGGATCATGGTCATCTTCTCAGTTCCTTGTTTGCATCTAACCCCATCTATAGTTGAAGAATCAGGCTCCAGAAGGCAAACTGTCTGCCTAAACTTCAAAGAACTGAGTAGTGACCACTTTGTGAATTCAAACCCAGATTGTTTTATTTCAAAACTCATGCTCTTGCTACTGTATTTGAACCACGTTTTAACACCATCTTCTTTTAATTATTCAAATCAGTTTCATGAAACTAATGTACATTGGGAACCAACTACATGCCAGGCACTGAGGTGCTGAGTATGATAAAATGAACAGAGTATGCCCTGTACTGTCAAGAGGGGGGTAACAAAAACGTACACCTCTTCTCTGGGACTCAGGTTTCTCATTGGTAAAGCAACTGTAATGAAGCAAAATCAATATAACCACAGGCTTCTTGTGTTGATTAAAAGTAAGAGGAACACGTGAAAGCAAAGTTTTCTTGCTTGATTCAAGCTCCTTACGGGAAGAGATGTGCGTTTTTCTGATGGTGGTACTTAGTATGTGTTTGAGGGCGTGGGGTCTGGAGCAGACTGCCCGGGCCACATGCTGGCACAGCCAGTCAACGCACGTGTGGTTTTGGGAAAATTATTTAGCCTCTTTGTGTTTAGGTTTCCCCAACTATAAAGTGTGGTCAGTAACAAAACCCAGTAGGAATTTGCATGATTCTGCAACAAGGCAGTAAGGAGACTGGTCTGGGGGGACAAATTCTCTCCTCTGCTGTGGCTTGCGTGATTCATCAACTAATAGTTTCAACACCCATCCTTCATGTGTGATGTATTTTTTTCCAAGAGGGTCTTTACTTGAATTATATCTCTCCAGGTACTAGAAGGCATCTTAGAGAAACCCTGTCCTTTTACTGATGAGGAATGAAGTTCACTAAAAGAAAGAGACAGCACCAAGTTCGCAGAACATGCTGGGACCACTCCAGAACACATGCCAAGGCTCTTCCTACCCAAGAAGTGACAAACAGCTGGTGCTCAGTCTCTTGAGAACTGTGCAATTCTCTGAAGATTCTTAGTTATATGAATAACTAGCAACTTCTTCATTGTAACTTCCTGGGGACAAAGATTGAATTTCAGTGAAGCTTCTTCTTCTGTGACATGAATTAATGAATAAAAATGGGAATTAACAGCCACCTCTGGAGAATTAGTTATGCTTTATGGTGCAAATCTGTTTTCTATGAAGTACTTGAAGAAAGACCATCAAGTAAAAAAAGCTTCTGCCTGCCACAGCTGTTTCAACTTTTTAGGCTGAGGCAATAGTAAGCAGTAAAAATAATCTAATTTTTAGAAACAAAAAATATTTTGTTTTAAATCCCAGCTCAACCACTTGTTCACTGTGTAATCTTGTGCTTGTGTGTCACATTAAACAGGCTGAACCTGTTTCTTAAACTGTAAAATAGGAGCAATAATTGCTACCTGCCTCACAGAATTGTTGTGGCATCAAAATAGAAAAATGAGTCTGAAATATTATACTGGAGGAAATTATTATTAATACAGTATATAAAACATTGTCACTCAATGAGAAAGTTAAGCCAGCAAATAAATGTAAAGCACAGAACCATATCAAATGGATATTCCACAGTGCTTGGTGCTTAGGATGGGAGGTGCTCCACAATTATTAGCCTTATTATTTCTGCATTCCACAAAAATTCATCAAATCTGAGGAGGGGATCATGGAAACCACCAATTGTAGCCAAGTCGCACAGAAGTGTGGGTAACCTGGGGATCCACTACTTGTGATTGGCATCTGAAGTGGAACGGAGTCTTTAACTTGTCAGGTGTGGGCTAACTTCCCGGTAGTTAATGTCAGAATTCAGTTGACCTGTAAGACACCCAGTTGGTGTTCACAGAGAATTGGTAGTTGGTGTTGAAAAACACCCACGTGGTATCACCAAAGCCTCCCCACCCACCTTTGATCTCACATCCTCCGTACCCACTTCTGTGGCTCTCTAATCATGTGGTGTTCATTTTCCTTTACTGAGAAGACAGTTGAAAAATAGAAGTCAAATTTTCTACTTTGTCTACATGATTCAACAATATCAACAGTCACCACCAAGTGATGGATCCACCTCAAACTCGGCTGCTTTCTTGCTCCTAATGTAAAGCAAGAATTCCTATGGGTAATCCTTAATCATTTTTGGAAGCATTCCTCCTTCTCTTGGAGCATCTTCTGGATTCTATTTTACAGATCTCCGTTTACCTCTCAGATCTGTCTTGTGCTATGAACTTCTGATCCCCCATTCCCTAGTAATATGTCCTTTTAAAAGGAAGTAGAACTTAGGCTTACTTGCTCTTCTCAGACTTAATGACATCTGAAGCTCAAGTGAAGAGGAAGCTGAGGGATTCATCTGGCTTTAATACGAAGTTCAATAAATTCCTATTTATGGTTTGAACTAAAAATTTCATTAAAAGAGGAAAGCCATTATTTAATGGCTCCAGTGTATCTGAGTTTCTTTTATTAAAGTAGAGGTGCTTAAAAGTCAAGGGCTACACACTGAGAGGAAACATACAAAAACATCCCCTAGATGTGTTCCTGGGCCAACAAACATTGTGATAAAAATTGTGGCTGTCAAGTGAAAAGTTCTTAATGAAAGAACCCGGTCTCTCAGCTCTTGTAATCAAAATCTTTCCATCTTGATGCATTCTTATTGCCAGCATGTCTCCTGTTCTAGTCTAATAAATAGATTTTTCTCCTATCACCTTAGCAATCAGCTTTCCTTGAGGCAGGAGGCAGAGGCAGAAGCAGGATGGGCACTGCCTCAAAGCTCCCCTTTAAAATGTTTCCATTTCTATAATCTCCTGATTCCTCACTCAACCACCCACTCATCCACCAATTAAGACACTAACTAATTTATTCCTTAACTAAGGATATAGTAACTATCTACTGTATTCCAGACACTACCCAATGTGAACACAAAGAGGGATAAGAGTGTCCTTTTCTCAAGTCATTGGCATAATTTAGGGGAAGGCAGACAGACCAATCCTGATGCACAGTGCAGGGCTATAAGTACCATGCTAGGGATGAACAAGGTGCTCAAGGAGCACAGAATAAGGAATGTCCAAGGGTGTCTCTGTAAGTCAGGGAGCCATCACAACTTAAGGTCTTCAAGGATAAGGAGTCTTAGGGATTGTGAATGGCATTAGAGGCAAAGGAAAAACCATGTGCGAAAGTACAGTTCTGTGAGAGTGCATGAAAAGGTCCAGGCGCAGTGAAAAACTAAATAATATAGTCTTTAGGATACAGAGAATGAATCATTAGAATGGCTGTAATGAAAAAGACTGACAGTATCAAGGGTTGGCAAGGACATAACAAAAGTGGAACTCAAATTGCTGGTTGAAATGTAAAATGGTATGGATACTTTGAAAAGCAGTTTCATAGTTTCTTAAAAAGTTAAATTCACACATGCAATCTGATCTAGCAATTCCACTCTTAGATATCTACCCCCCAAAAATGAAAATATGTCCACCCAAAGATTTACATATATATATATATTCATAACATGTTTCATAAGACTGATAAACTGGAAACAATCCCAAAGCCCATCAACTGGTGAATTGATAAACAGAATGTGGTATACCCACACAATGAAATGCTACTTGGAAATAAAAAGGGACAAACTGCCGATACACGCTGCAAATGGATGAGCTTCGAAAACATTCTGGCAAGTGAAAGATGACAGACACACATGTAATCATACAGATTGTACGATTCATATGAATTTTGCAAAAAGGGCAAATCTATAGAGGCAGAATGCAGGGCTGTGTTTGCCTAAGCAGAGCAACATACAGAAGGATTTAAGGATGGTCTTCAGAGCTCCAAGTCCTCTGGAAAGGCTTCCCCTCTCCCAACTACAATACCACCCTTCTGAAGTCTAAAGAGTAGTCTGCTATGCATTAGTTTCCTACGGCTGCTATAACACATTATCACAAACTTAGTCACTTAAAATAATACGCATTTATTTTCTCACAGTTGGAAGCCAGAAGGCTGAAATGAATCTGAACCAGCATCCCCAGGGCTGGTTTGTTTGGAAGCTCCGGGGGAGATCCCATGTCCTTGCTTTTCCCAGCATCAGGAAATTGTCTGTATTCCTTAGCTTGTGACCCCTTCCTTGCATCCCATCATCTGTCTTTCCTCCCTTTGCTTCTATTGGCACATTGTCTTCTTCCTCTTCTATTGTAAAATCTCCTCTTGTCTCTCTTAAAATGACACTTGTGATTACATTGGGCCCGCCTGGGTAATCTAGGCTAATCTCCCCATCTCAAAATCCTTAACTTAATCACATCTGCTAAGTCTTTTTTTTCGTATAAGGTAACATGCACTGGTTTCAGATTTAGGACCTGGATATCTTTGGAGACCATTTTTCAGCCAACCACATGTTGGCGCTTCTCCCATTAGGACTTTGGGGAGCTCACACATCTGGTAAACTTACCATCATCCACTAACGGTCACAGTCTGATAGGATTAACTGCCAAAGAGGATTCACCAGTTGGAAAATGACAACTGTAGGCATCTATGGATGACTGCAGGTAGAGGACGCACTGGAGCAATGTTATTAAGGTAAGAGTAGGCCTCACGGTCAGAAGCTGCCTCTGGAGAAGCCAAGAACAACCTCCAATTGCCCTCCTTCTGTAGAGCCACACCAAGATGCTCAGTCTCAGATCAGGAACCACTGATAAGAGCATGGAGGACCTTGAAACATGGGCGCTCAAAATGTGGTCTTGGTCTCAGCCTGGTAGGCATATTCTTGCTATTTAAACAGCCCTAAAATTACAGACCTCTGGCAAGGGGTGGTCACACCAAAACCAGCTGCAAGCCCTCCATTTTGCTATTGTCAATAAACAATGGTAACAAGCTAGTAAAAACTGTTCCAAGCTCACCTTGGACCCACGCTTACAGGGAATACAATTAATCAGTACATTTTATGTACCATGAAGGTAATAACAAACATCTCAGGTTAATTCCAGACCTACTAGAACTAATCCTCAAATCACAACCACCTGTTGCCATGTGTAACACCCATATACAGCCTTAGAGATAAACCCCAAGATGAACCCTGGTGTTAAAACTGATTACCCATTTTCCCGTATAAGGTCATCCAGAAGTAATACAACATGACTGCCTTCCCGGATCAGAAGTTTAAGACACCCAGATCAGCCACCATCCTTGGGACTTTGATCCCACATGGTTTGTACATTCTGTAATCTAATTTAACTTCTAATCCTTTCCCAAACTTCCCAAAACTCTTCTCTGCCCTCCTAGAGCTAATGTCATCAGCAAATTCACCTATATTCCAAATATCTTTTAGGGCTACTCACTTTCTTATTATACCTGAAATCTGGATATATCCAAAGGATTTTATGCCTACCCTCTCAAGAGTGTGCTGTTTTTTTCTCTTATCTCCATGAACTGAAGGGTCTAGAGGTGGGGTAGGTATGTTCTTAACATTTCATTGCCACTTTTGAAAAATTCTAGCTTCTGTTAAGTATTTCCCATCTCACTTCAGTTGCAGTGTTCTTCATTTACTTGCTTCGATTCCCTTGCTTCTAAATATTTCTCCCTTTCCACTGTCTTCTCATCTGCACAGGCTCTGTATGTCACCTCTCCAGCCCCACATTTTCCCAAGATCTCACACCTTCATTTTCCTATTTCATATTTCTGCTTAAATTTCTATTGGGCATCTCAAACTTAACTTGCCTAAACAGAATGCTTGGTAGCCCTCCCTCCCAATAAAACACTCTTCCTCCCTGAGATTTCCCCATCTCAGGAAGCGCTATCACCATTTAACAAACTCCTTGGGCTGAAACCCCTGGAATCATCCTTGATTCCTATTCCTTACCTGCCACATCCATAAGAAACCACTGTAGGATTTATTTCCAAATACATCCCATAAACACTGACTTTTCTTCATTTCGAGTGCTGCCCCTTAAGTCTTATCCATCATCATCTCTCGCCTATGTTCCCTCGATGACATTCTAACAATCTTATTATAGTGGCTCCCTTTTTGACCTCTCAGAATCAATTCTCCACACTCTTGGCAAAACTATTCTTCTAAAATTGAAATCAGATCATGCATTCTCTGTTCAAAATCCTCCAATGGATTCACATTACACTCAGAATAAAATCCAAATACCTTTCCAAGGCCTGCTAGTCACAATATGACCTAAGACTTGTCTAAATTTACCAGGTTCATCTCTTGACACTTTTCCAGCACTTGCCCTGCTGGTCTCCTGGCTGTACCTTGAATATATCATGTATGTTCCTGGGACCTTTGCATTTGCTGTTCTCTCTTCCTGGGATGTTCTTGCTCCAGAGGTTTGCATGACTGCATCTCTCATTTCATTCAGATTTCTATTCACATGTCATCTGCTTAGAGAAGACTTCCTCAGTCTTCCCATTGAGAAGAGTCTGCCACCAACAGTCTTAATATACTGACTGTTATATTTTCTTCATAGCACCTACCAAGATTTTATTTATTACATATGCATTTGCATACTTGATATTTTGCATGTGTATATTGTTTCTTTCTCTAGAATGTAAGTCCTACCTTCAGTATCCAGAAATCTTCCTGGCACATAGTAGATGCTCAATCACTATTTGTCAAAGAAAGCAATAATAATATGAATCTTTGAGAGGTCTTCATATATTCTGGATAAAAATCCCATGCTAGAGATTATAGAGTATGGAACATATTTTCCTAGACTGAGGTTTTTATTTCCACATTGACCACGTCATACTTTGAAATATAGAAATTCTTAATTTTAATGTGATCATATTATCCATTTTTGCCACCATGGATTTTGTTCTTTTGGTGCCATTTAACAATCCTGTGTTTTATCAGGAACACCTTGCAATTTGGGTTTATATTTTGGAAGAGTCACCCTGGGTGGTACACCTACTTCTCCTAGTAGTCTGAGTGTGTCAGAGCAGGACAGGTGCTGGGTCACAGTGAAATGGTTTTATTGCTTCTAGCACGTCAGAGCCAACTGCCAGTATGTGGCCCTCACATATGCAGCATGCATGCACAAATGTCAGAGGCAGTGGAATATAATGATAGTAGTTGAAATGGTTGGGTATTACCCTGTCCTGGTTTGTACCTAGATTTCAATCAATAATCTTTACAACAAATTTATCTGATGGGTATTCTTATTACCACTATTCTATTAATGCAGGAACTGAAGGTGAGAAAAGTTAAAAGACTAGTCAGTGTCGTGTGGTAAGAAGAGAAAGAGCTGGGAAGTGAACCCAGTTATTGGCTGATAGAGTCTAAGCTCTTAAACACCAAAATAAGACAGTGTCTTTGCAGGATTCAGGAGCTCAGGTCTTGACCTAGACATTTATCATGGGTAAGTCACCTCTTGTCTCTCAGTTTTCTTATTTGGAAAATGGAGATACTGATCTCTTACACATCACAAGGTTTTTATGAGGATCAAACCAAAATGATATGATGAATATGATTGGACTTTAAAATTTAAAACACACTAGATAAATGTTAGGTGATTGTTATTATTACAAAGGCACCAAGTATCCTTGAACAACTCAGGGGTTGTGAGCACCAATCCCCTGCACAGTAGAAAATCCATGTACTGCTATCTCTGCTTTAAAAATAAAGGAATTGGGGCTTCCCTGGTGGCGCCGTGGTTGAGAATCTGCCTGCCAATGCAGGGGACACGGGTTAGAGCCCTGGTCTGGGAAGATCCCACATGCTGCAGAGCAACTGGGCCCGTGAGCCACAACTACTGAGCCTGCGCGTCTGGAGCCTGTGCTCCCCAACAAGAGAGGCCACGATAGTGAGAGGCCTGCACACCGCGATGAAGAGGGGCCCCCGCTTGCTGCAACTAGAGAAAGGCCTCTCACAGAAACGAAGACCCAACACAGCCAAAAATAAATAAATAAAAAACAAATAATTATTTAAAAAATAAATAAATAAATAAAGGAATTGATAAATGACTCACCCAAGAGCAGGAAGCAGAAACAGCTTGTATAGAATCAGGACTGAAACTCTAGCTCTTTGGATGCCACATATTGCGATGGCTCGTAGAACACGAACTTCTCCCCACACTTAAAGATCTGTACAATGAAAATACAGGTTTGGTATTTACTGAAAAACATCTGCATGTAAGTGGACCCACACAGTTCAAACTGGTGATGTGCAAGAGTCAACTGTATAACTACACAGTAAGGTGGTTAAATTATAACAAAGGCACCAAAACGTATTGTTGTCTGACTCAAATTTGTTACCCTGGAAGCTTATGTACTTGTCCAATGATCCTACTTGTCTTTAGTAAACATGTCCTTCTGAGTATTAATTATCAGTAGGTAGATTGTAAGCTGTACATTGATTTACGTTAAAATTTAACAAACAGCTAAATGCTACTTAGAGTCAAGTCTGGTGATCAATTGAGGGAAAGCTAGCAAGAAGAAATAAATAACTTAAACAACGAAGTTACTTTTCTTGTGTGACTTTTAAATAGGCTCTGAAGTCTTTCTCTAGATGTAACCCAAATACTGAGTCGCAAAAGAAATGTTGAAATGAGTACATGGCCTACACCCCTCCCCTAGAGACTGGCTTCGCCTGCGTCTGCATTACCCAGTGCCATGGGCCATTTAGTTCAACTCCCTTTCATGGCAGAAATCTCCTGGACACAGTCAGCCAGGCATGTCTTTACCTTGGTGAACGAGTCATCTCAAAAAATAGTCTGCTTGGGCTTCCCTGGTGGCGCAGTGGTTGAAAATCTGCCTGCCAATGCAGGGGACACGGGTTCGAGCTCTGGTCTGGGAAGATCCCACATGCCACAGAGCAACTAGGCCCGTGAGCCACAACTACTGAGCCTGCGCGTCTGGAGCCTGTGCTCCGCAACAAGAGAGGCCATGATAGTGAGAGGCCCACGCACCGCGATGAAGAGTGGCCCCCGCTTGCCGCAACTAGAGAAAGCCCTCGCACAGAAACGAAGACCCAACACAGCCAAAAATAAATAAATAAATAAATAAATAAAAATTAAAATAAAAAATAAAGGAATTCCTTTAAAAAAAAAATAGTCTGCTTCACTGTTGGACATCTCTGCTAGTTAGAATAGGCTCCCTTTCATTAAGGCAATATTTGTATTCTTGTAAGTTCCACAGCTGTGCTGAGGGAACAGAAGTGTCTTTTGGGAGTTCATACAGCACAGAATTGAGATCGTGGGCTTGACGTGGATTCAAACCCCAACTCTCCCATTTTCTACAGTTGACCTTGGGTGACTTGCCGCTCTTCTATAAGCCATAGTTTCTTCATCAACCCAGTGGAGGTGATGATAGAACCTATTTCATCAGGTGGTTATAAGTCTTCAGGGAGAGACTGCATACCGAGTCCTAGCTCAACAGCAATTGTATGCACTTTTGTAAAAGGGTCCCCCTTTTTAAGACCCTTTACTGCCCTCTGCTGGAAAGTTGCCATAATAACTATCAAAATCCCTAGGACAACCAGCAACTAGCCTGTTCCAAGGGACTGCCCTTGCTGTAAAGTGCTTGAGGCACCGTGTCCAGCCTGTGGTAACCTCCCTGTATATGTCAACAACTTTTATTGCTCTAGTTCTGGGCCTCCCCAGTCATGGGCAGCGAACTAGAAGAACTGTCTCTCTGTGGTCATGGCTCAGGCAGTACTCTTGTTGCAGATGGCCAAAGAGGCTCCCTGCCATCTTAGAAAGGTAAGAAGAGCTGGGAAGAATGAATCACAATAATCACTTTGGCATGTGGCGCTTATTTAAAATGAATAGAGGAATAACGATTTTTGCCTTCATTACCCAATGGGATTTTAAAATAAGGACTGTATCGACCTTAAACATTAAGTTATTGAAAAGTGAACAATAAAAGCACAGAAACATGAAACTGAAAATGCTTTTGGAAGATGTTACTTAAATTGTAATGGGTTGTCAAGGGAAACTAATGGACCAGAATTATCAGACAATAGAAGCATTTTCTTTCACTACCACCTGTTGAAAGCGCATTGCATGTCAGGAACAATTTTAAGTGCTTTTCATACAAAGTATGCATTATCTTGTTTGTGACTCATAACCTGCTCCTCCTCAGGTCTTCTCCTTCTCAGTAAACGGCCAGGCTATTCACTAAAGCAGAAGTTGGGGATCATCTCAGAATTGTCTCTTTCCTGTGCCCCGATTATCTACTCTTTCATCAAGTCCTTGTCCGTCCTCTATCCAAAACATATGACAAATGTACTTATCTATCTCCTTCTCCAGTGCCAACTTCCTGGCCCAAGTCCCCATCTTCTCTTGCTAATTTGATATGATTTGCCTCCTAACTTGTCTTTCGACTTCTACTCTAGCTCCTCTGCAGTCCATACTCTTGACAGAAGCTAGATTATTAAAAAAAATGTTCAATTTCCCTACTTGATACCCTTACTTGATGCTTTCAACAACGTTGCCCTTAGAACAAAATCTAAATGCTTCCAGGTCTACAAGGAAATGCAAAATCTGACCCTGATCCTCTTCTCAACTCACCGCTTAACTCTTCTTGACCACCTTCTTTAGCTCCTTGCCCCTCCCAAGAACTGGCCAGCCCCAGGGCCTTTGTGTTCACCATTCTCGTTTCATGAATCTCTCTTTCCCCAGTGGTTCCTTCTCACGTCTAAGGTTTCAGATTCAATGCCATCTCTTCAGAGAGGCTTTTATGATTGCAGTATCTTAAGTCCATCTATATTTTCTATCAAAACACTTGTTTATTTTTTTCAGAGTATTGATAGCAATCTGTAATTATTTATATCATATATTTCTTGACTTTATTTTCTGCGTCTTTCTCTCTGGAATGTAAACTCCAAGAAGGCAGGAATCTTGTGTGCGTATCTAGGTTCCTAACATGAGGCCTGGTACAAAGGATGCAACTTGTGTACATTTGTAGAATGAATAAATGGGTATTTCTTTTTTTTTGAAATTTTTGTTAACATCTTTATTGGACTATAATTGCTTTACAATGGTGTGTTCGTTTCTGCTGTATAATAAAGTGAATCAGCTATACATATACATATATCCCCATATCTCCTCCCTCTTGAGTCTCCCTCCCAGCCCCCCATCCCACCCCTCTAGGTGGTCACAAAGCACCGAGCTGATCTCCCTGTGCTATGCAGCTGCTTCCCACTAGCTATCTATTTCACATTTGATATTGTATATATGTACATGCCACTCTCTCACTTTATCCCAGCTTACCTTTCCCCATCCCTGTGTTCTCAAGTCCATTCTCTACTTCTGCGTCTTTATTCCTATCCTGCCCTTACGTTCTTCAGAACCTTTTTTTTTTTTTTTTTTAGATTCCCTATATATGTGTTAGTATACGGTATTTGTTTTCCTCTTTCTGACTTACTTCACTCTGTATGACAGATTCTAGGTCCACCCACCTCACTACAAATAACTCAATTGCGTTTCTTTTAATGGCTGAGTAATATTCCATTGTATATATGTGCCACATCTTCTTTATCCATTCATCTGTGGATGGACACTTAGGTTGCTTCCATGCCTTGGATACTGTAAATAGAGCTGCAGTGAACATTGTGGTACATGACACTTTTTGAATTATGGTTTTCTCAGGGTATATGCCCATTAGTGGAATTGCTGGGTCATAAGCTAGTTCTCTTTTTAGTTTTTTATGGAACCTCCATACTGTTCTCCATAGTGGCTGTATCAATTTACATTCCCACAACAGTGCAAGAGGGTTCCCTTTTCTCCACACCCTCTCCAGCATTTATTGTTTGTAGATTTTTTGATGATGGCCATTCTGACTGGTGTGAGGTGATACCTCATTGTAGTTTTGATTTGCATTTCTCTAATGATTAGTGATGTTGAGCATCCTTTCATGTGTGTGTTGGCCATATGTATATCTTCTTTGGAGAACTGTCTATTTAGGCCTTCTGACCATTTTTGGATTGGGTTGTTTGTTTTTCTGATATTGAGCTGCATGAGCTGCTTGTATATTTTGGAGATTAATCCTTTGTCAGTTGCTTCGTCTGCAAATATTTTCTCCCATTCTGAGGCTTGTGTTTTCATCTTGTTTATGGTTTCCTTTGCTGTGCAAAACCTTTTAAGTTTCATTAGGTCTCATTTGTTTATTTTTGTTTTTATTTCCATTTCTCTAGGAGGTGGGTCAAAAAGGATCTTGCTGTGATTTATGTCAGAGTGTTTTGCCTATGTTTTTCTCAAAGAGTTTTATAGTGTCTGGCCTGACATTTAGGTCTTTAATGAATTTTGAGTTTATTTTTGTGTATGGAGTTAGGGAGGTTCTACTTTCATTCTTTTACATATAGCTGTCCAGTTTTCCTAGCACCACTTATTGAAGAGGCTGTCTTTTCACTGTTGTATATTCTTGCCTCCTTTATCAAAGATAAGGTGACCATATGTGTGTGGGTTTATCTCTGGGCTTTCTATCCTGTTCCATTGATCTCTATTTCTGTTTTTGTGCCAGTACCATACTGTCTTGATTACTGTAGCTTTGTAGTATAGTCTGAAGTCTGGGAGCCTGATTCCTCCAGCTCCATTTTTGTTTCTCAAGATTGATTTTGCTATTCGGGGGTCTTTTGTGTTTCCATATAAGCTGTGAAATTTTTGTTCTAGTTCTGTGAAAAATGCCATTGGTAGTTTGATAGGGATTGCATTGAATCTGTAGATTGCTTTGGGTAGTATAGTCATTTTCACAATGTTGATTCTTCCAGTCCAAGAACATGGTATATCTCTCCATCCATTTGTATCATCTTTAATTTCTTTCATCAGTGTCTTATAGTTTCCTGCATCAGTGTCTTATAGTTGTCTCCTTAGGTAGGTTTATTCCTAGATATTTTATTCTTTTTGTTGCAGTGGTAAATGGGAGTGTTTCCTTAATTTCTCTTTCAGATTTTTCATCATTAGTGTATAGGAATGCAAGAGATTTCTGTGCATTAATTTTGTATCCTGCTACTTTACCAAATTCATTGATTAGTCCTAGGAGTTTTCTGGTAGCATCTTTAGGATTCTCTATGTATAGTATCATGTCATCTGCAAAGAGTGACAGTTTTACTTCTTTTCTGGTTTGGATTCCTTTTATTTCTTTTTCTTCTCTGATTGCTGTGGCTAAAACTTCCAAAACTGTGTTGAGTAATAGTGGTGAGAGTGGACAATCTTGTCTTGTTCCTGATCTTAGAGGAAATGGTTTCAGTTTTTCACCATTGAGAATGATGTTGGCTGTGGCTTTGTCATACATGGCCTTTAGTATGTTGAGGTAGGTTCCCTCTGTGCCTACTTTCTGGAGAGTTTGTATCATAAATGGGTGTTGAATTTTGTTGAAAGTTTTTTCTGCATGTATTGAGATGATCATATGGTTTTTATTCTTCAACTTGTTAATATGGTGTATCACATTGATTGATTTGCATATATTGAAGAATCCTTACAGTCCTGGGATAAACCCCACTTGATCATGGTGCATGATCCTTTTAATGTATTGTTGGATTCTGTTTGCTCGTATTTTGTTGAAGATTTTTGCATCTATATTCATCAGTGATATTGGTCTGTAATTTTCTTTTCTTGTTACACCTTTGTCTGGTTTTGGCATCAGGGTGATGGGGCCTCGTAGAATGAGTTTGGGAGTGTTCCTCCCTCTGCTATATTTTGGAAGAGTTTGAGAAGGATAGGTGTTAGCTGTTCTCTAAATGTTTGATAGAATTCAACTGTGGAGCCATCTGGTCCTGGACTTTTGTTTGTTGGAAGATTTTAAATCACAGTTTCAATTTCAGTGCTTGTGATTGGTCTGTTTATATTTTCTATTTCTTCCTGGTTCAGTCTCCGAAGGTTGTGCTTTTCTAAGAATTTGTCCATTTCTTCCATGTTGTCCATTTTATTGGCATATAGTTGCTTGTAGTAATCTCTTATGATCCTTTGTATTTCTGCAGTGTCAGTTGTTACTTCTCGTTTTTCATTTCTAATTCTATTGATTTGAGTCTTACCCCTTTTTTTCTTGATAAGTCTGGCTAATGGTTTATCAATTTTGCTTATCTTCTCAAATAACCAGCTTTTAGTTTTAGTGATCTCTGCTATCATTTCCTTCATTTCTTTTTCAGTATTTCTGACCTGATGTTTATGATTTCTTTCCTTTTGTTAACTTTGGGGCTTTTTTTGTTCTTCTTTTTCTAATTGCTTTAGGTGTAAGGTTAGATTGTTAATTTGAGATTTTTCTTGTTTCCTGAGGTAGGATTGTATTGCTATAAACTTCCCTCTTAGAACTGCTTTTGCTGCATCCCATAGGTTTCGGGTCATCCTGTTTTCATTGTCATTTGTTTCTAGGTATTTTCTGATTTCCTCTTTGATTCTTCATGATCTCTTGGTTATTTAGTAGTGTATTGTTAAGCTTCCATGTGTTTGTAGTTTTTACAGAATTTTTCCTGTAATTGATATCTAGTTTCATATCGTTGTGGCTGGAAAAAATACTTGGTATGATTTCAATTTTCTTAAATTTACCAAGGCTTGATTTGTGACCCAAGATATCCTGGAGAATGTTCCATGAGCACTTGAGAAGAAAGTGTATTCTGTTGTTTTTGGATGGAATGTCCTATAAATATCAATTAAGTCCATCTTGTTTAATGTATCATTTAAAGATTGTGTTTCCTTATTTATTTTCATTTTGGATGACCTGTCTACTGGTGAAAGTAGGGTGTTAAAGTCCCTTACTATTATTGTGGTACTGTTAATTTCCCCTTCTATGGTTGTTAGCATTTGCCTTATGTATTGAGGTTCTCCTATGTTGGGTGCATAAGTATTTACAATCATATCTTCTTCTTGGATTGATCCCTTCATCATTATTTGGTGTCCTTCTTTGTATCTTGTAGTAGTATTTATTTTAAATTTTGTCTGATATGAGAA